>NC_136065.1:17892790-18492790 GCF_964261635.1 Lissotriton helveticus
AGAGAGCCCACTCAGGTTGCAGGGAGCCCACACTAGGGTGCAGGGAGCCCACCTCAGGGTGCAGTGAGCACACCTCGGTGCAGGGAGCCCACACTAGGGTGCAGGGAGCCCACATCAGTGTGCAGTGAGCACACCTCGGTGCAGGGAGCCCACACCAGGGTGCAGGGAGCCCACACCAGGGTGCAGGGAGCCCACCTCAGGTTGCAGGGAGCCCACACTAGGGTGCAGAGAGCCCACTCAGGTTGCAGGGAGCCCACATCAGTGTGCAGTGAGCACACCTCGGTGCAGGGAGCCCACACTAGGGTGCAGGGAGCCCACACTAGGGTGCAGGGAGCCCACCTCAGGTTGCAGGGAGCCCCACACTAGGGTGCAGGGAGCCCACCTCAGGGTGCAGGGAGCCCACACTAGGGTGCAGGGAGCCCACCTCAGGTTGCAGGGAGCCCACACTAGGGTGCAGGGAGCCCACACCAGGGTGCAGGGAGCCCACCTCAGGTTGCAGGGAGCCCACACTAGGGTGCAGGGAGCCCACCTCAGGGTGCAGGGAGCCCACCTCAGGTTGCAGGGAGCTCACACCAGGTTGCAGGGAGCCCACATCAGTGTGCAGTGAGCACACCTCGGTGCAGGGAGCCCACACCAGGGTGCAGGGAGCCCACACCAGGTTGCAGGGAGCCCACACTAGGGTGCAGAGAGCCCACTCAGGTTGCAGGGAGCCCACATCAGTGTGCAGTGAGCACACCTCGGTGCAGGGAGCCCACACTAGGGTGCAGGGAGCCCACCTCAGGTTGCAGGGAGCCCCACACTAGGGTGCAGGGAGCCCACCTCAGGGTGCAGGGAGCCCACACTAGGGTGCAGGGAGCCCACCTCAGGTTGCAGGGAGCCCACACTAGGGTGCAGGGAGCCCACACCAGGGTGCAGGGAGCCCACCTCAGGTTGCAGGGAGCCCACACTAGGGTGCAGGGAGCCCACCTCAGGGTGCAGGGAGCCCACCTCAGGGTGCAGGGAGCCCACCTCAGGTTGCAGGGAGCTCACACCAGGTTGCAGGGAGCCCACATCAGTGTGCAGTGAGCACACCTCGGTGCAGGGAGCCCACACCAGGGTGCAGGGAGCCCACACCAGGTTGCAGGGAGCCCACACTAGGGTGCAGAGAGCCCACTCAGGTTGCAGGGAGCCCACATCAGTGTGCAGTGAGCACACCTCGGTGCAGGGAGCCCACACTAGGGTGCAGGGAGCCCACACTAGGGTGCAGGGAGCCCACACCAGGGTGCAGGGAGCCCACACTAGGGTGCAGGGAGCCCACACTAGGGTGCAGGGAGCCCACACCAGGGTGCAGGGAGCCCACCTCAGGTTGCAGGGAGCTCACACCAGGGTGCAGGGAGCCCACCTCAGGTTGCAGGGAGCTCACACTAGGGTGCAGGGAGCTCACCTCAGGGTGCAGGGAGCCCACATCAGTGTGCAGTGAGCACACCTCGGTGCAGGGAGCCCACCTCAGGTTGCAGGGAGCCCACACTAGGGTGCAGAGAGCCCACTCAGGTTGCAGGGAGCCCACATCAGTGTGCAGTGAGCACACCTCGGTGCAGGGAGCCCACACTAGGGTGCAGGGAGCCCACACCAGGGTGCAGGGAGCCCACACTAGGGTGCAGGGAGCCCACACTAGGGTGCAGGGAGCCCACACCAGGGTGCAGGGAGCCCACCTCAGGTTGCAGGGAGCTCACACCAGGGTGCAGGGAGCCCACCTCAGGGTGCAGGGAGCTCACACCAGGGTGCAGGGAGCTCACCTCAGGTTGCAGGGAGCCCACACTAGGGTGCAGGGAGCTCACCTCAGGGTGCAGGGAGCCCACATCAGTGTGCAGTGAGCACACCTCGGTGCAGGGAGCCCACACCAGGGTGCAGGGAGCCCACACCAGGTTGCAGAGAGCCCACTCAGGTTGCAGGGAGCCCACATCATTGTGCAGTGAGCACACCTCGGTGCAGGGAGCCCACACTAGGGTGCAGGGAGCCCACACTAGGGTGCAGGGAGCCCACACCAGGGTGCAGGGAGCCCACCTCAGGTTGCAGGGAGCTCACACCAGGGTGCAGGGAGCCCACCTCAGGTTGCAGGGAGCTCACACTAGGGTGCAGGGAGCCCACCTCAGGTTGCAGGGAGCCTACACTAGGGTGCAGGGAGCTCACCTCAGGGTGCAGGGAGCCCACATCAGTGTGCAGTGAGCACACCTCGGTGCAGGGAGCCCACCTCAGGTTGCAGGGAGCCCACACTAGGGTGCAGGGAGCCCACCTCAGGTTGCAGGGAGCCCACACTAGGGTGCAGGGAGCCCACCTCAGGTTGCAGGGAGCCCACACTAGGGTGCAGGGAGCTCACCTCAGGGTGCAGGGAGCCCACCTCAGGTTGCAGGGAGCCCACACTAGGGTGCAGGGAGCTCACCTCAGGGTGCAGGGAGCCCACATCAGTGTGCAGTGAGCACACCTCAGGTTGCAGGGAGCCCACCTCAGGTTGCAGGGAGCCCACACTAGGGTGCAGGGAGCTCACACCAGGGTGCAGGGCGCTCATCTCAGGTTGCAGTGAGCTCACCTCAGGGTGCAGGGAGCCCACACTAGGGTGCAGGGAGCCCACACCAGGGTGCAGGGAGCCCACCTCAGGTGCAGGGAGCCCACACCAGGGTGCAGGGAGCTCACCTCAGGTGCAGGGAGCCCACGCCAGGGTGCAGGGAGCCCACACTAGGGTGCAGGGAGCTCACCTCAGGTGCAAGGAGCCCACATTAGGGTGCAGGGAGCCCACACCAGGGTGCAGGGAGCTCACCTCAGGTGCAGGGAGCCCACATTAGGGTGCAGGGAGCTCACCTCAGGGTGCAGGGAGTCCACATTAGGGTGCAGGGAGCTCACCTCAGGGTGCAGGGAGCCCACATTAGGGTGCAGGGAGCTCACCTCAGGGTGCAGGCAGCCCACATTAGGGTGCAGGGAGCTCACCTCAGGTGCAGGGAGCCCACATTAGGGTGCAGGGAGCTCACCTCAGGTTGCAGGGAGCTCACACCAGGGTGCAGGGCGCTCATCTCAGGGTGCAGGGAGCCCACATTAGGGTGCAGGGAGCTCACCTCAGGGTGCAGGGAGCCCACATTAGGGTGCAGGGAGCTCACCTCAGGTGCAGGGAGCCCACATTGGGGTGCAGGGAGCTCACCTCAGGGTGCAGGGAGCCCACATTAGGGTGCAGGGAGCTCACCTCAGGTGCAGGGAGCCCACATTAGGGTGCAGGGAGCTCACCTCAGGGTGCAGGGAGCCCACATTAGGGTGCAGGGAGCTCACCTCAGGTGCAGGGAGCCCACATTAGGGTGCAGGGAGCTCACCTCAGGTTGCAGGGAGCTCACACCAGGGTGCAGGGCGCTCATCTCAGGGTGCAGGGAGCCCACATTAGGGTGCAGGGAGCTCACCTCAGGGTGCAGGGAGCCCACATTAGGGTGCAGGGAGCTCACCTCACGTGCAGGGAGCCCACATTAGGGTGCAGGGAGCTCACCTCAGGTGCAGGGAGCCCACACTAGGGTGCAGGGAGCCCACATTAGGGTGCAGGGAGCCCACATTAGGGTGCAGGGAGCTCACCTCAGGTGCAGGGAGCCCACATTAGGGTGCAGGGAGCTCACCTCAGGTTGCAGGGAGCTCACACCAGGGTGCAGGGCGCTCATCTCAGGGTGCAGGGAGCCCACACTAGGGTGCAGGGAGCCCACACTAGGGTGCAGGGAGCCCACATTAGGGGGCAGGGAGCTCACCTCAGGGTGCAGGGAGCCCACATTAGGGTGCAGGGAGCTCACCTCAGGTGCAGGGAGCCCACATTACGGTGCAGGGAGCTCACCTCAGTGTGCAGGGAGCCCACATTAGGGTGCAGGGAGCCCACATTAGGGTGCAGGGAGCTCACCTCAGGGTGCAGGGAGCCCACATTAGGGTGCAGGGAGCCCACATTAGGGTGCAGGGAGCTCACCTCAGGTGCAGGGAGCCCACATTAGGGTGCAGGGAGCTCACCTCAGGTGCAGGGAGCCCACATTAGGGTGCAGGGAGCTCACACCAGGGTGCAGGGCGCTCATCTCAGGGTGCAGGGAGCCCACACTAGGGTGCAGGGAGCCCACACTAGGGTGCAGGGAGCCCACATTAGGGTGCAGGGAGCCCACACTAGGGTGCAGGGAGCTCACCTCTGGTGCAGGGAGCCCACATTAGGGTGCAGGGAGCTCACCTCAGGGTGCAGGGAGCCCACATTAGGGTGCAGGGAGCTCACCTCAGGTGCAGGGAGCCCACATTAGGGTGCAGGGAGCTCACCTCAGGGTGCAGGGAGCCCACATTAGGGTGCAGGGAGCTCACCTCAGGTGCAGGGAGCCCACATTAGGGTGCAGGGAGCTCACCTCAGGTTGCAGGGAGCTCACACCAGGGTGCAGGGCGCTCATCTCAGGGTGCAGGGAGCCCACACTAGGGTGCAGGGAGCCCACACTAGGGTGCAGGGAGCCCACATTAGGGTGCAGGGAGCCCACATTAGGGTGCAGGGAGCTCACCTCAGGTGCAGGGAGCCCACCTCAGGTTGCAGGGAGCTCACACCAGGGTGCAGGGCGCTCATCTCAGGGTGCAGGGAGCCCACACTAGGGTGCAGGGAGCCCACATTAGGGTGCAGGGAGCCCACATTAGGGTGCAGGGAGCTCACCTCAGGTGCAGGGAGCCCACCTCAGGTTGCAGGGAGCTCACACCAGGGTGCAGGGCGCTCATCTCAGGGTGCAGGGAGTTCACTTCGGGCTCGCCCACCTCAGGGTGCCGATAGTTCACCCCATGTTTCCAGGAGTGGACCTCAGGGTACAGGGGGCTTACCACCGGGTCCAGGGATATCACAGGCCGTACGGAATTCACCTGAGGGCCAGGGATACTCTCCTATATTGTAATTAAAGGTTTCCGTCCCCTATTATGTTTCTAAGGTATATTAGAGACAAAAGAAACATGTGGTAAAAGAAGGGAAAGTCGAAAATGTCTTAATTCTGCCCTCACCCACTCTGCAGTGGCTGCTTCCTCGTGGGACCAACACACTGGACGGGGCGCCGTGTTTTTAGGGGTGAGGGCGGGGATTGAGCAAGAAAACAGAAAAGTATAAGTGTTAGGGAAAGCCCCCCCCCCCCTGCAGAGGCGAAAGTTCCCCCTCATATGCCACTGTTGACACTGTCGGGGGCTCTCGCTGCGGAATCCATCAGTGAGCTCGGCAGGTCACGAGCAGTGTGCCCTCGCCAGGGCAGTGTGAACGGGGCTGGAGGCAAACACCCAGCGAGACATTCCCACATACCAACATTCCAGGGACATCACCGCCAGTGCCTCCGCATTTCATCCGGGCCCCCTCCTGCCCGGAGAAGGCCTCCCCAGTGCCACCGTGGCGCGGGCACTGCCGCAGCCCTTCACCCCCTTCGAAGCCACAAACCCAGGCCAGGCCGCTGCCAGGAGGCGGCATTGGAGGCTGCGGTGCCTGCCAAGGAAAGCCACACAACGGACCGGATGGAGTCACAACACATGCCGAGCCTCTTTGACACACAAAAATAGCAATACAAAAATGAACAAAAAATGCGGCCGAAAATAGGTGTGTCTATAAGTAGGAACGGAAGATCGCACGCGTGCAAATGATCTTAACCAAAATAATATTCATCGGCAATGTTCGGTTCTTACTGGCTGCACAAGAGCGTCGTCGCTTTATTGACACTGCGCCCCCGCCCCCAAGTGTGAAACGGTTTGTTAAACAAACAGTGTTGGACCGTGGGCTCTGTCCCTGTGGTAAAGGCACGCCTCCCACCCTGCCCCCCCCTCAACCTCTGCCAGAGACTCTGAGGCATACACCCTGGCCCCCCCCACCACTGCCAGAGATGAACCAACAATCCACTAACAACTTCACCATCAGAGAATAGCCGCCACATCACTTACCACTGCACCAACAGAGAACAACCAACACACCACCTGTCACTTCACCATCAGAGAATAACCAACACACCACCTGTCACTTCACCATCAGAGAATAACCAACACGCCACCTGTCACTTCACCATCAGAGAATAACCAACACACCACCTGTCACTTCACCATCAGAGAATAACCAACACACCACTTACCACTTCACCATCAGAGAATAACCAACACACCACCTGTCACTTCACCATCACAGAATAACCAACACACCACCTGTCACTTCACCATCAGAGAATAACCAACACAGCACCTGTCACTTCACCATCAGAGAATAACCAACACACCACCTGTCACTTCACCATCAGAGAATAACCAACACGCCACTGACCAGTTCACCATCGGAGAATAACCAACACGCCACCTGTCACTTCACCATCAGAGAATAACCAACACACCACTTACCACTTCACCATCAGAGAATAACCAACACGCCACCTGTCACTTCACCATCAGAGAATAACCAACACACCACCTGTCACTTCACCATCATAGAATAACCAACACACCACTTACCACTTCACCATCAGAGAATAACCAACACACCACCTGTCACTTCACCATCAGAGAATAACCAACACGCCACTGACCAGTTCACCATCGGAGAATAACCAACACGCCACCTGTCACTTCACCATCAGAGAATAACCAACACACCACTTACCACTTCACCATCAGAGAATAACCAACACGCCACCTGTCACTTCACCATCAGAGAATAGCCAACACACCACCTGTCACTTTACCATCATAGATTAACCAACACACCACTTACCACTTCACCATCAGAGAATAACCAACACACCACCTGGCTCTTCACCATCAGAGAATAACCAACACACCACTTACCACTTCACCATCAGAGAATAACCAACACACCACCTGTCACTTCACCATCAGAGAATACCCAACACGCCACTGACCAGTTCACCATCGGAGAATAACCAACACGCCACCTGTCACTTCACCATCAGAGAATAACCAACACACCACCTGTCACTTCACCATCAGAGAATAACCAACACGCCACCTGTCACTTCACCATCAGAGAATAACCAACACACCACCTGTCACTTCACCATCAGAGAATAACCAACACACCACCTGTCACTTCACCATCAGAGAATAACCAACACGCCATCTGTCACTTCACCATCAGAGAATAACCAACACACCACTTACCACTTCACCATCAGAGAATAACCAACACGCCACCTGTCACTTCACCATCAGAGAATAAACAACACACCACCTGTCACTTCACCATCAGAGAATAACCAACACGCCACCTGTCACTTCACCATCACAGAATAACCAACACACCACCTGTCACTTCACCATCATAGAATAACCAACACACCACCTGTCACTTCACCATCAGAGAATAACCAACACGCCACCTGTCACTTCACCATCAGAGAATAACCAACACACCACTTACCACTTCACCATCAGAGAATAACCAACACACCACCTGTCACTTCACCATCAGAGAATAACCAACACGCCACTGACCAGTTCACCATCGGAGAATAACCAACACGCCACCTGTCACTTCACCATCAGAGAATAACCAACACACCACTTACCACTTCACCATCAGAGAATAACCAACACGCCACCTGTCACTTCACCATCAGAGAATAACCAACACACCACCTGTCACTTCACCATCATAGATTAACCAACACACCACTTACCACTTCACCATCAGAGAATAACCAACACACCACCTGTCACTTCACCATCAGAGAATAACCAACACGCCACTTGCCACTTCACCATCAGAGAATAACCAACACGCCACCTGTCACTACACCATCAGAGAATAACCAACACACCACCTGTCACTTCACCATCAGAGAATAACCAACACACCACCTGTCACTTCACCATCAGAGAATAACCAACACGCCACCTGTCACTTCACCATCAGAGAATAACCAACACACCACCTGTCACTTCACCATCAGAGAATAACCAACACACCACTTACCACTTCACCATCAGAGAATAACCAACACACCACCTGTCACTTCACCATCAGAGAATAACCAACACGCCACTGACCAGTTCACCATCGGAGAATAACTAACACGCCACTGACCAGTTGACCATCAGAGAATAACCAACACGCCACTGACCAGTTCACCATCAGAGAATGACCAACACGCCACCTGTCACTTCTCCATCAGAGAATAACCAACACACCTCTTACCACTTCACCATCAGAGAATAACCAACACGCCACCTGTCACTTCACCATCAGAGAATAACCAACACACCACCTGTCACTTCACCATCAGAGAATAACCAACACGCCACTGACCAGTTCACCATCGGAGAATAACTAACACACCACTGACCAGTTCACCATCAGAGAATAACCAACACGCCACTGACCAGTTCACCATCAGAGAATGACCAACACGCCACTGACCAGTTCACCATCGGAGAATAACCAACACACCACTTACAACTTCATCATCAGAGATGAACCAACACGCCACTGACCAGTTCACCATCAGAGAATGACCAACACACCACTTACAACTTCATCATCAGAGATGAACCAACATACCGCTTACCACTTCAACATCCCAGAATAAACAACACACCTCTTACCACTTCAACATCACAGAATAACCAACACACCGCTTAACACTTCACCTCCAGAGAATAACCAACAGACTGCTTACCACTTCAAGATCAGAGAATAACCAACACACTTTCCCACCAGAGAATAACCAACAGACTGCTTACCACTTCAACATCAGAGAATAAACAACACACTGCTTACCACTTCAACATCAGAGAATAACCAACACGCCACTTACATCTTCAACATCCGAGATGAGCCAACACACCACTTCACCATCAAAGAACGACTAACACACCACCTGTCATTTCACCATCAGAGAATAACCAACACATCACTTACCACTTCACCATCACAAAATAAACAGCACACCGCTTATCACTTCAAGGTCAGAGATTAACCAAATACACCAATTACCACTTCAACATCAGAGAATAACCAACACACTGCTTACCACTTCACCATCAGACTACAACCAACACACAACTTCATCATCAGAGATGAAGCAACACACCGCTTACCACTTCAACATCACAGAATAAACAACACACCACTTACCACTTCACCACCAGAGAATAACCAACACGCCACTTACCACTTCATCACCAGAGAATAGCTAATACAGAACTTACTAACTTCAGCATCAGAGATGAACCAACACACCGCTTACCACTTCACAACCAGAGAATAACTAACACAGAACTTACCACTTCATCTTCAGAGAATAACCAACACACCACTTAACACTTTACCACCAGAGAATAACCAACAGACCGCTTACCACTTCAACATCTGAAAATAATAAAAAAACTACTTACCACTTCGAGATCAGCTTACCACTGCTGCATCAGAGAATAACCAACACGCCACTTACATTTTCAACATCAGAGAATAACTAACACAGAACTTACCACTTCACAACCGGATAATAACCAACACGCCACTAACCACTTCATCACCAGAGAATAACTAACACAGAACTTACAACTTCATCATCAGAGATGAACCAACACGCCACTTACCATTTCACTACCAGAGAATGACTAACACAGAATTTACCTTTTCACCACCGCAGAATAACCAGCGAACAAAGCAAACACAAGGAGATGATGGATGGAGTCCTTAAACTTTTCAGACACTCACCCCCAGTCAATGTGTCATTGGATTCAAACTAATCTAGCTGATGAGGGGTGATACCCCAAAACCTGTCCCAGGATGCTTGTTTCCGGTACAGGGCAGACCTGGCCTGGCAGTTCAGACTGGACTGGTCCCATGAGGCACAGGGTCAAGACTGATTTGCGTATAGCTGGGTCTGAACTGTGGTGGCGAGGTGAGCTAAAGAATGATGAAGGATTCAACCAGATCTGTGACTGGGGGTGAGTGTCTGAAAAGTTTCAGTGCTCCGTCCATCATCTTGTGTTTGCTAACCTTCAGAGAATAACTAACACACCACCTGTCACTTCAACATCTGAGAAAAACCAACACATCACTTACATCTTCAACATCAGAGATGAGCCAAGACACCACTTACCACTTCACAATCAGAGACTAACCAACACGCTACTTATCACTTCACCATCAGAGGACAATACTGTCTCAACAATCAATGACTCAATACTCTTTCAACAAACAATGATTTTCAATATTGTCTCAACAATAGTTAACTCTCAAGACTGTCTCGACAATGAATAACTCAATACTGTCTCGACAATCAATGGTTCGTAATACTGTCTCGACAATCAATGACTCTCAATACTGTCTCGACAATCAGTGGTTCTCAGTACTGTCTCGGCAATCAATGGTTCTTAATACTTTCTCAACAACCAATGGCTCTCAACACTGTCTCGACAATCAATGGTTTTTAATACTGTCTCAACAACCAATGGCTCTCAACACTCTCGACAATCAGTGGTTCTTAGTACTGTCTCGACAATCAGTGGTTCTCAGTACTGTCTCGGCAATCAATGGTTCTTAATACTGTCTCGACAATCAGTGGTTCTCAGTACTGTCTCGGCAATCAATGGCTCTCAACACTGTCTCGGCAATCAATGGCTCTCAACACTGTCTCAACAATCAATGGTTCTTAAAACTGTCTCGACAATCAATGGAATACTGTCTCGACAATCAGTGGTTCTCAGTACTGTCTCGGCAATCAATGGCTCTCAACACTGTCTCAACAATCAATGGTTCTTAATACTGTCTCGACAATCAATGGTTCTTAATACTGTCTCGACAATCAATGGTTCTTAATACTGTCTCGACAATCAGTGGTTCTCAGTACTGTCTCGGCAATCAATGGCTCTCAACACTGTCTCGGCATTCAATGGCTCTCAACACTGTCTCAACAATAAATGGTTCTTAATACTGTCTCGACAATCAATGGTTCCTAATACTGTCTCAACAATCAGTGGTTCTCAGTACTGTCTCGGCAATCAATGGTTCTTAACACTGTCTCGACAATCAATGGTTCTTATTACTGTCTCGACAATCAGTGGTTCTCAGTACTGCCTCGACAATCAATGGCTCTCAACACTGTCTCGACAATCAATGGTTTTTAATACTGTCTCGACAATCAGTGGTTCTCAGTACTGTCTCGGCAATCAATGGCTCTCAACACTGTCTCGACAATCAATGGTTCTTAATACTGTCTTGGCAATCAATGGCTCTCAACACTGTCTCGACAATAAATGGTTCTTAATACTGTCTCGACAATCAATGGTTCTTAATACTGTCTCGACAATCAGTGGTTCTCAGTACTGTCTCGGCAATCAATGGTTCTTAACACTGTCTCAACAACCAATGGCTCTCAACACTGTCTCCACAATCAATGCTTCTTAATACTGTCTCGACAATCAGTGGTTCTCAGTACTGTCTCGGCAATCAATGGTTCTTATTACTGTCTCGACAATCAGTGGTTCTCAGTACTGTCTCGGCAATCAATGGCTCTCAACACTGTCTCAACAACCAATGGCTCTCAACATTGTCTCGACAATCAATGGTTCCTAATACTGTCTCGACAATCAATGGTTCTTGATACTGTCTCGACAATCAGTGGTTCTCATTACTGTCTCGGCAATCAATGGTTCTTAATACTGTCTCAACAACCATTGGCTCTCAACACTGTCTCGACAATCAATGGTTCTCAGTACTGTATCAACGATCAATGGCTCACAATACAGTATCAACAATCAATGGCTCTTAATAATGTATCAATGATCAATGGCTTTCAATACTGTCTGAATGATCAATGACTCTCAATGCTCTATCAATGATGAATAGCTCTCAATACTGTATCAATGATCAATAGTGTCTCAATCATCAATGACTCAATAGTGTCTCAATGATCAATGACTCTCAATACTGTATCAATGATCAATACCTCTCAATACTGTACCAATGATCAATAGCTCTCCATATTGTATTGACAATCAATGACTCTCAGTGCTCTATCAGCTCCAGAGTCCAGGACTTTAAAACGTTGCTGTTTAAAAGGTTCAAGGTATCAACTTCTACGGTCTCAATACTTTATCAATGACTATTAATATTGCGTCACCTTTCGGAGGCTCTCCAAACTTTCTGAAGAATCAGTGACTCCATCCTATACTAACACTCCCAGCCATGGGTCAACTCCCGAAGAGTCTCTTAGGAGGGGTCAAAATTACAATTTGTTTCCCAAGATGTGTGTAATTGTCATGGCAATGACATGAAAGTATACACACTGGCTGAAATGAACTCATGCATTATGTTGTATGGAAACCGAATGTGAGGGAATTCCTTCCCTCCTAAAGTCACTCATAGACAGATTTGAACAGGAAATTTCTGCAAAGAAAATGTTTGTCAAATATCAATTTTACTGGAATAAGTCTCTCAGATGCTGAACTAAAGCAAAATAGTGTCACCATATATTGGCAAAAATGTCATTACATTCTCATAATGCAAAATACGTGAATATTGGGAGATTTTGCTTGCATAATAAAAATGTTTCTTCGGCCTATACTCTCTGCACAGCACCAACTACTAAAAACACTTTTAACGCCATACAAACCGGTCCATAAATCTCAAGACTGTATCAACAATGAATAATGGTCCATCCCAATAATCAGTGATTCTCAGTACGATGCCTTTGATCTATAACTCCAACTATGGCTGCCTTTCAATTTTATCACAACTATCGTAACGTCAGATTGCATCAACAGTCCTCCTGGAGGATCGAGTGTGACACGGATTCAGGTATCGTATGGGGACACTATTGCCCCACTAATTATTGGACCAGCTGGATTTTTTGGGGGCGGATTTGGTTCAGGAATATGGAGATTATCCAATTACAATTTCTGCTTGATTTGACCAATACATTTGGAGACTGCTCTAATACATTTTCGTATCAGGAGTCTAAAGAATATTAAGATATTAGAGCCCTGACAAAGTTCAAATGCTTGTTTGAACGAAACAAATTGTCTGGATGTTCGTTTAATGGGAATTTTGCATATGAGTATGAAATAAAGGAAGGATATTTTTTTAAAACACAACTGAGGATTTGTGGACTGTAATATTTCCGGGTGCACCTTTGCACTTCTTTTTAAAATGAGTTTCTGCTCGGCAGCGGTATCAAACAACGGCTGGTACCAGAATCGAAGTGCACTGGGCCCTAAATGATTGTAACTTTGTGTGAGGTCGGTACACCGTTGGTGTTTGAGTTGTCTGCAAACAAGATCCATATCTCTCAACACTACAGTAACAACAGATGACTCACCTTACTCTATTAACGATCACATTCACAGGATCTCAATATCATGCAAATATTGATGACTCTTAAGATTGTAATATCTATTGATAACCCTCCATACAAGATCCTTAACGCTTAATGATACACTAACAATAGCTGACTCTTTATACTCTATCATTAATCAAGGAATCTCGATATTATTCAAATATTGATGACACAAGATTGTGATATCTATCAATGACCCTCCATACAAGATCCATAACTAGTCTCAATGCTGCACTAACAAAAGATGACTCGCCATACTCTATCATTGATCATGGAATTTCAATATCATGCAAATATTGATGGCACAAGATTGTAATATCTATCGATGACCTCCATACAAGATCCGTAACTCTCAATGATACACTAACACTAGCCGACTCTCCATACTCTACCATTAATCAAGGAATCTCGCCATTATATAAATATTGAGGACACAAGATTGTGATATTTATCGATGACCCTCAATACAAGATCCATAACTCTCAATGCTACACTAATAAAAGACGACTCGCTATTCTCTATCAACGATCAAGGAATCTCAATATCAAGCAAATATTGATGAATCTTAAGATTGTAAAATCTATTGATAACCCTCCATACAAGATCCGTAACACTCAATGATACACTAACAACAGCTGACTCTTCATACTCTATCATTAATCAAGGCATCTTTTTTTTTTTTTTTTTTTTTTTGGTGTAAGACATTTATTGATCATATACAATAGGTACACTGCGTCACGCCAACAACCCGGAGGCAGGCCGCGATACAAGCAAGTGTCAAACAACAGCAGGTCTCCCGCTAGGGGAGGACAATAAATCTTGGTGTAACGCAGCTGGCCGTACCTGTAAATTATGATAAAAGGAAAGGAACATACAGTGCAAAATTGGCAAATCATATAATCTCACATTTTTGTAGATGATGTCTCAAGTAGTTTAAATTACACATGTATGTGACATCGCATCGCCATAAGGACGAAAACGACAGTCATGTCGTACCAGAACAGCAAGCTAGTATGAACAAATTCACGACACCTTTTACTCCCAACCCCTCACAACAGTGCGAGGGCAACAAAGAACATGGTGGTGCTTAACAGAGCGTGATCTACATGGCTGAAATGGCGCTCTCGGGGCAGGGCGCACTGGGCGCTGACAGCTAATGTAATATGCAAGTATGTGGCTGGGTCAGCATCAGGGGGGACTCCAGAATTCCACTGGAAGTGGGGAAAGGGGGGGGGGGATCAGACCATCTAGCGTGTCGAGTGATCAGTGAACGGGGCAGAGCAATAAGTCTGGTTGGCGCCAGGCAGAGCGGAAGTAGTGCACGGGCAGGGGGCCCTGCAGGTCATTAGAGCGGTCTATGTGGCAGCACTCAATACGCCACGAGTATCGCGCATGCAATCGGGGGATCTCAACCCATGTCATCAGAGACGCCCGCGTCAGGGGAACCTGCGGAGGCAGCAGAGCTTGTGTTTTCCCTAGCCCACTGGAGGAATGGCTCCCAAATGTCATTAGGTCTGGTGGCAGTGGGCATCGACTCCCAGTAGTGCGTGAGTTCTGTTTGACCATAAGTCACGTCTTTAACCCACGCCGCTAATGTCGGTAGAGTCCTGCGGCCCCAGTGTATTGCTACCTGGTGTTTCGCATAAAGGAGCAATATCGCGTGAAGCTTCCGGTCACAAGGCTCAGTGTTTTTCACATAACCTAGCAGGCCCACAAGTGGGGTAGGCTCATCTGACCTGTGCAGCATGTGATTTATAGCATTGAAGATGGCCGTCCAATAGTCTTGCAGCTTCGGGCATGCCCACGCCACATGTAAGAAGGAGGCATCTGCTCCATCACATTTCCAGCAGGAAGCATCGTCTCTGATGCCCATGCGGTGTAGCAGTATCGGAGTGCGGTAATACCTGTGCAGGAATTTAAAGTGCACCAGTCTCAACCTATAATTCGGAGACAGCGCCGAAAGCTGTGCACAGCAGTAATCCCACAAGTCGTCAGTGAGGGGGACATCCAGGTCGGTAGACCAAGCTTGTTTGGCCGTTGGCACTGTGAGCGGAGCTTGTTCCTGCATACAGTTATACAGCCTAGAGACCAGTTTCACAGAAGATGGACGTGACAACAGATTGTGGAGTGCGTCCAGGCGCGGCGGCTCCTCAGGGAAGTTAGGCCACAGCTTCTTACAGGACTCCCGAAGGGAGTGGTGCAGCAGTGCGTCCGAGAAGGAGTCAGGATGGTCATCCTCCCGCGCTGGTAACTCAGCAAATTTCCCGTCAGAGTAGAGATCCGCAAATGTCAGTATGCGTTTTCCTCGGAGCATAATAGCGTCCCCCCTAGTGCAGAGACACGGGAGCATCGGGTTGCCACGTAGTGGGATCGATGGCGCGTAGAGCAGCGGGAGTTTCGCACGGATCCTCAGTTCACGCCAAGACCAGCGGATCATTTCCACCGTGTCAATGTCTTTCGATGGGCGCGTGACCTTGCTGTATAGCGCCACCTGTAGAGGTGAAGGGGCGGCAACGGCCAGTTCCACCGCCACATGCGGCTGGTATGGGGTGGGGTAGACCCAGAAATGGAGGAACTGCGCCTGTGCGCACAGGGAGTATAGTTTAAAATCCGGCGCTCCGAGGCCTCCCTGCCTGAGCGGTAGGGTCAGTAGGGCCCAAGAAGACCTGGCCTGGCCACCAGACCACACCAGTTTCAGAAGCAGCGACCTCACACGTGCGTGAAAGTGCGCCGTCATTGGTACGGGAACATTCACGAATAAGTACAGAAATTTGGGGAGTACTACCATTTTCACCAGTGCAATCCGTGCGACCAGGGAAAGGGGAAGTTTGTTCCAAAGCTCTACTTTGCCCTCAAGCCAGTCCACCGCTCTTCCGAAGTTCAGGGACCAGATCTCCTGGATGTCCCGGCTGACCTACACTCCCAGGTACTTCACCGCCTCAGTTTCCCATCGCAGGGGATATTCCGAGGGAGGCTGTGTGGTCGCGTCTGTTAGGGGGAATGCGACAGATTTTGACCAATTTATCGATATGCCAGCGAGGCCCTCAAATCTCACGAATTCTCGGAGCAGTGGGTTCAGATTGTCAGAGGGATTTTCCATGTACAGAGTGACATCGTCCGCGTATAGGGAGATTAGCAGACTCCGGGAGCTAAAGCCGATCCCCCTCGCTGTATGATGTTGACGAACCCTGGCCGCCAGAGGCTCCATGGCGATGGCAAAAAGGAGCGGAGACAGGGGGCAACCCTGTCTGGTTCCTCTAGAGATGTTAAAGGGCTCAGACACCAAACCATTCACACTCACTCGCGCTCGAGGCGCATCATACAGTAGTTTAATAAGCGTGATAAAGTTTAGGCTAAACCCCATCCTTCCCAAGATTCTGAACAAGTATGGCCATTCCAAAGAATCAAACGCTTTGGTGGCGTCCAGGAACACCACCGCAGCTCGGACAGATGGGTGTAAGTAGTGTAATACGGAGAAGATGGTCCTGAGGTTGTGGGAAGTCGCGCGGCCCGGGATAAACCCGGACTGGTCAGGGAGAGCAATCATGGGCAGGAGCGGCTGTAGCTTGTCTGCAATGACTTTAGCAAAAATCTTGGCATCAACATTAATAAGGGAGAGGGGACGATAAGAGTCCAGCGCCATGCTGTCCTTATCAGGTTTCAGGAGCATAATTAGGAGGGCCTCACGCATTGATTAATCAAGGAATCTTGATATTATACAAATATTGATGACACAAGATTGTGATATGTATTGATGACCCTCCAAACAAGACCCTTAACACTCAATGATACACTAACAATAGCCGACTCTCCATACTCTATCATTAATCAAGGAATCTCGCTATTATACAAATATTGATGACACAAGATTGTGATATCTATCGATGACCCTCCAACCAAGATCCATGACTCTCAATGCTACATTAACAAAAGATGACTCGCTATACTCTATCAACGATCAAGGAATCTCAATATCAAGCAAATATTGATGAATCTTAAGCTTGTGATATCTATTGATGACCCTCCATACAAGATCCGTAACACTCAATGATACACTAACAACAGCTGACTCTTCATACTCTATCATTAATCAAGGAATCTCGATATTATTCAAATATTGATGACACAAGATTGTGATATCTATCGATGACACTCTATACAACATCCATAACTCTCAATGCTACACTAATAAAAGACGACTCGCTATACTCTATCAACGATCAAGGAATCTCAATATCAAGCAAATATTGATGAATCTTAAGCTAGTGATATCTATTGATGACCCTCCATACAAGATCCGTAACACTCAATGATACACTAACAACAGCTGACTCTTCATACTCTATCATTAATCAAGGAATCTCGATATTATTCAAATATTGATGACACAAGATTGTGATATCTATCGATGACACTCTATACAACATCCATAACTCTCAATGCTACACTAATAAAAGATGACTCGCTATACTCTATCAACGATCAAGGAATCTCAATATCAAGCAAATATTGATGAATCTTAAGCTTGTGATATCTATTGATGACCCTCCATACAAGATCCGTAACACTCAATGATACACTAACAATAGCTGACTCTTCATACTCTATCATTAATCAAGGAATCTTGATATTATACAAATATTGATGACACAAGATTGTGATATCTATCGATGACACTCTATACAAGATCCATAACTCTCAATGCTATACTAACAATAGATAAGTTGCCATACACTATCAACGATCAAGAAATCTCAATATCAAGCAAATATTGATGAATCTCAAGATTGTACCATCTAATGATGACACTCCATATGCAAGATCCATAGCTCTCAATATTAGATAAACATTGGGCAGCTCTGCCCGCTGTGTAAAACACCAACAACTGACCATTCTGCCAAATATTTATTGCTCGAACTACCATAGACTATTCATTATCAATTGTCAATGATTCAACAATACCTGAACTATTGATGACTCTCAATGTTATCACCTTTGGCTTCATTTATCAACTATTGATGACTTTAGTACTGAATCAACTTTCTATAACTGTGCCAACATCTGATGACTCTCCGGGCTGTGTCACCACCCATTGACTCTTGACACTAAATCAACTATCAATGACTCTCAAAACTGTATCAAAACCTCATGACTCTCCTCACCGTAGACTGAGCATCACCCTTTGAATAATATACCAACTATTGATGACTAACGTAGTAAATCAACTATCTCTGATTGTGTCACTCCGGACTGTGTCACCAACCATTGACTGACGACTGTTGTATTTATCAATGACTCTGACTGATGACTCTGCAAGGTATCGAGTATCATTCATTGATTCCCTCTATGGCAGTGCCAATGAATAAAGACTTCCTGTACTGAATCAACTACCTTTGATTATGTCAGCTATTGATGGCTCTCATTAGTAGAACAGCCCTTCTTGGCTCCCAGTATTATATTATCAATAGAAGATAGTTCTGGGCATTGAGGAGTCACTTCATTGCTGACCTTATTAATAAGTCAATACCAGATGAAATATTGATTACTCCCAATGCGGTATCTGCAGTGTATTACGTCTGAGGCTGTGCTAGGTTTCAATCAATTACGAATAGTGTATTAGTAATGCCAAAAGTGTAACTAGCGAGGGCTCAACGGTTCTGTCAACTATTGATTACCTGCATCCATTTCTAGTTATTCACAAACACCGAATCAAGGTGGATGGTACACAAGACTTTAATAAGATATCAATGAGCGCTGTTAGTTACTATTTATGAGTGACTGAGTCTTATTGATGACTGCACCCAATATTGTTTGTTTCTAATAATATATCAACAAATGAAGACTCTAGTCTGTTTCAGATATCAATAACTACCAATACAGCCACAGTTACCTATCATTTTGCTCTTTCAGCTAATATTTTCAATTATGTATCAATTATTGATTGGTTGCAATTCAGTCAACTATTAATGACTCAATACTTCTTCAGTGTCCCCTAACTACAAATATTGAATCAGTTATTGATCGGCCTCCATATGGCAAGCTATTGACCACTCTCAATACTTTACCTGCTATTGATCGCTCTGAACACTGTTGCCTATTCTTTCTCCTGAATACTGTCAGCTGTCCATCACTCTGAACAATATCAGATACCAATCGCTCCTAGCACTATTAGCTATTGATCGGTCTGAACACTATCGGATATCAATTACTCTGAACAATATCAGCTATCAATCATTCTGAAAACTATCAGATATCAATCACTGGGAACACTATCACCTGTTGATCACTCTGAACACTATCAGATACATCGATCGCCCTGAACACTATCAGCTATCGATCACTCTGAACACTATCAGATACATATCGATCGCTCTGAACACTATCAGCTATTGATCACTCTGAACACTATCAGATACATATTGATCGCTCTGAACACTATCACCTATCGATCACTCTGAACACTATCAGATACATATCGATCGCTCTGAACAATATCAGCTGTCGATCACTCTGAACACTATCAGATACATCGATCGTCCTGAACACTATCAGCTATCGATCACTCTGAACACTATTAGATACATATCGATCGATTTGAACAATATCAGCTGTCGATCACTCTGAACACTATCAGATACATCGATCGTCCTGAACACTACCAGCTATCGATAACTCTGAACACTATCAGATACATAGTGATTGCTCCGAACACTATCAGATATCGATCACTCTGAACACTATCAGATACATATTGATCGCTCTGAACACTATCACCTATTGATCACTCTGAACACTATCAGATACTGATCGATTGCTCTGAACACTGTTAGCTATCGATCACTCTGAACACTATCAAATACATATCGATCGCTTGCAACACTATCAGATATTGATTACTTTGAACAGTGTCAAATATCATCACTCCAAACACTATCAGCTATTGATCACTCTGAACACTTTCAGATACATATCGATCGCTCTGAACATTATCAGATATCGATCACTCTGAACATTATCAGATACATATCGATCGCTCTGAACACTATCACCTGTCGATCGCTCTGAACACTATCAGATACATATTGATCGCTCTGAATGCTAACACCTATTGATCACTCTGAACACTATCAGATACATATTGATCGCTCTGAACACTATCAGCTATTGATCACTCTGAACACTATCAGATACATATCGATCGCTTGCAACACTATCAGCTATTGATCACTTTGAACAGTGTCAGATATCATCACTCCAAACACTATGAGCTATTGATCACTCTGAACACTATCGGATACATATCGATCGCTCTGAGCACTATCAGCTATTGATCACTCTGAAAACTATCAGATATCGATCACTCTGAACACTATCAGATATCGATGACTCCGAACACTATCAGATATTGATCACTTAAATCACTGTCCGATATTGATCACTCTGAACACTGTCAGTTATCGATCTCTCTGAGCGCTATCCGCTACCGATAACTGGTTCAGCATTCATAGTTCCGAGTGCTGTTTTTTCTGCCTATTACTGTATCAGAGCTGATCGCTGTCCATACTGAATCATCTATCGATGGGTCTCAGACACGGAGAAATCCATCTATGATGGAATGGACTATCGATCACTGCTGATGCTGTGTCTAGCGCCTACCCCGGCGGGCTGCAGGCTCCGCTCCCTAGGGCGTGATTCGAGTCAGCAGCCCCGCTAAGCCTGCAATTCGGCCCTGGGTCCCATGCGGTGCTTGAAGGGGTGAAACCTCCCCACTCTGGTGTAGTGTGAAGGGGCGGGAGTAGAATAGAGGGACACATTTGCTCGTCATTCAAAAAGTGACAGTTGTCCCGACCTGGAAGTGACCCCTCTATTTTACTGATGGTTGATGTGGCGTAACCACCCCTTGTGATCACAGGAATTGGAGTGAAACCCTCTTGTGCTGTTAGGATGGTGTGTTGTGTACGGTGCACCCTTAGACTTACCCACGCCCAGGTTGAACCCCCATCCCAGAGGGCCCTCGACCTTATCCCCCAGACCACTGGACCCAGGCAGGTACCCGAGGCCAGGAGCTCCCCTTAGACACTACAGGCCCAATTTACAACTGCAAACTTACACTTTTGTATAAGTTTACCACTTTTTCAGTATTCACAAAGGTAAGCTTCGACAAAAGTCTAACTATACTACTTTTTCTATTCACAAAGGTAAGTTACTACTAATAAAGTTAGGGCCCGATTCACAAAGGTAAACTGAGACGAAAGTCTAACTTTACGACTTTCAGTATTCACAGAGGGCATTTGCGACTAGTAAAGTTTGACTTTTGTCTCAGTTTAACTTAAGTTTTGGTCTTAAGTTTAACTTTTTGTTCTTGGTTATACTTAAGACTGAAACTTAAGTTTAACTGAGACAAAAGTCTAACTTTACGACTCGTAAATGCCCTTTGTGAATACCGAAAGTCGTAAAGTTAGACTTTCGTATCAGTTCACCTTTGTGAATCGGGTCCTTAAACCTTTGGCCTAAGTTTACCTTTGTGAATAGTGAAAAGAAGTAAAGTTAGACTTTTGGTCTCAGTTTAACTTTGTGAATACAGGAAAGTAGTAAACATACACAAAAGTGTACGTTTACCGTAGTGAATCACGCCCACTGTGTTGGTGTGTGTAGGGTGGCCCTCTGGTGAAGTGTGTGGTGTGACACCCTGGTGATGTGTGTAGGGTGGCCCCCTGGTGAAGTGTGTGGTGTGACACCCTGGTGATGTGTGAAGGGTGACCCCCTGGTGATGTGTGTAGGGTGGCCCCCTGGTGAAGTGTGTGGTGTGACACCCTGGTGATGTGTGAAGGGTGACCCCCTGGTGATGTGTGTAGGGTGGCCTCCTGGTGAAGTGTGTGGTGTGACACCCTGGTGATATGTGAAGGGTGACCCCCTGGTGATGTGTGAAGGGTGACCCCCTGGTGATGTGTGTAGGGTGGCCCCCTGGTGAAGTGTGTGGTGTGACACCCTGGTGATGTGTGAAGGGTGACCCCCCTGGTGATGTGTGTAGGGTGGCCCCCTGGTGAAGTGTGTGGTGTGACACCCTGGTGATATGTGAAGGGTGACCCCCTGGTGATGTGTGAAGGGTGACCCCCTGGTGATGTGTGTAGGGTGGCCCCCTGGTGAAGTGTGTGGTGTGACACCCTGGTGATATGTGAAGGGTGACCCCCTGGTGATGTGTGAAGGGTGACCCCCTGGTGATGTGTGTAGGGTGGCCCTCTGGTGAAGTGTGTGGTGTGACACCCTGGTGATGTGTGTAGGGTGGCCCCCTGGTGAAGTGTGTGGTGTGACACCCTGGTGATGTGTGAAGGGTGACCCCCTGGTGATGTGTGTAGGGTGGCCCCCTGGTGAAGTGTGTGGTGTGACACCCTGGTGATGTGTGAAGGGTGACCCCCTGGTGATGTGTGTAGGGTGGCCTCCTGGTGAAGTGTGTGGTGTGACACCCTGGTGATATGTGAAGGGTGACCCCCTGGTGATGTGTGAAGGGTGACCCCCTGGTGATGTGTGTAGGGTGGCCCCCTGGTGAAATGTGTGGTGTGACACCCTGGTAATGTGTGAAGGGTGACCCCCCTGGTGATGTGTGTAGGGTGGCCCCCTGGTGAAGTGTGTGGTGTGACACCCTGGTGATATGTGAAGGGTGACCCCTGGTGATGTGTGAAGGGTGACCCCCTGGTGATGTGTGTAGGGTGGCCCCCTGGTGAAGTGTGTGGTGTGACACCCTGGTGATGTGTGAAGGGTGACCCCCTGGTGATGTGTGTAGGGTGACCCCTCGTGATGTGTGTGGGATATACACCCCCTACGTCGGTAGGGTACTCCCCCCCCACCCCCTGGGCTGCCCGCAGGCCCCCCCCCCCCTTAGACACTTCATGTTGAGTTTTGCAGGTGTTACCCCTGGTGTTGTGTGTGGGTGACCCCCTGCTGATGTGTTTAGGGTGCACACCCCCTCCGTCGTTTGGGTCGCTTGCCCCCTCCACTCCACCCCACGTGCCTTGATGCCGGAAGCTGCTGTTTGTCACCCGGCGGTGCCCGGATCACCCCCTGGTCTCTCTGAGTCGTGTAGAGATTACACGGGCACCGCCGTGCGCCCCTAATGACAGGGTGCCCGCCGCTTCTCCAAACAGTCATTACCGCTGCCCGGCCTCCGAGGGAAGGGCGGGGGCAGTGCCACGCTGGCATCGGGCTTGGCGAGGAAGATTCGCAGGCGGGGCTGGGCCCAGGACCCCGAGCCAGACTGAAAATACCCCGGGGCAGGTGCTTACAGCAGGGCAAGCTGGAAATGCCCACCCTCGGCCATGTCATGGGCCCTGAGCCAGGCTGAAAATACCCCTGGCAAGCCCAGCGGGCCATCCACAGTATCACGGAACTCCCTTGGTCCTCCGTGCAGCCACACGTGTGATCTTGGGCGAATGTTGGTGTTTTACCCCTCCAGGTCACCAGGCCCGGTTCTACGGGAGGGGTGGGGTGGGCCAGGCCCACCCAAACATGAGCCTGGCCCACCCAAACAGGAGCCTTGGCCCTCAGCAGTGAGGGCTGGAAGGCAGGCACGCAACGCGCAGGTCGTGTGTGTCAGCCCGGGCCGAGACAGCTTTCCCGGGCGCACACACACTTTTAGAGATGATCGCAGCCTGAGTACTTCACAGGTCTTTAAAGACCATTAACATGTTAACGAGGCTTTGTTTACTTTTTCACCGCTTCGTCTCGGCATGACGAAAGGTGACAAATCCTTTCTTTGACACTGCTAACCTTTTGTAACCTTTGCCTCCTGTCCTGCTGCGTTGATATTTCTTTTTCTATGCAGCTCAGGAGAAAAGAAGTTTGATTATTCTTAGTCACCTTTCCTACCCCCTGCAGTGGCTTTATCACATCAGGCTGTGACACAAAGTTTGACTAATGGAGTAGGTAAGAGAATGTGTTACTACATTTTTTTCTTTTTAAAATCTGCACTGGCCCAGCAGGACACATACTTCGTGTGTGCTTCATTTAAAAGTTTTTATCATTATCATGGCCAATGCAGGACAACAATCAGACATTACAAAATGCCCAGATAACGCTGGTGATTAATGATCCTGCTGGAGAGCAATCTTTTGTCTGTTAGTAGTTTTTAAATGCAGATTAACTTTTCTTGTATCTGGATAGCTCAGTGGGTTACTGCCTTTGTCACAGAGATCCTTGTGTTACTTAGAGTTCAGAAGTTACAATCGTATCATAGGACAGTGACCTATGAACTTTCATCTAAGAGCTGCCTACAAACATGAATGTTATAGTTAGAACTTCGCTTTTTTTGTTTTGTGATATAGTTAGAACTTCCCCAGTCTTTCATTATTCTAATGTTGCTAAAATGAGTATGTTTGGGCAGATATACATTTTTATCAGTAAAGCTGACCCCAGTGGAATACTCTTTAAATCCTAAGGTTGTGTTTCCCCATACCAAACCCTTTCAAAATATACTCCCCACCAGTATGGATGACACGTGATTCATACACCTTGTAATCCTCATTGGCTTATGTGACATTCCCTATAGGCTGATTTACATACTTGTATGATTCATTGTCTCTGTATAATGTGTGTGTGATGTAAAGTACTGACACACACTACACTGATATGAGTAGCGCTATACAACAAATGAAATGCATATGAGAGAGGGGCTACGTAGAGATGAGGGCACTGGAGGAGGGTGGCAGTGAGGGAATCCGAGGAGGAGGTAGTGGGAGGGGCTATGGAGCGATGAGGGGCACTGGTGGAGGATGACAGTGAGGGAATCCGAGGAAGAGGTCATGGGGTGGAGGGGGAGCTAGGGAGAGATGAGGGGCAATGGTAGAGGGTGGTAGTGAGGGAGTCAGACGAGGAGGTCATCAGTGGGAGGGGCTACATAGAGATAAGGGGTACTGGTGTCCAAGGAGGAGGTCATGAGGGGGAGGGGCTATGAGGGGCACTTGTGGCGTGAGGCAGTGAGGAAATACGAGGAGGAGGTCAATAGGGGGGGTCATGGAGAGAAGAGGGGCACTGTTGGAAGGTGATAGTAAAGGTATTTACGGAGAAAGAGGTTATTGCCAAGCTCCAGAAGAGACTCCAGCGGATCCAGAACGCCTCAGCCAGACTCATCCTCGACATCCCACGAAACAGCCACATCTCCGGACATCTGAGAGACCTGCACTGGCTCCCCGTCAACAAAAGAATCACCTTCCGGCTCCTCACCCACGCACACAAAGCCCTACACGACCAAGGCCCGATCTACCTCAACAACCGAATCAACTTCTACGCTCCCAAGCTCAACCTCAGATCAACCAGCCACGCCCTCGCCGCCGTCCCCCGCATCCGAAGAGCGACTACAGGAGGAAGGTCCTTCTCCTACCTGGCCGCCAAGACCTGGAACTCCCTCCCGACCGACCTGCGCCTGACCCAAGACCACCTCTCCTTCAGGAAGAAGCTCAAGACCTGGCTGTTCGAGCAGTAACGGCACCCCCCCCCCCTCCTAGCGCCTTGAGACCCTACGGGTGAGTAGCGCGCTCTATAAATGTCTTGATTGATTGATTGATTGATTGGTGTGGCGCCCAAAAAAACTTTCGCATCAGCGATAATGCCGGCCCTGTCATGGCCTTTCTGTTTTTGTTTATTTAATTAGGATTCGGGTCATACGGCTACTGTGGAACATACTTTAAATTGCGTACTAATTATATTTTTTGCTATATTCAATGTTTTAAGTTTGAAGGTGATTTTTCTAATGTTTTTACCTGGCAAAATGAAAGTGGAGCCCGATGGTGCCTGATATGGGGCTGGGGCCCAAGGTCAGCTGTGAGATAAGGTGCACTGGAGAGGAGTAGTGGATATTCAAGCTGTAAGGGAGTGTGTTGCAGAGTCTGGGGTCAGGTGGAGGTAGTAATGAAGAGGGATTCTCCCTGAAGGCTCGCACAGAGGGAGCCCGAGAAGTGTCACTTGCCTGATACCCCCACCTCAGAAACCCCCTCTTCCCATCAAAGAAACATTACATGGAAAAAACACTTTCTGAGAGTGATAACATTTAGAAAGAGATTTGTAAAAGAGTGCGTTTTACTAGGCCTTGCAAGAGTAAGAAGAGATAAAGGAGGGCCCTGAAGCAGGCCTGCCCAGAAATATATGCGACAAATTGAGCCCCAGTGGCCCACCCAAATGCACCTGGGCCCACCCAAGTAAAAATTCCTGGAGCCGGGCCTGCAGGTCACACAGGGGCGACAATCACCTGTTTCTATACAGGCGCTTGGTACCGCTGCCTCACCTCTCGTCATATCTTAAATCACATTTGTAACGAATAACCACAGTCATATCATCTTGTGTGTCTGCTTCACGAGGATGGAAGGCAGAGCTGCCCTGCTGGATTCTGCGACCTCAAGTTACAAACCGCTGTCTGGAGCAAATGCACTAACCCGCGGCGCTACCTGTCCAGTTTTGGAACTCGTCACACACTGACGTCTGCAGCAGGTGTGTTAACCTACTGAACTATCTTGCAGGAGGTTATGACACTTAACCAGTAAACCCTGAGAAGACCACTCACCACAGGGTAACCTGTAACCCCTGAGGAGATCACTTTGGGGTAACCTGTAACCCCTGAGAGGACTGCTAACCCCAAGGTAACCTGTAACCCATGAGAAGTCCACTCATCGCAGGGTAACCTGTAACGCCCGAGGAGACTAGTTGTTGCAGGGTAACTGTAAACCTCAGAAGAGAACACTCACCCCATGGTAACCTGTAACCCCTGAGGAGATCACTTTTGGGTAACCTGTAACCCCTGAGGAGCCCGCTCACTGTGGTGTAACCTGTAACCCCTGAGAAGACTATGCACCCCAGGGTAACCTGTAACCCCTGAGAGGACTGCTAACCCCAAGGTAACCTGTAACCCATGAGAAGTCCACTCACCACAGGGTAACCTGTAACTCCTGA
This sequence comes from Lissotriton helveticus, assembly GCF_964261635.1. NCBI lineage: Eukaryota > Metazoa > Chordata > Amphibia > Caudata > Salamandridae > Lissotriton > Lissotriton helveticus. The sequence continues at coordinate 17,920,051 of NC_136065.1, forward strand.
GGAGACTAGTTGTTGCAGGGTAAATGTAAACCTCAGAAGAGAACACTCACCCCGGGGTAACCTGTAACCCCTGAAGAGACCGGTCACCGTGTGGTAACCTGTGACCCTCTGAAGAGACCACTCACCGTGGGCTAACCTGTAACCACTGAGGAGACTTTTCACCCTGGGGTAACCTGTGACCCTCGGAGGTGACCACTCACCATGGGGTAACCTGTAACCCCTGTGACCACTCACCCAGGGGTAACCTGTTACTCCTAAGGAGACCACTCACCGTGGGGTAACCTGTAACCCCTAAGGAGACTGTTCACCACAGGGTAACCTGTCACCCTCTAAGGTTACCACTCACCGCGGGGTAACCTGTTATCGGAGGAGATTAGTCACTGCAGGGTAACCGGTAACCCCTGAGGAGACTGCTCACCGTGGGGTAACCTGTAACCTCTGGGTATACCACTCACCGTGGGTTAACCTGTGACCCCCTGAGGAGACCACTCATCGTGGGGTGACCTGTAACCCCAGCGAGACCACTCACCCTGGGGTAACCTGTAACTCCTGAGGTGACCACTCACCGTTGGGTAATCTGTAACCCCTGAGGAGACTTCACCCGGAGTAACCTGTGACCCTCTGAGGTGACCACTCACCACAGGGTATCCTGTAACCCCTTAAGGAGTCCAGTCACTGCAGGGGTAACCTGTAACCCCTGAGATCATAGTGGGGTAACCTGTAACCTCTGGCGCTGGGGGTGGGACCCAGGGCCCTAACCCTGAAAACCTACAGGCCTATAGAAGCTCTGACGCTGGGGCTCAGGGCCCTACCTCTCTGACACCTACAGGCCCCTGGAAGCACTGACGCTGGGAGGGGGGCCAAGACCCCACCTCTCTGACACCTACAGGCCTCTGGAATCACTGATTTATTTATTTATGCAATTTTATATAGCGCTGACATTACCCAAAGGTGTCAGAGCGCGTTACTAAAGAATCAAGTACGTTCCATGAGGAGATTTAAAAACATACATGCGTTACAGGTACAAACGAGATAGTTGAACAAGTAAAATAAAATAAGAGGTGGCAATCACAGCCACACAACAAAACAAAAATATTGTGATTAGGTTTGTGTAGGAGAGTAGGGTCTGCTATCCTATGGTCACCCCAAATTTTTGCTTTTTGCTTCACTGGTTTTCGACTACTGAGGCTGTGGGCCTGCTGATCAGACCCCCAGCCTGCTGTTCTCTCACTAAATTAATGACACATGTGCTATAGGCACATACCAATTGGAAATGGACTCCTTGTCAGCCCCTGTAGAATGCACTATAGGTGCACAGGGCACAGGAGCCACTAAGGCCTACCAGGGGCTGCAGCATATCTTTTGCCACCCCTGGCTGGTTCTTAAATTGACACAACTGGCTGATCACTCAGCTGGGGTAAGGTGGTGTACACACCCCTTGCTTAGATATAGTATACCTATGTCTAAACCTATATCTGGACACATGTAAACCTGTGAGCCACTCCTATAGACAGGCCTCACCAATCCTGGAGGCTGGGTGCATGGTTTTTATGTGAGATGGAGCTCTAGCATGAGCTGAGCCTGTCTGCAGCCGTCGGGAACAAATCCCTAAGCTGTTTCAGGATAATGCCATACCATATACTATTAAGTGCCTTATAATCCTCGCGGTTATTTAGCAACTCTGGTTTGGCTTTATCAAAACATGTCGTGTAAGGTGTCATACGCTTTGGAATACCATCCCCTCGCCAGTTCTGGCGACGGGGATGGCATTCCACCCCTCTAGAGGGGTAAGACATGTTACTTCACTTTAATGCGGTTGATTTCTCCAAAGGCCTTAAGATCCACAAAATGGATGCCTCTGCCACAGACAAATGTCTGGACCCCTGGAGCTGACCGAAACCCAGTCAAGGGGGTCCTGGACAAAGGGTTTCCTGTCACAGGAGGGTGTCACCGCCCTCCAGACAGGAGATAGTGTATGGTAGCAGGGAGGTTTGAAAGAAACCAGACACTGCCTGGGGCGCACAAGGCTGCCCCTTGCATAATCCGGCCAAACCGGTTCTGGGGCACTCCAGCCCTCGTGCCAGGGCGGCCTGGATCAAAGGAAGGGGGTGTATCCACCCACTTCCTGGGTCCCACCCATAGGAGGGGACCTAGCAGGTAATCACGCCCACCAGATTCGAATAAGAGTGGGAGCAGTGCCAATGCACATCAGATTTCCTGGAAGAAACATTTGAAACGATATTCTGGACCCTTCGCCCTCCATCTCAACGTGGAAGCCCGAAGAATCTCCCTTGTGGTCAAGGAGTGACCACCCTGCAGCAGCAGGCACCATCCAGCCCTCGACGTCTACTTAGTTGCAGTTCCCGCCGGAACTCGAGCGACTGAGATCGACGAGATCAAGCCTGCCCAGCTTCTAACAGCCCGATCCACAGTCCCTGCAAAGCTGAGACCCGTGGAGGCGACCGGAAGCGTGGGGCACGCCATCTTGAAGTGACCACGAGACGCTGACCGTGCAGCCCACGAGTGACCCTCGAAGCTGTACACCGGGGTTTGAGAAGCCCCCACCCTGAGCTACTCCTGAGCCGAAGTTCAGCCCTCCACACTCGACGAGTGCTGCGTGGGGCCCTTTGGCACGATTTGGCTCAACGCGTTGGCCCGGTCACTTGCCAGCTGGCTTGTGGTCCCTGTGCCGACGAACTACCGAAGAAGACTCGTGAATCTGGTTGCTCCAGATCCACACCAGCTCCCCTGAAAAGGAGCCCCGACTCTGACCTTCCTGGTCCGAGTGAGAAGCAATCTTCCGATCCTGCGTGGATTGCTCTTACCAAGGCTTGTTTGCTCCAAACCTGAAGCCGACTGCACCGACGGTGAGAGCCTGCGTGGGACAGATCGTGACCTGCTCCTGGACGTCGCAGATGCCCCAGAGCCCACGTGACAGCGGAGAGAAGCTCCTCGACGACCACCTGATTGCGCCCGACATTGCCTGGTTCCGTCCTGGTTCCACCCTGGTCACTGCTGAGTGACCCAGACTCTGTCCCCTCTGCTTTCAGGTACTCTACAACTTGAGTCCACCCTTGGACTCCACCGGACACTTCGTCTTCACCCTGCCTGCAGCCCTTTCAGCTTCAAGCACCAAGAGCCTGCGTGTCAAAACCCGACGCCACTTCGACCCTGTGCACCCACTTCCTGTGGGTGAGGTAACTTTGCTCCGCCGGTGTTCCCACACTGGTGCACACCTCTAGGGTCTGTGTGTTAAGTTTTGTTCCTCTAGGTTCAGCGGAAGTGTCCTTAAACTTTAACTATTTGACTTTTACGCACCATTGGTTAACATTGGTGCATGCGTGCGCTTTCCGCACATCTCCCGAATCCCGAGGGCCATTCCCGACTTCAGCATTGCTTGTCCTGACTGCTCCCAACGATTCCCTAGGCCCTAGGCCTAACCACTGCTCGAGTGGCATCTCTTATACCACTTGTTTAGTATATGGTTTGAGTGGCCACCCGCCCTCATCCATAATTGTGCAACTTGTATGTTTAAACAGTGCTTTTGATTTAACGCTTGTGCCCCTTTATTCATAAAGAATACTGGGGATTGTTTTTAGTAATAAACACATATATTTTTATAATATATACTTGTGTGGTGTCCTTTCATTTGGTATTACAGGATTGTATGTGGTAAAACAGCTCGCTTAACACGACCTCTTAAGTTAAGCCTTTAGGCTGCTTAGTCCATGCTACCCCTAGGATAGCTTGTCTAATAAGGTTGACTTACAACCAGACACCATAAGGGATTGTTTGGTCAGGTAGTAGGTGGTTCCAGAATTGGAAACATCCCCTACCAGGCCAACTTCTCACATTGGTGAGCAGCGGTGCGGATTTGAGCTTGCTGTTGTTTTACCATTGCAATCTTTATATCAAATTGAAAGATCACATCAAGTACCTCTAGGTACATATAAAATCAAAAGCTTAGCATATTAAGTTCTACTGAACTTAGTAGTTGTAGGTTGAAGGGAGTAGCACACCCCTGACTACAACTCACTAGCAAGGTCCAGTAGGAAAACACTTAGTGTAGGTAAGTGCACCACTTACACCTCACTAGTAACCATGTCTGACACAGGAAAGGCCTCAGGGTCTAGTCCTGTGACAGTTGACCCTACCCAGGCAACTTTTGGATATGACAAACTAACCCGCAGAGACTTGATTGCCTTGTGCAAAGCAAGAGGGTTAAAAAGGGGCAGAAGCCCCACCTGCCTAATCCTGGTAGAAATCCTAGAACAGGATGACTTAGAGAAGGCAAAAGCAGCTTCCCTAGATACAGGAACTGGAGGGAACCCCCCTGCAGTTGATCCCCTTGAAGAGGAGGATGATGATGACTTGGATGAGGACTCAGATGTTGAGGACTTAGGAGTACAGGATCAGGGTAGCCAGGTTCCAGTTGGTAGGCTTAGCCAGGCCAACTTGGACCTACTGGGGAATGGAGAGGGCCAGCACCTCCCCAGAACCCAACATATGATTCCCCCAGGCAACAGAAGAGTGAGATCTCCCTCAGGGGACTCTCATCTTTCTAGTGCCTCCAGAGAATCACAGAGAGGCATGAATGCTTCTCAAAAGTTAGAGCATAGGGCCAGAATGAGGGCTGTCAAACTCCAGATAGAGAGGGAGGAGGTAGCCTTGGCTCAAGCTAGACTTGCCTTGGCAAGAGAGCAGAAATTAAGTGGCTTAGATGTCACTGGTGGCAGCAATTTTCCAAGAGAAAAAGACAGGGCCTATGATAATAGAAACCTGACCAAAATTGTGCCCCCCTTTAAAGAAGGGGATGACATCCACAAATGGATGACTGCTCTTGAGAGAGCCTGCATGGTACAGCAGGTTCCTGAGAATCAGTGGGCTGCAATTTTGTGGTACTCCTTTTCTGAGAAAGGGAGGGACAGGCTCCTCACAGTTAGACCTGAGGATGCCAAAAACTACTCTGTTTTGAAGAGTGCTCTCATTGAAGGGTATGGCCTAACCACTGAGCAATACAGGTTGTTGTTCAGAGACACCCAGAAAGCACAGACTCAAGACTGGACTGATTTTGTGGAGTGTGCCACTAAGGCTTTGGAGGGTTGGTTGCAGGGAAGTAAAGTTTCAGACTATACAGGATTGTACAATCTTATGATGAGAGAACAGATCCTTAATAACTGTACAAACCAGCTGTTGCATCAATACCTTATTGACTCTGATCTGACCTCTCCCCAAGAATTGGGAAAGAAGGCAGACAAATGGGTCAGAACAAGGATTAAGCAGAAACCCCAGAACCAAGGTGGTGACCAGAAGAAAACAGACCAGAAGGGTGGTAATCAGAATCAGAAAGATAAAGAAAAAGACCAGAAGTCTTCAGGCCCCCAAACTAATAGTAAGGAGGGTGGTTCCCAAACTGGTAACAAGAAGAAGAAGAACAAAGGTCCAAAGACACCTTGGTGCAATACCTGCAAATCAGTTTCACACTGGGGCAGTGAGTGCACCAAGGCAAATCCAGTTCCCACCACTACAGCTCCTAAAGCAACTGCAACCCCAAGTACAGTAAGCAGTGGTGGAACACAGTCCAAGGGTGTAGCTGGGTTGACCCTGGGTATTGAAGTAGGATCTGGCCTAGTCAGAGTCCCTACACAGGCAGTTCTCCTGTATGATGTGGACATTGAGTTGCCCACTGCAGTAAGCCCCACTAACCTGGGCAAATACAGGCAGACTCCCTTAATAAATGAGAAACTGGCTCAAGCTTACAGGGACACATGTGCTAGTGTCACCATGGTGACCCCTGGCTTTGTGGACCCTGGACAGATTGTACTAGGAGAGAGCTACCTAGTAACCAATGCAAGCAACTCCACTACCTCCCATAGTGTGGCAGTTGTGAACTTCTCCTGGGGAGGGGTTGATGGCCTAAAGAAAGTTGTGGTGAGTGCAGACCTACCAGTAGACTGTCTGTTAGGCAATGACCTTGAAAGCTCAGCATGGTCAGAAGTGGAGTACAGGACTCATGCAGAAATGCTAGGGATTTCAGAGCATGTCCTTGCCATGACAAGGGCTCAGGCTAAGAAGTGCCTTCCTGAACCAGTGGTGGATCTTGAGACAATAGACCAGCCACAGCCCAAGAGAAGGAGCAAGAGAGGAAAGGCCTCGCCTTCCACCTTGCCCCAGGTTGAGGATCAGGTTTCAGAGGAAACTGATTCTGCAGTCCAAGAGGAGACTGTCTCTGAGGAGCTTGAACCTGACCAGGTTGAGTTTCTGGGGACAGGGGGACCCTCAAGGGCAGACCTGAGGCAGGCTCAATTAGATTGCCCTTCCCTTGAACCCCTCAGACAGCAGGCGGCTGCTGAGGCTGCTGGGGATGCCCAAGGTACCCATACTGTGTATTGGGATGAGGGACTCCTTTACTCAGAGGCTAGAGCCCCCAAGCCTGGCATGACCAGGAGGTTGGTGATACCTCTGCAGTTTAGGGGATTCCTCCTTACCTTGGCCCATGATATTCCCCTTGCAGGACACTTAGGCCAGAACAAGACGTGGGACAGGCTTGTTCCACACTTTCACTGGCCTCACATGTCAGAGGATGTCAAGGAGTTTTGTCGCTCCTGTGTCACTTGCCAAGCCAGTGGTAAGTCAGGTGGCACAACAAAGGCCCCCCTAATACCACTACCTGTGGTGGGGGTCCCCTTTGAGAGAGTTGGAATTGATATTGTGGGTCCAATGGACCCCCAAACAGCATCTGGGAACAGATTCATACTGGTGGTAGTGGATCATGCCACCAGGTACCCAGAGGCTATTCCCCTAAGGACCACCACAGCACCTGTGGTGGCAAAAGCCCTCATTGCAGTTTTCTCAAGAGTGGGCTTTCCTAAGGAGGTACTATCAGATAGAGGGACAAATTTTATGTCCAGCTATCTAAAAGCAATGTGGAAGGAATGTGGAGTAAACTATAAGTTTACCACCCCATATCATCCACAATGCAATGGGCTTGTGGAGAGATTTAACAAGACCCTTAAAGGCATGATAAAAGGATTACCAGAGAAGCTCAGGCGGAAATGGGACATTCTTTTACCCTGCCTGCTCTTTGCTTACAGAGAGGTCCCACAGAAGGGGGTTGGCTACAGCCCTTTTGAACTTTTGTTTGGCCACCCTGTGAGAGGTCCATTGTGTTTGGTGAAGGAAGGATGGGAGTTACCTCTCAAAAAGCCCAAACTAGACATAGTGGACTATGTACTTGGTCTCCGCTCCAGGATGGCTGAGTACATGGAAAGAGCATCCAAAAACCTGGAGGCCAGCCAAGAATTGCAGAAAGCTTGGCATGACCAAAAGGCTGTGCTGGTAGAGTTCCAACCAGGACAGAAGGTATGGGTACTGGAGCCAGTGGCTCCAGCAGCACTCCAAGACAAGTGGAGTGGACCCTATCCTATTATTGAGAAGAAAGGGGAAGTCACCTACTTGGTAGACTTTGGAACACCCAGGAGCCCTCACAGGGTAATCCATGTGAATCGCTTGAAAGCATTTGTAGACAGGGAGGACATGAGCTTGCTCATGGCCACAGATGGGGAACAGGAGGAAGAGAGTGACCCTCTCCCAGACCTGCTTTCTCAGAACCCTGATGATGGTTCAGTTGATGGAGTAGCCTTGGCAGGCAGCCTCACTGACCAGCAACAGAGGGACTGCAGACAAGTTTTGCAGGCTCACAGGCAAATGTTTTCACTCACACCCAGCCAAACTGACTGGTGTACCCATGTTGTGGACACTGGTGACAGTCTGCCTGTCAAGAATAAGATCTACAGGCAACCTGATCATGTCAGGGATTGCATCAGGGCTGAGGTGCAAAAGATGTTGGAGCTTGGAGTGATTGAGCCATCAGAGAGCCCATGGGCCAGCCCAGTAGTCCTGGTGCCAAAACCTCATACCCAAGATGGTAAGAGAGAAATGAGGTTTTGCGTGGATTACAGGGGTCTCAATGCTGTCACTAGGACAGATGCTCACCCCATTCCAAGAGCAGATGAGCTCATTGACAGATTGGCTTCTGCCAAGTTTCTGAGCACATTTGATCTGACAGCTGGCTACTGGCAAATCAGACTAGCTGAGGAGTCAAAGGCCAAGACAGCATTCTCTACCCCTAGTGGGCATTATCAGTTTGTGGTAATGCCCTTTGGTTTGAAGAATGCACCTGCCACTTTCCAAAGGTTGGTGAACCAAGTCCTTACTGGGTTGGATGACTTTTGTGCAGCTTATCTGGATGATATTGCTGTCTTTAGCTCCACCTGGGAGGATCACCTGATCCACCTGAAGAAAGTTTTGGAGGCCCTGCAAAAGGCAGGCCTAACTATCAAGGCCACAAAGTGCCAGATAGGGCAGAGTAAGGTTGTATACCTGGGCCACCTAGTAGGTGGAGGCCAGGTTCAGCCACTGGAAAGCAAAATCCAGGCCATACAGGACTGGGCTCCTCCAGTTACCCAGACACAAGTCAGAGCCTTCTTGGGCCTGACTGGGTATTACAGAAAGTTTGTGAAAAACTATGGGTCTATAGTGACACCATTAAATGACTTGACATCCAAGAAGATGCCAAAAAAGGTTCAGTGGACAGTTAGCTGTCAGAAGGCATTTGAAGACCTGAAGAAGGCCATGTGCTCTGCACCTATCCTAAAGAGTCCTGACTACTCCAAACAGTTCATTGTTCAGACAGATGCTTCTGAGTTGGGGGTGGGAGCTGTACTCTCACAACTTAATCAAGATGGTCAAGACCAGCCAATTGCTTTCATTAGCAGGAGGCTAACCCCAAGAGAAAAACGTTGGTCAGCCATTGAGAGGGAGGCATTTGCTGTGGTTTGGGCATTAAAGAAGTTGAGGTCCTACTTGTTTGGAACTCACTTCCTGGTGCAAACAGACCATAAGCCCCTCTTATGGCTTAATCAGATGAAGGGTGAAAATCCCAAACTGCTCAGGTGGTCCATTTCCCTACAGGGGATGGACTTTACAGTGGAGCACCGCCCAGGGACTGACCATGGTAATGCAGATGGTCTCTCCAGGTACTTCCACTTAGAACATGAAGACTTATCTGGTCAAGGTTAGTTTAATGTCCCTGCGTTTGGGGGGGGGTTGTGTAGGAGAGTAGGGTCTGCTATCCTATGGTCACCCCAAATTTTTGCTTTTTGCTTCACTGGTTTTCGACTACTGAGGCTGTGGGCCTGCTGATCAGACCCCCAGCCTGCTGTTCTCTCACTAAATTAATGACACATGTGCTATAGGCACATACCAATTGGAAATGGACTCCTTGTCAGCCCCTGTAGAATGCACTATAGGTGCACAGGGCACAGGAGCCACTAAGGCCTACCAGGGGCTGCAGCATATCTTTTGCCACCCCTGGCTGGTTCTTAAATTGACACAACTGGCTGATCACTCAGCTGGGGTAAGGTGGTGTACACACCCCTTGCTTAGATATAGTATACCTATGTCTAAACCTATATCTGGACACATGTAAACCTGTGAGCCACTCCTATAGACAGGCCTCACCAATCCTGGAGGCTGGGTGCATGGTTTTTATGTGAGATGGAGCTCTAGCATGAGCTGAGCCTGTCTGCAGCCGTCGGGAACAAATCCCTAAGCTGTTTCAGGATAATGCCATACCATATACTATTAAGTGCCTTATAATCCTCGCGGTTATTTAGCAACTCTGGTTTGGCTTTATCAAAACATGTCGTGTAAGGTGTCATACGCTTTGGAATACCATCCCCTCGCCAGTTCTGGCGACGGGGATGGCATTCCACCCCTCTAGAGGGGTAAGACATGTTACTTCACTTTAATGCGGTTGATTTCTCCAAAGGCCTTAAGATCCACAAAATGGATGCCTCTGCCACAGACAAATGTCTGGACCCCTGGAGCTGACTGAAACCCAGTCAAGGGGGTCCTGGACAAAGGGTTTCCTGTCACAGGAGGGTGTCACCGCCCTCCAGACAGGAGATAGTGTATGGTAGCAGGGAGGTTTGAAAGAAACCAGACACTGCCTGGGGCGCACAAGGCTGCCCCTTGCATAATCCGGCCAAACCGGTTCTGGGGCACTCCAGCCCTCGTGCCAGGGCGGCCTGGATCAAAGGAAGGGGGTGTATCCACCCACTTCCTGGGTCCCACCCATAGGAGGGGACCTAGCAGGTAATCACGCCCACCAGATTCGAATAAGAGTGGGAGCAGTGCCAATGCACATCAGATTTCCTGGAAGAAACATTTGAAACGATATTCTGGACCCTTCGCCCTCCATCTCAACGTGGAAGCCCGAAGAATCTCCCTTGTGGTCAAGGAGTGACCACCCTGCAGCAGCAGGCACCATCCAGCCCTCGACGTCTACTTAGTTGCAGTTCCCGCCGGAACTCGAGCGACTGAGATCGACGAGATCAAGCCTGCCCAGCTTCTAACAGCCCGATCCACAGTCCCTGCAAAGCTGAGACCCGTGGAGGCGACCGGAAGCGTGGGGCACGCCATCTTGAAGTGACCACGAGACGCTGACCGTGCAGCCCACGAGTGACCCTCGAAGCTGTACACCGGGGTTTGAGAAGCCCCCACCCTGAGCTACTCCTGAGCCGAAGTTCAGCCCTCCACACTCGACGAGTGCTGCGTGGGGCCCTTTGGCACGATTTGGCTCAACGCGTTGGCCCGGTCACTTGCCAGCTGGCTTGTGGTCCCTGTGCCGACGAACTACCGAAGAAGACTCGTGAATCTGGTTGCTCCAGATCCACACCAGCTCCCCTGAAAAGGAGCCCCGACTCTGACCTTCCTGGTCCGAGTGAGAAGCAATCTTCCGATCCTGCGTGGATTGCTCTTACCAAGGCTTGTTTGCTCCAAACCTGAAGCCGACTGCACCGACGGTGAGAGCCTGCGTGGGACAGATCGTGACCTGCTCCTGGACGTCGCAGATGCCCCAGAGCCCACGTGACAGCGGAGAGAAGCTCCTCGACGACCACCTGATTGCGCCCGACATTGCCTGGTTCCGTCCTGGTTCCACCCTGGTCACTGCTGAGTGACCCAGACTCTGTCCCCTCTGCTTTCAGGTACTCTACAACTTGAGTCCACCCTTGGACTCCACCGGACACTTCGTCTTCACCCTGCCTGCAGCCCTTTCAGCTTCAAGCACCAAGAGCCTGCGTGTCAAAACCCGACGCCACTTCGACCCTGTGCACCCACTTCCTGTGGGTGAGGTAACTTTGCTCCGCCGGTGTTCCCACACTGGTGCACACCTCTAGGGTCTGTGTGTTAAGTTTTGTTCCTCTAGGTTCAGCGGAAGTGTCCTTAAACTTTAACTATTTGACTTTTACGCACCATTGGTTAACATTGGTGCATGCGTGCGCTTTCCGCACATCTCCCGAATCCCGAGGGCCATTCCCGACTTCAGCATTGCTTGTCCTGACTGCTCCCAACGATTCCCTAGGCCCTAGGCCTAACCACTGCTCGAGTGGCATCTCTTATACCACTTGTTTAGTATATGGTTTGAGTGGCCACCCGCCCTCATCCATAATTGTGCAACTTGTATGTTTAAACAGTGCTTTTGATTTAACGCTTGTGCCCCTTTATTCATAAAGAATACTGGGGATTGTTTTTAGTAATAAACACATATATTTTTATAATATATACTTGTGTGGTGTCCTTTCATTTGGTATTACAGGATTGTATGTGGTAAAACAGCTCGCTTAACACGACCTCTTAAGTTAAGCCTTTAGGCTGCTTAGTCCATGCTACCCCTAGGATAGCTTGTCTAATAAGGTTGACTTACAACCAGACACCATAAGGGATTGTTTGGTCAGGTAGTAGGTGGTTCCAGAATTGGAAACATCCCCTACCAGGCCAACTTCTCACAGTTAGCACAAGCATAGAAAACATATTTACAGCATTGTAAGAACTTAGAATATCAAGAGAATGGCAAGCGGCCTTGAGGGGCATGAAAGGGGATGTATTCATTCTGAAAGTGTCTTTGGAAGAGAAGAGATTTGAGGTAAGTTTTGAAGGTCCGGGTATGGGTGGTGGTACTGAGTAGAGGAGGAAGCGAGTTCCAGATTCTAACTGCATTGCTTGAGAAGGATTGAGCCATCCATCTTTCTTTTTTGAAGGTGGGGGGCTCAAGCAGTGCGTTTTCAGCATTTCGTGAAGGTCTAGAGCCTCCAGATATGTTACGTTTATTCGCCAGGTATCGAGGGGAGGAAGTGTGCAGGGCTTTGTGGGTGATACAGGCAGCAGTCTTGTAGATTGACCTTGCTTCAATGGGAAGTCATCGAAGAGAAAACAGTCTAGGTGTGATGTGATCATTTCTTTTTGCCCCAAAAACAAAACGAGCCGCTGAATGGAGTACAGATTTAAGAGGGAAAAGGTGGGATTTGGGAGGCCATCAAGGATAGAGTTACAATTAACCCTGGGCAAAGCACTACGATACGCTCGCTTAGTTTGCGAAGTTTGAGCTACTTCACACTACGCAAACTGCACGTAGCACAGTGCAAACACGTGTAGCGTAGTGCAGCAGTCATTTTTTGCTCGCTCGCGGTCCTCAATGTCAAGTTGGCGGCCGCGAGCAAGCAAAATGACATCCTGGCAAGACTTTTTCCTCATTTGCGATCAGCAACATCAAGTTGCCGATCACGAGCATGGAAAATAAACCTCCTGGCAAGATTCTCAACGCTGGGAGGTCAGGTTTCTCATTGCGAGTGGTCGCGTATGCTCGTGACCGCTCGCGATGAGAAACTACCACTCCGCGTTGAGAAAGCTGCTGCTCGAGTAAAAATCTACTCGAGCGGCAGTAAAAGACAGCTCACACTGTGCAAGATGCCGAGTTCAATGATTGCACAGTGTGGACAAGCATCTGGCACTGTGCAATCATCGCGAACAGGGTACTACTCAGTTCGCGTAGTGCTACACGTAGCTCGCGTAGTGCAAAGTGCACATCGCGTAGCAACGCGTAGCGCTACTTTGCTAACTAGGCACAGGGTTAGTTACAATAGTCCAATCTAGAGAGAACCAGAGATTGGACCAAGGTTTTTAGGTCTTGCTCCGGAAAGAAACGACCAATCCCCCCAGAGAAGGCGCAGTTGGTAATGTGCATTCTTTGCAATGGAATTCATGTGGATGTGTAGATTGAGCCTTTTGTCAAGTATGACACAAAGGGATTTAGCGCCGTCAACAGTCAACAACGAAAGGTTTGTGGTTGAGTAAATTTAGCTGATGAATCTAAGATTAAACAGGGGGATGAGTGAGTGAGGTAGAGACCTGGTACCTGCAAGCCTATGGAAGCTCCGACGCTGGGGGTCGGGCCCAAGACCCTAACCCCGACACCTGCAGGCCTATGGAGGCTCTGACGCTGGGGGTCAGGCCAGGACCCTAACCCCGACACCTGCAGGCCTATGGAAGCTCCGACGCCCCTAACCCCGACACCTACAGGCCTATGGAAGCTCCGACGCTGGGGGTGGGGCCCAAGATCCTAACCCCGACACCTACAGGCCTATGGAGGCTCTGACGCTAGGGGCCGGGCCAGGACCCTAACCCCGACACCTACAGGCCTATGGAGGCTCTGACGCTGGGGGTGGGGCCCAAGACTCTAACCCCGACACCTGCAGGCCTATGGACGCTCTGAGGCTGGGGGTGGGGCGACCCTAACCCCGACACCTACAGGCCTATGGAAGCTCTGAGGCTGGGGTTGGGGCCCAGGACCCTAACCCCGACACCTGCAGGCCTATGGAAGCTCCGACGCTGGGGGTGGGGCCCAAGACCCTAACCCCGACACCTACAGGCCTATGGAGGCTCTGACGCTGGGGGTCAGGCCAGGACCTTAACCCCGACACCTACAGGCCTATGAAGGCTCTGACGGTGGGGGTCGGGCCAGGACCCTAACCCCGACACCTACAGGCCTATGGAGGCTCGGATGCTGGGGGTCAGGCCAGGACCCTAACCCCGACACCTACAGGCCTATGGAGGCTCTGACGCTGGGGGTCGGGCCAGGACCCTAACCCCGACATCTGCAGGCCTATGGAGGCTCTGACGCTGGGGGTCAGGCCCAGGACCCTAACCCCGACACCAACAGGCCTATGGAACCTCCGACGCTGGGGGTCGGGCCAGGATCCTAACCCCGACACCTGCAGGCCTATGGAAGCTCCGACGCTGGGTGTGGGGCCCAAGATCCTAACCCCGACACCTACAGGCCTATGGAGGCTCTGACGCTGGGGGTCGGGCCAGGACCCTAACCCCGACACCTGCAGGCCTATGGAAGCTCCGTCGCTGGGGGTGGGGCCCAGGACCCTAACCCCGACACCTACAGGCCTATGGAAGCTCCGACGCTGGGGGTGGGGCCCAAGACCCTAACCCCTACACCTGCAGGCCTATGGAGGCTCTGACGCTGGGGGTCGGGCCAAGACCCTAACCCCGACACCTAAAGGCCTATGGAGGCTCTGATGCTGGGGGTCAGGCCAGGACCCTAACCCCGACACCTGCAAGCCTATGGAAGCTCCGACGCCCCTAACCCCGACTCCTACAGGCCTATGGAGGCTCTGACGCTGGGGGTTGGGCCAGGACCCTAACCTCGACACCTACAGGCCTATGGAGGCTCTGACGCTGGGGGTCGGGCGACCCTAACCCCGACACCTGCAGGCCTATGGAAGCTCCGTCGCTGGGGGTGGGGCCCCAGGACCCTAACCCTGACACCTACAGGCCTATGGAGGCTCTGACGCTGGGGGTCGGGCCAGGACCCTAACCCCGACACCTGCAAGCCTATGTAAGCTCCGACGCTGGAGGTGGGGCCCAAGACCCTAACCCCGACACCTGCAGGCCTATAGAGGCTCTCACGGCGGGGTGTCAGGCCCAAGACCCTAACCCCGACACCTGCAGGCCTATGTAACCTCCGACGTTGGGGGTCGGGCCCAAGACCCTAACCCCGACACCTGCAGGCCTATGGAACCTCCGACACTGGGGGTCGGGCCTGGATCCTAACCCCGACACCTACAGGCCTATGGAGGCTCTGACGCTGGGGGTCAGGCCCAGGACCCAACCCCGACACCTACAGGCCTATGGAAGCTCCGATGCTGGGGGTCGGGCGACCTTAACCCTGACACCTGCAGGCCTATGGAACCTCCGACGCTGGAGTTCGGGCCAGGACCCTAACCCCGACACCTGCAGGCCTATGGACGCTCTGAGGCTGGGGGTGGGGCGACCCTAACCCCGACACCTACAGGCCTACGAAGCTCTGAGGCTGGGGGTGGGGCCCAGGACCCTAACCCCGACACCTGCAGGCCTATGGAAGCTCCGACGCTGGGGGTGGGGCCCAAGATCCTAACCCCGACACCTACAGGCCTATGGAGGCTCTGACGCTGGGGGTCGGGCCAGAACCCTAACCCCGACACCTACAGGCCTATGGAAGCTCCGACGCTGGGGGTCGGGCCAGGACCCTAACCCCGACACCTGCAGGCCTATGGAGGTTCTGACGCTGGGAGTGGGGCCCAGGACCCTAACCCCGACACCTACAGGCCTATGGAGGCTCTGACGCTGGGAGAGGGGCCCAGGACCCTAACCCCGACACCTACAGGCCTATGGAAGCTCCGACGCTGGAGGTCGGGCCAGGTCCTTAACCCCGACACCTACAGGCCTATGGAGGCTCTGACGCTGGGGGTCAGGCCAGGACTCTAACCCCGACACCTACAGGCCTATGGAAGCTCCGACGTTGGGGGTGGGGCCCAAGACCCTAACCCCGACACCTGCAGGCCTATGGAGGCTCTGACGCTGGGAGTGGGGCCCAGGACCCTAACCCCGACACCTACAGGCCTATGGAGGCTCTGACGCTGGGGGTCAGGCCAGGACCCTAACCCCGACACCTACAGGCCTATGGAAGCTCCAACGCTGGGGGTCGGGCCAGGACCCTAACCCCGACACCTGCAGGCCTATGGAGGCTCTGACCCTGGGGGTGGGGCCCAGGACCCTAACCCCGACACCTGCAGGCCTAAGGAAGCTCCGTCGCTGGGGGTGGGGCCCAGGACCCTAACCCCGACACCTGCAGGCCTATGGAGGCTCTGACGCTGGGGGTGGGGCCCAGGACCCTAACCCCGACACCTACAGGCCTATGGAAGCTCCGTCACTAGGGGTGGGGCCCAGGACCCTAACCCCGACACCTGCAGGCCTATGGAGGCTCTGACGCTGGGAGTGGGGCCCAGGACCCTAACCCCGACACCGACAGGCCTATGGCGGCTCTGACGCTGGGAGTGACCCCGACACCTACAGGCCTATGGAGGCTCTGACACTGGGGGTGGGGCCCAGGACCCTAACCCCGACACCTACAGGCCTATGGAGGCTCTGACGCTGGGGGTGGGGCCCAGGACCCTACCTCTCTGACACCTACAGGCCTATGGAAGCTCCGACGCCCCTAACCCAGACACCTACAGACCTATGGAAGCTCCGAGGCTGGGGGTGGGGCCCAGGACCCTAACCCCGACACCTACAGGCCTATGGAGGCTCTGACGCTGGGGGTGAGGCCCAGGACCCTACCTCTCTGACACCTACAGGCCTATGGAAGCTCCGACGCCCCTAACTCGACACCTACAGGCCTATGGAGGCTCTGACGCTGGGGGTGGGGCGCAGGACCCTACCTCTCTGACACCTACAGGCCTATGGAAGCTCCGACGCCCCTAACTCGACACCTACAGGCCTATGGAGGCTCTGACGCTGGGGGTGGGGCGCAGGACCCTACCTCTCTGACACCTACAGGCCTATGGAGGCTCTGAGGCTGGGGGTCGGGCCCGGACCCTAACCCCTACACCTACAGGCCTATGGAGGCTTTGACGCTGGGGGTCGGGCCAGGACCCTAACGCCGACACCTGCAGGCCTATGGAGGCTCTGACGCTGGGGGTGGGGCGACCCTAACCCCGACACCTACAGGCCTATGGAAGCTCCGACGCCCCTAACTCGACACCTACAGGCCTATGGAGGCTCTGACGCTGGGGGTGGGGCGCAGGACCCTACCTCTCTGACACCTACAGGCCTATGGAGGCTCTGAGGCTGGGGGTCGGGCCCGGACCCTAACCCCGACACCTACAGGCCTATGGAGGCTTTGACGCTGGGGGTCGGGCCAGGACCCTAACGCCGACACCTGCAGGCCTATGGAGGCTCTGACGCTGGGGGTGGGGCGACCCTAACCCCGACACCTGCAGGCCTATGGAGGCTCTGACGCTGGGGGTGGGGCCAGGACCCTAACCCCTACACCTGCAGGCCTATGGAGGCTCTGACGCTGGGGGTGGGGCGACCCTAACCCCGACACCTACAGGCCTATGGAGGCTCTGACGCTGGGGGTCGGGCCAGGACCCTAACGCCGACACCTGCAGGCCTATGGAGGCTCTGACGCTGGGGGTGGGGCCCAGGACCCTAACCCCGACACCTACAGGCCTATGGAGGCTCTGACGCTGGGGGTGGGGCCCAGGACACTACCTCTCTGACACCTACAGGCCTATGGAAGCTCCGACGCCCCTAACCCCGACACCTACAGGCCTATAGAAGCTCCGACGCTGGGGGTCGGGCCAGGACCCTAACCCTGACACCTGCAGGCCTATGGAGGCTCCGACGCTGGGGGTGGGGCCCAGGACCCTAACCCCAACACCTACAGACCTATGGAAGCTCCGTCACTAGGGGTGGGGCCCAGGACCCTAACCCCGACACCTACAGGCCTGTGGAGGCTCTTATGTTGGGGGTCGGGCCAGGACGCTAACCCCGACACCTACAGGCCTATGGAGGCTCTGACGCTGGGGGTCAGGCCAGGACTCTAACCCCGACACCTGCAAGCCTATGGAAGCTCCGACGCTGGGGGTGGGGCCCAAGACCCTAACCCCGACACCTGCAAGCCTATGGAAGCTCCGATGCTGGGGGTAGGGCTAGGACCCTAACCCCGACACCTACAGGCCTATGGAAGCTCTGACGCTGGGGGTGGGGCCCGGACCCTAACCCCGACACCTACAGGCCTATGGAGGCTCTGACGCTGGGGGTGGGGCCCAGGACCCTAACCCCGACACCTACAGGCCTATGGAGGCTCTGACGCTGGGGCCCAGGACCCTACCTCTCTGACACCTACAGGCCTATGGAAGCTCCGACGCTGGGGGTGGGGCCCAAGACCCTAACCCCGACACCTACAGGCCTATGGAGGCTGGGGGTGGGGCCCAGGACCTTAACCCCGACACCTACAGGCCTATGGAGGCTCTGACGCTGGGGGTGGGGCCCAGGACCCTACCTCTCTGACACCTACAGGCCTATGGAGGCTCTGACGCTGGGGGTCGGGCGACCCTAACCCCGACACCTGCAGGCCTATGGAGGCTCTGGGGGTGGGGCCCAGGACCCTACCTCTCTGACACCTACAGGCCTATGGAGGCTCTAACGCTGGGGGTGGGGCCCAGGGCCCTAACCCCGACACCTACAGGCCTATGGAAGCTCTGACGCTGGGGGTGGGGCCCGGACCCTAACCCCGACACCTACAGGCCTATGGAGGCTCTGACGCTGGGGGTGGGGCCCGGACCCTAACCCCGACACCTACAGGCCTATGGAGGCTCTGACGCTGGAGGTCGGGCCAGGTCCTTAACCCCGACACCTACAGGCCTATGGAGGCTCTGACGCTGGGGCCCAGGACCCTACCTCTCTGACACCTACAGGCCTATGGAAGCTCCGACGCTGGGGGTGGGGCCCAAGACCCTAACCCCGACACCTACAGGCCTATGGAGGCTGGGGGTGGGGCCCAGGACCTTAACCCCGACACCTACAGGCCTATGGAGGCTCTGACACTGGGGGTGGGGCCCAGGACCCTAACCCCGACACCTACAGGCCTATGGAGGCTCTGAGGCTGGGGGTGGGGCCCAGGACCCTACCTCTCTGACACCTACAGGCCTATGGAGGCTCTGACGCTGGGGGTGGGGCCCAGGACTCTACCTCTCTGACACCTACAGGCCTATGGAGGCTCTGACGCCCCTAACCCAGACACCTACAGACCTATGGAAGCTCTGAGGCTGGGGGTGGGGCCCAGGACCCTAACCCCGACACCTACAGGCCTATGGAGGCTCTGACGCTGGGGGTGAGGCCCAGGACCCTACCTCTCTGACACCTACAGGCCTATGGAAGCTCCGACGCCCCTAACTCGACACCTACAGGCCTATGGAGGCTCTGACGCTGGGGGTGGGGCGCAGGACCCTACCTCTCTGACACCTACAGGCCTATGGAAGCTCCGACGCCCCTAACTCGACACCTACAGGCCTATGGAGGCTCTGACGCTGGGGGTGGGGCCCAGGACTCTACCTCTCTGACACCTACAGGCCTATGGAGGCTCTGACGCTGGGGGTGGGGCCCAGGACTCTACCTCTCTGACACCTACAGGCCTATGGAGGCTGGGGGTGGGGCCCAGGACCTTAACCCCGACACCTACAGGCCTATGGAGGCTCTGACACTGAGGGTGGGGCCCAGGACCCTAACCCCGACACCTACAGGCCTATGGAGGCTCTGAGGCTGGGGGTGGGGCCCAGGACCCTAACCCCGACACCTACAGGCCTATGGAGGCTCTGAGGCTGGGGGTGGGGCCCAGGACCTTAACCCCGACACCTACAGGCCTATGGAGGCTCTGACGCTGGGGGTGGGGCCCAGGACTCTACCTCTCTGACACCTACAGGCCTATGGAGGCTGGGGGTGGGGCCCAGGACCTTAACCCCGACACCTACAGGCCTATGGAGGCTCTGACACTGGGGGTGGGGCCCAGGACCCTAACCCCGACACCTACAGGCCTATGGAGGCTCTGAGGCTGGGGGTGGGGCCCAGGACCCTAACCCCGACACCTACAGGCCTATGGAGGCTCTGAGGCTGGGGGTGGGGCCCAGGACCTTAACCCCGACACCTACAGGCCTATGGAGGCTCTGAAGCTGGGGGTGGGGCCCAGGACCCTAACCCCGACACCTACAGGCCTATGGAGGCTCTGAGGCTGGGGGTGGGGCGCAGGACCCTAACCCCGACACCTACAGGCCTATGGAGGCTCTGACGCTGGGGGTGGGGCCCAGGACTCTACCTCTCTGACACCTACAGGCCTATGGAGGCTCTGACGCTGGGGGTGGGGCCCAGGACTCTACCTCTCTGACACCTACAGGCCTATGGAGGCTCTGACGCTGGGGGTGGGGCCCAGGGCCGTACCTCTCTGGTACCTAAAGGCCAATGTACGCTCTCTCGCTGGCGGTGGGACCCAGCCCCCCACCTCAGACACCCCGAGGCCTTGGGAAGGAATGCCTCTCCACGGGCGGAAGGGGAACCCCCGACGCGTGCAGGGCTCCGAACAGAAGCCCATTCACGCGTGGACACCGGCCCTGCTGCTGCTGGCGGACAGACAGGAATTCATCATTTCTAGCTGTTTTTTACAAGCCAGGCTAGAGAAAATAACCCTGGCTGACGTCAGGGCGCGTGTGGGGCATCCAGAGGCTGAACGGGCTTCTGTGGCTTTCCTGCCACCGCGCTTTTTCCAAGGCAATCATTTTGAGATGAAATGTCAACAGGAGGAGGGGTCTTGCCACCACAGGGCAGGGCTCAGGAAAAACTAGAGGAAACTCCGAGCCTAGGGGCACAGAGGCGCTTGTAGACCGGACGTGGCGAGCCCAGGGCCTTAAGAAACGGGCATGGCTGTGGGCATTGGCACCGTGCGAGGGGCCCGGCGCACACCAATGAAAACTGCTTTTACTTCTGAATGTGGGTCAAAGGGCCATGATCCATGTTTGTCCTGTGGCCAGTGGCGCCCGTGCCGCTCAGGTGGGCACTTGGCCAAGGGAGCTCGGGGGCACAGGGCTTAGGGGCCCAGGGTGGTAACTACATGGAGGGCATGAGGACAAGGGACCACGTGGGACTATGGAGGTGGGGGGCGGGGGTCACAGGGCATAGGGAGCTCGAAGCATGGCGAGCACCGAGTCTAAGGTGCAAAGAACAAGGGGAGCTCCGAGGCGAGGGAGCTACAAGGAACCAGAGGAACACAGAGGCCGTGGAGCTAGGAACATGGGGTCTCAGGGCCCGAGGAGCTACAAGGAACCAGAGAAAGGCAGAGGCCGTGGAGCTAGGAACATGGGAGCTCCTTCTTCTAAATCTCTCCTTCAAATCCCACGTTTCAAACGTAAAAAGTGGGGTGGAACCAACTTTTCTACCTTAGCCCCCACGTTCTGGAACTCCCTTCCTGATCACCTTCGTTCTGCCACCCACTATCTTTCTTTTCGTAAAGACCTAAAAACGTTCCTTTTCAAACAGGCCTTCTCCGTGTAATCTCCCTTCTTCTCTACGACAGGTTAATTTTGCCTCAGTTGCCGAACTCCCCACTAGCGCCAAGAAACCGTACGGTGCACGCTGCGCTCTATAAATGTTTTAAATTAGAAATTAGAGGCGAGGGAGCTACAAGGAACCAGAGAAACGCAGAGGCCGTGGAGCTAGGAACGTGGGAGCTGCGAGGCGAGGGAGCTACAAGGAACCAGAGGAACACAGAGGCCGTGGAGCTAGGAACATGGGAGCTCCGAGGCGAGGGAGCTACAAGGAACCAGAGAAACGCAGAGGCCGTGGAGCTAGGAACATGGGAGCTCCAAGGCGAGGGAGCTACAAGGAACCAGAGGAACACAGAGGCCGTGGAGCTAGGAACATGGGAGCTCCGAGGCGAGGGAGCTACAAGGAACCAGAGGAACGCAGAGGCCGTGGAGCTAGGAACATGGGAGCTCCGAGGCGAGGGAGCTACAAGGAACCAGAGGAACACAGAGGCCGTGGAGCTAGGAACATGGGAGCTCCGAGGCTAGGGAGCTACAAGGAACCAGAGGAACACAGAGGCCGTGGAGCTAGGAACATGGGAGCTCCGAGGCGAGGGAGCTACAAGGAACCAGAGAAACGCAGAGGCCGTGGAGCTAGGAACATGGGAGCTCCGAGGCGAGGGAGCTACAAGGAACCAGAGGAACGCAGAGGCCGTGGAGCTAGGAACATGGGAGCTCCGAGGCGAGGGAGCTACAAGGAACCAGAGGAACGCAGAGGCCGTGGAGCTAGGAACATGGGAGCTCCGAGGCGAGGGAGCTACAAGGAACCAGAGGAACACAGAGGCCGTGGAGCTAGGAACATGGGAGCTCCGAGGCTAGGGAGCTACAAGGAACCAGAGGAACACAGAGGCCGTGGAGCTAGGAACATGGGAGCTCCGAGGCGAGGGAGCTACAAGGAACCAGAGGAACACAGAGGCCGTGGAGCTAGGAACATGGGAGCTCCGAGGCTAGGAAGCTACAAGGAACCAGAGGAACACAGAGGCCGTGGAGCTAGGAACATGGGGTCTCAGAGCCTGAGGAGCTGGGAAGAGGGGGAGCACAGAGCCTAGGGAGCTACGAGGAACCAGAGGAACACAGCATAGAGAACTAGGAACATGTGACTCCGGGCCTAGGGAGCTACAAGGAACCAGAGGAACACAGCATAGAGAACTAGGAACATGGGAGCACCGGGCCTAGGGAGCTACAAGGAACCAGAGGAACACAGCATAGAGAACTAGGAACATGGGAGCACCGGGCCTGAGGAGCTACAAGGAACCAGAGGAACACAGCATAGAGAACTAGGAACATGGGAGCACCGGGCCTGAGGAGCTACAAGGAACCAGAGGAACACAGCATAGAGAACTAGGAACATGGGAGCACTTGGCCGAGGGAGCTACAAGGAACCAGAGAAACACACAGCCCGTGGAGATAGTATTAGGGGAAGCACCGAGCATAGGGAGCTACAAGGAACCAGAAGTACACAGCATAGAGAGCTAGGAACATGGGAGCACCGGGCCTAGGGAGCTACAAGGAACCAGAGGAACACAGCATAGAGAACTAGGAACATGGGAGCACCGGGCCTGAGGAGCTACAAGGAACCAGAGGAACACAGCATAGAGAACTAGGAACATGGGAGCACCGGGCCTAGGGAGCTACAAGGAACCAGAGGAACACAGCATAGAGAGCTAGGAACATGGGAGCACCGGTCCCGAGGAGCTACAAGGAACCAGAGGAACACAGCATAGAGAACTAGGAACATGGGAGCACTTGGCCTAGGGAGCTACAAGGAACCAGAGAAATACGCAGCCCGTGGAGATAGTATTAGGGGGAGCACCAAGCCTAGGGAGCTACAAGGAACCAGAAGTACACAGCATAGAGAGCTAGGAACATGGGAGCACCGGGCCTAGGGAGCTACAAGGAACCAGAGGAACACAGCATAGAGAGCTAGGAACATGGGAGCACCGGTCCCGAGGAGCTACAAGGAACCAGAGGAGCACAGCATAGCGAACTAAGAACATGGGAGCACTGGGCCTAGGGAGCTACAAGGAACCAGAGGAACACAGAGGCTGTGTAGCTAGGAACATGGGGACTCAGGGCCCGAGGAGCTACATGGAACCAGAGGAACACAGAGCCAGTGGAGCTAGGAACAGGGGGAGCACTCGGCCTGAGGAGCTGCCAGGAACCATAGAAACACAGAGCCTCTGAAGCTAGGAACATGGGAGCTCCGAGGCTAGGGGGCTACAAGGAACCATAGAAACACAGAAGTCATCTTTAGAAACTCCCTTCAACTTAAGGCTTTTCCTAACAGCTCCTTCCGCACTCTTGAATGCCTATCCCTTGAACTTCAATTGCACCAGCGCGCATCCCTCAGATTCCATGCCATTTACCGCCCGCCTTGTAGCGGCCCCACTTCATTACCGACCAATACTCGCAAAGTGACAATCAGATCTTCGTGGGTGACTTCAATCTCCATTGGGGCTCGTCTCAAGACTCCTCTGCGAATTTGCTGGCCACCTTCCTCTCTGCAAACGATCTTATCCAACACTTCACAGAAACAACACACTCCAAAGGCTCAATCCTGGACCTTGTTATTTCGAAAACAGGCATGCTTACTATCGCTACCCCTATTCATGTAGACTGGTCTGACCACCCATTCTCTCTTCACCTATCACACTCTATAACTCTCGGCCAACCTAAGAGGGCTTCCTCCTGGTTCCGTGACACTAAAAATATTGACCTCAGTACCCTCTGTGAATCAGCTTTGCTGTCACTTCCAAGGCTAGACCCGAACCTAGATGTTAACGAACTCACCTCCCAATGCCTCACAGTTCTTGCAGTCAAAATCAATAACGTCGCTCCTCTCCAAAGCAAAAAGAAAAGGCCTACTCCCTCAGCACCTTGGTTTACCAAATCCCTCTGTGAAGAAAGGAAGCACCTAAGACTCCTGGAGAAACAATGGAGACCGGGCCCTCAACCGATAATTTGGCCTTGCTTCGTTTTGCAAGATCCAAGTACCACAAGCACATCTTCCTTGGGAAAGCGTCACACTTCAGAACCCTCCTCGACTCAGCCAAATATAGACCCAAAAAACGTTTCGATCTCATCAAGAATCCAACCTGCTCTCCCCCAACCTCCAAGTTGGAGAATTCTACAACGAAAGCAGCGGAATTCGCCATATTATTTGGCGAAAAAGTGAAATCACTTATGGATCAGGTCATCCAAAGGAGCGCAAATCCTTAGCCATTTGACAGAACTTTGACCCCATCTCCGAAGATGCCCTCCTCAAATGCATCCGCGAAACAAAGCCCTCCAACCATTCTCTTGACCCCATCCCTAGTGCCATTGCCATTGACTTCTATACCCATTCTCTGTCCTATTGAAGCACTCTGGTTAACCTCTCCCTCTGTTAAGGCTCCCTTCCTGTCTCCTTCAAAACTGGGCAGGACACCCCTCTGCTTAAAAAACCCACTGCTGATGCGAATGACCTCAACAACTTCTGCCCCATCACTAACCTACCTTTTCTTGCAAAAATCACAGAAAGATGTGTAGGGAAACAACTCTCTCGTCATATCAAGGACAATGATCTTCTTGACAATTTCCAGTCCGGCTTCATTCAAAACTGCAGCACTGAAACAGCCCTGCTGCAAGTGATTAATGATGCGCTGCGTATACTCGATTCGGGGGAGTCTTATTCTCCTTGACCTTTCTGCAGCCTTGCCTCAATCACAACACCCTCCTAAACACTCTTCAACAGAGAATGGGCTTGGAGGGGACTGTGCTTAAATGTTTTGCTTCCTTCCTCTCTGATAGAGCCCAATTGATCAAAATAGCGAACAGTCTTTCACCTCCTTCGGCGGTAGGTCAAGGTGTTCCCCAATGCTCTATACTTGCGCCCACATTGTTCAATCTCTATTTAGAACCATTGGGAAATCTCCTAAGTAAATCCGGGATCCACTACCGTCTTTATGCAGACGACACTCAAATCTACCTCCACTCACGATTTCTCCATCCTAAGCTCTACTCTCGACTCCATTCAAAACTGGATGTTTACTCATCAACTGATTCTGAATCCCTCTAAAACTGAATTCTTCCTCCCCTCCTCCTCACTTTCTCCTCCCCCGGTTCAATCATGGATGGATCAGATGAATATACTTAACAATAAACCCATCATTGTAGACAGCGCAAAATCCCTTGGTGTAATACTTCACACAAAACTCAATCTACTCTCCCAGATAAATGCAATTGCAAAGTCTGCTCGATACCAACTGCGCCTTCTTTGGGGGATTCGTCGCTTCTTCCCAGAGCATGACCTTAAAACCCTGGTCCAATCTCTGGTTCTCTCCAGACTGGACTACTGCAACTCTCTTCTTACTGGCCTCCCCAAATCCCACCTGTCCCCCCTTAAATCTGTTCTCCATTCAGCAGCTCGTTTCATATATGGGACCAAAAGAAGCGACCACATCACACCCATTTTATACACCCTCCGTTGGCTTCCCATCTAGGCAAGATCTATCTACAAGACTGCCTGTATCACCCACAAAGCCATGCACTCCCCCTTTCCTTGCTACCTGGCGAATAAACTGAAACTCTCTGGAGGCTCTAGACAATCACGTAATGCTGAAAATCTATTACTTGAACCTCCCACTTTCAAGAAGGAAAGGTCGATGGCCCAATCCTTTTCAGGCAACGTGGTGAGAATCTGGCACTCACTTCCGCCTCAGCTCCGGACCACCACCTCTTCCCAGGCCTCCAAAACTGACCTCCAAGCTCTCCTCCTTCAAAGACACTTCCAAATTTAATTCACGCTGTCTCTATTATCTGAAGGAAGTCCTTCCATTATAGGAAACTCTGTTCTACATGACTATAGAAGTGCCTTCCCAATGTGTTCTTGTGGTTTGAGAGTCTGCCATTTATTGTAGTATTATACTTCTAATTGTATTGTGTACTCCTTTGTAACATGCACACGTCACTTTCCCTCTTGTAATGTATCATTTGCTACCTCTTGTACTTTGTTTGCTTTTGATACATGCACAAGTTCCACCATTGCCTCATGTAGCGTAACGTTTGCTCTTGTGTTTTGAGTATCTGCCATTTAGTACAGAATTATACCTCTATTTGTACTTTGTACGCTTTTGTAACATACACACGTCACTTTTTTTTCGTATCGTTTGCTACCTCTTGTATTTTGTTTGCTCTTAATACATGCACAATTGCCATTATTGCCTTATGTAACGTAACATTTGCTTTTGTAACATGCTGACTTGCAATTTTTCCTCATGTTTCATTACTGTTCCTATTGTGAAGTGCTCTGACACCTTCTGGTAAAGTCTGCGCTATATAAAAACGCATAAAATAAATAAATAAATAAAGACCACCCCACGTGCAGCACACAGGGAGGCCACCAGTGGACACAGGCTAGGTGGAAGGCCAGGAGACCCTGCAGTGCCCCCAGCAAAGACCACCCAAAGATGCATCAGACGAGGGGGCTTCTGGGTAGTTAATCCCAAGCACTAAGGGGCTAAATGAAGGCCTAGATGAAAAGGTTACTGGTGATAATCTAGCTGAAGGACTAGCTAAGAGGTTACTTGAGGGGCTAGCTGAGAGGTATCGCGAGGGGCCAGCTGAGGGGGTATATGTGGGGCTTGCCGAGAGGGTTACAGGACGGGCTAGCCGAGGGAGCTACCTGTGGGGCCAACTGAGAAGGTTACGTGAAGGTCCACTTGATGGGGCTATTTATCTGGCTAGCTGAAGCACTAGCAGGAAAGGTAGTTTGAGGGCTAGGTGAAGGACTAACTGAGAGGGTTACTTAAGGGGTTAGCCGTATAGGGCTGGTTATGGGGCTAGCTGAGAGACAGGCTGAGAGTGTTACTTGAGGGACTAGATGAGAGATACTTGGGGGACTAGCTGGGAGGGTTACTTGAGGGACTAGATGAGAGATACTTGGGGGACTAGCTGAAAAGCTTACTTGAGGACTCGCTGAGAAGGTTAATTGAGGGACTCGAGAGGCTTACTCGAGGGACTAGATGAGAGATACTTGGGGGACTAGCTGGGAGGGTTACTTGAGGCACTAGCTGAACGACTAGCTGAGAGAGTTACTTGAAGGACTAGCTGAGAAGCTTACTTGAGGACTCGCTGAGAAGGTTACTTGAGGGACTCGTTGAGAGGCTTACTTGAGGGACTAGATGAGAGATACTTGGGGGACTAGCTGGGAGGGTTACTTGAGGACTCGCTGAACGACTAGCTGAGAGGGTTACTTGAAGGACTAGCTGAGAAGCTCACTTGAGGGACTAGATGAGAGATACTTGGGGGACTAGCTGAGAGGGTTACTTGAAGGACTAGCTGAGAAGCTCACTTGAGGGACTAGCAGGGAGGGTTACTTGACGCACTAGCCGAACAAGTAGCTGAGAGGGTTACTTGAGGGACTAACTGATGAGTCCGGTTATTGATTATTAGACAGGTGTTGATGGAGAACCATCGCAAGCATTGGAGCTGGTCATTGTCTGTAAAGTGTTCCATAATTAGGTCTAAATAACACGAGACAAACTCGCTTAAAATGACTTGGAAGTGTAAGAAATATCAAATTCTATTCATTTTAAGCATTGCTTTATTAGATATGGTTGACATATACCACGAGTATTTTCAGAATCCTGTGCCCCCCGCCCTGGCTGAGTGTTCTGTCCTTGGACAGGGCCTGCCTCTTGGATGTGCTCCCTCCCTGATTCCACTGGTCTCTGCTCGGAGTTTCAGAGAGGACCTGGGGGATGAACTGAAAGGAGGAATGGCTCCTGGTAGGGTTTAGTGTTACCCAAGTTCTGGAACTTGGTGTGATCTGCAGCCATGAGAAGATGTACTTGTGTTGTAAGCTGGGCGTGTGGGGAGGGCTTCCTATTACAGTGCAGCAGTTGCATATATATATCAATGGGACATGACAAACTCACATTGTTGTCTCTAGCCAACACGTTTCGCTCACGTGGCCTCTGCTTCTTCAGGGCTTAAGAATGTACGCAGACCGACCGATACAGTTGGGACACCTAGCCTCATGTCTTTTTCTTTAGAATAGCAACAGAAAGAAATAAACTGGATCAGCTAATTGGGTTCCTCACCCCCTCTAAACAAAAAAATAATGGAAATTATCGTTCAGTCCCAAATTTTTCTTTTTTTATGGACTTATGTGACCACATTTTTTATCCAAACTCAAGCTCTCTCCTGATGATAAGCTGCTACAATTCGAGAGGCTTTAAACTTTAGAAGTGCTCCACTAATTTATGAAGTAGTTATTTGGTTATATCCCACCAGAGGGTGCTGGAGGCCTCAAGCCGCAACTAAAGAATGCTGGGGTCTCAGGGCGCCTTGGAAGGGTGCTGGGCTCTTAAGGTGCTTCTAAAGGGATGTATGACGTTACACCGCACACTTTTACAACGCATTTTTTACAATGCAACATCCATTACAACGCATTCCATTACGACGCATGCCATTACAACAAAATTTTAAAAACTACATTTACAACGCATTCCATAACAACGCATAACACCTTTACAACGCATACCATTACAACGCATAATAACATTGCATGTTTGGTAAGTATTGGATAGTGTAGGGGTAAAAATTACTATTCTAACTCCAGGGGGTGCAACAGTAGGGTAAGTGTTGGATAGTGTAGGGGTAAAAATTACTATTCTAACTCCAGGGGGTGCAACAGTAGGGTAAGTGTTGGATAGTGTAGGGCTAAAAATTACTATTCTAACTCCCGGGGGTGCAACAGTAGGGTACGTGTTGGATGGTAATGTTATGTGTTGTAATGGTATGCGTTGTAATGACTGAGTTGTAATGACATGCGTTGTAGTGGTGTGCGTTGTAGTGTCATGCATTGTAATTGCATGCGTTGTAATGGATGTTGCGTTGTAAAAGTTTTGTTGTAATGGTAGTGCGTTGTAAAAGTTGCGTTGTAAAGGTTGTTTCCCTTCTAAAGCATGCATGAGGCCTATAACAGCTATCAAAGGATGTTGCAGCTTCAGGGAACTATTGAAGAATGCTGGGGCCTCAGGGCGCCATTGAAGTGTGCTGGGGCCTCTGGGAACTATTGAAGGATGCTAGAGGTCTAAGTGAACTACTGGTGGATGCTGGGGCCTCAGGGAGCTATCAGAGGGTATTGGAGGTCTAAGGGAACTACTGGGGAATGCTGGAGCCTCTGGGAGCTATCAGAGAGTATTGGAGGTCTAAGGGAACTACTGAAGGGTGCTGGGGCCTCAGGGAGCTATCAGAGGGTATTGGAGGGCTAAGGGAACTACTGAAGGGTGCTGGGGCCTCAGGGAGCTATCAGAGGGTATTGGAGGGCTAAGGGAACTATTGAAGAATGATGGGGCCTCAGGGCGCCATTGAAGTGTGCAGGGGCCTCTGGGAACTATTGAAGGGTGCTAGAGGTCTAAGGGAACTACTGGAGGGTGCTGGGGCCTCAGGGAGCTATCAGAGGGTATTGGAGGTCTAAGGGAACTACTGGGGAATTCTGGAGCCTCTGGGACCTATCAGAGAGTATTGGAGGTCTAAGGGAACTACTGAAGGGTGCTGGGGCCTCAGGGAGCTATCAGAGGGTATTGGAGGGCTAAGGGAACTACTGAAGGGTGCTGGGGCCTCAGGGAGCTATCAGAGGGTATTGCAGGGCTAAGGGAACTACTGAAGGGTGCTGGGGCCTCAGGGAGTTATCAGAGGGTATTGGAGGGCTAAGGGAACTACTGAAGGGTGCTGGGGCCTCAGGGAGCTATCAGAGGGTATTGGAGGTCTAAGGGAACTATTGAAGAATGCTGGGGCCTCAGGGCGCCATGGAAGTGTGCAGGGGCCTCTGGGAACTATTGAAGGGTGCTAGAGGTCTAAGGGAACTACTGGAGGATGCTGGGGCCTCAGGGAGCTATCAGAGGGTATTGGAGGTCTAAGGGAACTACTGGAGGATGCTGGGGCCTCAGGGAGCTATCAGAGGGTATTGGAGGTCTAAGGGAACTACTGGGGAATGCTGGAGCCTCTGGGAGCTATCAGAGGGTATTGGAGGTCTAAGGGAGCTACTGAAGGATGATGTGGCCTCTGAACCACTGAACGGTGCTGGAGGTCTAAGGGAGGTGTTGAAGGATGCTGGGTCCTAAGGAAACTACTGAACGGTGCTGGAGGTCTAAGGGAGGTGTTGACGGATGTTAAGGCCTCAGGGAACAGCTGAAGGGTACTGGAGGTCTAAGGGAGCTATTGAAGGAAGCTGGGGCCTCAAAGAGCTATTGAAGGGTGCTAGAGGTCTAAGAGAACTACTGGAGGATGCTGGAGCCTCTGGGAGCTATCAGAGAGTATTGGAGGCCTAAGGGAGCTATTGAAGGATGATGTGGCCTTAGGAGATCACTGAAGGGTGCTGGAGATCTAAGGGAGCTATTGAAGGATGCCGGGCCTCAGGGAGCTATTGAAGGGTGCTGGAGGCCTACGGGCGCTATTGAAGGATGCCGGGGCCTCAGGGAGCTATTGAAGGGTGCTGGAGGCCTACGGGCGCTATTGAAGGATGTCGGGGCCTCAGGGAGCTATTGAAGGGTGCTGGAGGCCTACGGGCGCTATTGAAGGATGCCGGGCCTCAGGGAGCTATTGGAGGGTGCTGGAGATCTAAGGGAGCTATTGAAGGATGCCGGGCCTCAGGGAGCTATTGAAGGGTGCTGGAGGCCTACGGGCGCTATTGAAGGATGTCGGGGCCTCAGGGAGCTATTGAAGGGTGCTGGAGGCCTACGGGCGCTATTGAAGGATGCCGGGCCTCAGGGAGCTATTGAAGGGTGCTGGAGGCCTACGGGCGCTATTGAAGGATGCCGGGCCTCAGGGAGCTATTGAAGGGTGCTGGAGGCCTACGGGCGCTATTGAAGGATGTCGGGGCCTCAGGGAGCTGTTGAAGGGTGCTGGAGGCCTACGGGCGCTATTGAAGGATGCCGGGCCTCAGGGAGCTATTGAAGGGTGCTGGAGGCCTACGGGCGCTATTGAAGGATGCCGGGGCCTCAGGGAGCTATTGAAGGGTGCTGGAGGCCTACGGGCGCTATTAAAGGATGCCGGGGCCTCAGGGAGCTATTGAAGGGTGCTGGAGGCCTACGGGCGCTATTGAAGGATGCCGGGCCTCAGGGAGCTATTGAAGGGTGCTGGAGGCCTACGGGCGCTATTGAAGGATGTCGGGGCCTCAGGGAGCTATTGAAGGGTGCTGGAGGCCTACGGGCGCTATTGAAGGATGCCGGGGCCTCAGGGAGCTATTGAAGGGTGCTGGAGGCCTACGGGCGCTATTGAAAGATGCCGGGGCCTCAGGGAGCTATTGAAGGGTGCTGGAGGCCTACGGGCGCAATTGAAGGATGTCGGGGCCTCAGGGAGCTATTGAAGGGTGCTGGAGGCCTACGGGCGCTATTGAAGGATGCCGGGGCCTCAGGGAGCTATTGAAGGGTGCTGGAGGCCTACGGGTGCTATTGAAGGATGCCGTGGTCCCCAGGGAGCTTTCAAAGGGTGCTGAAGGCCTACGGGCGCTATTGAAGGATGCCGGGGCCTCAGGGAGCTATTGAAGGGTGCTGGAGGCCTACGGGCGCTATTGAAGGATGCCGGGGCCTCAGGGAGCTATTGAAGGGTGCTGGAGGCCTACGGGCGCAATTGAAGGATGCCGGGGCCTCAGGGAGCTATTAAAGGGTGCTGGAGGCCTACGGGCGCTATTGAAGGATGCCGGGGCCTCAGGGAGCTATTGAAGGGTGCCGGAGGCCTACGGGCGCAATTGAAGGATGCCGGGGCCTCAGGAGATCACTGAAGGGTGCTGGAGATCTAAGGGAGCTATTGAAGGAAGCTGGGGCCTCAGAGAGCTATTGAAGGGTGCTGGAGGCCTACGGGCGCTATTGAAGGATGCCGGGCCTCAGGGAGCTATTGAAGGGTGCTGGAGGCCTACGGGCGCTATTGAAGGATGCCGGGCCTCAGGGAGCTATTGAAGGGTGCTGGAGGCCTACGGGCGCTATTGAAGGATGCCGGGCCTCAGGGAGCTATTGAAGGGTGCTGGAGGCCTACGGGCGCTATTGAAGGATGTCGGGGCCTCAGGGAGCTATTGAAGGGTGCTGGAGGCCTACGGGCGCTATTGAAGGATGCCGGGCCTCAGGGAGCTATTGAAGGGTGCTGGAGGCCTACGGGCGCTATTGAAGGATGCCGGGCCTCAGGGAGCTATTGAAGGGTGCTGGAGGCCTACGGGCGCTATTGAAGGATGCCGGGGCCTCAGGGAGCTATTGAAGGGTGCTGGAGGCCTACGGGCGCTATTGAAGGATGCCGGGCCTCAGGGAGCTATTGAAGGGTGCTGGAGGCCTACGGGCGCTATTGAAGGATGCCGGGGCCTCAGGGAGCTATTGAAGGGTGCTGGAGGCCTACGGGCGCAATTGAAGGATGCCGGGGCCTCAGGGAGCTATTGAAGGGTGCTGGAGGTCTAAGGGAACTACTGAAGGATGGTCGGGCCTCAGGGAGCTATTGAAGGGTGCTGGAGGCCTACGGGCGCTATTGAAGGATGTCGGGGCCTCAGTGAGCTTTCAAAGGGTGCTGGAGGCCTATGGGAGCTATTGAAGGATGCAGGGGCCCCAGGGAGCTTTCAAAGGGCGCTGAAGGCCTATGGGAGCTATTGAAGGATGCTGGGGCCCCAGGGAACTATTGGAGAATGCAGGGTCCCAGGTCAGCCACAGAAGGAAGCTGGTGCCAAGGATCACAGGGCCCTAAACACTCAGTGAAGAATGCTGAGCTTAGGGGATCTCTGGAAGGGAGCTGGGCCCGTGGACTCCTGGCGGACCCAGCGAGGGACGCTGGGGCTTCAGGAAGCTACAAAGGTATGTTGTGTGGCCCCCGTGAAGCGTCAGCAATGTCTCCTCTGGCCCCTAGGGGACCCACGAAAGAATATTAAAGAAAAGGGGAGCAACCCAGGCTTCTGGAGCCTCAGAGCCCTCCCAGGATAGCTGCAGCTAGGAGCCCACCCTAGGGTGGGGGGGCTACCGAAGACTGAAGCTACAGAGCATGTGTTTCCTGGCTCTAGGGGTTGTGTGTTGGTGGCAGAGGGCGCTGTGGATCAGGGCAGGGCGGGGTCTTGGATTTTCATCCTTTGGAACAACCTTCCATCCCTCTTTTCCCGGATTCTGCTTTTCATCCTTAGAAGCTCTGAAGGCCCTTTGTGGCCAAATGCTCTCCGCCTCCGAGGGCCCAAAATACCCCGCTGGAAGCGTGGCTATTCATAGGTCTGGTGGGAGGAGTGCAGGGCGAGCCCATGCTGCGGGCACCCAAAAATACACGTCCATGCCGCTCCCTCTGCAGCGGGCTCCGGACCCGCCCGGGCACCTGCCCAGGGCGCAGGCGGACCTCGGCAGCAGGCGCATGCCCCCCTCGAGCTGTCTGCTCAGCTGCCAGAAGCTGCCACAGACATGGATAGTTCTGGCAAGCGGAAGCCTCAACATCTGGGCCCTGGGGGCTGAAAAGATGCACTTGAGGCACAGAGACCTTGGCAGCAGGCGCCGCACCCCACGAGTTGTCTGCTCAGTAGCCTCAGCACCCCACGAGTTGTCTGCTCAGCACCCCTCGAGCTGTCTGCTCAGCACCCCTCGAGCTGCTCAGCACCCCTCGAGCTGTCTGCTGAGCACCCCTCGAGCTGCTCAGCACCCCTCGAGCTCTCTGCTCAGAGGCCGCCACAGACGTGGATAGTTCTGGGAAGCGGAAGCCTCGCAGCAAAGGTGAACTTGAGCCCCCCCCCCCCTCAAGCTGGAACAAGATCCGGGTAGTATGAAGCCGGAATGCTCCCCCCACCCCCACCAGGCCTGGCAGCCTGGGGGCCACCACGGTGGTCCGGCCTCGACGCCATGGCTCCGCCGGGGAGAGCTGCACCGGCAAATATTTGAGTTGCCCACGGTGGGGGGGAGGGGGGGGCGTAGAGGGCTGGGGTCCGGGAGGTGGGGGCTCCCGCGGCGTTCAATAGCTCATTTAGAGAACAAATAAACACATTAGCAAAGGAACCCGAGGGCGTGGCTTCGGTAGTCGGTGCCACGTCATCAGATGGTAGAGCCACCCGGCCCCCCCACCTGTACCTTTAGGGACCCTCTCCCAGGACTCCCACCACCCCTCCACTACCACCACCCCGCCTCAGCTGCACCCCTGACCCCCCACTCTCACTGAGCCCCCTCACCAACCCCTCCACTACCACCACCCCACCTCAGCTGCACCCCTGACCCCCCACTCTCACTGAGCCCCCTCACCAACTCCTCCACTGCCCCCCACCTCAGCTGCACCCCTGCCCCCCACTCTCACTGAGCCCCCTCACCAACCCCTCCACTGCCCCCCCACCTCAGCTGCACCCCTGCCCCCCACTCTCACTGAGCCCCCTCACCAACCCCTCCACTGCCCCACCTCAGCTGCACCCCTGCCCCCCACTCTCACTGAGCCCCCTCACCAACCCCTCCACTGCCCCCCACCTCATCTGCACCCCTGCCCCCCACTCTCACTGAGCCCCCTCACCAACCCCTCCACTGCCCCCACCTCAGCTGCACCCCTGCCCCCCACTCTCACTGAGTCCCCTCACCAACCCCTCCACTGCCCCCACCTCATCTGCACCCCTGCCCCCCACTCTCACTGAGCCCCCTCACCAACCCCTCCACTGCCCCCCACCTCAGCTGCACCCCTGTCCCCCCACTCTCACTGAGCCCCCTCACCAACTCCACCACTGCCCCCCACCTCAGCTGCACCCCTGCCCCCACTCTCACTGAGCCCCCTCACCAACTCCACCACTGCCCCCCACCTCAGCTGCACCCCTGCCCCCACTCCCACTGAGCCCCCTCACCAACTCCACCACTGCCCCCACCTCAGCTGCACCCCTGCCCCCACTCTCACTGAGCCCCATCACCAACCCCTCCACTACCACCACCCCACCTCAGCTCCACTCCTGCCCCCCCACTCTCACTGAGCCCCATCACCAACCCCTCCACTACCACCAC
Source organism: Lissotriton helveticus (assembly GCF_964261635.1). NCBI lineage: Eukaryota > Metazoa > Chordata > Amphibia > Caudata > Salamandridae > Lissotriton > Lissotriton helveticus. Next base: position 17,955,317 of record NC_136065.1, read on the forward strand.
CCCACCTCAGCTCCACCCCTGCCCCCCCACTCTCACTGAGCCCCCTCACCAACCCCTCCACTGCCCCCCACCTCAGCTGCACCCCTGCCCCCCACTCTCACTGAGCCCCCTCACCAACCCCTCCACTACCACCACCCCACCTCAGCTGCACCCCTGACCCCCCACTCTCACTGAGCCCCCTCACCAACTCCACCACTGCCCCCACCTCAGCTGCACCCCTGCCCCCCACTCTCACTGAGCCCCCTCACCAACCCCTCCACTGCCCCCAGCTCAGCTGCACCCCTGCCCCCCCACTCTCACTGAGCCCCCTCACCAACCCCTCCAGTACCACCACCCCAGCTCCACCCCTGCCCCCCCACTCTCACTGAGCCCCCTCACCAACCCCTCCACTGCCCCCAGCTCAGCTCCACCCCTGCCCCCCCACTCTCACTGAGCCCCCTCACCAACTCCACCACTGCCCCCCACCTCAGCTGCACCCCTGCCCCCACTCTCACTGAGCCCCCTCACCAACCCCTCCACTACCACCACCCCAGCTCAGCTCCACTCCTGCCCCCCACTCTCACTGAGCCCCCTCACCAACTCCACCACTGCCCCCCACCTCAGCTGCACCCCTGCCCCCACTCTCACTGAGCCCCCTCACCAACTCCACCACTGCCCCCCACCTCAGCTGCACCCCTGCCCCCACTCTCACTGAGCCCCCTCACCAACACCTCCACTGCCCCCCCACCTCAGCTGCACCCCTGTCCCCCCACTCTCACTGAGCCCCATCACCAACCCCTCCACTACCACCACCCCACCTCAGCTCCACCCCTGCCCCCCCACTCTCACTGAGCCCCCTCACCAACCCCTCCACTGCCCCCCACCTCAGCTGCACCCCTGCCCCCCACTCTCACTGAGCCCCCTCACCAACCCCTCCACTGTCCCCCAGCTCAGCTGCACCCCTGCCCCCCCACTCTCACTGAGCCCCCTCACCAACCCCTCCACTGCCCCCAGCTCAGCTGCACCCCTGCCACCCCACTCTCACTGAGCCCCCTCACCAACCCCTCCACTACCACCACCCAGCTCAGCTCCACTCCTGCCTCCCACTCTCACTGAGCCCCCTCACCAACCCCTCCACTGCCCCCCCACCTCAGCTGCACCCCTGCCCCCCACTCTCACTGAGCCCCCTCACCAACCCCTCCACTGCCCCCCACCTCAGCTGCACCCCTGCCCCCCACTCTCACTGAGCCCCCTCACCAACCCCTCCACTGCCCCCCAGCTCAGCTGCACCCCTGCCCCCCCACTCTCACTGAGCCCCCTCACCAACCCCTCCACTACCACCACCCCAGCTCCACCCCTGCCCCCCCACTCTCACTGAGCCCCCTCACCAACCCCTCCACTGCCCCCACCTCAGCTGCGCCCCTGCCCCCCCCACTCTCACTGAGCCCCCTCACCAACCCCTCCACTACCACCACCCCAGCTCCACCCCTGCCCCCCCACTCTCACTGAGCCCCCTCACCAACCCCTCCACTACCACCACCCCACCTCAGCTGCACCCCTGCCCCCCCACTCCCACTGAGCCCCCTCACCAACCCCTCCACTACCACCACCCCACCTCAGCTCCACTTCTGCCCCCCCCCACTCTCACTGAGCCCCCTCACCAACCCCTCCACTGCCCCCCCACCTCAGCTGCACCCCTGCCCCCCACTCTCACTGAGCCCCCTGACCAACCCCTCCCCCACCTCAGCTGCACCCCTGCCCCCCCACTCTCACTGAGCCCCCTCACCAACCCCTCCACTGCCCCCCACCTCAGCTGCACCCCTGTCCCCCCACTCTCACTGAGCCCCCTGACCAACCCCTCCCCCACCTCAGCTGCACCCCTGCCCCCCTCTCACTGAGCCCCCTCACCAACCCCTCCACTGCCCCCACCTCAGCTGCACCCCTGCCACCCCACTCTCACTGAGCCCCCTCACCAACCCCTCCACTACCACCACCCCAGCTCCACCCCTGCCCCCCCCACTCTCACTGAGCCCCCTCACCAACCCCTCCACTACCACCACCCCAGCTCCACCACTGCCCCCCCACTCTCACTGAGCCCCCTCACTAACCCCTCCACTGCCACCACCCCACCTCAGCTCCACTCCTGCCCCCCCACTATCACTGAGCCCCCTCACCAACCCCTCCACTACCACCACCCCACCTCAGCTCCACTCCTGCCCCCCCACTCTCACTGAGCTCCCTCACCAATCCCTCCCCACGTCAGCTGCACCCCTGCCCCCCCACTCTCACTGAGCCCCCTCACCAACCCCTCCACTGCCCCCCACCTCAGCTGCACCCCTGCCCCCCCACTCTCTCTGAGCCCCTTCAACGACCCATCCACTGCCCCCACCTCAGCTGCACCCCTGCCCCCCACTCTCACTGAGCCCCTTCACCAACCCCTCCACTGCCCCCCAGCTCAGCTGCACCCCTGCCCCCCCACTCTCACTGAGCCCCCTCACCAACCCCTCCACTGCCCCCACCTCAGCTGCACCCCTGCCCCCCCACTCTCACTGAGCCCCCTCACCAACCCCTCCACTACCACCACCCCAGCTCCACCCCTGCCCCCCCACTCTCACTGAGCCCCCTCACCAACCCCTCCACTACCACCACCCCACCTCAGCTGCACCCCTGCCCCCCACTCCCACTGAGCCCCCTCACCAACCCCTCCACTACCACCACCCCACCTCAGCTCCACTTCTGCCCCCCCCACTCTCACTGAGCGCCCTCACCAACCCCTCCACTGCCCCCCCACCCCAGCTCCACCCCTGCCCCCCACTCTCACTGAGCGCCCTCACCAACCCCTCCACTGCCCCCCCACCTCAGCTGCACCCCTGTCCCCCACTCTCACTGAGCCCCCTGACCAACCCCTCCCCCACCTCAGCTGCACCTCTGTCCCCCCACTCTCACTGAGCCCCCTCACCAACCCCTCCACTGCCCCCCACCTCAGCTGCACCCCTGTCCCCCCACTCTCACTGAGCCCCCTGACCAACCCCTCCCCCACCTCAGCTGCACCCCTGCCCCCCCACTCTCTCTGAGCCCCCTCATCAATCCCTCCACTGCCCCCCACCTCAGCTGCACCCCTGCCCCCCACTCTCACTGAGCCCCCTCACCAACCCCTCCACTGCCCCCCAGCTCAGCTGCACCCCTGCCACCCCACTCTCACTGAGTCCCCTCACCAACCCCTCCACTACCACCACCCCACCTCAGCTGCACCCCTGCCCCCCACTCTCACTGAGCCCCTTCACCAACCCCTCCACTGCCCCCCACCTCAGCTGCACCCCTGCCGCCCCAACTCTCACTGAGCCTCATCACCAACTCCACCACTGCCACCACCCCACCTCAGCTGCACCCCTGCCCCCCACTCTCACTGAGCCCCCTCACCAACCCCTCCACTGCCCCCCCACCTCAGCTGCACCCCTGCCCCCCACTCTCACTGAGCCCCCTCACCAACCCCTCCACTGCCCCCCCACCTCAGCTGCACTCCTGCCCCCTCCACTCTCACTGAGCCCCCTCACCAACCCCTCCACTGCCCCCCCACCTCAGCTGCACTCCTGCCCCCTCCACTCTCACTGAGCCCCCTCACCAACCCCTCCACTGCCCCCCCACCTCAGCTGCACCCCTGCCCCCTCCACTCTCACTGAGCCCCCTCCCCAACCCCTCCACTGCCCCCCACCTCAGCTGCACTCCTGCCCCCTCCACTCTCACTGAGCCCCCTCACCAACCCCTCCACTGCCCCCCACCTCAGCTGCACCCCTGCCCCCCACTCTCACTGAGCCCCCTCACCAACCCCTCCCCCAGCTCAGCTGCACCCCTGCCCCCCCACTCTCTCTGAGCCCCCTCATCAACCCCTCCACTGCCCCCACCTCAGCTCCACCTTAAACCTCAACCCTCACTGCCTCTAATCACACCCTTCACTGCCCTTTCACCACAGCGTCCACCTTCACAGGCCCATCCCAGCCTCTCCAGTGCTGTCCACCTCAACCCTCGCCCCCAAAGGACCAAACCGAGAGTCTGGGTGTATGTCCGGCCCGTAAGCTGGGTTTTAAAGAGCGAGCATGTATTGTATGAGCGTGGGTTTCTCTTTGGTAATGGCTGTTCTGATTTTGAGGAAAGTGTAGAGCTCTATGTCAGGTAGATTGTGCGCCTGTTTGAGGCTCTGGGACGTGAGTGGGGTGTGCGCTGGTGTGGTGATGCCTATGTCGATCCAGGCTTCACATGACAGGACACCACTCTGCGTAGATCTACAAACTCCTGAGCCCCCAAACATCAACACTGACACGACACACTAGACACCTCAGTGAGGAAGTGGAGGTCCACCACGACAAATAAAGTCACACCACAACGCGCACAGACAAAATACTGGCTCCTACACAGAGCCTTTTGGACCCCGGCAAACCTTGGGAAGGCAGGCATAAGAGACAGTGACACGTGCTGGACTGTCCCAAAGAAACCGGGAGCCCAGAACACATGATATTCGAATGCTCCAAGGTCAGAACATTCTGGACAAAAGTGAGCAACTTCATCAACACTGTCATGGCTAGAACCACGCCGCCAAGCTTCGTAGGGCTAGCCACAGCATTCATGGCCCCAGACTTCGGAAGCAAGGAAGTGAGAGACCTAGTGGACATCCTACTCACCGCAGCAGTCAAAACCATATTAGCGAATTGGAAAGACACAGCCAGGGCAACATTCAAAAGCTGGCTAAACTGGGTCACCTTCCTCAGGGGAGCAGACAACATCACGGGGAAGGACGCACACCTGGGTTCAGACAAACCCCCGTGAACCCCCCCCCCCCTCTCTTTTCCTCCTTTCTCTTTTCTCCTTCACCAACACGGGGCCTACAGACCAAAAGCACAACCAACGTACAATGTATATGTTCAGAGCAACCGTGTATGTAACAATAAAAAGACCTTGCCCCCACCCCCCCTTCTTTTTGTTTACATTACCTCTGTACTATATTGAAAAATCTTCAAAATAAATAAAAACCTTTTGAAATAAAAAAAAAGAGCAAACATGTAAGGGCCGCCTGTCGCTTCGGGATCTTTCCCGGCTACCCTTCGCGGCTAGAAGACTGCTTGTCCAAGCAGTGATCCTATCGGGCCTGGATTATGCTACCCTTTGCGACTAGAAGACTGCTGGTCCAAGCAGTGATCCTATCGGGCCTGGATTATGCTACCCTTCGCGGCTAGAAGACTGCTGGTCCAAGCAGTGATCCTATCGGGCCTGGATTATGCTACCCTTCGCGGCTAGAAGACTGCTGGTCCAAGCAGGGATCCTATCGGGCCTGGATTATGCTACCCTTCGCGGCTAGAAGACTGCTGGTCCAAGCAGGGATCCTATCGGGCCTGGATTATGCTACCCTTCGCGGCTAGAAGACTGCTGGTCCAAGCAGTGATCCTATCGGGCCTGGATTATGCTACCCTTCGCGGCTAGAAGACTGCTGGTCCAAGCAGTGATCCTATCGGGCCTGGATAATGCTACCCTTCGCGGCTAGAAGACTGCTGGTCCAAGCAGTGATCCTATCGGGCCTGGATTATGCTACCCGTCGCGGCTAGAAGACTGCTGGTCCAAGCAGTGATCCTATCGGGCCTGGATTATGCTACCCGTCGCGGCTAGAAGACTGCTGGTCCCAGCAGTGATCGTATCGGGCCTGGATTATGCTACCCTTCGCGGCTAGAAGACTGCTGGTCCAAGCAGTGATCCTATCGGGCCTGGATTATGCTACCCGTCGCGGCTAGAAGACTGCTGGTCCAAGCAGTGATCCTATCGGGCCTGGATTATGCTACCCTTCGCGGCTAGAAGACTGCTGGTCCAAGCAGTGATCCTATCGGACCTGGATTATGCTACCCTTCGCGGCTAGAAGACTGCTGGTCCAAGCAGTGATCCTATCGGGCCTGGATTATGCTACCCGTCGCGGCTAGAAGACTGCTGGTCCAAGCAGTGATCCTATCGGGCCTGGATTATGCTACCCTTCGCGGCTAGAAGACTGCTGGTCCAAGCAGTGATCCTATCGGACCTGGATTATGCTACCCTTCGCGGCTAGAAGACTGCTGGTCCCAGCAGTGATCGTATCGGGCCTGGATTATGCTACCCTTCGCGGCTAGAAGACTGCTGGTCCAAGCAGTGATCCTATCGGGCCTGGATTATGCTGATGCTCTGTATCTGGGAGCCCCACTCACCACCATCAAAAACTGCAGATAGTGCAACATTGTGCGGCAGGTCTGTTTAGGAATACACCCAAGCTTGCATCACTTCACTGGCTGCCCATCCAGGAGAGTCCGCTTTAAGGCTCTATGAATCATGCACAGAGCACTTTCAGGCCGAGCCAGTATTCAAGCTGATCGCCCCAAGAGGTCTTTTAGGTCAGATAGTAAACATCTGGTGGTAGAACGAAAAAATATGAAAAACTCGGGGGTAACCATGCGCTCTAGAAATGCCTCTTTATTCATTCATTCATTTACTTCCTCTCATCATCTCAGGTCTCCACCGCCTCCACCCTCATCAGCGCCCTGTCACAGGGACAGCAGGACGTACAGGGACAGTGGAGCCAGCAGGAGGGCACTCCCTCAGGGCAGCGAATACTGCACAGGGTAACCCGTCAGTGCAGTTAGAGGTGCAGCCGGGAAGGCTGCACAGGGTAACCCGTCAGTGCAGTTAGAGGTGCAGCCGGGAAGGCTGCACAGGGTAACCCGTCAGTGCAGTTAGAGGTGCAGCCGGGAAGGCTGCACAGGGTAACCTGTCAGTGCAGTAAGAAGTGGAGCAGCGAAGGCTGCACAGGGCGACCTGTCAGTGCAGTAAGAAGTGGAGCAGCGAAGGCTACACAGGGTAACCTGTCAGAGCAGTAAGAAGTGGAGCAGCGAAGGCTGCACAGGGCGACCTGTCAGTGCAGTAAGAAGTGGAGCAGCGAAGGCTGCAACAGGGTAACCTGTCAGTGCAGTAAGAAGTGGAGCAGCGAAGGCTGCAACAGGGTAACCTGTCAGTGCAGTAAGAAGTGGAGCAGCGAAGGCTGCACAGGGTAACCTGTCAGTGCAGTAAGAAGTGAAGCAGCGAAGGCTGCACAGGGTAACCTGTCAGTGCAGTTAGAGGTGCAGCTGGGAAGGCTGCACAGGGTAACCTGTCAGTGCAGTAAGAAGTGAAGCAGCGAAGGCTGCACAGGGTAACCTGTCAGTGCAGTAAGAAGTGAAGCAGCGAAGGCTGCAACAGGGTAACCTGTCAGTGCAGTTAGAGGTGCAGCCGGGAAGGCTGCACAGGGTAACCCGTCAGTGCAGTTAGAGGTGCAGCCGGGAAGGCTGCACAGGGTAACCCGTCAGTGCAGTTAGAGGTGCAGCCGGGAAGGCTGCACAGGGTAACCTGTCAGTGCAGTAAGAAGTGGAGCAGCGAAGGCTGCACAGGGCGACCTGTCAGTGCAGTAAGAAGTGGAGCAGCGAAGGCTACACAGGGTAACCTGTCAGTGAAGTAAGAAGTGGAGCAGCGAAGGCTGCACAGGGCGACCTGTCAGTGCAGTAAGAAGTGGAGCAGCGAAGGCTGCAACAGGGTAACCTGTCAGTGCAGTAAGAAGTGGAGCAGCGAAGGCTGCACAGGGTAACCTGTCAGTGCAGTAAGAAGTGAAGCAGCGAAGGCTGCACAGGGTAACCTGTCAGTGCAGTTAGAGGTGCAGCTGGGAAGGCTGCACAGGGTAACCTGTCAGTGCAGTAAGAAGTGAAGCAGCGAAGGCTGCACAGGGTAACCTGTCAGTGCAGTAAGAAGTGAAGCAGCGAAGGCTGCAACAGGGTAACCTGTCAGTGCAGTTAGAGGTGCAGCCGGGAAGGCTGCACAGGGTAACCTGTCAGTGCAGTAAGAAGTGAAGCAGCGAATGCTGCAACAGGGTAACCTGTCAGTGCAGTTAGAGGTGCAGCCGGGAAGGCTGCACAGGGTAACCTGTCAGTGCAGTAAGAAGTGAAGCAGCGAAGGCTGCAACAGGGTAACCTGTCAGTGCAGTTAGAGGTGCAGCTGGGAAGGCTGCACAGGGTAACCTGTCAGTGCAGTTAGAGGTGCAGCCGGGAAGGCTGCACAGGGTAACCTCTCAGTGCAGTAAGAAGTGAAGCACCGAAGGCTGCAACAGGGTAACCTGTCAGTGCAGTTAGAGGTGCAGCTGGGAAGGCTGCACAGGGTAACCTGTCAGTGCAGTTAGAGGTGCAGCCGGGAAGGCTGCACAGGGTAACCTGTCAGTGCAGTAAGAAGTGAAGCAGCGAAGGCTGCAACAGGGTAACCCGTCAGTGCAGTTAGAGGTGCAGCCGGGAAGGCTGCACAGGGTAACCTCTCAGTGCAGTTAGAGGTGCAGCTGGGAAGGCTGCAACAGGGTAACCTGTCAGTGCAGTTAGAGGTGCAGCTGGGAAGGCTGCACAGGGTAACCTGTCAGTGCAGTTAGTGGTGCAGCCGGAAGGCTGCACAGGGTAACCTGTAAGTGCAGTTAGAGGTGCAGCCGGGAAGGCTGCACAGGGTAACCTGTCAGTGTAGTAAGTGCTGCAGACGCGAGGGCTGCACAGGATAACCTTTTGGTGCCATAAGGGCTGGAGCGGTAAAGGCTGCACAAGGTAACCTGTTGGTGCAGGAAGGTCTGCAGCCGGGCCTTCTCCCAGGGACACAGAACATGTGTCAGGGCCCTCTCCCAGGCACACTGGGCTCTCTTCCAGGGACAGCAGGGACAGTACTCTCCCAGGGACACAGGGCATGTGACAGGGCTCTCTCCCAAGGACCGCAGGGCCAGTACTCTCCCAGGGACACAGGGCATGAGACAGGGCTCTCTCCCAGGGACAGCTGGGCCAGTACTCTCCCAGGGACACATGGCCTGTGACAGGGCTCTCTCCCAAGGACCGCAGGGCCAGTACTCTCCCAGGGACACAGGGCATGAGACAGGGCTCTCTCCCAAGGACCGCAGGGCCAGTACTCTCCCAGGGACACAGGGCATGAGACAGGGCTCTCTCCCAAGGACCGCAGGGCCAGTACTCTCCCAGGGACACAGGGCATGTGGCAGGGCTCTCTTCCAGGTACAGCTGGGCCAGTACTCTCCCAGGGACACAGGGCATGAGACAGGGCTCTCTCCCAGGGACAGCTGGGCCAGTACTCTCCCAGGGACACATGGCCTGTGACAGGGCTCTCTCCCAAGGACCGCAGGGCCAGTACTCTCCCAGGGACACAGGGCATGAGACAGGGCTCTCTCCCAGGGACAGCTGGGCCAGTACTCTCTCAGGGACACAGGGCATGTGGCAGGGCTCTCTTCCAGGGACAGTGGCCCCAGTACTCTCCCAGGGACACATGGCCTGTGACAGGGCTCTCTCCCAAGGACCGCAGGGCCAGTACTCTCCCAGGGACACAGGGCATGAGACAGGGCTCTCTCCCAGGGACAGCAGGGACAGTACTCTCCCAGGCACACAGGGCATGTGGCAGGGCTCTCTCCCAGGGACAGCTGGCCCAGTACTCTCCCAGGCACACAGGGCATGTGGCAGGGCTCTCTTCCAGGAACAGCAGGGCCAGTACTCTCTCAGGGACACAGGGCATGTGGCAGGGATCTCTCCCAGGGACTGCAGTGACAGTACTCTCCCAGCACAGCAGGAGCTGCATCTGGGCCCTCTCCCAGGAACTCAGGGCATGTGACAGGGCTCTCTCCAAGGGACAGGTGGGCCAGTACTCTCCCAGGCACAGCAGGAGCTGTAGCTAGGCCCTCTCACAGGGACACAGGCCATGTGACAGGGCTCTCTCCCAGAGACAGTAGAGTCAGTACTCTCACAGTGACAGCAGGACCTGCAGCTGGGCCCTCTCCCAAGGACACAGGACGTATGGCAGGGCGCTCTCCCAGGGACACAGGACATGTGACAGGGCTCTCTCCTGGGACAGCAGGGCCAGTACTCTCCCAGGGACACAGGACATGTGACAGGGCTCTCTCCTGGGACAGCAGGGCCAGCACTCTCCCAGGGACACAGGACATATGCCAGGGCTCTCTCCCAGGGACAGGTGGGCCATTACTCTCCCAGGGACACAGGACATATGCCAAGGCACACTCCCAGGGACAGACGGGACAGTACTCTCTCAGCCGAGCAGGACCTGCAGCCAGACCCTTTCCCAGGCACACAGGGCTCTCTCCCAGGGACACAGGACATGTGACATGGCTCTCTTCCATGGACAGCAGGGCCAGTTCTCTCCCAGGGACACAGGACATATGCCAGGGCTCTCTACCAGGGACAGCAGGACCAGTACTCTCACAGGGACACAGGACATGTGTCAGGGCTCTCTCCCAGGGACAGAAGGGACAGTACTCTCCCAGGGACACAGGACATATGTCAGTGTTCTCTCCCAGGGACAGCTGGGCCAGTACTCTCCCAGGGGCACAGGACATGTGACTGGGCTCTCTCCCAGGGACAGCAGGGACAGTACTCTCCCAGGGACACAGGGCATGTGACAGGGCTCTCTCCCAGGGACAGCAGGACCAGTACTCTCCCAGGCACACAGGACATGTGACAGGGCTCTCTCACAGGGACAGCAGGGCCTGTACTCTCCTAGGGTCACAGGGCATGTGACAGGGCTCTCTCCCAGGGACAGCAGGGACAGTACTCTCCCAGGGACACAGGACATGTGACAGGGCTCTCTCCCAGGGACAGCAGGGCCTATACTCTCCCAGGGATAGCAGGGCCAGTACTCTCCCAGGGACACAGGACATGTGGCAGGGCTCTCTCCCAGGGACTGCAGTGACAGTACTCTCCCAGGGACACAGGACATGTGACAGGGCTCTCTCCCAGGGACACAGGACATGTGACAGGGCTCTCTCCCGGGGACAGCAGGGCCTGTACTCTCCCAGGCACACTTGACATGTGACAGGGCTCTCTCCCAGAGACAGCAGGGACTGTACTCTCCCAGTGACACAGGAGATGTGACAGGGCTCTCTCCTAGGGACTGCAGTGACAGTACTCTCCCAGCACAACAGGAGCTGCATCTGGGCCATCTCCCAGGAACACAGGGCATGTGACAGGGCTCCCTCCAAGGGACAGGTGGGCCAGTACTCTCCCAGGGACACAGAACATATGTCAAGGCTCTCTCCCAGGGACAGCAGGGCCAGTACTCTCCCAGGGACACAGAACATATGCCAAGGCTCTCTCCCAGGGACAGCAGGGACAGTACTCTCCCAGGGACATAGGACATATGCCAGGGCTCTTTCCCAAGGACAGCAGGGCCAGTACTCTCCCAGGGACACATGATATGTGACAGGGCTCTCTCCCGGGGACAGCAGGACCAGTACTCTCCCAGGCACACAGGACATGTGACAGGGCTCTCTCCCAGGGACAGCTGGTCCAGTACTCTCCCAGGGACATGTGACAGGGCTCTCTCCCAGGGACAGTACTCTCCCAGGCACACAACACATATGTCAGGGTTCTCTCCCAGGGACAGCATGGCCAGTACTCTCCCAGGGACACAGGACATATGTCAGGGTTCTCTCCCAGGGACAGCATGGCCAGTACTCTCCCAGGGACACAGGACATATGTCAGGGTTCTCTCCCAGGGACAGCTGGGCGAGTACTCTCCCAAGCACACATGACATGTGACAGGGCTCTCTCCCAGAGACAGGAGGGCCAGTACTCTCTCAAGGACACAGGACATATGTCAGGGCTCTCTCTCAGGGACAGCAGGGACATTACTCTCCCAGGGACACAGGTGAAAGGGCTCTCTCCCAGGGACAGCTGGGACAGTACTCTCCCAGGGACATAAGACATGTGACAGGGTTCTCTCCTAGGGACAGCTGGGCCTGTACTCTCCCAGGCACACAGGACATGTGACAGGGTTCTCTCCCAGGGACAGCTGGGACTGTACTCTCCCAGGCACACAGGACATGTGACAGGGCTCTCTCCTAGGGACAGCAGGGACAGTACTCTCCCATGGACACAGACATATGTCAGGGCTCTCTTCCAGGTACAGCAGGGCCAGTACTCTCCCCGGGACACAGGACATGTGACAGGGCTCTCTCCCAAGGACAGCAGGGACAGTACTCTCCCAGGGACACAGGACATGTGACAGGGCTCTCTCCCAGGAACAGGTGGGCTAGTACTCTCCCAGGGACACAGGACATGTGACAGGGCTCTCTCCCAGGAACAGGTGGGCTAGTACTCTCCCAGGGACACGGGAGATGTGACAGGGCTCTCTTCCTGGGACAGCAGGGCCAGTACACTCCCAGGCACAAAGGACATGTGACAGGGCTCTCTCCCAGGGACAGCAGGGACAGTACTCTCCCAGTGGCACAGGACATGTGACTGGGCTATCTCCCAGGGACAGCTGGGCCAGTACTCTCCCAGGGACTTAGGACATGTGACAGGGCTGTCTCCCAGGGACAGCAGGGACAGTACTCTCCCAGGGACACAGGACATGTGACAGGGTTCTCTCCCAGGGACAGCTGGGCCAGTACTCTCCCAGGGGCACAGGACATGTGACAGGGCTCTCTCCCAGGGACAGCAGGGACAGTCCTCTCCTAGGGACATGGGTCATGTGGCAGAGCTCTCTCCCAGAGACCTTAGTCAGTACTCTCCCAGGGACAGCAGGGCCTGCAGCTGGGCTCTCTCCCAGGGACACAGGACATGTGACACGGCTCTCTCCCAGAGACACAGGACATATGTCAGGGCTCTCTCCCAGGGACAGCAGGGCCTGTACTCTCCTAGGAACACAGGACATGTGGCAGGGCTCTCCCCCAGGGACTGCAGTGACAGTAGTCTCCCAGCACAGCAGGAGCTGCATCTGGGCCCTCTCCCAGGAACACAGGGCATGTGAAAGGGCTTTCTCCAAGGGACAGGTGGGCCAGTACTGTCCCAGGGACACAGAACATATGCCAAGGCTCTCTCCCAGGGACAGTACTCTCCCAGGCACACAGGACATGTGACAGGGCTCTCTCCCAGGGACAGCAGGACCAGTACTCTCCCAGGCACACAGGACATGTGACAGGGCTCTCTCCAGGGGACAGCAGGGCCTGTACTCTGCCAGGGGCACAGGACATGTGACAGGGCTCTCTCCCAGGGACAGCAGGGCCTGTGCTCTCCTAGGAACACAGGACATGTGGCAGGGCTCTCCCCCAGGGACTGCAGTGACAGTAGTCTCCCAGCACAGCAGGAGCTGCATCTGGGCCCTCTCCCAGGAACACAGGGCATGTGAAAGGGCTTTCTCCAAGGGACAGGTGGGCCAGTACTGTCCCAGGGACACAGAACATATGCCAAGGCTCTCTCCCAGGGACAGCAGGGACAGTACTCTCCCAGGCACACAGGACATGTGACAGGGCTCTCTCCCAGGGACAGCAGGACCAGTACTCTCCCAGGCACACAGGACATGTGACAGGGCTCTCTCCCAGGGACAGCAGGGGCAGTACTCTCCCAGGTACATAGGGCATATGCCAGGGCTCTCTCCCAGGGACAGCAGGGACAGTACTCTCCCATGGACATAGGACATGTGACAGTACTCTCTCTCAGGGAAAGTACTCTCCCAGGCACACAACACATATGTCAGGGTTCTCTCCCAGAGACAGCAGGGCCAGTACTCTCTCATGGACACAGGACATATGTCAGGGCTCTCTTCCATGGACAGCAGGGCCAGTACTCTCTCATGGACACAGGACATATGTCAGGGCTCTCTCCCAGGGACAGCAGGGACAGTACTTTCCAGGGGACACAGAACATGTGACAGTGCTCTCTCTCAGGTACAGCAGGGACATTACTCTCCCAGGGGCACAGGACATGTGACAGGGCTCTCTCCCAGGGACAGCAAGGACAGTACTTTCCAGGGGACACAGAACATGTGACAGTGCTCTCTCTCAGGGACAGCAGGGACATTACTCTCCCAGGGACACAGGACATGTGACGGGGCTCTCTCCCAGAGACAGCTGGGACAGTATTCTCCGAGGGACATAAGACATGTGACAGGGCTCCCTCCCAGGGACAGCAGGGACAGTACTCTCCCAGGCACACAGGACATGTGACAGGGCTCTCTCCTAGGGACAGTACTCTCCCAGGGACACAGGACATGTCACGGGACTCTCTCCCAGGTACAGCAGGGACAGTACTCTCCCAGGGACACAGGACATGTGACAGGGCTCTCTCTCAGGGACAGCGAGGACAGTACTCTCCCGTGGACACAGGCCATATGTCAGGGCTCTCTTCCAGGTACAGCAGGGCCAGTACTCTCCCAGGGACACAGGACATGTGACGGGGCTCTCTTCCAGGAACAGGTGGGCTAGTACTCTCCCAGGGAACCAGGACATATGTCAGGGCTCCCTCACAGGGACAGCAGGGCCAGTACTCTCCCAGGGACTTAGGACATGTGACAGGGCTCTCTCCCAGCTACAGCAGGGCCAGTACTCTCCCGTGGACACAGGACATGTGACAGGGCTCTCTCCCAAGGACAGCATGGCCAGTACTCTCCCAGGGACACAGGACATGTGACGGGGCTCTCTTCCAGGAACAGGTGGGCTAGTACTCTCCCAGGGACACAGGACATATGTCAGGGCTCCCTCACAGGGACAGCAGGGCCAGTACTCTCCCAGGGACTTAGGACATGTGACAGGGCTCTCTCCCAGCTACAGCAGGGACAGTACTCTCCCAGGGACACAGGACATGTGACAAGGCTCTCTCCCAGGGACAGCAGGGCCAGTACTCTCTCATGGACACAGGACATGTGACAGGGCTCCCTCCTGGGAACAGCAGGGACAGTACTCTCCCAGGGACACAGGGCATGTGACAGGGCTCTCTCCCAGGGACAGCAGGACCAGTACTCTCCCAGGCACACAGGACATGTGACAGGGCTCTCTCCAGGGGACAGGTGGCCAGTACTCTCCCAGGGACACAGGACATGTGACAGGGCTCTCTCCCAGGGACAGCAGGGCCAGTACTCTCCCAGGGACACAGGGCATGTGACAGGGCTCTCTCCAGGGGACAGGTGGCCAGTACTCTCCCAGGGACACAGGACATGTGACAGGGCTCTCTCCCAGGGGCAGCATGGCAAGTACTCTCCCAGGGACACAGGACATATGTCAGGACTCTCTCCCAGGGACAGCAGGGCCAGTACTCGCCCAGGGACACAGGGCATGTGACAGGGCTCTCTCCCAGGGACAGCATGGCCAGTACTCTCCCAGGGACACAGGACATATGTCAGGACTCTCTCCCAGGGCCAGCAGGGCCAGTACTCTCCCAGGGACACAGGGCATGTGACAGGGCTCTCTCCAGGGGACAGGTGGCCAGTACTCTCCCAGGGACACAGGACATGTGACAGGGCTCTCTCCCAGGGACAGCTGGGCCAGTACTCTCCCAGGGACACAGGGCATGTGACAGGGCTCTCTCCCAGGGACAGCTGGGCCAGTACTCTCCCAGCACAGCAGGAGCTGCATCTGGGCCCTCTCCCAGGGACACAGGGCATGTGACAGGGCTCTCTCCAGGGGACAGCATAACCTGTAGCTGGACTCTCCCACATGGACCTCAGGGCCTGTAGTAAGGATGCCGTACCCCAAGGAGCCATGGGGTAGGGCTCTTTGCAGCACCGCTGTAACACCGACCCCAGCCCTATAGGCCTTCGAGCTTGCAGGGGGGGGCGCTGTGCAAGGGGCAGCACGCTGTGCAGCAATGCAGTCTCTTCCAGGGGCAAGAGACCTCCAGAAGAGACAGCAGGCAGTGATGGCTCTGTCTGACCCACCCCACCCCACCCCACCCCAGGGACACACAGATTGTCTGCGACTTACAAACAGGGGCATTACTAACAAACAGGAGGCATTACAGGAGCCATTACTAACAAACTGGAGGCATTACAGGAGCCATTACTAACAAACAGGAAGCATTACTGACAAACAAGTGCCATTACTACCAACATTTCTAACAAACAGGAGCCTTACTAGCAAACAGGAGCCATTACAGGAGGCCTTACTAGAAAACAGGTGCCATTACTAACAAACAGAAGCCATTACAGGAGGCATTACTAACAAACAGGAAGCATTACTAACAAACAAGTGCCATTACTACCAACATTTCTAACAAACAGGAGCCTTACTAGAAAACATGTGCCATTACTAACAAACAGGAGCCATTACAGGAGGCATTACTAACAAACAGGAAGCATTACTGACAAACAAGTGCCATTACTACCAACATTTCTAACAAACAGGTGCCTTACTAGAAAACAGGTGCCATTACTAACAAACAGGAGCCATTACAGGAGGCATTACTAACAAACAGGAAGCATTACTGACAAACAAGTGCCATTACTACCAACATTTCTAACAAACAGGAGCCTTACTAGCAAACAGGAGCCATTACAGGAGGCCTTACTAGAAAACAGGAGCCATTACTAACAAATAGGAAGAATTACAGGGGACAATACTTACGAACAGGAGGCATCACTAACAAACAGGAGTCATTACTGACAAACAGAAGCCATTACAGGAGGCATTGCTAACAAACGAGGCATTGCTGGAGGCATTACTAACAAACAAGAGGCATTACTAACAAACAAGAGGCATTACTAACAAACAGGAAGCATTACTGACAAACAAGTGCCATTACTACCAACATTTCTAACAAACAGGAGCCTTACTAGAAAACAGGTGCCATTACTAACAAACAGGAGCCATTACAGGAGGCATTACTAACAAACAGGAAGCATTACTGACAAACAAGTGCCATTACTACCAACATTTCTAACAAACAGGAGCCTTACTAGAAAACAGGTGCCATTACTAACAAACAGGAGCCATTACAGGAGGCATTACTAACAAACAGGAAGCATTACTGACAAACAAGTGCCATTACTACCAACATTTCTAACAAACAGGAGCCTTACTAGCAAACAGGAGCCATTACATGAGGCCTTACTAGAAAACAGGAGCCATTACTAACAAATAGGAAGAATTACAGGGGACAATACTTACGAACAGGAGGCATCACTAACAAACAGGAGTCATTACTGACAAACAGAAGCCATTACAGGAGGCATTGCTAACAAACGAGGCATTGCTGGAGGCATTACTAACAAACAAGAGGCATTACTAACAAACAAGAGGCATTACTAACAAACAGGAAGCATTACTGACAAACAAGTGCCATTACTACCAACATTTCTAACAAACAGGGGCCTTACTAGAAAACAGGTGCCATTACTAACAAATAGGAAGAATTACTGGAGACAATACTTACGAACAGGAGGCATCACTAACAAAAGGAGCCATTACTAACAAACGAGGCATTGCTGGTGGCATTACTAACAAACTGGCTTCCTGGCTGACAGCTGAGACAACACAATAACTGACAGCTGGACTGAAACCATGACTGAAAACTAGGGCTGAGACATGTCGGACGACTCAGCGACTGACAGATCAGCCGAAGCATAATTGACCGCTAAGGCTGAGGCATGACTGACAGCTGAGGCTGAGACGTGACTGACAGCTCAGTCCGAGACTTGGCTGGCAGCTCAATGACTGACAAGCATGACTGACAGCTCAGGCCGGCACATGCCTGACGAGTCTGACTGAGATGTGATTTACAGCCCAATGACTGACAGCTAAACCCAAACAATGTTACACACAGCTCTGACTGAGACATGACTGACAGCGCAGACCGAGCATGATTGACAGCTCAATGATTGACAGGTGAGCCTCAAGCATGACTGACACCCTACCTATATCAACAACGCATACATGTGCACTGATCCCATGGGCTGTTTATTGATCACACATCCACCTCATTGGGCCTCTTTAGCAGCTATTGATTATCTGTTAGCATGTGTTCGGTTATTGATTACTGACCCCCCATGGACATTCATCGAACTGCCTTCACCAGTTATTGATCACCATTCACAAGGTATTGGCACCCGTCTAAACTCAACACGAATTGATCAGCTATAGGCATTTACCGACACCTGATATCTATGGGTCCCATCACTAGCTATGGATCACCTAATGACATTTACAGATCAGCTGACCCGCTATTGATCACCTAATGACATTTACAGATCAGCTGACCCGCTATTGATCACCTAATGACATTTACAGATCAGCTGACCCGCTATTGATCACCGAATGACATTTACAGATTAATAGACCCGCTATTGATCAACGGTTGACATTTAAGGGATCCAACACCAGTTATTGATTACCTATTGACATCTACAGACTCCTTCACCAGTTAATGATTACCTAACCACATCTATTGATCCATTACTAGTTATTGATACATGAACTCGTACACTCTCAATAAAGTTGTTGACATCTAGAGGCCCCTTTGGGAGATATTGATTGCCGATTGATATCCATGGACTCCGTCTCTAGTTATTGATTATATATGAACTCCTACACTCTCAATAAAGTTGTTGACATCTAGAGGCCCCTTTGGGAGATATTGATTACCGATTGATATCTATGGACTCCGTCACTAGTTATTGATTACCTATTGATGTATACGGACTCCTTCGTAAATATTGAGCACCTAGTGACAGATCCGCGGACCCCATCACTAGCTTTTCATTATCTGATGACATTTATTGACCCCGTCGAAAGTTATGGATTAGCTATTGACATACCTGGACACTTTCACCGTTTACTGATCACATTTTGACATCTACGGACACTTTCACTGGTTTGCGTTTTTCTGTTGAAATCGAATGCTCCCTTCGTGATTGACACTGATCGCTGGGCGCTGATTGACATACGCAGAGCCATTCTACAGTTATTGATTACCCGTTGATACCCCCCACCCCACGTGAATGATGACGTGCTGAGATCCATAGGTTCTATTCATCAATGATCAATTTCCCCATCAGCATTCATGTCCCTGTGACATCACTCATCCATAGCTCTCGGACAGCAGCATTCCAGGGCAGAGTGACAGCTCTCGCTGCTCCCGCCCTCCTCCAAAGCTGCAGAGTCCCCCCCCCCACCCTCACTCCTCGCGGCCCCTGAGCCCCCAAGACTCGCGGCGCTTCGTCCGGCCCCGACGCTCACCCCTGTCCGCACCTGAACCCCTCCTTAGCAAATGGCGGCATCTATCACCCCGAACCCACCGGGCATCGCCTTGTTGCAGCTAGCGCCTCTCTCGATCCGAGACCCCTGTCTCACCCCTCCCCCGCCCCTCCAGAAACATGATTATAGAGACCCATGGTGATGACAGCCCCCCGCCGTTCATACGAGCGAGGCTCTGCCCCCCCTGTCCCATGCGAGCACTGCGCGCCTCACTGCCCCAACATTCACGGGCACAGCGCCTAGAGGTGAACGAGGCGCTTCCGCGAGGCTCCTGGAAAGAACGAGGGGTGCCTCGGGAGGAACGTGCCTTTAGGTGCAGAATAGGGTGCCATTGCGGGGGTAGGGCCCCCTGATGGAATAAGGTGATCTGGTGCCAGTGCGAGAATAGGGTACCGTGTGGGAGGTGGAAGAAGGTGCCATTACGAGAATGTGTGCCACTGGGGGTGAGGGGTGCTGTGGTGCCATTGAAAGAGCATAGTGCCATGCATTGAAGAAGGTGCCATTGTGAGAATAGGGTGGAATGTAGGGCACAGTGTGCCTTGAGGGAATAGTGTACGTTGAGTGAATATGGTGCCATATATTAAACTTTATAAATAAATAAATTAAGGGGACAGTGTGCCTTGAGGGGATGTGGTGCCATTGAGAGAATACTGTGCATTGAAGGGACAGTGTGCGCTGATAATATGGTGCGATTGAGGGAACAGTGTGACTTGAGGGAATAGGGTGCCATTGAGGGGACAATGTGCGTCGAGGGAATAGTTTCCGTTGAGGGAATAGTTTCCGTTGAGGGAATATGGTACCATTGAGAGAGTACTGTGCATTGAGGGAATACTGTGCATTGAGGGAATACTGTGCATTGAGGGAATACTTTGCATTGAGGGAATACTGTGCATTGAGGGAATACTGTGCATTGAGGGAATACTGTGCATTGAGGGAATACTGTGCATTGAGGGAATACTTTGCATTGAGGGAATACTGTGCATTGAGGGAACACTTTGCATTGAGGGAATAGAGTGCGTTGAGGGACTAGGGGGCCATTGAGGGAATAATAGTCTTCGCTGAGGGAATAGTGCGTCGTCGGGGGAGGAAGGAGCCTTGGGCTGAATGCGGTGGCTTGGGAGGAAGGGGGCCTTGGAAGAAGTACAGCGCCTTGGAAGAGCCCAAGCGTCCCTTGGAGAAACGAGGCGCTTTCTGCAGAATGGGAGGTTCAGGCAGAAACAAGGCGCTTCTGAGGGGGCCAAGTGTCGGGGTGGGTTGAATTACCTCGGAAGGAACAAAGCTCCCGTAGATGAGACGCGGTACTCAAGGAGGGGGCATTGTTGGAGGAATGTGGTACTCACAGGGGCACTGTGAGGGGGTGCAGCACTCAAGGAGGGGGCATTGTTGGAGGAATGTGGTACTCACAGGGCACTGTGAGGGGGTGCAGCACTCAAGGAGGGGGCATTGTTGGAGGAATGTGGTACTCACAGGGGCACTGTGAGGGGGTGCAGCACTCAAGGAAGGCTCTCGTGGAGGGAACGGCGCGAGGCGGAAGGAAGAGGCCGCCTTGAAAGGAATGAAGCGCTTTGAAGTGAGGCGCTAGAATGAATGAATGATGCGCCTTGAAAGGAATGAAGCGCTTCGAAGTGAGGCGCTAGAATGAATGAATGATGCGCCTTGAAAGGAATGAAGCGCTTCGAAGTGAGGCGCTAGAATGAATGAATGATGCGCCTTGAAAGGAATGACGCGCTTTGAAGTGAGGCGCTAGAATGAATGAATGATGCGCCTTGAATGAGGCGCCCGGAAAGGAAACATGCTGTGCCTGGACAGGGGCCGTGCGGCTAGAAAGGGATGCTGTGCGGATTGTAGCGCCTTGAAAGGAAACATGCTGTGCCTGGACAGGGGCCGTGCGGCTTGAAAGGGATGCTGTGCGGATTGTAGCGCCTTGGATGTTACGTCTCGGAAGGAACTTTGTGCCTCGGTGTGGGTGATGCGCCTTGAAGTGAATGATGTGCTGTGAAAGGAAGACTGTGCTGTGAATGATGCGCCTCGAAACCAACTATGCGCCTTGAAAGATGCTGAGGTTTGATAGGAGGCCATGGTGCGCCTGGAAGCAATCGGGCATCTCCGAAGGCACGATCCATCTTTGGTGAGGGAGGGGGGGGGCGGCAATCACACCTCTCTTGGCCAAGGCTGTTGGACGCCCCAACTGGGTGCGATTACGGAGGAGGCAGGCTGCCCCCCCCCCAAAACTCGAGTCAACTGGAAGCGATCACTGGCGAGTCGGCTGCCCCTCCCTGACTCGTGGCAGGTGACAGATGATGGGAGAATCACCCCCCCCCCCATCCAAAAATCACACCAACTCTGAGCAGCGACGGAGGAATTCTAATGCCCTACATCCCATGACCCATGCCAACTGTGAGAGGTGGCACAAGAGACCCCTTCTACACCCCCAACCCCCATAAAAACTGGTGTTAAGTGAGACAGCTGATGAAAAGTCTGCTCTCCCGTTGCCCCCTAATTCTTATTCCAGCTGAGAGAGACGATTGGGGGCGTCGATGTTACCACCTCACATCCAATGCCAGCTGGAAGAGAGCGTCAGAGTTTAACTGCGCCCTTTACACCCGTGCCATCTGCCCTCAGCCTCCCCAAAGCACCCATGCCACCCGAGAAACACCATTAAAAAGACACGTCCACCCTCTCAAACCATTGCCACCTGTGACAGACAAAAAGTCGCCCAAACTCTGCCGAGGATCACACAGTGCGCGCCGCTCAACCTCCGCCGAGGATCACACAGTGCGCGCCGAGGATCACACAGTGCGCTCTGCCGAGGATCACACAGTGCGCGCCGCTCCCACTCTGCAGAGGATCACACAGTGCGCACCGCTCAACCTCCGCCGAGGATCACACAGTGCGCACCGCTCAACCTCCGCCGAGGATCACACAGTGCGCGCAGCTCCCACTCGGCAGAGGATCACACAGTGCGCGCCGCTCATCTATCTCCCAGCCTTACCTGCCGCCTGCACTCTCCAGGTGCAGTGCCAGAGCACCAGGGCCAGGCCGATGAGGGGCACCCCCCTGGTCCGGGGGCCCGGGTCCTTCATGGCAGGCGCAGGGGGTCGCCAGCAGCGGTGGCGGCTGGGGCAGAGGGCGCGGAGGGTGCGTGCAGGGCAGGGTGCGGGCAGGGAGCAGTGCTGAGCTCACGGCTGTCCGGGCTCGAATACTTCCATGGAGCGGCGGCCGGGGGTGGCCCACTCACCAAGCAGGGATTTTTTTTATTGGGAGGAGAGTGTGGGGAGGGGGAGGGCAGAGAGGGCGGGGGGTGGCGCCTGCTGCAGGTTAGCAAGGGATGCTGCTAGTGGAGGGTAAGTTGTGGTGTGTCGGAGGTGGGTTATGGGGGCCCGGGGGGGGGGGGGGCGTAAGGTGACGATGAAGTTATCGGGTTTTTGGGGGGCACTGAATAAGAGATGAAAGCGCAGAGTGACTGCGGGGGTGGCCGGTCAGTGGGGGCGCAGGGCGGCAGTGGGGTGTGCGCAGGGTGCTGGTGCACAGGGGGGCAGTGGGGTGGGGGGGTGCGCAGGGTGCTGGCGCACAGGGCGGCGGGGCGCCGTGTGCTGGTGGGGGTGTCTGTGGGAACCCCCGCTGCACTCTGCCCAGACTCCACTCCTGGCACAGTGAGCCGCTGTCTCTGCTCACTCTCCAGCCCTGAGACTGCGGCCTTGCCCTGGAGCAGCACTAGTGTGGGCAGAGCCCCTCCCCCAGGGCCACGGCCACGCCCCCAGGTGCCCTGGCACGGCCCCAGTCCCAGAGTGGGACGGGTCCTGCACGGGCTCAGCCCTGTGCGGTGTAGCGAGGGGGCTCTGCCCTCTGTGCCCCTAGCGCTGCCCCCAGAGCTGGTATAGCCCGCAGTCCCTCGCAGACCTGGCATAACCTCAGCCTTAGAAATAACAGCTTGGCATGGATGACCCCTTCTGCACCTGCTGTAGCCTACGCGGTGGCAATGCCCGCTGACGCCGGGCTAGGGCAGACTATCTCTGGAGAGCATGCCCCTTGCGTCCCTGGCACAGAGAACGCACCCCCACGCCCCCCCCCTGTGCTGGCATGACCCCTCCTGACCCTGACATTACCCTCATCCGATTAGCATAACCCAGGTACGGTCCCCAGACCTCGTTTCAGCACACTTACATTGGCACACTCACCCCATGCCCCGGCACAGTCACTTCTGCCCTGGCAAGCTCACCCCTCCTCCTCCCCCGCCCAACTCCTCGTGCCTCTGGCACAGCCCCTCCCTTGCCTGGCAAAGCCTTGGACCTGACACTGGTCTTGCTACATCACCCCCTCCCCAACTATGAGACAAACCGTCCCAAACTGGCACCGCCCACAGACCTTGGGGCAGCGCCCCCTTCCTGGTGAAACTATGGGTATGCACGTGCTCCAATCACAGGCCTGTTTCTGAACAAGCATTTGCAGTGCAATAGGTCTCGCATTTGCGAGAGTTGGAGCTATTGGCATTGTACATGACAATGCCTTTTATTCATTAGTTTTGAAAACCTGCAAGCTGTACGTAAACAAGCACTTTGTACGTACAGTCCTTGCTTGCGAGAAGCAAGGCTGTCAGTAAAAGAGACTGCCAGCCTCGCTTCTCATAAGCAAGGACTATAAGTACAAAGTGCTTGTTTACGTACAGCTTGCAGGTTTTCAAAACAAATGAATAAAAGGCATTGTCTTTTACAATGCCAATAGCTCCAACTCTCGCAAATGCGAGACCTATTGCATTGCAAATGCTTGTTCTCACCACTTAAAGCACTGGCTGAAGGGATCACCTTGCAGTAGACACACTCATGACTGCACTTAACCCCTGCTGACCCAAACTCGATGTACTTGGTCTTACATGGGAAACTGACTATCTTTGCACAGTGTCTCACACAGTAGAAGTTCCGTGGTGGGTGGGACCTGATCTCTTTTGCGTATTCCATTTCACAGTAGGATAGGAAAAAATAACACCACATAAGGATTGACCTTCTGTTGCTTTGTAGATTGCAGGTTTCTTTGCTGCTTTTTCTTGATGAAGATACCTGGACTACAGGTTTGTGGAACCAATAATTAGGATGAGTTTAGGGAAAAGGGCTACTCTAGTGCAGCCTTGTAAACTCCCTATGTCTACAAATTGCCTACTGGCTCTGGTATTTGACGCAGATCGTATTCGACAGGCCCTGTTTACTAGAAACAAATGTAAAGTTATTGACCTTCTGCAGAGGGCAGTGCCAAGTAAGGCTTGGCCTGGCAGTCTTCAATTCCCTGATTTGGTAAGACGCCCCCTCCAGTCGACTGGATGTGGGGAAACTGCGTCTAAGGTCGGGAGAGAACGTTCCGGAAGGCCCCCGGTGTAATTTCCCATGCATGTGACACGGCATGCAATCAAAATCTGAAACTTATCTGGGAAATGACCTTGTACGCTGGAGGGGGCTGAGTGCTTAAAATTCTGATATGCAAATAACTGATAATCATAATCTGTAATCCTGAACGACGGAGCGTGGCTATGGCAATAGCTTTGCAGCATCCTCTCCATTGCCAGTTCACAGGGAAAATTCCTTCCTTTGTGTTCACTATATCGACGAATTCTTCCACCTATGATCCCCAACAATCATAGCCGAGAAAATTGAACGGAGACACGAGTGGGCCCGTGGTCTCCAGGGCAACTGCAACCGGAGCGGCCCTAACAGCCCGACCTCTTGTGTAGGTATATCTTTTTTTTGCTTTCGGGGATGCCCCCTTGCGACACCTGCGGGGGCGGGGCACCAAGGGCTTCGGGGGAGGGAGAAAAAACACAAACGCAGTGAGTCTGTTTAAAATGGCTGGGCGACCTCCTTGTCGGTCAAGGTGTGGGGATCAGTGTTGCTCCAATTTCATATTTATCGTACCCAACCAATATAGTTTCCGTGTTTACTGTAAGCCCCATTAAGAGATGGGCGCGACCCGCTCGCACTAAATTTAGGCCAGGCCTCAATGCCGTACTTCGCCAGCGGGACGTGCAGGCCGGCGGAGTCTATAACAAGCCCTACTTGGAAGGCATTGAAAACCTGGAGGAAGGCATTGGAAACCTGGATCTTCTCTCTGTCTGACGCTTCATGTAGGAATCTGGTGTAATTGTGGTGTAAAAAGCAGGATCTCCCTTTCTTCTCCAACTCTCCCACCTGAGTTGTGTGAGCGCCAAGATACTCCTTGGAGTGAAAGTTGCGCGTTATAAATGTCCCTTACATTACATTACATTACTCGTCCACATCTGCTGTCCATGCATGCACATCCTGATGGAGACAAGGAGGGAGCGAGCAAGCCATACGTGCGCAAGCCGTACCTGTGCACATCTGCTGTCGTCCATGTGTGCACATCTCCTGTACACCTTCCGCTGAAAAACCGACGACAATAGATCTCTCCAAGGCATGCAGCGCATGCGCTGCGTCGCTAGGCGAGACCTAAAAATGGTACCTCCTAGACCATAGCTTATGTCTGGTTTGAAAGAGTGAAGAACTGTAATCTTCATTCTCAGGGAATACTTACTAATAAAAAAAAGAGCTTGGCACAGAAGCTGAAAATATGAAAAGACTTCTTTATTAAATTTAATAAGTGAGGCCACGTCACACAGAAGCCGTAGCAACTGAATGTGGTAGTCTGAGGAATACAGAGAACAAAGGCCTTATATATATGCTCAGGGTTACAAAACTCAGCATAAAAGTAAGGGGCAGTCCTTGCTTATGCAAGCATGCAAAATGCCTAACATTCCTTCTTACACAAGCCGGATAAACCCATAATAAAAGGACCACAACCCATATCATAAACAGACCGTAAAAGAAGGAACAGAAAACAGATAAGGGGTGTGTGTGTGCATACCAAACTCTACAATGTCCTGTGCTTTGATCCTCAATCTTGATCAGCTAAAGGGCAGGAACTGGTTTAACAAGGTCAGCTTCAGGCAACAGGGTCAGTTCACTCAGGTCAAACAGGAGTCAGCATGAACTCGAGCTAAGGTCTACATGTCCTTAAAAGACTGGTTTCAGCCACAATCATGGCCTATGTGAGGGCAACCACAAAATGGCTGCCATACACAAAATGGAACCCATGGGTTCAGAATTCACAGAACCCCAGACCCTCCTTTTGCCCTTACATAGGCAATCACTCAGTCTGTGTCTGAATCGATATCAATATTATTTGTTATTCCCTTCACTGAGGCACTATTACTCGAGTTATCTTTCATGGAACACAAGGGATAGACTTTGTTGGCATAAATAAACATAGTCTGATATGCCCATACAGACCCATTGTTACTAAATGGCAGAACCAAAATAGGGAATACCTCTATCTGTAGTATGTGGCATAAGACCACACACCCAACAATTAGTGGTGTTCATTACTGACTGGTGTTGATGAAGAAACTGTACAAAGGAATTATTCACAAATTCCGACCTTCTAATCTGCTCGTGTTTAGGTAAGATATGAAAAGAATGCAAAGAAGTAGTAGTAGGAAAAGACATACGTTGGGAGGTGGGTGCAGAAGTCAATTGGGTAGTGAAGACAATCCAACCCACAAAAGACAACGTCATGCTTAAAAATACTAGAAAACATGTTATTAAGAACATATGGACAACAGGAGAAAGTAATGTCCACTACTACAAACAAAATTATAATTTTTCACAACTCTAAGCAGAAAGCAAATCCTAAAATGATCTAGTAACATTTTTTATGGCTCCTATGCATTTCAGTAACTTATTATATGTTCAGGTAAAACAGTGGTGATCCTTATTAATGCTCTCAGATGAAAAGGGATACTCTTCCACAGAGAATGGACTTTATTCTGCTTTTACTAAACAGAATACTACTTTAAAACAATGCCAGCAAAACAGCAAAAATTTGTCTCCTAACACCCATTTTAATTCAATCGCACGGGAAATACCAAGAGTCCGTCCAAGCCTCTCCGGCAGGCTTCTATTGTTCATCAAGTCCTCTTGTGTTGTTTTCTTCCGCATGGGCCTCTTCGTTCAGGCCTTTCAGGAAAATGGTCCTTCTCAGTATCCGTTGGAGTGCCCTCCTGGCAAACACTCACAGCTTATTTGACAGTCTCAATGTCTCAAGGCAGTGCACCAATATCTCTCCTCTGCGGCAGGCACTACAGATAGTGTGCTCTTCATTGATCAAGGGCACAGATCATCTCATGCAGACCCAAGTACTATTAATCAGGAAAGAGCAACAGGCTTTCATACTCAGCAACACTTTCAGACTCCAACACTCGCTTTTCAGTGTCAGAGGATGCTCGGGCTGCTTGTTCATTTAATCATAGGTACCACAATGTAGTGCCTTTTTCCAATCCTGGATCCTCTGGTGCGCTGCCTTTCTGTTGGAGCAAAGAAAAGGGGGGGGGGGCAAAACTCAGGCCAAGAGGCTCAATGGACTGCCTACTGTCAGAGGTTACCAGCACATGACCGGTGAGAAAACTGAAACTGCAAAGCAACAGATATCCTTCTCTTTTGCTCTTTTGCACTGAAATTCTGGTTCTGTGATGTCCAATGCCGTCTGATGGAGCAAGTTCGATGCTTTGGAGGTACCATTGATTACGCGCTGGCGATTGCTTGTCCAGCCTTACTGCTTTCTGGGTGCTGGGACTGTAGCTGACACTGATGGGGATTAGCTTTTCATCAAAGGTCCGCAGGTTATTATGACTTAATCCAGCAGAACCTAGTGATGTAGGAAATGGGACACATTTGTTATTTTCTTTCAATTTAGTACAAAAACAGTTTGTTTTTAACAAGAGGATTGCAAGCAGGTGGCCTGCAATCTGCGAGGGAGTGGCCATACGCCATGAGACAATTCTGGTCTAGAACACACTGTCATTCTCATAGAGTACAAAGACAAAGGCAATAAGAAAAACAGTGCCTCTAATTTCTTCAATTGGTTTTCCATGTGAGAGCATATCCTCTACCATCTAAGGATAGATAACTATATGAGAATTTTATCTAAATGGATGTCCTCACACATAGTGACATCGTCTAAGGGGGTAAACACATTTTTTCTCTCAATAATTACATATAGGTGTTCCTAAATTCCTTATCTAAAACATTTCAAAAGAGAAATAGCATAATACAGATTATCAGGGACATGTAGATACCTCCCTTTTAATATCTGTGCATCAAGTGCACTACGCAATACACAGGCTAATAATCAAAATGTGGAAACTTGTCTTATAATAGCATTGAGTCAGTTAACCAGTCCATCACTACCATGACGGTTAGACTGGAAAACATTGAGTTAGGCCTAAAGAAAATTCTTAAAAACAGTCTAGTCATACAAAAGGGAATTATACATAATACAGGGGGTCTCTGGTACATTACTGCAATCTGGAAGTGTGAACCTAATACAATAATAATAATAATAAAAGAAGGCTAACTGGTGAAAGGAATATGGAAAAGGGAAAATGGGACTAGGACACAGCAAAAATCCCCAATTACTAGGCACAATGTGACATCAATCAGGGGAGAAATGTCAAAAGAAAAATCTATAGGAAGAACAAGAAATTACTCAGGTGATAGTCAAGTTTGTGACACAATACCAAGAGTATGGGTGATACACAAAAAGTCAAAATAGTACACAAATTTAAACTCTACCGCTGGCCGCTACACCATATACGGTAATCTCAGCTAATGTTCCAGTGAAAAAAAATTAAACCTTGTTTCCTTTATGGTACAAGGCCATACACTATTTAGGAAGCAGAACAAAACAAACTAATGTAATATAAAAATTAGGTCACCATGCACAAAAGTCACAGATCTATAATTTATCCTTACGTCCAATTCAGGATACATAATTTTAGGGCTGCCTGTTCCTTAAGGGGAGGGGCAGTACGTGACTAACAGCATGTGACACACTCTGATTCTGTATATCTCTTTTTTATTTTTCTTCAAATACCATTAAAGCCAAATTTGACATACACTGATGAAGTGTTGTCTGTTTTTCTGTGAAATTTAGTGTCAAAGCAAATCTACCCAACTGTTTGCAGGATACACATCGTCATGTATATCCCTTCACAACACAGGTAAACTTGTAATAGTATCATAAGCAGCAACATAAAACAAAAAACATGCAAAAAAAACCGCACAAAACGGACATGTCAAGCCATCAGATATACTCGCTGTATATCAAGCACAAAAAACATAGAAAAGACAATAACATATGTAAATGAGCGGTGACGCACCCACTTCAAGTCCTGTACTTTATGCACTGTGAACCTGCAGCCCAAAACCCACTATTTGGGCTTGCTTAATTTGTCAGGTTTAAAATCCTCACCCTCCTTTTGACAGCAAATCACCATTTAGTGGACATTTGGCTGTCAAATACAACCCACTATGTCTCTTCTGACACACAGGACCCGCAGGAACAATTCATGCCAAATACACAAACATTAAAAAAAAAAACACGTGAACATTTCTTCCCAAAGGCTACGCAAAAACACATCCCTTTTTAACCAACCAAACTCACGTGTCTTGTCAGCCTTAAAATCACCCAGAACAATCCATGAATGATCTGTGGGCAGAAGCAAAACAAAAAATACACAACACACAAAAGAGAGACATTTCTCATAACAAACAGACATCAATTATAACTTTTAATCAGAAGACAAAACATAATACACATTAACAGACACAAAAATAAATTTCCATTACTTAACTGTTACCATCTTGTCAGTCACCTTGCAACATGAAGCCCTTTTAACTTTCCAAAAGTAAAAT
The DNA here is from genome assembly GCF_964261635.1 of Lissotriton helveticus. Taxonomy (NCBI): domain Eukaryota; kingdom Metazoa; phylum Chordata; class Amphibia; order Caudata; family Salamandridae; genus Lissotriton; species Lissotriton helveticus. Next base: position 17,985,089 of record NC_136065.1, read on the forward strand.
TCTTTCACTGACACTCCATGTTATCTTTGCGCCACAATTCGTTCTCACTTAGGCATGTAGCCTTCAAAATTTCAATAAAAAGCTTTGTCTTATTTTCTGTCTAAGACTTAATGCAATGCTTAATTTTCGGTCAAATAAAAGCAACTAGCAGACATTATTTTTTTAGAGGCAGAGATACAAATATATCATTTCTGAAGAGCATTTAGCATGTGTTGGGACTTTCAAAGAAACCTTTTTCATATTTTCCCTTTGGAATTAAGTTCTTTAATTTTATTGATGTTCTTATCGACTGGATCTGCTCCTTCCTCTCCGGCAGGACGCAGCGGGTCAGACTCCCCCCTTTCCTCTCGGACCCCACACCTACCACCTGCGGAGTCCCCCAGGGCTCCTCCCTCAGCCCGACGCTCTTCAACGTCTACATGGCTCCACTTGCCCCCATCGTCAGAACCTACGGACTCAACATCGTGTCATACGCAGACGACACCCAGCTCATCCTCTCCCTATCCAACGAACCCAACACCGCCAGACGCAACTTTCGAGAAGGCATGGAAGCCGTCGCCAAATGGATGAAAAACAGCTGCCTACAACTAAACACCAACAAAACAGAAGTACTCATCATGGGCCCAAACCCCGACGCCTGGAGCGACACCTGGTGGCCCACCGCCCTCGGAAACCCGCCAACCCCCACAGACCACGCACGCAACCTGGGAATCATCCTGTACTCCGAGCTCAAAATGGACCGCCAGATCAACTCTGTCTCATCTTCCTGCTTCCACACCCTCCTCCTCCTTCGTAAGACCTTCAAATGGATCCCCCTCGGACACCGAAAGACAGTCACTCACGCCCTGGTCACCAGCGACTCGACTACGGCAACGCACTCTACGCCGGAATAAACAAAAACCTCATCCGCAAGCTACAGAACATCCAGAACGCCGCCGCAAGACTGGTCCTCAACCTGCCAAAACACTGCCACATCTCCCAGCACCTGCGCACTCTCCACTGGCTCCCCGTCGAGACGAGAATCACCTTTAAGATGCTCACCCACGCACACAAGGCCCTCCATGGCACCGGACCAGCATACCTGAACAGCCGACTCAAATTCCACGCACCCCAAAGGACCCTACGATCAGCCCAGCTCTCCTACGCCGTGGTCCCCCGCACCAGAAAGAGCAGATCGGGAGGCCGCTCCTTCTCCTTCCTCGCTGCCAAAGCATGGAACGCCCTTCCGCTCCACCTCAGACAGACAACATCGCTCCCCATCTTCGCAAGAAACCTCAAAACCTGGCTCTTTGACAGACCCCCTCCTTGATGGAATGGAACCTGCACCCCCCCCCACCCCACCCCTAGCGCCTTGAGACCCTTACGGGTGAGTAGTCGCGCTTTAACAAACCCCTGATTGATTGATTGACTTATTTAGAGACCAGAAACCCCACCTTTTAGAGGCCTGTTTAGCAAGGTCATTCTGCATTCCACAGAGACAAGGCCCTAATTTAAAAGGTCACAAATGTCAACATGATAGCCTCTTCCATTATTTACAGGAAAACTAAAGATAGCATCCTAGCGCAACTTGAGCAGCCTGTTCTCCTAGCCCACAGCTTCTGCTCATTCTGAGGCTGACAAAGGCGAAAGGCCTTCCTAATTCCTCCTAACCTGCAATAATTCACTCTATTTTGAAAAATAATTTCTCCTTTTTAGGCGCTAAAAATTATCTCTATTCCCAGATTATTAAACAACAGTTACTGTGAATAATTCACCAAACCTAATAACACACATACCAGTTTTAGAACAAATGCTTGTTGCAATGGTACTCATTTCATCAACCTTAAATGGATCTCACTGGGTCATTTAAAAGCAAACCCCAAATGGGGACAGTCTGCAAATTTGTATTACACCTAAATGTATGCATTTACTGAAGCCTAAAGCACTTTAAAGCTATCATAAATGGCAAGAATGCTGTTTTAAATGGTCTATTTTACCCAAATTCGACTTTGATGTTTGGGGCACTTAAAAATAAATATCCTATACTTGTGATACATATTAATCATCCTCCCTCGGAATGTTCTTTACAAATTACAGAGATTTTTAATCAGACATATCCCATGTAGATCTTTAGAAAAATGAGTTTTGTACGCCTGCGCTAAGTGAAATTCCATATGCTAATGTTCTCATTATGCGGTATAGCACAACTTAAATTACATTTTAATGCTAGGATGTCATAGTATGAGCATTAAGCTTCATGAATAGTAAAAAACGAATTTTGTAGCACTTATTTTTAATAATAATTTTTCATAATTAATATTTTTTTTTTAATAAACCCAATTATTTTTGATAATTCCACATATAAGAGCAAGCTGCATCCCTTGCCTATCATTTTTAGACGCATTCATTTATAAGCCCAAGCACAGATGCCTAACTTGAAACATGACAAAAGGTTTGCGCCATTTTTTTCTTTCTAAAAAGGACAATTTTATTTAGCAACAGACCCAAGAATATGCTTACAAAATGTTGCTTAATAGACGGAAAACATCAAGAAAAACCACGAACAGACATTAAGCTCATTTCAGACATAAATAGAAAGGGGTCAAAACACTCAGGACACACAATACAGCGCGCTTTAGCCATGCATCTCGTGAATAGCGCCATCGCTATGTACTTACAGAAGTTGCACTAATGGGAAACCCACATAGACATTTAAACACACATTTAACCCACAAATCAATACTCAGGACAGAAACCAAGGACAGCCCACAGACTGTACTTAATCCAAACCATTTGTAAATATTAGTTGTAAGTCATATTTACAAGAAACGCTTCTCAATTGTGTTTCAAAAAGACTGCAAAAACAGCCCAACAGACTGATGTTTGTCCAAGAAGCGAAAATACACTCAATTCACTAGCTTTGGCTAGCAGAACACCAAACAAAATCGTTCTGCATATCTTCATTCATAAAACTGTGCAGAACAAAGGATCTTTGCTTTGTATTATGTCATATTTTAATTCCCTGGGAATACAAAATCACCAAGGAAGAAATATGTTTGTAAATCTAAACCTATTTAGATATTAACTTTAGGGGGGCCGGCTAATTTACTTCACATCACACTATGGTACCTTCCAAAATAGCAGCACATTTTTCCATGTGAGCTTACAAACAGGCATGCCAAAAATACTGCGGAATACCCAAGTATTATAATCAAAGTGGTGCTTAAGGTACTTTTCGTACGTGCACCGTTCAACTAAACCAAATGGAGAAATATCTCCTCATTACCTGCCTACACAAATTGCAATTCGCATATCCAAACCTATACAAATCCAAAGTTGGCCAACACAAATTCCAAAGTTCCAAAGCTACAGTCCCAAATTTGCAAAGATTAGGCATCTTATAGCTCACTAATCTAGCTTCAAACTTCAAGGGGTTATCTCTACCAATACACTCGCAAATATACGAGCCCCTCGGCTTTGGTAATTTGCAATAACCAAATCAAAAAACCAAGAAACCAAACCCCTCGGCTTTGGTAATTGCAATAACCAAATCAAAACCAAGAAACCAAACAAAGCCGTGGGAGCAACCCACTTGTACTTCTTATTTTTACTAATCAAAAGGTTATCCAAATTCTAACTGTCAAGTTCTACATGACCTAACGGTCTTTTTTAGAATACTCACGCCAAAAAGGTTCTCAGTCAGGAGTGACATCATGTGGAGGATCACAATCAGGAAGATCAGAAATATACTGGGCTGCAGAATCAAAGAATCTCCAGAATCCCTGTGCACAGAGTACCTCCTTAGTAGAATCCTGTTCTGTCCTCCTCAGTAGATTTCAGTCCTCTGACCAGATCACTCCCACAGAAAGTCACTTCTCTGATGAAGCCCACGTTGGCCGCGCCATTTGAAGAACTGTAATCTTCATTCTCAGGGAATACTTACTAAAAAAAAAAGAACTTGGCACAGAAGCTGAAAATATGAAAAGACATCTTTATTAAATTTAATAAGTGAGGCCACGTCACACAGAAGCCGTAGCAACTGAATGAGGTAGTCTGAGGAATACAGAGAACAGAGGCCTTATATATATGCTCAGGGTTACAAAACTCAGCATATAAGTAAGGGGCAGTCCTTGCTTTTGCAAGCATGCAAAATGCCTAACATTCCTTCTTACACAAGCTGGATAAACCCATAATAAAAGGACCACAACCCATATCATAAACAGACCATAAAAGAAGGAACAGAAAACAGATAAGGGGTGTGTGTGTGTGCATACCAAACTCTACAATGTCCTGTGCTTTGATCCTCAATCTTGATCAGCTAAAGGGCAGGAACTGGTTTAACAAGGTCAGCTTCAGGCAGCAGGGTCAGTTCACTCAGGTCAAACAGGAGTCAGCATGAACTCGAGCTAAGGTGTACATGTCCTTAAAAGACTAGTTCAGCCACAATCATCGGCCTATGTGAGGGCAACCACAAAATGGCTGCCATACACAAAATGGAACCCACGGGTTCAGAATTCACAGAACCTCAAGAGAAGGAGCTACAAAATTCTCCCACTTTTGGTTCAACTAATGAAAAGTCCTTACTGGGGTTTGATCTTATTTCCCTTTTCATGCTTAAAGTGTAAACCCACCTGGTTTAGTCAAATGAATACTCATGAGCAAGGTACTTAACTTGAGATGATATCTTTTTCTATTTTTCGATTTCAAATCTTATTTTTTCATTAAGGTAGAACAGTGACAAACATATGTACTTGTGACTTAAAAATTTACAAACAGAAAAATCAAATAATGAGAGTTAATAAAACAAAGGTAGATGTTACATTTTACACATAGACATTTTATGTGCAACTTATGCGCAGTCCAACTGGAATGTAATGCTGGGACCTACTGTCCTTGTGTTCTCATACATTTTTAGTGATAGAGTGAGGTCCTGTGGAGGTCAGAGCAAAGCTCGATTTTTTACTTTGTAGGCAACCTTAATTGTTCTTTAGCATATGGTGCCTCGTGCTCCGATCACTTGTACGTGGTGGCTCTTGGCCTCAGTTTGTGTTATGCCAGCCTCAGTTTGTGATATGCCAAGGCATTTCGATCTTTTTCGATATTTTTGTACTTACCATTATGAAGATAGGAAGTCGATATATTTGACAAAGATATTTATGTCTCGATATTCGTGTAACTTGATATTCTGGTATTTGATATTCTGTCAGTGATCCGCCACTCATGATACTGTGCCAAGATCAGTGAAGCCACACATGATACTGTGCTAAGATCAGTGACACCACTCATGATACTGTGCCAAGATCAGTGACACCACTCATGTTACTGTGCCAAGATCAGTGACGCCACACATGATACTGTGCCAAGATCAGTGACGCCACACAATACTGTGCCAAGATCAGTGACGCCACTCATGATACTGTATCAAGATCAGTGAAGCCACTCATGATACTGTGCCAAGATCAGTGACACCACACATGATTCTGTGCCAAGATCAGTGACGTCACTCATGATACTGTATCAAGATCAGTGACGCCACTCATGATACTGTGCTAAGATCAGTGACGCCACTCATGATACTGTGCCAAGATCAGTGACGCCACTCATGATACTGTGCCAAGATCATTGATGCCACTCATGATACTGTATCAAGATCAGTGATACCACTCATGATACTGAGGCAAGATCAGTGACACCACACATGATACTGTGCCAAGATCAGTGACGCCACTCATGATACTGTATCAAGACTAGTGTTGCCACTCATGATACTGTGCCAAGATCAGTGACGCCACTCATGATACTGTATCAAGATCAGTGACGCCACTCATGATACTGTATCAAGATCAGTGACGCCACTCATGATACTGTGCCAAGATCAGTGATGTCACTCATAATACTGTATCAAGATCAGTGACGGCACTCATGATTCTGTGCCAAGATCAGTGACGCCACTCATTATACTGTATCAAGATCAATGACGCCACTCATGATACTGAGGCAAGATCAGTGACACCCCTCCATGATACTGTGCTAAGATCAGTGACACCCCTCCATGATACTGTGCTAAGATGAGTGACCCCCCATGACACTGTGCCAAGACCAGTGACACCACCTCCTGATACTGAGCCAAGATCAGTGATGCCACTCATGATACAGTGCCAAGATCAGTGACGCCCCCTCAAGATACTGAGCCAAGATCAGTGACACCACTCATGATACTGTGCCAAGATCAGTGACTCCACACATGATCCTGTGCTAAGATCAGTGACACCCCTCCATGATACTGTGCTAAGATGAGTGACCCCCCATGACACTGTGCCAAGACCAGTGACACCACCTCCTGATACTGAGCCAAGATCAGTGATGCCACTCATGATACAGTGCCAAGATCAGTGACGCCCCCTCAAGATACTGAGCCAAGATCAGTGACACCACTCATGATACTGTGCCAAGATCAGTGACTCCACACATGATCCTGTGCCAAGATAATTGACGCCACTCATGAAACTGTGCCAAGATCAGTGACGCCACTCATTATACTGTATCAAGATCAATGACGCCACTCATGATACTGAGGCAAGATCAGTGACACCCCTCCATGATACTGTGCTAAGATCAGTGACACCCCTCCATGATACTGTGCTAAGATGAGTGACCCCCCATGACACTGTGCCAAGACCAGTGACACCACCTCCTGATACTGAGCCAAGATCAGTGATGCCACTCATGATACAGTGCCAAGATCAGTGACGCCCCCTCAAGATACTGAGCCAAGATCAGTGACACCACTCATGATACTGTGCCAAGATCAGTGACTCCACACATGATCCTGTGCCAAGATAATTGACGCCACTCATGAAACTGTGCCAAGATCAGTGACGCCACTCATGATACCGAGCCAAGATCAGTGACACCACTCATGTGACGCCACACGATACTCTGCCAAGATCAGTGACGCCACTCATGATACTGTGCCAAGATCAGTGACGCCACTCATGATATCGAGCCAAGATCAGTGACACCACTCATGATACTGTGCCAAGATCAGTGACACCACTCATGATACCGAGTCAAGATCAGTGACACCACTCATGTGACGCCACACGATACTCTGCCAAGATCAGTGACGCCACTCATGATACTGTGCCAAGATCAGTGACGCCACTCATGATACCGAGCCAAGATCAGTGACACCACTCATCATACTGTGCCAATATCAGTGACGCCAGTCATGATACTGTGCCAAGATCGGTGACACCACTCATGATACAGTGCCGAGATCAGTGACACCACTCATGATACTGTATCAAGATCAGTGACCCCCCCTCCATGATACGGTGCCAAGATCAGTTACACCCTCTATGATACTGAGACGAAAAGTCTAACCTTGGTTAAACTTAAGACCAAAACTTAATGTAGGATTTATAAAAAAAAAAATTAAAAACCTAATGTAGGAGGCTGGCTTGATATATGGTGCACACTTATTCAAGTGTAGCACCCTGTACCAATCCAGACAACCCTTATGGTGTTTTAGTGGTTCAGACAAGCTTAGAAAGCTCTCAAAGTGTTTGTTAGCTGTGGAAAGCAGCCTTCAGGCATAGTCTAGGAGGAGTGTTTAGCAGCTTGTTTCACAAGTATCTAACCTCATAGTGCAGATTAAGTGAAAAAGAACCACGCAGTGTAGCTATAAAAATAGTTATTTATTACAGACACTCACTAACTCAATGCAATATCTCCTACCCTGAGATATAATTACAATTCACACAATACTTGGATAATACGACAGGTGAATAGCACAAACATACTGTGGGCTCTAGGGGGAGGCCAAACCATATAAAAAAATACTGGAATGCGACTAACAACCGAAGTCTGAGTGGACCCAAAAGAATTAAACGTGCTGGGGGACCAAGGAACCACCCGAGGTATGGACCCAGGAACCCAACAGAGGCCGTGTGCTAAGTGGTTACACAACCGCGTGTTCAAGGTAAGTCAATGGGGAAGTTGCAGTTGCAATTCTTATGAAAAAGGAACCTTCCCAGAGAACTTGGAAGACACCCTGAAGAAGATGGACGGTTTGAGAGTCACCCCACCCGTGGATACATAGGAGACCAGGTTACCTGACCCAGGAAAGCCAGGTGCATAGGTACAATGTGACGTCGGGAACCGCCGTGGACCTCAATGAAGGACTTCAAGCAAAGTGCTGCTGGCGAAGAAGCTGGAAGAGTCTGGTGGAACCCAAGGGTGGATTCAAGAAGAGTAGTTCCTGCAAGCAGAGGGGACAGAGTCTAGGTCACTCAGGAGTGACCAGGGGGCACAGGAGTCGAGTGCCCACCAACGTCAGCTGTTGCAGGGGAGTTGACGGTGTCCTTGTCTTTTCAGCTCGTTGGACCAGGTGACTCTGAGGGCAACCAGGAACTATGTACGAGCTGTCCCACGTCGGATGTCGATATTCAGGGGGTCGGTGTCCAGCGGGAGCACCAACAGTCCTTGGCAACCACTACACGTGGAAGAAGACAAAAAGGTACAGTGTTGGGACCAGCAAGGTCCAAGAGACTCACCACATTCAAGCAAGTCAGAGTAGGCCCCAAGCAAGCAGGGGAGCCTACTGGAATCAAAGAAGACCCTCAAAAGGGCCCGAAGATCTCTGGAAACTAGAGTCGCCCAACCCCAGCCAACGCGGTGCACAGGGACTTGGTTCTGGCGGTGTTGACGAGGGATCCTGGCCTCGGACTCGGTCTGAAGACAGTGCATGCCTCGAAGAAGTTGCAGAACCGCCTGTTGTGGTTACCAACCCGGATGAAGAACAGGATCAGCAATCGGCCTGCTGCTTTACAGTGCATGCGGATGTAGGGGAGTGACTCCTTCACTTCAAGGAAGATTCCTTCGGGTGTCTTTGGATGTCCACAGGACCTGGAAGGGAACTGTATGGAGCACAGGCACGGACGGTGCAGCAGGCTTGCAGACCGAAGAGATCAGAATCCGATGTAGTCTTCCTGGTTGCAATCTCGGTTCCAAAGGTGAATTCCGATGCGGTCAGTCCAGTGCGGTCGGCACGACTCGGTCAGAAGGTCTAGAACTCTAGATCGTTGAAGAGGACACAGAGTTTGATCTGAATCGAATCCCATGGCGAATCTGGGGACCCACCCTCAGGTAAGCCCACAAAGCCCAGAAAGGGTTGGGATGATCCAGGGGTCCCTCCCATGGGAGGCGCTGGACAGAGGGAAGAATACTCCCATGTCCTTTGTCGAGTTTCACACCAGAGTGGGGGCCCCCTGCTCCCTGACCTGGTTTGAGCTGCAGTATGCAAGAAGGGCACCAAATGGGCCCCTCAAGCAGTCTGAGTGGCGCTGACAAGCGCCCCCACCCTAGCCCAATACATTAAGTCTTGTCTGGGAGGTGGTCACACCTCCCAGTGACAGGAAACCTATTGTTCTGCCTTCGAGCTTGGCTCATCAGCAGGAGGGCAGAATCGGGTCTCAAGTCGGCAGCAGCCCTAGCTTGCTGTCAGGTTCTGGAAGACCAGAACCGGGATCACTGAGTACCTCCGAAAGGAGATTTACAGTCCACGGAATCATACCTCCCACATCGTTTACGGTGTGGGGATGATGATTCCAACATCTTTGATACCAAACATGGCAAGGTTCGTTACAGCCAGTTTAGAGATGGTCATTGCGCAATAATGCATGGCCCTTCAATTTATCGTAACGACTGATGCACTGACAACCCGGGAGAATGGACTCTGAAGGTTGCAGGGATGTCCTGCTCATGCAGGTGCACCCTCATACTTAGAAGCGAGCACCCTGCCTTTAGGACTGTAAGGTCTGCTGGAGGGGCAACTTATAGGTTTCAAATGCAGTGATGGTAGATATAAGGACACGTATCTTTCGTGCGAGGTGCAAGCACCAACTCGCACATGCTGCAATGGCAGGCCTGTGGTCAGAGTTTGGAGGGTCCCTTTTGGGTGGCATAATACATGCTGCAGCCCACGGGGGACCCCTGGTGCACCTATGTTCCTGGTACCTTAGTATCATATACTAGGGACTTACAAGGGTACCCCAGTGGTCAATCTGGAGTGTACCTCAGTACGCACAATGCATAATTTAGGGAGGAAGCACAGAGACTGGGGTCCTGATTAGCAAGGTCCCAGTCAGACTAGTCAGACAAACAGTATGACACCAGCAAAAAGTGCGGGACCATGAACGCAGGCCCTACTTTCTTACACTTAAGTTAAACTGAGCCAAAAGTCAAGCTGTGCTACACATAAATGCCCTTTGTGAATACCGAAAGTCATAACATTCAGACTTTCGAAGCACTTGAGCTTTGTAAATCAGACCCATATACTTCAGGTGTAAAGTTAGACTTTTGGCCTAACTTTACCTTCGTGAGTCGGACCCATACGTGCCACTACTTGAAGACAGGGCCAGACTTAGAAATGCCCCGAACACTGCGCTCGAAAGAACCGTAAGTGTGAGCCCCAGAGTATGTCGGGGTACCCCGGTGTCCAGTGTGAAAAGATGAATGACGCCTACAAATGATTTACTGACATGTCAATGACTCTGCCCACTTCTACCAGCCTATTAGAACTCCACACTGGCAGGCAATATCCTGTTTCCTATAGAGTCAGCCTGGCTGTTCGCCACAGAGCGCCCTAAAGCTCCTCAAAACGCTGTCCTGGCTTTGAGGAGCCCCCACCCCGTGACTTGACACACACCGGGCCGTCCCCAGGGCATTGAGGCGTTCGACCTCAACCTGCATACGAGGAGAGTGGTGTCGGCCGTCTGATGGGCACATTCAATCCGTGGCCTCTCAGCTGAGACAGCCAAGAACAAGACGCATGCAGACGCCAGTTGCGCTAGTTGTTGTAAGTGGAGTGCACCGTGTCCCCCGAGGGCAGTCTCTTATCACTGGTGGAAACCACACACAGAGCTGTGAGTCCCATCCACCCCCGTGGCCGGCAGCCGAGGAGTGTGAGCGGGCCCTCGGTTCACAGGTCACCAGCTCTGGCCGTTCCCTGGCTGAAAGTCGCCCCCTCACCTCCGGGAAGTGAAGTTTGTCTTCGAAGACCTTCCTTTCTCGTCTAATCCGAGGCACCCCAATCGGACCTCAAGCCCAATTAGGCTGTCAGTCGCCATGTCTAACAACTCTGCCCAGACAGAGGGCCCTTCTTCCCTCTCCGGACATCGGCGAGCCACGAAAACACCCGATAATCCCTTAATATTCCTCAATGATAAGATTATCCCCCGCCGCATCCTGGGAGCCCCTGTATCTGCGCAGTGTCTCATCCTTAATCCCCGCTGTTCCTGACACCAGGCCTGTCCGGCTGCCTCCAGCCCAGCGGCGGGGGGCGAGGGGTGCGGCGGCCACGACAGGCACAGGGGCGGCCATGACAGGCACTGCAGGGGAGGCCATGACAGGGCCCTCCATGGGCGGCCATGACAGGGGACTCCATGACAGGGGACTCCATGACAGGCACTGCAGGGGCGGCCATGACAGGGCCCTCCATGGGCGGCCATGACAGGGCCCTCCATGGGCGGCCACGACAGGGCCCTCCATGGGCGTCCATGACAGGGCCCTCCATGGGCGGCCATGACAAGGGACTCCATGACAGGGCCCTCCATGACAAGGCCCTCCATGGGCGGCCATGACAGGGCCCTCCATGGGCGGCCATGACAGGCACTGTAGGGGCGGCCATGACAGGGGCCTCCAAGGGGGACCATGACAGGGCCCTCCAGGGGCGGCCATGACAAGGGACTCCATGACAGGGCCCTCCATGACAGGGCCCTCCATGACAGGGCCCTCCATGGGCGGCCATGACAAGGGACTCCATGACAGGGCCCTCCATGGGCGGCCATGACAGGGCCCTCCATGGGCGGCCATGACAGGGCCCTCCATGGGCGTCCATGACAGGGCCCTCCATGGGCGGCCATGACAAGGGACTCCATGACAGGGCCCTCCATGGGCGGCCATGACAGGGCCCTCCATGGGCGGCCATGACAGGGCCCTCCATGGGCGTCCATGACAGGGCCCTCCATGGGCGTCCATGACAGGGCCCTCCATGGGCGGCCATGACAAGGGACTCCATGACAAGGCCCTCCATGACAAGGCCCTCCATGGGCGGCCATGACAGGGCCCTCCATGGGCGGCCATGACAGGGCCCTCCATGGGCGGCCATGACAGGGCCCTCCATGGGCGGCCATGACAGGGCCCTCCATGGGCGGCCATGACAAGGGACTCCATGAAAAGGCCCTCCATGGGCGGCCATGACAGGGCCCTCCATGGGCGGCCATGACAAGGGACTCCATGACAGGGCCCTCCATGACAGGGCCCTCCATGGGCGGCCATGACAGGGCCCTCCATGGGCGGCCACGACAGGGCCCTCCATGGGCGGCCACGACAGGGCCCTCCATGGGCGTCCATGACAGGGCCCTCCATGGGCGGCAATGACAAGGGACTCCATGACAGGGCCCTCCATGACAGGGCCCTCCATGACAAGGCCCTCCATGGGCGGCCATGACAGGGCCCTCCATGGGCGGCCATGACAGGCACTGTAGGGGCGGCCATGACAGGGGCCTCCAAGGGGGACCATGACAGGGCCCTCCAGGGGCGGCCATGACAAGGGACTCCATGACAGGGCCTCCATGACAGGGCCCTCCATGACAGGGCCCTCCATGGGCGGCCATGACAAGGGACTCCATGACAGGGCCCTCCATGGGCGGCCATGACAGGGCCCTCCATGGGCGGCCATGACAGGGCCCTCCATGGGCGTCCATGACAGGGCCCTCCATGGGCGGCCATGACAAGGGACTCCATGACAGGGCCCTCCATGACAAGGCCCTCCATGGGCGGCCATGACAGGGCCCTCCATGGGCGGCCATGACAAGGGACTCCATGACAGGGCCCTCCATGACAAGGCCCTCCATGGGCGGCCATGACAGGGCCCTCCATGGGCGGCCATGACAGGGCCCTCCATGGGCGGCCATGACAGGGCCCTCCATGGGCGGCCATGACAGGGCCCTCCATGGGCGGCCATGACAGGGCCCTCCATGGGCGTCCATGACAGGGCCCTCCATGGGCGGCCATGACAAGGGACTCCATGACAGGGCCCTCCATGGGCGGCCATGACAAGGGACTCCATGACAGGGCCCTCCATGACAAGGCCCTCCATGGGCGGCCATGACAGGGCCCTCCATGGGCGGCCATGACAGGCACTGTAGGGGCGGCCATGACAGGGGCCTCCAAGGGGGACCATGACAGGGCCCTCCATGGGCGACCATGACAGATCAGTTCAGGGGCGGCCATGACAGGGGCCTCCATGGGGGACCATGACAGGTCAGTCCAGGGGCAGCCATGACAGGGCCCTCCATGGGCGGCCATCACAGGGCCCTCCATGGGCGGCCATCACAGGGCCCTCCATGGGCGGCCATGACAGGGCACTGCAGGGGCGGGCATGACGGGGCACTGCAGGGGCGGCCATGACAGGGCACTGCAGGGGCGGCCATGACAGGCACTCCAGGGGCGGCCATGACAGGGCACTGCAGGGGCGGCCATGACAGGGCCCTCCATGGGCGGCCATGACAAGGGACTCCATGACAGGGCCCTCCATGGGCGGCCATGACAAGGGACTCCATGACAGGGCCCTCCATGACAAGGCCCTCCATGGGCGGCCATGACAGGGCCCTCCATGGGCGGCCATGACAGGCACTGTAGGGGCGGCCATGACAGGGGCCTCCAAGGGGGACCATGACAGGGCCCTCCATGGGCGACCATGACAGATCAGTTCAGGGGCGGCCATGACAGGGGCCTCCATGGGGGACCATGACAGGTCAGTCCAGGGGCAGCCATGACAGGGCCCTCCATGGGCGGCCATCACAGGGCCCTCCATGGGCGGCCATGACAGGGCACTGCAGGGGCGGGCATGACGGGGCACTGCAGGGGCGGCCATGACAGGGCACTGCAGGGGCGGCCATGACAGGCACTCCAGGGGCGGCCATGACAGGGCACTGCAGGGGCGGCCATGACAGGGCACTGCAGGGGCAGCCATGACAGGGCACTGCAGGGGCGGCCATGACAGGGCACTCCATGGGCGGCCATGACAAGCACTCCATGGGCGGCCATGACAGGGCCCTCCATGGGCGGCCATGACAGGGCCCTCCAGGGGCGGCAATGACAGGGCCCTCCAGGGGCGGCCATGACAGGGCCCTCCAGGGGCGGGCATGACAGGGCCCTCCATGGGGAACCATGACAGGGCCCTCCATGGGCGGCCATGACAGGACACTGCAGGGGCGGCCATGACAGGGCACTGCAGGGGCGGCCATGACAGGCACTCCATGGGAGGCCATGACAGGGCACTGCAGGGGCGGCCATGACAGGCACTCCATGGGAGGCCATGAAAGGATCCTCCAGGGGCGGCCATGACAGGGCCCTCCATGGGCGGCCATGAAAGGGTCCTCCAGGGGCGGCCATGACAGGGCCCTCCATGGGCGGCCATGACAGGGCCCTCCATGGGCGGCCATGACAGGGCCCTCCATGGGCGGCCATGACAGGGCCCTCCATGGGCGGCCATGACAGGGCCCTCCATGGGCGGCCATGACAGGCACTCCAGGGTCAGTCATGAGAGACACTCCAGGGGCAACCATGACAGGGCATTCCAGGGCAGCCACAACAGGCACTCCAGGGGAGGCTGCCATGACCGGTCAATCCGTGGGCGGCCATGACAGGGCTGAGTGCAACTAGACTCAGTCGATTCATTGCTGAGAGGTTGTGACATGGCTCTGTTCATTACTGGGCCTGGTCTGAAATATCTATCAATGTATTTGGTCCATGGGTGGCCATGACAGGTCCCTGTGCATAACTAGGTCCAATCTGAAGTCTCTGTCAATGAATTCATCCTATGGGTGACCATGACAGGCTCTGTGGCTGACTAGGCCCGGTCTGGTACCCCTGTAGACAGTATCTCTCCGCAGGCGGCCATGACAGATCTCTGTAGGTGACTAGGCCCTGTCTGGAGTCTCTGTTAATAAATGCATCCTAGGGGCGGCCATGACAGGATCTGTGGCTGACTAGGCCCGGTCTGGTACCCCTGTAGATGGAATATCTCCGCAGGCGCCCATAACAGGTCTCTGTAAGTGACTTGACCCGGTCTGGAGACTCTGTCAATGAATTCATCCTATGGGCGGCCATGACAGGTCTCTCTGAGGTGTCTAGGCCCTGTCTGGAGTCTCTGTCAATTAATTCATCCTATGGGCGGCCATGACAGGTCTCTGTGGCTGACTAGGCCCCGTCTGGAGTCATTGTCAATGGTTTCACTCCATGGGCGGCCATGACAGGCTCTGTGGCTGACTAGGCCCGTCTGGTGCCTCTGTAGTCGGAATCTCTCCTCAGGCGGCCATGACAGATCTCTATAGGTGACTTGACCTGGTCTGGTGTCCCTGTCAATGAATTCATCCTATGGGCGGCCATGACAGGCTCTGTGGCTGACTAGGCCCGTCTGGTGCCTCTGTAGTCGAATCTCTCCTCAGGCGGCCATGACAGGTCTCTGTAGGTGACTAGGACCCGTCTGGAGTCATTGTCAATGGTTTCACTCCATGGGCGGCCATGACAGGCTCTGTGTCTGACTAGGCCCGGTCTGGTACCTCTGTAGTCGAATCTCTCCTCAGGCGGCCATGACAGGTCTCTGTAGGTGACTAGGTGACTAGGCCCGTCTGGTGCCTCTGTAGACGGAATCTCTCCTCAGGCGGCCATGACAGATCTCTATAGGTGACTTGACCTGGTCTGGTGTCCCTGTCAATGAATTCATCCTATGGGCGGCCATGACAGGCTCTGTGGCTGACTAGGCCCGTCTGGTGCCTCTGTAGTCGAATCTCTCCTCAGGCGGCCATGACAGGTCTCTGTAGGTGACTAGGCCCCTTATGGAGTCATTGTCAATGGTTTCACTCCATGGGCGGCCATGACAGGCTCTGTGGCTGACTAGGTGACTAGGCCCGTCTGGTGCCTCTGTAGACGGAATCTCTCCTCAGGCGGCCATGACAGGTCTCTGTAGGTGTCTATGCCCTGTCTGGAGTCTCTGTCAATTAATTCATCCTATGGCTGGTCATGACAGGCTCTGTGGGTGACTAGGCCCGGTCTGGTACCTCTGTAGACGGAATCTCTCCTCAGGTGGCCATGACAGGTCCTTGTACGTGACTAGGCCCCGTCTGGAGTCATTGTCAATGGTTTCACTCCATGGGCGGCCATGACAGGCTCTGTGGCTGACTAGGTGACTAGGCCCGTCTGGTGCCTCTGTAGACGGAATCTCTCCTCAGGCGGCCATGACAGATCTCTATTGGTGACTTGACCTTGTTTGGTGTCCCGGTCAATGCATTCATCCTATGAGCGGCCATGACAGGCTCTGTGGCTGACTAGGCCCATCTGGTGCCTCTGTAGACGGAATCTCTCCTCAGGCGGCCATGACAGATCTCTATTGGTGACTTGACCTTGTTTGGTGTCCCGGTCAATGCATTCATCCTATGAGCGGCCATGACAGGCTCTGTGGCTGACTAGGCCCATCTGGTGCCTCTGTAGACGGAATCTCTCCTCAGGCGGCCATGACAGATCTCTATTGGTGACTTGACCTTGTTTGGTGTCCCGGTCAATGCATTCATCCTATGGGCGGCCATGACAGGCTCTGTGGCTGACTCGGCCCGTCTGGTGCCTCTGTAGACGGAATCTCTCCTCAGGCGGCCATGACAGATCTCTATTGGTGACTTGACCTTGTTTGGTGTCCCGGTCAATGCATTCATCCTATGGGCGGCCATGACAGGCTCTGTGGCTGACTAGGCCCGTCTGGTGCCTCTGTAGACGGAATCTCTCCTCAGGCGGCCATGACAGATCTCTGTAGTAACTATGTCTGGTTCTACGTGGCACTGGCATTTCTATAGCGCTAACCGGCTGAAGGCTGCGGAGCGCTGCACGTGTCAAAGCCGGGCATTACGTCCATAAGTGGTGGGAGGGGAGGTCGGTTAATGCCTAGAGCCGGCCTCGGGGTCGTTTTGCACCGCCTGCTCCAGAGGCCGGCCCTGCACTTGCTGCCCCCGCTCGCACGGGTTGATTGCGCACGGCACATACTTACCGCACTGGGTGACCCTCGGCAAGGGAGGGGTGGCATTGTTCGGGCACCGCATGTCTCTCCTGGGGAGGGGGCGGACAGCTGTTTAAACTCTCAGGATGAGCTGGTTTCGGAATTTCTCGCCCTTTGCTGAAAAGTTAAAGACGAAACGCAAACCGACTTGGAGCCGAGGAGAGCCCCCTCCCCCCCCCCCATCACGAGACAGCAGGACCTGCGAGCCCGAGGGGCCCCACGGAAGGCAGAAGGGCCCGTGACTGCGCAGAGTACACCCCTGAGGGGCCCAGTGGCCAAGCAAAGCACCGCTCTTATTGTTTCGGTGCTGCTACACTGAGAGGCCAGGCATTGCATGGGCAGACAGACCTGGGCCAATGGCAGCGAGGCGACCGAGACGCCTGACACATCACTCCGGGGCAGAGCCTGCTACAGCGAGGACAACATACAAGGGATTATATTGATAACGTGCCACATCTAAAAACACGCTATAGAATAGCTCCTCAGGGGTGGTAAGCACCGCTGCATTTCTACTAATTGAATACTTATTCACCATCTTACACATACATAGAAAAACAATTCCTTGTGTGAAAGAAAGGAATGTTCGCCTCTGAAGATGAGCAGGGGATAACTGTGCATCCCAGCAAAGCCCCAGCAATCACTCAAGGAAACATGACAGCCACCTGAAGGTGAGCAGTGGAAAACTGTACATCCCAGCAAAGCCCCAGCAATCACACAAGGAAACATGACTGCCACCTGAAGGTGAGCAGTGGATAACTGTACATCCCAGCAAAGCCCCCAGCAATCACACAAGGACACATGACTGCCACCTGAAGGTGAGCAGTGGAAAACTGTACATCAGAACAGAGCGAAGCACCCAGCAATCACACAAGGACACATGACAGCCACCTGAGGGTGAGCAGTGGAAAACTGTACATCCCAGCAAAGCCCCAGCAATCACACAAGGAAACATGACTGCCACCTGAAGGTGAACAGTGGATAACTGTACATCCAAGCAAAGCCCCAGCAATCATACAAGGAAACATGACAGCCACCTGAAGGTGAGCAGTGGAAAACTGTACATCAGAACAGAGCGAAGCACCCAGCAATCACACAAGGACACATGACAGCCACCTGAGGGTGAGCAGTGGAAAACTGTACATCCCAGCAAAGCCCCAGCAATCACACAAGGAAACATGACTGCCACCTGAAGGTGAGCAGTGGAAAACTACATCCAAGCAAAGCCCCCAGCAATCACACAAGGAAACATGACTGCCACCTGAAGGTGAGCAGTGGAAAACTGTACATCAGAACAGAGCGAAGCACCCAGCAATCACACAAGGAAACATGACTGCCACCTGAAGGTGAGCAGTGGAAAACTGTACATCAGAACAGAGCGAAGCACCCAGCAATCACACAAGGACACATGACAGCCACCTGAGGGTGAGCAGTGGAAAACTGTACATCCCAGCAAAGCCCCAGCAATCACACAAGGAAACATGACTGCCACCTGAAGGTGAACAGTGGATAACTGTACATCCAAGCAAAGCCCCAGCAATCATACAAGGAAACATGACAGCCACCTGAAGGTGAGCAGTGGAAAACTGTACATCAGAACAGAGCGAAGCACCCAGCAATCACACAAGGACACATGACAGCCACCTGAGGGTGAGCAGTGGAAAACTGTACATCCCAGCAAAGCCCCAGCAATCACACAAGGAAACATGACTGCCACCTGAAGGTGAGCAGTGGAAAACTACATCCAAGCAAAGCCCCCAGCAATCACACAAGGAAACATGACTGCCACCTGAAGGTGAGCAGTGGAAAACTGTACATCAGAACAGAGCGAAGCACCCAGCAATCACACAAGGAAACATGACTGCCACCTGAAGGTGAGCAGTGGAAAACTGTACATCAGAACAGAGCGAAGCACCCAGCAATCACACAAGGACACATGACAGCCACCTGAGGGTGAGCAGTGGAAAACTGTACATCCCAGCAAAGCCCCAGCAATCACACAAGGAAACATGACTGCCACCTGAAGGTGAGCAGTGGAAAACTACATCCAAGCAAAGCCCCCAGCAATCACACAAGGAAACATGACTGCCACCTGAAGGCGAGCAGTGGAAAACTGTACATCAGAACAGAGCGAAGCACCCAGCAATCACACAAGGAAACATGACTGCCACCTGAAGGTGAGCAGTGGAAAACTGTACATCAGAACAGAGCGAAGCACCCAGCAATCACACAAGGAAACATGACTGCCACCTGAAGGTGAGCAGTGGAAAACTGTACATCAGAACAGAGCGAAGCACCCAGCAATCATACAAGGAAACATGACAGACACCTGAAGGTGAGAGGTGGACAACTGTACATCCAATCAAAGCCCCCAGCAAGCACAAAAGGAAACATGACTGCCACCTGAAGGTGAGCAGTGGAAAACTGTACATCCCAGCAAAGCCCCAGCAATCACACAAGGAAACATGACTGACACCTGAAGGTGAGCAGTGGAAAACTGTACATCCCAGCAAAGCCCCAGCAATCACACAAGGAAACATGACTGACACCTGAAGGTGAGAGGTGGAAAACTGTCCATCCAATCAAACCCCCTGCAATCATACAAGGAAACATGACTGCCACCTGAGGGTGAGCAGTGGAGAACTGTACATCAGAACAGAGCGAAGCCCCAGCAATCACACAAGGAAACATGACTGCCACCTGAAGGTGAGCAGTGGAAAACTGTACATCCCAGCAAAGCCCCAGCAATCACACAAGGAAACATGACTGCCACCTGAAGGTGAGCAGTGGAAAACTGTACATCCCAGCAAAGCCCCAGCAATCACACAAGGACACATGACAGCCACCTGAAGGTGAGCAGTGGAAAACTGTACATCCCAGCAAAGCCCCCAGCAATCACACAAGGAAACATGACAGTCACCTGAAGATGAGCAGTGGAAAACTGTACATCCAAGCAAAGCCCCCAGCAATCACACAAGGAAACATGACAGTCACCTGAAGATGAGCAGTGGAAAACTGTACATCCCAGCAAAGCCCCAGCAATCACACAAGGAAACATGACAGTCACCTGAAGATGAGCAGTGGATAACTGTACATCCCAGCAAAGCCCCCAGCAATCACACAAGGAAACATGACAGTCACCTGAAAATGAGCAGTGGAAAACTGTACATCCCAGCAAAGCCCCAGCAATCACACAAGGACACATGACAGCCACCTGAAGGTAAGCAGTGGAAAACTGTACATCAGAACAGAGCGAAGCACCCAGCAATCACACAAGGAAACATGACTGCCACCTGAAGGTGAGCAGTGGAAAACTGTACATCCAAGCGGGAAACGGCCACTACAACGCGGCCGTTTCCACGGATACCTTAACCACGCATGCCGTACAACGCATGCGTGGTTACCACGATAGCCTTTACCACGCATACCTTTACTACGAGGTATGTAGTAAAGGCATATGCGGTAAAGGTAAAAAGTAAAAAAAGCGGACTGGGGGGGGTCTCCCCCCCAAAAAAAATAAATCACCAGAAGTCACGTCGGGATATGCAGGCAAACAGCGTTGTTTAAGAGAAAACGGAAAAAAACTTCAGTTTTCTCTTAACGACATATGACGTCACCACGCAAGAATTCGAGGAAAAGCTAGTGCGTAGAAATACCATTCCGTTGTAACGCATGCGTGGTAAAGGCATGCATTGCAACGGAATGCGAATTAAGAACATACAACCCATCCAAGCAAAGCCCCAGCAATCACACAGGGAAACATGACTGCCACCTGAAGGTGAGAGGTGGAAAACTGTCCATCCCAGCAAAGCCCCAGCAATCATACAAGGAAACATGACAGCCACCTGAAGGTGAGCAGTGGAAAACTGTACATCCCAGCAAAGCCCCAGCAATCACACAAGGAAACATGACTGACACCTGAAGGTGAGAGGTGGAAAACTGTCCATCCAAGCAAACCCCCTGCAATCATACAAGGAAACATGACTGCCACCTGAGGGTGAGCAGTGGATAACTGTACATCAGAACAGAGCGAAGTACCCAGCAATCACACAAGGAAACATGACTGCCACCTGAAAATGAGCAGTGGAAAACTGTACATCAGAACAGAGCGAAGCCCCAGCAATCACACAAGGAAACATGACTGCCACCTGAAGGTGAGCAGTGGAAAACTGTACATCAGAACAGAGCGAAGCACCCAGCAATCACACAAGGAAACATGACAGCCACCTGAGGGTGAGCAGTGGAAAACGACATCGAAGCAAAGCCCCCAGCAATCACACAAGGAAACATGACTGCCACCTGAAGGGGAGAGGTGGAAAACTGTCCATCCCAGCAGAGCCCCAGCAATCATACAAGGAAACATGACTGCCACCTGAAGGTGAGGAGTGGAAAACTGTACATCCCAGCAAAGACCCAGCAATCACACAAGGAAACATGACTGACACCTGAAGGTGAGAGGTGGAAAACTGTCCATCCAAGCAAAGCCCCCAGCAATCACACAAGGAAACATGACAGTCACCTGAAGGTGAGAGGTGGATAACTGTACATCAGAACAGAGCGAAGCGCCCAGCAATCACACAAGGAAAAATGACTGCCACCTGAGGATGAGTAGTGGATAACTGTACATCCCAGCAAAGCCCCAGCAATCACTCAAGGAAACATGACAGTCACCTGAAGATGAGCAGTGGATAACTGTACATCCCAGCAAAGCCCCCAGCAATCACACAAGGAAACATGACAGTCACCTGAAGATGAGCAGTGGAAAACTGTACATCCAAGCAAAGCCCCCAACAATCACACAAGGAAACATGACTGACACCTGAAGGTGAGCAGTGGAAAACTGTACATCCCAGCAAAGCCCCAGCAATCACACAAGGAAACATGACTGACACCTGAAGGTGAGAGGTGGAAAACTGTCCATCCAATCAAACCCCCTGCAATCATACAAGGAAACATGACTGCCACCTGAGGGTGAGCAGTGGAGAACTGTACATCAGAACAGAGCGAAGCCCCAGCAATCACACAAGGAAACATGACTGCCACCTGAAGGTGAGCAGTGGAAAACTGTACATCCCAGCAAAGCCCCAGCAATCACACAAGGAAACATGACTGCCACCTGAAGGTGAGCAGTGGAAAACTGTACATCCCAGCAAAGCCCCAGCAATCACACAAGGACACATGACAGCCACCTGAAGGTGAGCAGTGGAAAACTGTACATCCCAGCAAAGCCCCCAGCAATCACACAAGGAAACATGACAGTCACCTGAAGATGAGCAGTGGAAAACTGTACATCCAAGCAAAGCCCCCAGCAATCACACAAGGAAACATGACAGTCACCTGAAGATGAGCAGTGGAAAACTGTACATCCCAGCAAAGCCCCAGCAATCACACAAGGAAACATGACAGTCACCTGAAGATGAGCAGTGGATAACTGTACATCCCAGCAAAGCCCCCAGCAATCACACAAGGAAACATGACAGTCACCTGAAAATGAGCAGTGGAAAACTGTACATCCCAGCAAAGCCCCAGCAATCACACAAGGACACATGACAGCCACCTGAAGGTAAGCAGTGGAAAACTGTACATCAGAACAGAGCGAAGCACCCAGCAATCACACAAGGAAACATGACTGCCACCTGAAGGTGAGCAGTGGAAAACTGTACATCCAAGCGGGAAACGGCCACTACAACGCGGCCGTTTCCACGGATACCTTAACCACGCATGCCGTACAACGCATGCGTGGTTACCACGATAGCCTTTACCACGCATACCTTTACTACGAGGTATGTAGTAAAGGCATATGCGGTAAAGGTAAAAAGTAAAAAAAGCGGACTGGGGGGGGTCTCCCCCCCAAAAAAAATAAATCACCAGAAGTCACGTCGGGATATGCAGGCAAACAGCGTTGTTTAAGAGAAAACGGAAAAAAACTTCAGTTTTCTCTTAACGACATATGACGTCACCACGCAAGAATTCGAGGAAAAGCTAGTGCGTAGAAATACCATTCCGTTGTAACGCATGCGTGGTAAAGGCATGCATTGCAATGGAATGCGAATTAAGAACATACAACCCATCCAAGCAAAGCCCCAGCAATCACACAGGGAAACATGACTGCCACCTGAAGGTGAGAGGTGGAAAACTGTCCATCCCAGCAAAGCCCCAGCAATCATACAAGGAAACATGACAGCCACCTGAAGGTGAGCAGTGGAAAACTGTACATCCCAGCAAAGCCCCAGCAATCACACAAGGAAACATGACTGACACCTAAAGGTGAGAGGTGGAAAACTGTCCATCCAAGCAAACCCCCTGCAATCATACAAGGAAACATGACTGCCACCTGAGGGTGAGCAGTGGATAACTGTACATCAGAACAGAGCGAAGTACCCAGCAATCACACAAGGAAACATGACTGCCACCTGAAAATGAGCAGTGGAAAACTGTACATCAGAACAGAGCGAAGCCCCAGCAATCACACAAGGAAACATGACTGCCACCTGAAGGTGAGCAGTGGAAAACTGTACATCAGAACAGAGCGAAGCACCCAGCAATCACACAAGGAAACATGACAGCCACCTGAGGGTGAGCAGTGGAAAACGACATCGAAGCAAAGCCCCCAGCAATCACACAAGGAAACATGACTGCCACCTGAAGGGGAGAGGTGGAAAACTGTCCATCCCAGCAGAGCCCCAGCAATCATACAAGGAAACATGACTGCCACCTGAAGGTGAGGAGTGGAAAACTGTACATCCCAGCAAAGACCCAGCAATCACACAAGGAAACATGACTGACACCTGAAGGTGAGAGGTGGAAAACTGTCCATCCAAGCAAAGCCCCCAGCAATCACACAAGGAAACATGACAGTCACCTGAAGGTGAGAGGTGGATAACTGTACATCAGAACAGAGCGAAGCGCCCAGCAATCACACAAGGAAAAATGACTGCCACCTGAGGATGAGTAGTGGATAACTGTACATCCCAGCAAAGCCCCAGCAATCACTCAAGGAAACATGACAGTCACCTGAAGATGAGCAGTGGATAACTGTACATCCCAGCAAAGCCCCCAGCAATCACACAAGGAAACATGACAGTCACCTGAAGATGAGCAGTGGAAAACTGTACATCCAAGCAAAGCCCCCAACAATCACACAAGGAAACATGACTGCCACCTGAAGGTGAGCAGTGGAGAACTGTACATCAGAACAGAGCGAAGTACCCAGCAATCACACAAGGAAACATGACTGCCACCTGAAGGTGAGCAGTGGAAAACTGTACATCAAAACAGAGCAAAGCACCCAGCAATCACACAAGGAAACATGACTGCCACCTGAGGGTGAGCAGTGGAAAACGACATCGAAGCAAAGCCCCCAGCAATCACACAAGGAAACATGACAGTCACCTGAAGGTGAGCAGTGGAAAACTGTACATCCAAGCAAAGCCCCAGCAATCACAGAAGGAAACATGACTGCCGCCTGAAGGTGAGCAGTGGATAACTGTACATCCAAGCAAAGCCCCAGCAATCACACAAGGAAACATGACAGTCACCTGAAGGTGAGCAGTGGAAAACTGTACATTCCAGCAAAGCCCCAGCAATCACACAAGGAAACATGACTGCCACCTGAAGGTGAGCAGTGGATAACTGTACATCCCAGGAAAGCCCCCAGCAATCACACAAGGACACATGACAGTCACCTGAAGATGAGCAGTGGAAAACTGTACACCCCAGCAAAGCCCCAGCAATCACACAAGGAAAAATGACAGTCACCTGAAGGTGAGCAGTGGAAAACTGTACATCCCAGCAAAGCCCCAGCAATCACACAAGGAAACATGACAGTCACCAAGGTGAGAGGTGGAAAACTGTACATCCCAGCAAAGCCCCAGCAATCACTCAAGGAAACATGACTGACACCTGAAGATGAGCAGTGGTAAACTGTACATCAGAACAGAGCGAAGCCCCCAGCAATCACTCAAGGAAACATGACTGACACCTGAAGATGAGCAGTGGTAAACTGTACATCAGAACAGAGCGAAGCCCCCAGCAATCACACAAGGAAACATGACTGCCACCTGAAGGTGAGAGGTGGAAAACTGTACATCCAAGCAAAGCCCCAGCAATCACACAAGGAAAAACAAGCATTTACAATGCAATAAGTCTCGCATTAGGAAAGTTTGAGCTATTGGCCAATAGTTATAACTTTCGCGAATGTGACACCTATAGCATTTGTAATGCAATAGGTGTTGTATTTACGTGACTTGCATGTATTGATATTACAAATAACAATGGCTTTGAAGTTTTTTTTCAATAATTAATACTTAAATAAAAGTTATTGTAATTTATAATGGGAATAGCTTAAAGTTTTGTAAATAACTTTTGTGAAGATTATGTTCAGTGTAATTTATTGTGACGAAAATCCAAGAACAGTAGTGAAATATTAACATCTTTTTGTTACATTTGTAATAAAGCTTGAAACATTGAGAGAACATATTTGAACCAGGTGTTGTTGAATGGTTGCACAGATTGATGCTGTGGTGGCGCTGAGTGATGTGATGGCGAATGAGTAATGCTGTGGCGTTCAGTGATGTTGCGGTAGCACATAGTGATGTTGTGGTGCCCCTGAGTGATGCTGTGGTGGTGCGGAGTGATGCTGCATGCTATGCTATGTTTTGTTTTGCTATCCTAGGTTTTGTTTTGTTATGCTATGCTATGTTTTGCCATCCTATGCTTTGATTTGTTATACTATGCTATGCTGTGTTTTGTTATGCTATGCTATGCTTTGTTATGCTATGCTATGTTTTGTTATGCTATGCTATGTTTTGTTGTGTTTTATTATGCTATGCTTTGTTTTGCTATGCTATGTTTTGTTATGCTATGATATGCTATGTTTTGCTATGCTATTATATGTTTACTTTTGCTATGCTATGTTTTGTTGTGTTTTGTTAAGCTATGCTATATTTTAATGTGTGTTGCTATGTTTTGTTATGCTATGTGTTGTGTTTTGTTATGCTATGTTTTGTTATGTTATGCTATGTTTTGTTATGCTAGGCTATGTTTTGTTTTGCTGTCCTATGCTTTGTTTTGTTATGCTATGCTATATTTAGTTTTGAGTGATTCAGGGGTTGCGCTGAGTGAGGCAGGGGTTGTGCTGAGTGATGCAGGGGTTGCGCTGAGTGATGCAGGGGTTGCGCTGAGTGATGCAGGGGTTGCGCTGAGTGATGCAGGGGTTGCGCTGAGTGATGCAGGGGTTGCGCTGAGTGATGCTGGGGTTGCGCCGAGTGATGCAGTATTGGGGGCTGGGGCCAGATGATGATGAAAGGAGTGCAGTTTGTGGTGTGTTACATGATCATCTACTGAGCTGCCATCTGTCAGGTGGAAGCGGAATCCTACTACTAAAATATGGATCTACGGCGGATCTAGAGGCTGTGAGCTTGGAAACAGGATCTGAGAAATGCAAAGAGATGCTCCCAATAGTCGCAGGCAGGGACACAAACCAGCTCTTCGGAAAGCGTCAGGGTTCTGCGAGCGTGGGGATCAGCCAGATAAATTAGACTATTACAGACTTAAATCGGGGACAAGCTGTTTGTGAAGTCAGGAATGGCATTTCACCTCTGCAGAGGCATCCATGATAGTCCCATCCCGTCAACATATTCTGCGATGTTGTTGCATGCAGACACAGAGTGCTGGACTATGTAGAACAAGAGGGTTTCCAGAAATGTAGTCACTGCTGTTTTTTTGCCGACCTGACCTTTGGCTGAAGGCATAAAGTTGTGAGTGCCCCCACACTTGTCATGGCGATTGTGAAGTAAACACGCACTGTCTGGTGAACGTGCGCTCTGGTGAACGCACTTTCTCTGCTCCCTGACTTTACGTGGGCTCTGCATCAGGAGGAGCACTTGAGACCTCCAGCAGCTGCCGCCCTCTCACTATCACACAGTGGAGATAGGATATCAGCTTGGATGTTGGTGCCTCTCCCAACGTTTCTCTAATAAAAAAAACATTTAGTAAAGAAGAAAAAACACCACAGAGCCAGAAAAGGGAGAGGACGAGGGAGGTGGTCAACAACGACAACGGGAAAGGGGCGGCAGCAGGCAATTAACAACACGGACAGCATGAGGAAGGGAAGGAGGGACTAAAGGCAAAATGGACAACAGGCGAATAAAAAAACAAGTTAAACGAGGGTGAAATAAAAAAAAGCTCTTGGCATTGCTGTGGGGAGAGGGGAAGGGGGGAGGATAAACGCGAGACACAGCCTGGCGGCCGTGAAAGTGAAAGTACGGCAAAACACCACAGAGCCAGAAAAGGGAGAGGAGGAGGGAGGTGGTCAACAACGACAACGGGAAAAGGGCGGCAGCAGGCAATTAACAACACGGACAGCATGAGGAAGGGAAGGAGGGACTAAAGGCAAAATGGACAACAGGCGAATAAAAAAAACAAGTTAAACGAGGGTGAAATGAAAAAAAAGCTCTTGGCATTGCTGTGGGGAAGGGGGGAGGATAAACGCGAGACACGGCCTGGCGGCCGTGAAAGTGAAAGTACAGCAAAACACCACAGAGCCAGAAAAGGGAGAGGAGGAGGGAGGTGGTCAACAACGACAACGGGAAAGGGGCGGCAGCAGGCAATTAACACGGCAGCATGAGGAAGGGAAGGAGGGACTAAAGGCAAAATGGACAACAGGCGAATAAAAAAAACAAGTTAAACGAGGGTGAAATAAAAAAAGCTCTTGGCATTGCTGTGGGAAGGGGGGAAGGGGGGAGGATAAACGCAAGACACGGCCTGGCGGCCGTGAAAGTGAAAGTACGGCCGGCCGGCCGTGAATAATTAGGGGAGGAGAAATGCCTGAGGCAGAGCGCACGCTGGGGGAAGCTTGTGGGAGGGAGGCTGGTGGCTTTGATGTGCATTGTGCACGCCTTTTTTTTCACTGGCACAGCATCAAATCGCCCCGATGGTTAAGCTCTGGTTAAGCCCCTATATTCTCGCAAGCTCAATGCGCAAGCGCATTGACAGGCGAGCCCTAAAAAACAGCTGTGCCAAGGCCCTATTTCACCTCCAAAACCACCCCACGTGATTCACGACTGTGACTTCGCTGTTGCTTACAGGTTTCCAGCAAGCAAACTGCTACCCACCTCACTGATGGATATTAGCAGGCAGAAGAAATAATGGGCTTTTACATTTCCTATGACATGGCTGTGCGCAGACGGCTGCCAGGACGGTTTCTGAGTTTCTGGTCTCTGGCCTTTCAAGCAGCCTTGTCAGAGGGAGAGAAATGGCTTTTGTGCTTAAGCAGCTAAGCCTCTGCCTGCAATCCTCGACTGTGCAGTAAATCTGCTAAGGACCCATGGCAGGCCTCGGCAGAGCGCTTCGCCTCCTTCAGTACAGCCACACACAGGAGAACCGAGAGGATTTACAAGTATCCTTCTGTAGCCGGCCTCGTACTGTCAAATGCATGCATTCCTTGCCATCTATGACGTGGCTTGAGAACCGACCCCTTCCCACACTTCAACAGGATAATATATCCCATAAGACAGGACCATCGACCCCGTTGCTCCAGCATGTAGGCAAGAGCTGGCTACACAGGGAGCAGGGTTGCTCTGAACGCTATGCTATGGCAGAGCAGTCAGATGCTCTTCTGCCTTCCTACACAGGCAGAGTAGAGGAAGTCCATAGGGAAGTCAGGCAGGCCAGGCAAGGATCCCGACGTGTTGGTAAAATAAATATTTGTTGTGTTACTTCATTAATAACCTCTTTATAGCACAAAACAAAGGTTTTTGGAACTTCATGAAGTGTTTATTACCACCCAACAATACCAAAGTTACAAACCTCAGAAACATGAAAAATTAAGCAAAATCATCCAAGGATCCAATGTATGCTTTGCCAGTTACATGCAGCTGTTTGCAGTGGGTGCAAAACTCAGAGGCACTTTATCTTAGGACCCGACCCCCCCAAATTACACAGGGGTCTCTGCAACAAAAGCATTCACTATTCACCTATCTTACTTGGAATGCAAGTTTTTTATATTACATTACAAGCATTGTGTGTGAGCAGGCAAATTAAATATCAGTTGTTTTGATCATTCAAACCATTTACTAGAGATTACAGCGAACTCTGCCTCCAACAAGTGCATCAACCACCAGAGCTATTCGTCACCAAGAGCCCGCATTCTTTACAGCACTTCACAATAGCACAGCATGAAGAAAGACTTCACAAACCAGTCATTCACACAGCGGCTTCTCAATGAAGGAATACCAGCCTGAAGGTGCGACCATCCTCGCCGATGCTGCGTTCAGATTGTACACCAAGCAGGCATTACCACACAGACCCCGTCCCTTTCACAGAACACTGTTGTATGGGTGACGCCTGAGGTCAATAAACCATGCAGTGTATTGATTCGTGGGCTGGCCTGATTAAAACCAGTTGACAACTTCCAATGTCAAGTTGTGATACCAAAACACGCAAAAGCCGGTTCTTGTGAGCCAATGACACAGAAAAAAAACACAGCTTGTACAAATTAAGGTTCCAGAAGAAACAGCAGTACAAAACTAGGTCTTGTATCCCGGCTATGAGGAGACCTGGGAGGGCGGGGGCTGCACGCGCATGCGCGGCATTTCTAACTTATATTCTGAAGAGCCCCAGTTACAAATGCCGCGCATGCGCGGGCAGCCCCCGCCCTCCCAAGTCCGGCAGCTGAAGTCCCGGGTCCCAGGAGGGGGCCCGGGTGAAGAACATCGGGAAGCCCGGTGAGGTAAGAGGGCAGGGGGGGTGTAGCTGTGTCTGTGCGCGTGTGTATGTATATGTGTGACTGTGTGTCTGTTAGCTGTGCGTGTATATGTGGGTCTGTGTGCCTGCGTGGGTGTATGTGTGTGCGCATGCGTGAGTGTGGCTGTGTGTGACTGAGAGAGGCTGTGAATCTGAGGCAGGGGATGTGCACGGGGCCTTGCGCGCCCACGAGGAGAAATCGGCGCTCGTGCCCATCCCCTGTCTCAGATTCCCAGGACACTGACAACAATAGTTATCGAGCTAGACGCATGCTACGCATGCGCACTCTAGCTCGACCTAATGACAGCCACCTGAAGGTGAGAGGTGGAAAACTGTACATCCAAGCAAAGCCCCCAGCAATCACACAAGGAAACATGACAGTCACCTGAAGGTGAGAGGTGGAAAACTGTACATCCAAGCAAAGCCCCCAGCAATCACAGAAGGAAACATGACAGTCACCTGAAGGTGAGAGGTGGAAAACTGTACATCCAAGCAAAGCCCCCAGCAATCACACAAGGAAACATGACAGTCACCTGAAGGTGAGAGGTGGAAAACTGTAGATCCAAGCAAAGCCCCCAGCAATCACACAAGGAAACATGGCTGCCACCTGAAGTTGAGAGGTGGAAAACTGTACATCCAAGCAAAGCCCCCAGCAATCACACAAGGAAACATGACTGCCACCTGAAGGGGAGAGGTGGAAAACTGTACATCCAAGCAAAGCCCCCTCAATCACACAAGGAAACATGACTGCCGCCTGAAGGTGAGAGGTGGAAAACTGTACATCCAAGCAAAGCCCCCAGCAATCACACAAGGAAACATGACAGTCACCTGAAGGTGAGAGGTGGAAAACTGTACATCCAAGCAAAGCCCCCTCAATCACACAAGGAAACATGACTGCCACCTGAAAGTGAGAGGTGCAAAACTGTACATCCAAGCAAAGCGCCCAGCAATTATACAAGGAAACATGACTGCCACCTGAAGGTGAGCAGTGGATAACTGTACATCCCAGCAAAGCCCCAGCAATCACACAAGGAAACATGACTGTCAAAAGGATACACTGGTTCGGCCCCCTCAGGAACAGAAGCTCTTACCCCAGACCCCCTCGAGCCAAGCCAGGAACTACCTTTTAGTAATGCAGTCCATGGACTTAACCCGGGGGGGAAGGGGAAGTGGACAGACAAAACAAGAGAGACTTCTTCCTCACGGTATCTGCCTCGGGAGTCTTTCTGGTGAACTCTCTGAAAGGGAAAAGACAGATTAAATCTCCCTACTAAACTTTCACTTGACCCAATCTTATTTCTATTCCCTAACTCTGCGTCTTACCGATACAGACTAGGAAGCTAGCCACTCTCCTAACTGTCTTGTCTGGAATGTGTAATATCTGATAAACCGGAAGAACTCCTAATGTTCTGTAGAAACTTATTACTGAAGAAATTGCTCCTAGCACTCTGAACTGTGAAACTTCTAGAATCTTGAACTCGAAACTGTGAACTCTCTCTCTCTCTTGAGATTTCCTGGAATCCTTCGAAGATAATTACTCAACAGCTAAAGTCTTTGAATGTCTTTGAATTCTTTGAGGCACACAAAAGTCTTTACAATACTTCACTTTGGTAATAGTCTGACAGGCTCAGGGCGCAATATGCTCTTCTGCCTTCTTGCTAGAAAGAGTCCTTAGCGCCCCTGGTTCATCGCCTGAGACTCGCCATGAAACTCAACACATACTCTTACTTGAATGTCTTTGAGGGAACTTCTCTTGACTGAAGTTTTCCCAACTCTGACTCCTCTTCACCTCAACATCTCGAGTGCTCTGGCGTTGACACACTTCTGGTCACAAGCATGCTGAGGGAAAAAACGTTTGTTAAGAAATGCTATTTTATTTCTAATATAGCGTTTTCACAGTTACTTTCCTCTTGGTATCAGTTCTGAAGCCTTGTACTGGTAAACTTGTCAAGAACGCCTTTTTCTGAGGAAGAGCGTTAAAACTACTCTCTACTCCGGTGAATTTGTCGGTTGAAGTGCGCAGCACGATTTGCGCGCATGCGCGAAATACAGCAGCTCCTAGAACAACTACAACGCTGACCACCGGTCGGGAAACGGAATTACTTCCGCATTCCCAAGATGGCGGATCGCCGCAAAGCTGCCACTAGAACTCGCAATGAAGTCCTCCAGCAAGGGTGTCTCAACTTGCCAACTCCTTTCAAACACCCCATTTGGCGAGACGATGGGCGCATCCTGACAATGACTGACACCTGAAGATGAGCAGTGGTAAACTGGACATCAGAAAAGAGCGAAGTCCCCAGCAATCACACGAGGAAACATGACAGTCACCTGAAGGTGAGCAGTGGATAACTGTACATCAGAACAGAGCGAAGCGCCCGGCAATCACACAAGGAAACATGACAGTCACCTGAAGGTGAGCAGTGGAAAACTGTACATCCAAGCAAAGCGCCCAGCAATCACACAAGGAAACATGACTGCCACCTGTAGGTGAGTGTGAGAAGTTGGCCTGATAGGGGATGTTTCCAATTCTGGAACCACCTGCTATCTGACCAAACAATCCCTTATGGTGTCTGGTTGTAAGTCAACCTTATTAGACAAGCTATCCTAGGGGTAGCATGGACTAAGCAGCCTAAAGGCTTAACTTAAGAGGTCGTGTTAAGCGAGCTGTTCTACCACATACAATCCTGTAATACCAAATGAAAGGACACCACACAAGTATATATTATAAAAATATATGTATTTATTACTAAAAACAATCCCCAGTATTCTTTATGAATAAAGGGGCACAAGCGTTAAATCAAAAGCACTGTTTAAACATACAAAGTTGCACAATTATGGATGAGGGCGGGTGGCCACTCAAACCATATACTAAACAAGTGGTATAAGAGATGCCACTCGAGCAGTGGTTAGGCCTAGGGCCTAGGGAATCGCTGGGAGCAGTCAGGACAAGCAATGCTGAAGTCGGGAATGGCCCTCGGGATTCGGGAGATGTGCGGAAAGCGC
Source organism: Lissotriton helveticus (assembly GCF_964261635.1). Taxonomy (NCBI): domain Eukaryota; kingdom Metazoa; phylum Chordata; class Amphibia; order Caudata; family Salamandridae; genus Lissotriton; species Lissotriton helveticus. The sequence continues at coordinate 18,017,928 of NC_136065.1, forward strand.
ACGCACGCACCAATGTTAACCAATGGTGCGTAAAAGTTGTAAAGTTAAAGTTAAAGGACACTTCCGCTGAACCTAGAGGAACAAAACTTAACACACAGACCCTAGAGGTGTGCACCAGTGTGGGAACACCGGCGGAGCAAAGTTACCTCACCCACAGGAAGTGGGTGCACAGGGTCGAAGTGGCGTCGGGTTCTGACACGCAGGCTCTTGGTGCTTGAAGCTGAAAGGGCTGCAGGCGGGTTAAAGATGAAGTGTCCGGTGGAGTCCAAGGGTGGACTCAAGTCGAAGGGTACCTGAAAGCAGAGGGGACAGAGTCTGGGTCACTCAGCAGTGACCAGGGTGGAACCAGGACGGAACCAGGCAATGTCGGGCGCAATCAGGTGGTCGTCGAGGAGCTTCTCTCCGCTGTCACGTGGGCTCTGGGGCATCTGCGACGTCCAGGAGCAGGTCACGATCTGTCCCACGCAGGCTCTCACCGTCGGTGCAGTCGGCTTCAAGTTTGGAGCAAACAAGCCTTGGCAAGAGCAATCCACGCGGGATCGGAAGATTGCTTCTCACTCGGACCAGGAAGGTCAGAGTCGGGGCTCCTTTTCAGGGGAGCTGGTGTGGATCTGGAGCAACCAGATTCACGAGTCTTCTTAGTAGTTTCGTCGGCACAGGGCCACTAGCCAGCTGGCAAGTGACCGGGCCAACGCGTTGTGCCAAATAGAGCAAAAGGGCCCCACGCAGCACTCGTCGAGTGTGGAGGGCAGAACTTCGGCTCAGGAGTAGCTCAGGGTGGGGGCTTCTCAAACCCCGGTGCACAGCTTCGAGGGTCACTCGTGGGCTGCACGGTCAGCGTCTCGTGGTCAATTCAAGATGGCGTGCCCCACGCTTCCGGTCGCCTCCACGGGTCTCAGCTTTGCAGGGACTGTGGATCGGGCTGTTGGAAGGCAGGCAAGCTTGATCTCGTCGATCTCAGTCGCTCGAGTTCCGGCGGGAACTGCAACTAAGTAGACGTCGAGGGCTGGATGGTGCCTGCTGCTGCAGGGTGGTCACTCCTTGACCACAAGGGAGATTCTTCGGGCTTCCACGTTGAGATGGAGGGCGAAGGGTCCAGAATTTCGTTTCAAATGTTTCTTCCAGGAAATCTGATGTGCATTGGCACTGCTCCCACTCTTATTCGAATCTGGGGGGCGTGATTACCTGCTAGGTCCCCTCCTATGGGTGGGACCCAGGAAGTGGGTGGATACACCCCCTTCCTTTGATCCAGGCCGCCCTGGCACGAGGGCTGGAGTGCCCCAGAACCGGTTTGGCCGGATTATGCAAGGGGCAGCCTTGTGCGCCCCAAGCAGTGTCTGGTTTCTTTCAAACCTCCCTGCTACAATCCACTATCTCCTGTCTGGAGGGCGGTGACACCCTCCTGTGACAGGAAACCCTTTGTCAGGACCCATTTGGTTGAGTTTCGGTCAACTGCAGGGGTCCAGACATTTGTCTGTGGCAGAGGCATCAATTTTGTGGATCTTAAGGTCTTTGGAGAAATTAACCGCATTTAAGTGAAGTAACATGTCTTACCCCTCTAGAGGGGTGGAATGCCATCCCCGTCGCCAGAACTGGCGAGGGGATGGTATTCCAAATCGTATGACACCTTGTTTTGATAAAGCCAAACCAAAGTTGCTATTTAACCGCGAGGATTATAAGGCACTTAAGAGTATATGGTATGGCATTATCCTGAAACAGCTTAGGGAGTTGTTCCCGACAGCTGCAGACAGGCTCAGCTCATGCTAGAGCTCCATCTCACATAAAACCACGCACTCTGCCTCCAGGATTGATGAGGCCTTCCATAGGAGTGGCTCACAGGTTTACATGTGTCCAGATATAGGTTTAGACATAGGTATACTATATCTAAGCAAGGGGTGTGTACACCACCTTACCCCAGCTGAGTGATCAGCCAGTTGTGTCAATTTAAGAACCAGCCAGGGGTGGCAAAAGATATGCTGCAGCCCCTGGTAGGCCTTGGTGGCCCCTATGCCCTGGGCACCTATAGTGCATTATACAGGGGCTGACAAGGAGTCCATTTCCAATTGTGGTATGTACCTAGGGTACATGGAATCCATTTTACAGAGAGAGCAGATGGCCTGGGGCCCTGATTAGCAGGGAACCAGGTCAACTAAGTCAAAAAACCAGCTAAACACAGGCAAAAAATCTGGGGTAACCATAGTCAGGTAGCCACCTTCCTACATAACCCCCCCCCAAACGAAAGGAGATAAGGCTATCCTTGGCCAGGTAAGCCTATATTGCCTGAGTGGCCATATAAGGAAGTACCTGCACTAGCATGGGTACCCTCTGTCTCATGGTCCACTAAGCAGTCCCTCACCCTTTGGGTATTAGAGGGTCTCCACCATAGGGAATCACTACCTTGGGTGTGTTTATGCAAAGTTAAAGGCTGGTTTGGATATGGAGTATTGAAGTGAGGCTCTACTAAGTTAGGGCTTGGCTTCCTCCAATTATCTTCCACCATGTGTGCCTTTCTTTCTTTAACTGAGTTGCACTGTGCTCTCAGGGTCAACCTCTGGCTACCTAAAGCTGGAGGCTGGGCCCCTCTGTTTGGCTTGCTGGAGGGACAGTTCAGGTTTGGGCCCTTTGGGTCCCAGGTTTGGCTGTGCCCAACAGAATCCATCTGTGGGAGGTCCCTAACTGTTTTTAAGGGGGCTCCCTCAGGAGTTTTTAAAGTTTTCACCTCACTAGGGCTACTAGTTTTGGTGCCCCTAATCTGTTGATGGGGGTGCTTTATTTGACTGGGGGCCCTCTGGGTCTCACTGTCCTTCTTGTCCTCTGCAGCCCTGGGCTGGCTAAGGCAAGGGAGAGAGGGGCAGGTTACCTGCTCCAGACTGGGTCCCACCTGAGAAGGGTCCACCGCCATCAGAGGCTCTGTCAGGCCAGGCCTAACAACCTCTGGGGCAGTTCCTTCATCAGGGGTAAGATCAGTTCCCTGAGGAGGCTGATCCTGTCCTAAAGTCTGGTGAGGGGGAGATTTCTCTTCCTCCTCCATGCTCTCAGTTTGTGTGGAGTTATCCATCATTTCAGGCTTCACAACACACATATCAGTTTGAGTTTGGGCTGTGGCCATCACAGCCCCACCAACCTTTTCAGGAGGAGACTCAGTTTGGGTTTCTGCTGTTATCATAACAGCTTTGCTATTCTGTTCAGGAAGAGCTTTTGCTAAAGATGGGGCAGAGAGTTTCTCAGCCCTACCAACCTTTTCAGGAAGGACATCTTGAATTGGGGCTGTAGCCATTACAGCCCCACTAACCTTTCCATTGGAATTTACCATTCTAGAATGGATTTCCTGTTCAACCTCAGCCCAGGCTGAGATTTCCAAATCATTACCAAGTAGGCAGTCTACAGGCAAGTTTGATGACACTGCCACTCTCTTTGGGCCAATGACACCTCCCCAGCTGAGACTTACTACTGCCATGGGATGATTTGTTTTGATTCCATCAATGTTTGTTACCTGGTATGTGGCACCAGGTAAAAGTTGCTTAGAGGGGACTATACAGTCAGCCACCATGGTGATGCTAGCCCCTGTGTCTCTAAAAGCTTCAACTTTCAAACCATTGATGATGGGTTCTTGTCTATATTTGCTCAAAGTATTTGGGCAATCAGAGAAGTTGGCAAACCCCCTGCCAGTCTCATAAACAAGATCATTTGGGGATGGGGACCTGGATAGGCCAGGGTCCTCCTGGGCTCCAAAAGTAAACCCACCCAGATTCCTGGGTGTGCTCCCACCTCCTGGGGGATTACTGCTGACAGTAACAGGAGGTGTTGGAGCTGGCTTTGGAGGCATATTTTCTTTATTGTTATTCTTGGGACAACAGTTGTCTGTTTTGTAATGCCCAACCTGTTTACAGGCATAACAATAAGGCTTTTTCTCTGTTGAAGAAGTGTCTTGGGACCCACCCCCATTCTTGGAGTTTTGGGGCCCTGGGGAAGTCTTTTCTTTATTTTTATCCCCACCCTTATCTTGAGGCTTGGTAGACTCCTTCTTCTGGTTACTGTCCTGATTCTTAGGCCTAATCCTGGTTCTGACCCACTTGTCTGCCTTCTTTCCCAATTCTTGGGGAGAGGTCAGATCAGAGTCCACCAGGTGCTGGTGTAAGAGCTGGTTCTGACAATTACTTAGGATCTGCTCCCTCATAATCAAATTATACAATCCTGTAAAGTCATGTACTTTGCTGCCATGTAGCCAACCCTCCAGAGCCTTAGTTGCACAATCAACAAAATCAGTCCAGTCCTGAGTCTGTGTCTTCTGGGTGTCTCTGAACTTCAACCTGTACTGTTCAGTGGTTAAGCCAAACCCATCTATTAGGACACTCTTCAGGACTTTGTAATTGTTTGCATCCTCATGTCTAACAGTGAGGAGCTTATCTCTCCCTTTCTCTGAAAAGGAGTACCATAAGATTGCTGCCCACTGTTCCTCAGGAACCTGCTGTACCATGCAGGCTCTCTCAAGAGCAGTTATCCACTTGTGGATGTCATCCCCTTCCTTGTAGGGGGGCACAATCTTTGTCAGGTTTCTACTATCATAGGACCTGGGTTTCTCTTTAGGAATATTGCTGCCACCAGTGGCATCTAAGCCACACAATTTTTGCTCTCTTGCCAAGGCAAGTCTAGCTTGAGCCAAGGCTACCTCCTCCCTCTCTATCTGGAGTTTGACAGCCCTCATTCTGGCCCTATGCTCTAGCTTTTGAGAAGCAGTCATGCCTCTCTGTGATTCTCTGGAGGCACTAGAAATATGAGAGTCCCCTGAGGGAGATCTCACTCTTCTGTTGCCTGGGAGAATAACATGGTGGGATCTGGGGAGGTGCTGGCCCTCTCCATTCCCCAGTAGGTCTAAGTTGGCCTGGCTAAGCCTGGCAACTGGGACCTGGCTACCCCTCTGATCCTGATCTTCTGGGTCCTCAACTTCTGAGTCCTCCTCCTCCTCTTCTTCTTCCTCATCTTCCTCCTGAGGGGGGTCAGTTACAGGGGGGTTCCCTCCATTTCCTGTTTCTAGGGAAGCTTCCTTTGCCCTTTCTAAGTCATCCTGCTCTAGGATGGCTACCAGGATTTGGCAGGTGGGACTTCTGCCCCTTTTTAACCCTCTTGATTTGCACAAGGCAACCAAGTCTTTTCGGGTTAGTTTGTCATAGCTGAAAGTTGCCTGGGTAAGGTCAACTGTCACAGGAGTAGACCCTGAGGCTTTTCCTGTGTCAGACATGACTCTAGTGTGGTGTAAGTGATGCACCTACCTACACTAAGTGTTTTCCTACTGTACCTTACTAGTGAGTTGTAGTCAGGGTGTGCTAATCCCTTTAATCTACAACTACTAAGTTCAGTAGAACTTAATATGCTAAGCTTTTGATTTATATGTACCTAGAGGTACTTGATGTGATCTTTCAATTTGATACAAAGATTGCAATGGTAAAACAACAGCAAGCTCAAATCCGCACCGCTGCTCACCAATGTGAGAAGTTGGCCTGATAGGGGATGTTTCCAATTCTGGAACCACCTGCTATCTGACCAAACAATCCCTTATGGTGTCTGGTTGTAAGTCAACCTTATTAGACAAGCTATCCTAGGGGTAGCATGGACTAAGCAGCCTAAAGGCTTAACTTAAGAGGTCGTGTTAAGCGAGCTGTTTTACCACATACAATCCTGTAATACCAAATGAAAGGACACCACACAAGTATATATTATAAAAATATATGTATTTATTACTAAAAACAATCCCCAGTATTCTTTATGAATAAAGGGGCACAAGCGTTAAATCAAAAGCACTGTTTAAACATACAAAGTTGCACAATTATGGATGAGGGCGGGTGGCCACTCAAACCATATACTAAACAAGTGGTATAAGAGATGCCACTCGAGCAGTGGTTAGGCCTAGGGCCTAGGGAATCGCTGGGAGCAGTCAGGACAAGCAATGCTGAAGTCGGGAATGGCCCTCGGGATTCGGGAGATGTGCGGAAAGCGCACGCACGCACCAATGTTAACCAATGGTGCGTAAAAGTTGTAAAGTTAAAGTTAAAGGACACTTCCGCTGAACCTAGAGGAACAAAACTTGACACACAGACCCTAGAGGTGTGCACCAGTGTGGGAACACCGGCGGAGCAAAGTTACCTCACCCACAGGAAGTGGGTGCACAGGGTCGAAGTGGCGTCGGGTTCTGACACGCAGGCTCTTGGTGCTTGAAGCTGAAAGGGCTGCAGGCGGGTTAAAGATGAAGTGTCCGGTGGAGTCCAAGGGTGGACTCAAGTCGAAGGGTACCTGAAAGCAGAGGGGACAGAGTCTGGGTCACTCAGCAGTGACCAGGGTGGAACCAGGACGGAACCAGGCAATGTCGGGCGCAATCAGGTGGTCGTCGAGGAGCTTCTCTCCGCTGTCACGTGGGCTCTGGGGCATCTGCGACGTCCAGGAGCAGGTCACGATCTGTCCCACGCAGGCTCTCACCGTCGGTGCAGTCGGCTTCAAGTTTGGAGCAAACAAGCCTTGGCAAGAGCAATCCACGCGGGATCGGAAGATTGCTTCTCACTCGGACCAGGAAGGTCAGAGTCGGGGCTCCTTTTCAGGGGAGCTGGTGTGGATCTGGAGCAACCAGATTCACGAGTCTTCTTAGTAGTTTCGTCGGCACAGGGGCCACTAGCCAGCTGGCAAGTGACCGGGCCAACGCGTTGTGCCAAATAGAGCAAAAGGGCCCCACGCAGCACTCGTCGAGTGTGGAGGGCTGAACTTCGGCTCAGGAGTAGCTCAGGGTGGGGGCTTCTCAAACCCCGGTGCACAGCTTCGAGGGTCACTCGTGGGCTGCACGGTCAGCGTCTCGTGGTCAATTCAAGATGGCGTGCCCCACGCTTCCGGTCGCCTCCACGGGTCTCAGCTTTGCAGGGACTGTGGATCGGGCTGTTGGAAGGCAGGCAAGCTTGATCTCGTCGATCTCAGTCGCTCGAGTTCCGGCGGGAACTGCAACTAAGTAGACGTCGAGGGCTGGATGGTGCCTGCTGCTGCAGGGTGGTCACTCCTTGACCACAAGGGAGATTCTTCGGGCTTCCACGTTGAGATGGAGGGCGAAGGGTCCAGAATTTCGTTTCAAATGTTTCTTCCAGGAAATCTGATGTGCATTGGCACTGCTCCCACTCTTATTCGAATCTGGGGGGCGTGATTACCTGCTAGGTCCCCTCCTATGGGTGGGACCCAGGAAGTGGGTGGATACACCCCCTTCCTTTGATCCAGGCCGCCCTGGCACGAGGGCTGGAGTGCCCCAGAACCGGTTTGGCCGGATTATGCAAGGGGCAGCCTTGTGCGCGCAGTGTCTGGTTTCTTTCAAACCTCCCTGCTACAATCCACTATCTCCTGTCTGGAGGGCGGTGACACCCTCCTGTGACAGGAAACCCTTTGTCCAGGACCCATTTGGTTGAGTTTCGGTCAACTGCAGGGGTCCAGACATTTGTCTGTGGCAGAGGCATCCATTTTGTGGATCTTAAGGTCTTTGGAGAAATTAACCGCATTTAAGTGAAGTAACATGTCTTACCCCTCTAGAGGGGTGGAATGCCATCCCCGTCGCCAGAACTGGCGAGGGGATGGTATTCCAAATCGTATGACACCTTACACGACATGTTTTGATAAAGCCAAACCAAAGTTGGTATTTAACCGCGAGGATTATAAGGCACTTAAGAGTATATGGTATGGCATTATCCTGAAACAGCTTAGGGAGTTGTTCCCGACAGCTGCAGACAGGCTCAGCTCATGCTAGAGCTCCATCTCACATAAAACCACGCACTCTGCCTCCAGGATTGATGAGGCCTTCCATAGGAGTGGCTCACAGGTTTACATGTGTCCAGATATAGGTTTAGACATAGGTATACTATATCTAAGCAAGGGGTGTGTACACCACCTTACCCCAGCTGAGTGATCAGCCAGTTGTGTCAATTTAAGAACCAGCCAGGGGTGGCAAAAGATATGCTGCAGCCCCTGGTAGGCCTTGGTGGCCCCTATGCCCTGGGCACCTATAGTGCATTATACAGGGGCTGACAAGGAGTCCATTTCCAATTGTGGTATGTACCTAGGGTACATGGAATCCATTTTACAGAGAGAGCAGATGGCCTGGGGCCCTGATTAGCAGGGAACCAGGTCAACTAAGTCAAAAAACCAGCTAAACACAGGCAAAAAATCTGGGGTAACCATAGTCAGGTAGCCACCTTCCTACATAACCCCCCCCCCAAACGAAAGGAGATAAGGCTATCCTTGGCCAGGTAAGCCTATATTGCCTGAGTGGCCATATAAGGAAGTACCTGCACTAGCATGGGTACCCCCTGTCTCATGGTCCACTAAGCAGTCCCTCACCCTTTGGGTATTAGAGGGTCTCCACCATAGGGAATCACTACCTTGGGTGTGTTTATGCAAAGTTAAAGGCTGGTTTGGATATGGAGTATTGAAGTGAGGCTCTACTAAGTTAGGGCTTGGCTTCCTCCAATTATCTTCCCCCATGTGTGCCTTTCTTTCTTTAACTGAGTTGCACTGTGCTCTCGGGGTCAACCTCTGGCTACCTAAAGCTGGAGGCTGGGCCCCTCTGTTTGGCTTGCTGGAGGGACAGTTCAGGTTTGGGCCCTTTGGGTCCCAGGTTTGGCTGTGCCCAACAGAATCCATCTGTGGGAGGTCCCTAACTGTTTTTAAGGGGGCTCCCTCAGGAGTTTTTAAAGTTTTCACCTCACTAGGGCTACTAGTTTTGGTGCCCCTAATCTGTTGATGGGGGTGCTTTATTTGACAGGGGGCCCTCTGGGTCTCACTGTCCTTCTTGTCCTCTGCAGCCCTGGGCTGGCTAAGGCAAGGGAGAGAGGGGCAGGTTACCTGCTCCAGACTGGGTCCCACCTGAGAAGGGTCCACCGCCATCAGAGGCTCTGTCAGGCCAGGCCTAACAACCTCTGGGGCAGTTCCTTCATCAGGGGTAAGATCAGTTCCCTGAGGAGGCTGATCCTGTCCTAAAGTCTGGTGAGGGGGAGATTTCTCTTCCTCCTCCATGCTCTCAGTTTGTGTGGAGTTATCCATCATTTCAGGCTTCACAACACACATATCAGTTTGAGTTTGGGCTGTGGCCATCACAGCCCCACCAACCTTTTCAGGAGGAGACTCAGTTTGGGTTTCTGCTGTTATCATAACAGCTTTGCTATTCTGTTCAGGAAGAGCTTTTGCTAAAGATGGGGCAGAGAGTTTCTCAGCCCTACCAACCTTTTCAGGAAGGACATCTTGAATTGGGGCTGTAGCCATTACAGCCCCACTAACCTTTCCATTGGAATTTACCATTCTAGAATGGATTTCCTGTTCAACCTCAGCCCAGGCTGAGATTTCCAAATCATTACCAAGTAGGCAGTCTACAGGCAAGTTTGATGACACTGCCACTCTCTTTGGGCCGCTGAGACTTACTACTGCCATGGGATGATTTGTTTTGATTCCATCAATGTTTGTTACCTGGTATGTGGCACCAGGTAAAAGTTGCTTAGAGGGGACTATACAGTCAGCCACCATGGTGATGCTAGCCCCTGTGTCTCTAAAAGCTTCAACTTTCAAACCATTGATGATGGGTTCTTGTCTATATTTGCTCAAAGTATTTGGGCAATCAGAGAAGTTGGCAAACCCCCTGCCAGTCTCATAAACAAGATCATTTGGGGATGGGGACCTGGATAGGCCAGGGTCCTCCTGGGCTCCAAAAGTAAACCCACCCAGATTCCTGGGTGTGCTCCCACCTCCTGGGGGATTACTGCTGACAGTAACAGGAGGTGTTGGAGCTGGCTTTGGAGGCATATTTTCTTTATTGTTATTCTTGGGACAACAGTTGTCTGTTTTGTAATGCCCAACCTGTTTACAGGCATAACAATAAGGCTTTTTCTCTGTTGAAGAAGTGTCTTGGGACCCACCCCCATTCTTGGAGTTTTGGGGCCCTGGGGAAGTCTTTTCTTTATTTTTATCCCCACCCTTATCTTGAGGCTTGGTAGACTCCTTCTTCTGGTTACTGTCCTGATTCTTAGGCCTAATCCTGGTTCTGACCCACTTGTCTGCCTTCTTTCCCAATTCTTGGGGAGAGGTCAGATCAGAGTCCACCAGGTGCTGGTGTAAGAGCTGGTTCTGACAATTACTTAGGATCTGCTCCCTCATAATCAAATTATACAATCCTGTAAAGTCATGTACTTTGCTGCCATGTAGCCAACCCTCCAGAGCCTTAGTTGCACAATCAACAAAATCAGTCCAGTCCTGAGTCTGTGTCTTCTGGGTGTCTCTGAACTTCAACCTGTACTGTTCAGTGGTTAAGCCAAACCCATCTATTAGGACACTCTTCAGGACTTTGTAATTGTTTGCATCCTCATGTCTAACAGTGAGGAGCTTATCTCTCCCTTTCTCTGAAAAGGAGTACCATAAGATTGCTGCCCACTGTTCCTCAGGAACCTGCTGTACCATGCAGGCTCTCTCAAGAGCAGTTATCCACTTGTGGATGTCATCCCCTTCCTTGTAGGGGGGCACAATCTTTGTCAGGTTTCTACTATCATAGGACCTGGGTTTCTCTTTAGGAATATTGCTGCCACCAGTGGCATCTAAGCCACACAATAGTTGCTCTCTTGCCAAGGCAAGTCTAGCTTGAGCCAAGGCTACCTCCTCCCTCTCTATCTGGAGTTTGACAGCCCTCATTCTGGCCCTATGCTCTAGCTTTTGAGAAGCAGTCATGCCTCTCTGTGATTCTCTGGAGGCACTCGAAATATGAGAGTCCCCTGAGGGAGATCTCACTCTTCTGTTGCCTGGGAGAATAACATGGTGGGATCTGTGGAGGTGCTGGCCCTCTCCATTCCCCAGTAGGTCTAAGTTGGCCTGGCTAAGCCTGGCAACTGGGACCTGGCTACCCCTCTGATCCTGATCTTCTGGGTCCTCAACTTCTGAGTCCTCCTCCTCCTCTTCTTCTTCCTCATCTTCCTCCTGAGGGGGGTCAGTTACAGGGGGGTACCCTCCATTTCCTGTTTCTAGGGAAGCTTCCTTTGCCCTTTCTAAGTCATCCTGCTCTAGGATGGCTACCAGGATTTGGCAGGTGGGACTTCTGCCCCTTTTTAACCCTCTTGATTTGCACAAGGCAACCAAGTCTTTTCGGGTTAGTTTGTCATAGCTGAAAGTTGCCTGGGTAAGGTCAACTGTCACAGGAGTAGACCCTGAGGCTTTTCCTGTGTCAGACATGACTCTAGTGTGGTGTAAGTGATGCACCTACCTACACTAAGTGTTTTCCTACTGTACCTTACTAGTGAGTTGTAGTCAGGGTGTGCTAATCCCTTTAATCTACAACTACTAAGTTCAGTAGAACTTAATATGCTAAGCTTTTGATTTATATGTACCTACAGGTACTTGATGTGATCTTTCAATTTGATACAAAGATTGCAATGGTAAAACAACAGCAAGCTCAAATCCGCACCGCTGCTCACCAATGTGAGAAGTTGGCCTGATAGGGGATGTTTCCAATTCTGGAACCACCTGCTATCTGACCAAACAATCCCTTATGGTGTCTGGTTGTAAGTCAACCTTATTAGACAAGCTATCCTAGGGGTAGCATGGACTAAGCAGCCTAAAGGCTTAACTTAAGAGGTCGTGTTAAGCGAGCTGTTTTACCACATACAATCCTGTAATACCAAATGAAAGGACACCACACAAGTATATATTATAAAAATATATGTATTTATTACTAAAAACAATCCCCAGTATTCTTTATGAATAAAGGGGCACAAGCTTTAAATCAAAAGCACTGTTTAAACATACAAAGTTGCACAATTATGGATGAGGGCGGGTGGCCACTCAAACCATATACTAAACAAGTGGTATAAGAGATGCCACTCGAGCAGTGGTTAGGCCTAGGGCCTAGGGAATCGCTGGGAGCAGTCAGGACAAGCAATGCTGAAGTCGGGAATGGCCCTCGGGATTCGGGAGATGTGCGGAAAGCGCACGCACCAATGTTAACCAATGGTGCGTAAAAGTTGTAAAGTTAAAGTTAAAGGACACTTCCGCTGAACCTAGAGGAACAAAACTTAACACACAGACCCTAGAGGTGTGCACCAGTGTGGGAACACCGGCGGAGCAAAGTTACCTCACCCACAGGAAGTGGGTGCACAGGGTCGAAGTGGCGTCGGGTTCTGACACGCAGGCTCTTGGTGCTTGAAGCTGAAAGGGCTGCAGGCGGGTTAAAGATGAAGTGTCCGGTGGAGTCCAAGGGTGGACTCAAGTCGAAGGGTACCTGAAAGCAGAGGGGACAGAGTCTGGGTCACTCAGCAGTGACCAGGGTGGAACCAGGACGGAACCAGGCAATGTCGGGCGCAATCAGGTGGTCGTCGAGGAGCTTCTCTCCGCTGTCACGTGGGCTCTGGGGCATCTGCGACGTCCAGGAGCAGGTCACGATCTGTCCCACGCAGGCTCTCACCGTCGGTGCAGTCGGCTTCAAGTTTGGAGCAAACAAGCCTTGGCAAGAGCAATCCACGCGGGATCGGAAGATTGCTTCTCACTCGGACCAGGAAGGTCAGAGTCGGGGCTCCTTTTCAGGGGAGCTGGTGTGGATCTGGAGCAACCAGATTCACGAGTCTTCTTAGTAGTTTCGTCGGCACAGGGGCCACTAGCCAGCTGGCAAGTGACCGGGCCAACGCGTTGTGCCAAATAGAGCAAAAGGGCCCCACGCAGCACTCGTCGAGTGTGGAGGGCTGAACTTCGGCTCAGGAGTAGCTCAGGGTGGGGGCTTCTCAAACCCCGGTGCACAGCTTCGAGGGTCACTCGTGGGCTGCACGGTCAGCGTCTCGTGGTCAATTCAAGATGGCGTGCCCCACGCTTCCGGTCGCCTCCACGGGTCTCAGCTTTGCAGGGACTGTGGATTGGGCTGTTGGAAGGCAGGCAAGCTTGATCTCGTCGATCTCAGTCGCTCGAGTTCCGGCGGGAACTGCAACTAAGTAGACGTCGAGGGCTGGATGGTGCCTGCTGCTGCAGGGTGGTCACTCCTTGACCACAAGGGAGATTCTTCGGGCTTCCACGTTGAGATGGAGGGCGAAGGGTCCAGAATTTCGTTTCAGATGTTTCTTCCAGGAAATCTGATGTGCATTGGCACTGCTCCCACTCTTATTCGAATCTGGGGGGCGTGATTACCTGCTAGGTCCCCTCCTATGGGTGGGACCCAGGAAGTGGGTGGATACACCCCCTTCCTTTGATCCAGGCCGCCCTGGCACGAGGGCTGGAGTGCCCCAGAACCGGTTTGGCCGGATTATGCAAGGGGCAGCCTTGTGCGCCCCAAGCAGTGTCTGGTTTCTTTCAAACCTCCCTGCTACAATCCACTATCTCCTGTCTGGAGGGCGGTGACACCCTCCTGTGACAGGAAACCCTTTGTCCAGGAACCATTTGGTTGAGTTTCGGTCAACTGCAGGGGTCCAGACATTTGTCTGTGGCAGAGGCATCCATTTTGTGGATCTTAAGGTCTTTGGAGAAATTAACCGCATTTAAGTGAAGTAACATGTCTTACCCCTCTAGAGGGGTGGAATGCCATCCCCGTCGCCAGAACTGGCGAGGGGATGGTATTCCAAATCGTATGACACCTTACACGACATGTTTTGATAAAGCCAAACCAAAGTTGCTATTTAACCGCGAGGATTATAAGGCACTTAAGAGTATATGGTATGGCATTATCCTGAAACAGCTTAGGGAGTTGTTCCCGACAGCTGCAGACAGGCTCAGCTCATGCTAGAGCTCCATCTCACATAAAACCACGCACTCTGCCTCCAGGATTGATGAGGCCTTCCATAGGAGTGGCTCACAGGTTTACATGTGTCCAGATATAGGTTTAGACATAGGTATACTATATCTAAGCAAGGGGTGTGTACACCACCTTACCCCAGCTGAGTGATCAGCCAGTTGTGTCAATTTAAGAACCAGCCAGGGGTGGCAAAAGATATGCTGCAGCCCCTGGTAGGCCTTGGTGGCCCCTATGCCCTGGGCACCTATAGTGCATTATACAGGGGCTGACAAGGAGTCCATTTCCAATTGTGGTATGTACCTAGGGTACATGGAATCCATTTTACAGAGAGAGCAGATGGCCTGGGGCCCTGATTAGCAGGGAACCAGGTCAACTAAGTCAAAAAACCAGCTAAACACAGGCAAAAAATCTGGGGTAACCATAGTCAGGTAGCCACCTTCCTACAGTGAGCATTGGATAACTGTACATCCCAGCAAAGCCCCAGCAATCACACAAGGAAACATGACTGTCACCTGAAGATGAACAGTGGTAAACTGTACATCAGAACATAGCGAAGTGCCCGGCAATCACACAAGGAAACATGACAGTCACCTGAAGGTGAGCAGTGGATAACTGTACATCAGAACAGAGCGAAGCGCCCAGCAATCACACAAGGAAACATAACGGTTACCTGAAGATGAGCAGTGGAAAACTGTACATCCAAGCAAAGCCCCAGCAATCACACAAGGAAACATGACTGCCACCTGAAGGTGAGCAGTGGAAAACTGTACATCAGAACAGAGTGAAGCACCCAGCAATCACACAAGGAAACATGACTGCCACCTGAGGGTGAGCAGTGGAAAACTGTACATCCAAGCAAAGCCCCAGCAATCACACAAGGAAACATGACTGCCACCTGAAGGTGAGCAGTGGAAAACTGTACATCAGAACAGAGCGAAGCACCCAGCAATCACACAAGGAAACATGACTGCCACCTGAAGATGAGCAGTGGAAAACTACATCAAAGCAAAGCCCCCAGCAATCACACAAGGAAACATGATAGTCACCTGAAGATGAGCAGTGGAAAACTGTACATTCAAGCAAAGGCCCCAGCAATCACACAAGGAAACATGACTGCCACCTGAAGGTGAGAGGTGGGAAACTGTACATCCAAGCAAAGCCCCAGCGATCACACAAGGAAACATGACAGCCACCTGAAGATGAGCAGTGGAAAACTGTACATCCCAGCTAAGCCCCCAGCAATCACACAAGGAAACATGACTGCCACCTGAAAATGAGCAGCGGAAAACTACATCCAAGCAAAGCCCCCCAGCAATCACAAAAGGAAACATGACTGCCACCTGAAGGTGACAGGTGGAAAACTGTACATGCAAGGAAAGCCCCCAGCAATCACACAAGGAAACATGACTGCCACCTAAAGGTGAGCAGTGAAAAACTGTACATCAGAACAGAGCGAAGCACCCAGCAATCACACAAGGAAACATGACTGCCACATGAAGATGAGCAGTGGAAAACTACAACCAAGCAAAGCCCCCAGCAATCACAAAAGGAAACATGACTGCCACCTGAAGGTGAGGGGTAGAAAACTGTACATTCCAAGCAAAGCCCCCAGCAATCACACAAGGAAACATGACAGCCACCTGAAGGTGAGAGGTGGAAAACTGTACATCAGAACAGAGCGAAGCGCCCAGCAATCACACAAGGAAACATGATTGCCACCTGAAGGTGAGCAGTGGAGAACTGTACATCAGAACAGAGCGAAGCACCCATCAATTACACAAGGAAACATGACTGCCACCTGAAGATGAGCAGTGGAAAACTACATCCAAGCAAAGCCCAGCAATCACACAAGGAAACATGACAGTTATCTGAAGATGAGCAGTGGAAAACTGTACATCCAAGCAAAGCCCCAGCAATCACAAAAGGAAACATGACTGCCACCTGAAGGTGAGCAGTGGAAAACTGTACATCAGAACAGAGCGAAGCACCCAGCAATCACACAAGGAAACATGACTGCCACCTGAAGATGAGCAGTGGAAAACTACATCCAAGCAAAGCCCCCAGCAATCACACAAGGAAACATGACTGCCACCTGAAGGTGAGCAGTGGAAAACTGTACATCAGAACAGAGCGAAGCACCCAGCAATCATACAAGGAAACATGACTGCCACCTGAAGATGAACAGTGGAAAACTACATCCAAGCAAACCCCCCAGCAATCACAAAAGGAAACATGACTGCCACCTGAAGGTGAGAGGTGGAAAACTGTACATCCAAGCAAAGCCCCCAGCAATCACACAAGGAAACATGATAGTCACCTGAAGATGAGCAGTGGAAAACTGTACATTCAAGCAAAGCCCCCAGTAATCACACAAGGAAAAATGACTGCCACCTGAAGGTGAGAGGAGGATAACTGTACATCAGAACAGAGCGAAGCACCCAGCAATCACACAAGGAAACATGACTGCCACCTGAAAATGAGCAGTGGAAAACTACATCCAAGCAAAGCCCCCCAGCAATCACAAAAGGAAACATGACTGCCACCTGAAGGTGACAGGTGGAAAACTGTACATGCAAGGAAAGCCCCCAGCAATCACACAAGGAAACATGACTGCCACCTGAAGGTGAGCAGTGAAAAACTGTACATCAGAACAGAGCGAAGCACCCAGCAATCACACAAGGAAACATGACTGCCACATGAAGATGAGCAGTGGAAAACTACAACCAAGCAAAGCCCCCAGCAATCACAAAAGGAAACATGACTGCCACCTGAAGGTGAGGGGTAGAAAACTGTACATCCAAGCAAAGCCCCCAGCAATCACACAAGGAAACATGACAGCCACCTGAAGGTGAGAGGTGGAAAACTGTACATCAGAACAGAGCGAAGCGCCCAGCAATCACACAAGGAAACATGATTGCCACCTGAAGGTGAGCAGTGGAGAACTGTACATCAGAACAGAGCGAAGCACCCATCAATTACACAAGGAAACATGACTGCCACCTGAAGATGAGCAGTGGAAAACTACATCCAAGCAAAGCCCAGCAATCACACAAGGAAACATGACAGTTATCTGAAGATGAGCAGTGGAAAACTGTACATCCAAGCAAAGCCCCAGCAATCACAAAAGGAAACATGACTGCCACCTGAAGGTGAGCAGTGGAAAACTGTACATCAGAACAGAGCGAAGCACCCAGCAATCACACAAGGAAACATGACTGCCACCTGAAGATGAGCAGTGGAAAACTACATCCAAGCAAAGCCCCCAGCAATCACACAAGGAAACATGACTGCCACCTGAAGGTGAGCAGGGGAAAACTGTACATCAGAACAGAGCGAAGCACCCAGCAATCATACAAGGAAACATGACTGCCACCTGAAGATGAGCAGTGGAAAACTACATCCAAGCAAACCCCCCAGCAATCACAAAAGGAAACATGACTGCCACCTGAAGGTGAGAGGTGGAAAACTGTACATCCAAGCAAAGCCCCCAGCAATCACACAAGGAAACATGATAGTCACCTGAAGATGAGCAGTGGAAAACTGTACATTCAAGCAAAGCCCCCAGTAATCACACAAGGAAAAATGACTGCCACCTGAAGGTGAGAGGAGGATAACTGTACATCAGAACAGAGCGAAGCACCCAGCAATCACACAAGGAAACATGACTGCCACCTGAAAATGAGCAGTTGAAAACTGCATCCAAGCAAAGCCCCCAGCAATCACACAAGGAAACATGATAGTCACCTGAAGATGAGCAGTGGAAAACTGTACATTCAAGCAAAGCCCCCAGTAATCACACAAGGAAAAGTGACTGCCACCTGAAGGTGAGAGGTGGAAAACTGTACATCCAAGCAAAGCCCCAGCAATCATACAAGGAAACATGGCAGCCACCTGAAGATGAGCAGTGGAAAACTGTACATCCCAGCAAAGCCCCCAGCAATCACACAAGGAAACATGACTGCCACCTGAAGGTGAGAGGAGGATAACTGTACATCAGAACAGAGCGAAGCACCCAGCAATCACAAAAGGAAACATGACTGCCACCTGAAGGTGAGAGGTGGAAAACTGTACATCCAGCAATCACACAAGGAAACATGATAGTCACCTGAAGATGAGAGGTGGAAAACTGTACATCAGAACAGAGCGAAGCGCCCAGCAATCACACAAGGAAACATGACTGCCACCTGAAGGTGAGTAGCGGAAAACTGTACATCAGAACAGAGCGAAGCACCCAGCAATCACACAAGGAAGCATGACTGCCACCTGAAGATGAGCAGTGGAAAACTACATAGAAGCAAGGCCCCCAGCAATCACAAAAGGAAACATGACTGTTACCTGAAGGTGAGAGGTGGAAAACTGTACATCCAAGCAAAGCTCCCAGCAATCACACAAGGAAACATGACAGCCACCTGAAGGTGAGAGGTGGAAAACTACATCAGAACAGAGCGAAGCGCCCAGCAATCACACTAGGAAACATGTCAGCCACCTGAAGGTGAGCAGTGGATAACTGTACATCAGAACAGAACGAAGCGCCCAGCAATCACACAAGGAAACATGACAGCCACCTGAAGGTGAGCAGTGGATAACTGTACATCCCTGCAAAGCCCCAGCAATCACACAAGGAAACATGACAGCCACCTGAAGGTGAGCAGTGGATAACTGTACATCCCAGAAAAGTGCCCAGCAATCACACAAGGAAACATGACAGTCACCTGAAGGTGAGCAGTGGATAACTGTACATCAGAACAGAGCGAAGCGCCCAGCAATCACACAAGGAAACATGACTGCCACCTGAGGATGAGTAGTGGAAAACTGCACATCAGAACAGAGCGAAGCGCCCAGCAATCACACAAGGAAACATGACTGCCACCTGAAGATGAGCAGTGGAAAACTGTACATCCAAGCAAAGCCCCCAGCAATCATACAAGGAAACATGACTGCCACCTGAAGGTGAGAGGTGGAAAACTGTCTATCCCAGCAAAGCCCCAGCAATCATACAAGGAAACATGACTGCCACCTGAAGGTGAGCAGTGGATAACTGTACATCCCAGCAAAGCCCCAGCAATCACTCAAGGAAACATGACAGCCGCCTGAAGGTGAGAGGTGGAAAACTGTAGATCCCAACAGAGGGAAGCGCACACCAGTCACACACAGGAAACATTGCAACCACCTGAAGGTGAGAGCTGGAAAAATATACATCTGAAGAGAACGAAACGCACAGCAATCACACACAAGGAAATATTACAACTAGCTGAAGGCGAGAGGTGAAAAACTGTACAACCCAGCAGAGTAAAGCGCACACCAGTCACACACAGAAAAACATTACTGCCACTTGAAGATGAGTAGTGGATAACTGTACATCCTAACAGAGCGAAGCGCACACCAATCACACACAGTGATACATTACAACCACTTGAAAACAATCATTGGATAACTGTACATCCCACCAGGGCGAAGCACACACCAATCACACACAGGCAATCATTCCAACCACCTGAAGAGGAGGAGTGGATAACTGTACATCCCAGCAGAGTGAAGCGCTCAGAAATCCACACAGGAAAACATTACAATCAGCTCAAGACGAGGAGTGGATAACTGTGCGTCCTAGCAGAGCCAAGCGTACACCAATCGCACACAGGGAAACATCACTGCCCCCTGGAGAGAAACAGTGGATAACTGTATTCCAACAGAGCAAAGAGCACAGTAATCACACACAAGAAAACAGCGCGAAGCGCACACCAATCACACACAGTGATACATTACAACTGCTTGAAAACAATAATTGAATAACTGTACATCCCACCCGCGCGAAGCACACACCAATCTCACACAGGCATCATTCCAACCACCTGAAGACGAGGAGTGAATAGCTGTACATCCCAGCAGAGTGAAGCGCTCAGCAATCCACACAGGGAAACATTTCTGCCACCTGAAGATGAGGAGTGGATAACTGTACATCCTAGCAGAGAAAAGCGCAAACCAATCACACACAGGAAACATCACTGCCCCCTGGAGAGAAACAGTGGATAACTGTACATCCCAGCAGAGCAAAGCGCACAGCAATCCACCCAGTAAAACATTACAACCACCTGAAGTCGCGGAGTGGATAACTCTATGTCCTAGCAGAAAAAAGCGCAAACCAATCACACACAGGAAACATCACTGCCCCCTGGAGAGAAACAGTGGATCACTGTATATTCCAACAGAGAACAGCAATCACACACAAGAAAACCTTACATCCACCTGAAGATGAGGCGTGGACAACTGTTCATCCCAGCAGGGCGAAGCGCACAGCAATCCACACAGGAAACTTTACAACTACCTGAAGGTGAGCTGCAGATAATGTCACATACCAATAGAGCAAAGTGCACACTAATCACACACAGGGAAACATTACTGCCACGTGAAGACGAGGAATGCATAACTGTAGATCCCAGCAGAGCAAAGTGCCCACCAATCACACACAGGAAACATTACAACCACCTGAAGACGAGGATTGGATAAGCGTACATTCCAATAGAGCAACGCACACAGCAATCACACACAGGAAACATTACAACCAAATGAAGATGGGAAGTAGATAAGCGAACATCCTAGCAGAGCAAAATGCCCAGCAATCACATACATGAAAACATTACAGCCCATAAAGGGGAGCAGTGAATAAACCTTCATCCCAAAAGAGATTAGTGCACACCAATCACACACTGGGAAAATTACAGCAACCTGAAGACATAGAGTGGATAGTTGTACATCCCAACAGAATGAAGTGCACAGCAATTGAAGAACCGGCTTTTTGGAGACCTCTCCCCACTAGGAGAGTCAAAGCCAGCGGTGCAGGGGACACCTAGAATCTACGGGTTCTTCTTGCATAAATCATACATTACCAAAGAGACCAGGACAACCAGCCGTGGTGGGAAGTATGTTATTTATTAGCTCGAGCTAAGGACAGGGTCCCAGAATGGTACAAAGACAATTCTACGGAGACTGCTGCTTTACTCCGCAGCGCACACATATTTATAGCGCTAGCCACGCACAATACAAAGTTCCTCATTTTGACAAGTTCCTTATCAGACAAGTTCTTTGTCAGTCTTATGTGGCACAATCATGGCCAGGGGACATCTGTCTCGGATTGCACAATGTACACAGCCTCGTGCTTCCTTGCCCAATTGGTGTGGTCATGGGGCACAGCCTCGTGCTTCCTCTATCAGTTGGTGTGGTCACGGGGCACAGCCTCGTGCTTCCTCGATCAGTTGGTGTGGTCACGGGGCACAGGAGTTGCTCGTGACAGGCTGAGTTACCAACAATGGACAGGATGTGGCTGAGTCTCTGGCACAACTGGGGGGGGTGGTGAGACACACAGGCAGCTACTCGGAATCGGCTCGACAACAAGGAGCGGGGAGGGTTGTGCAAGTTTCAACAGGGACCTGGAAGGCAATTCTTCACCAGGTTGCCGAGAGCATGGCAACACAAAATGGAGTCATGTGGGTCATTTTAAAATACAGTTCAACAGTCCCTCCTTTTGCCATGCAGAGGCAACAATCAATCGTCATCTAGGTCAATGTCCATCATTTCCTGGACCTCTCTCTCGATCATCATCATGGCATTGTGATGGTGTAATTTCATTTGTTTGGGGGTCAAAGAGGTGGCACAGAGCCCACATAGCGCGGGCATGTATTGATTACAGAGGCAGCAAGAGAACAATGCGGCTGCAATGATGGCAATGAAAATCATTATCTTCCATCCCCACTTAGATACCATGCTCCAAAACCAGCCGGTTAGGGACCATGAACCCTCATCCTGATGGATGTCGGAAGCAATTTTATGCAGTCTCTGTATTGCTTGATAGACTGTTGGCGCATTATCAGGTATGTATATACAGCAGCTTGTTCTGATCAATGTGCAGACTGCCCCACAGTCCGCCAGTATTATGTCAAGCGCCATTCTGTTCTGTAAAGTCATGAGGCGGTCTGCTTGAAGTTCCGCCGTGATGTTACACAGGCAGTTGCGTTGATGGTGGCCTCTACCACCCTTGTGAGATGTCGCAGACTGCGTCTATTGACCATAGGACCCCAAAAGGGGAGGAACCCCTTAGCAAAGTCCCCAAACTCTTGGCCAGCTGTGTCTTCAGCGTCAATCACACCTCTCTTCTGGATGTGGTGTGTTGTGTAGGTGGGGGGGAGCAACCAAGCAATGTAACAGGTGCCGGCACAAGACTTGTGCAGCCAGGTGTAGGCTTTGCTCCCACACACAAAGTACGTACTGAGTGAGGACACCAGAGCTGGGAGAGTCGAACCATTGAGCTGGAGCATGTAGGCGCAGTCACTTTGCCCCACCCATACTGTTCCATTGCTTTTCATTCAGTATTTTCCGGGATGTGGGTAGACAGGGAGATCCTTGAGAGGTGGCAGCCTTTTCTTTCCCCCACCATTGTAGATGTTCGATGGATAAAAAGACCCATGATTGTTCTCATATTCATTCTTTTCTGCTGAATCTTTATCCATGCTTGGCCACTCCGCAGCCATGATGTGGCGGAATGCTTATCTGCTACTGATCTTCCCCAGGGATCGTGTGGATGTGTCACCTGAATAGAATGTGTCAAAGAACACAGTGTACTAGCCGTAGGCTGAACCAGCTCGAGAAAAAGGAGCAGGAATCAGGGACATCCCAGTGCTTGCAGTATGGAGCAGCAACCCACATACCCAACAGTTTGTTGTGTTCACCACAAGCTTGTGCTAGTGTAATATTTGAATGAAAGTGTTGTTGAAGAAAACTGTCCTTCTGTTTTTCTCATGGGTGGGTAAGGAAACATGTAGATGAGGTGATTATGTAGAGGTAGGAGACTCAGATGCTGCAAGGGCAGCGTGTATTACCCACCGAGGCAGGCCAGTACCAGTGAAATAGTCATGAGGACGAGTAGACAGATCGAGTACCGGCCACGTAGTGTCTTTATGTACTCTTGTTTTTTCATTTCTTTGCTCTTCAAGCTTTCAGCGTTCATTTTGGTCACCGTCTGCTTCACTTTGTCTTCCCTAGTTGCTGCCTGTGATTGGTGGCTGCTTCACCAGTCAGTGATTTTAGCAGTCCTATTGGCATGCTCCGGTCCACTGTACCGGCTCCGATCAAATGCGTCTGTGTATCACAGCCCTGCAGCGATTTGTCGGACCATGTCAAGCAGAGGGCAGAGACCTTTGTCTCTTTAGTCCTTTTTTCTGGGTCGCAGGTTGTACCTGGTGGACCTGGGCATTGTTTGATCAGGAAACAAAGGCTCTGGCTGTTGAGTGTCCCGCAACCTCAGATGTGGAGGAACGGCAGATTGCAGGATGTCGTCGTCCTCTCGTTCAGATGCAGCCCAGGGAAGGTTGGCGTCACTGAAGGGTACAAAGTGCGGGACTTTCTCACATTCGTCATCTCCCAGGACTTCCTTGACCCACCGGTCGTATGGTAGTGGTAGAGGCACCTTCTTGCAATGCACTCCGTGAACCCAGTTTTTTCTTCCTGCCACCTTCACTGCAGACCTGTTAGCCAGCAACACTTGCTGGGGCGGCTTCCACCTCGGCTCCAAGTTCTTTGTTCTCTGGAAATTGCGGATGCAGACCCAGTCGCCTGGCTGGATGGTGTGACCAGGGCCCTCGGGTTTGGGTGGCAGGATATCTTGTACCTGACGATGAATGAGACGTAGGTTAGTGGTCAATTCATGTAAATAATCAATCAACAATGAGTATTCAATATCAGAATATTTCTTTGGGTGGGGTATTCCCAAACATTTGCTGGCCGACAAAACACTATTTTGTACAGAGATAGTCCGGTATGAGAATGTGCCATGGCTCTAGTTTATAGGAGGGCAAGGGTCAGGGCGTCCGGCCAAGATAGTCCTATGTCAGCCTGGATTTTTGCCATGTTCAATTTCAGTGTTCCATTGTGGCGCTCAACCAAACCCGCTGACTGGGGGTGATTGGCGGCATGGAATTTTTGTCTGATCCCCATCCCTACACACACTTTCTTCATTATTTCTCCTGTAAAGTGGCTTCCGTTGTCACTCCAGATAACTCTGGGCATCCCAAATCTGGGGAAAAATTCCTTCAACAGTATTTTGGCAGTTCTTATAGCAGTGTTTTTCTTAAGGGTGAGGGTGTAGGCCTCAATCCACTTACTAAAGGCACACACAACTACCAGGACATATTGGAGAATGTTGCATCTTTCCATCTGTATGTAATCTATCTGGAGCACCTCGAAGGGGTAAGATGGGGGTGCACAATTCCCAGCAGGTGTTGGTGTGCCTTTTCCCGGGTTATGCATCAAACAAATCATGCAATTCCTGACTAACCTTTTCGCATATTTTGGGATGTGTTTGTTTTGCCATACCGGAGCAAGCAATTTGCAAATACCTTTTGCACTAATGTGAGCTTGGCCATGACCACTGACAAAACATAGACATCGGGTAACAACCATCGCTGTTGTTCAGACAGATCCGTCCAACAGCCATTCTCATTTAATAGGCCTGTTTGCTCTTCCCAGTCGCCTCTGCCTGTATTTCTTTCACATTCTCAATAGTGTCCTCATGCATCCCCCTCTCCGGTACCCAGTTTGAGGGACCAGCTACATGCATACGGGTAGAGACATCTCTAGCTGTTTCCTTTGCAGTCTGGTCAGCAAATGCATTACCCTTTCCTATGTCATCAGTCACTTTCTTGTGGGCGCTACATTTGACCACAGCTATCTTTGAAGGAAGAGTCAATGCTTCTAACAGCCTGCTGACCAGATGACCATGCTGTATTTTAGTACCGTGAGAAGTAAAAAATCCCCTCTCAGCCCAAAGTCGCCCAAAATTATGGCCACACCAAAGGCGTACTAGCTGTCTGTGTAGATGTTGACGGCCATTCCCGTACTCAGTTCACACGCACTTATCAGTGCTACCAACTCGGCGGCCTGTGCTGATTGGTAAAGTATTTTCTCACTTTCCACTACTGTCTGTAACGTGGTGATAGTATAGGCAGCAGTTGTGCTACCATCAGGAAGTTTGAAGCAAGAACCATCCACATACAGGGTACCATCAGGGTCAGTGAGGGGTGTGTCAGTCAAATCCACATGGCCTTTAGTCTCTTCCTCCGTCCGGAGGACATAATCATGCGAACCAGAATTAGTGTCACCATCAACAAAGGGTAACAACGTGGCTGGATTTAGTGTAGTGCAGCGGAGGATGGTGATATGACTGGCTAAGAGAGTCAATTCATATCTGGACAAACGTGCACTAGTAAGATGTTGAGTTTTTGTCCTATTTAATAAAGTGTCAACTGCGTGATGAACCATAACTGTAAGTGCAGTATCAAGGACCAGGCCAGCAGATTGGCGAATGGATATGGCAGTTGCAGCTAATGCTCTCAAGCAACTGGGTAGTGCGCGGGCCACGGGGCCTAGAACTGCAGAAAAATATGCACAGGGGCGTTGTCTGTCACCGAAACACTGTGTTAGCAGTGATAATGCGCAACCATTATGCTCGTGTACAAAAAGAGTGAAGGGCTTCTGATAACTAGGGGTGCCTAGCACCGGGGCCGAACACAAGGCTGTTTTCAGTTCTTCAAATGCATGCTGGCACTCATTTGTCCATGGGAGTTGGTGGGGAACATCTTTAAGTGTGAGGGTCAATAAAGGTTTAATGAGTAAAGAAAAAGTGGGTATCCACTGGTGGCAGTAGTAGGTGATACCAATAAAAGCACGGACCTCTTTCTGCGTTTTTGGTGGGGGCATTTTACTGATTGTTTGTATTCGTTCAGGGGTGAGGCGGCGTCCCTCCTTCGACAGGAGATGACCTAAGTAGGTCACCTCGTGTCAACAATATTGGAGTTTGGAGAGGGAAACTTTGTGATTGAACTATGCTAGATGCAGGAGCAATTTAATTGTAGCTTTTTTACATAATTCCTCGGTGTCTGCCGCTATAAGCAAATCATCAACGTACTGGAGTAATGCGGTACCTTGGGGTAGGGTCAAGGAATCAAGTTGGCCCTTGAGGGCCTGACTGTAAATTGAGGGGCTCTCTATGTATCCTTGTGGAGCTCTGCAGAACTGGAAACTTTGTCCTGCCACTGAGAATCCAAAAAGATCCCTACTCTCTTCATCGACTGGTATACTAAAAAAAGCAGTTTTTAAGTCGATGACAGAGAAAAAACATGCAGACAGGGGAACCATAGTAAGTAGGGTGGTGATATCTGGGACCACAAGAAATTGGGGAACTACGATGTTGTTTATCTTGCGCAAATCAATGACAAAACGATAAATAGGGGGCTTGGAAGGATCGGTGCATTTTAGGACAGGCAAAATTGGGCTATTGCACACATATCCTCTTGTCTCTTCAACCACACCCTTGTCGACAAGTTCAGAAATGATCTGGAGTAATGCCTTTTTCCCTTCTTTGGGTATTTTGTATTGGGGAAGTCTGCGAGCATTTTCCTTCACGGTAACAGAAAAGGGGGGTATGGACAAAAGGCCGACATCAGTATCACCTTGGGCCCAAAGAGCAGGAGGGACATTCTGAAGTTCCTGGGGAATTGGATCTGAGGAGGATAAATATACGGTATGTGTGGTAGGGGGACCCATAGTGATGTAAACCCCATCAGGGGAACAGTATATGGTGGCATGTAATCTTTTTAACAGATCTAAACCCAACAAATTTTCGCCACACGTGGAAGTCAAAACCAAAGGGGAATCAACTGTGTAGGGTCCTATCGTTAGTTCCAGTGGTTGTGAAACAGGGCTAAATACTGGGGTACCAGAAAACCCCACAGAAATGTTATTTGCACCAGACAAGGGGGCCCCAGGGACTTTTGACCTAGCAATAGAACTTTTGGTTGCACCAGTGTCGACCAAAAATTTCTCCGTAGAGCCCAGTGTTGTAACATGGACATTCGGTCCCTTCTGGTCAACAGAAATAGGCACGGGTCCCTTCTCTTGTCTTTGGCAATCCTAGTGGGACAGGAACCCCGTCCCTTCTTCATGCTCATAATCCTCAGTAAAATAATTGCGGTCTTCATAATTAGTGGTATAATTGCGGTCTTCATAATTAGTGGTATCAAATCTATTCTCTTGCATAAGCGGGCGCCTGTCCTGTAACTGCGTTCTAGGCCCGCCTCACCCTCGTCCTCTCTGGGGACGTTGGCCTGTGAAGCGGTCAGCAGGGACAGAGTTGTTCTGAGCCAACAAGGGACACTCATCGCACCAATGACCCTCCTGGTGACAATAAGCGCACTGGTTGGGTCCCAGCGGCGGGCGAGGAGTCACAGGGGCAGGTCTCTGAGCTATTCGTTGAAACTTAGGGGCACTTCTGTTTTGGGTCGGGTCGGGTATGCTTTTATCCGTTCTATCTCGCTCTTCATTCTCCCTATTCCCATAGTACTGGGTCATTGTCAAAATGCCAGACGGGGTGCAGATGGGCCATGCACTTTCTGACATTTTAAGCTTAGTCCCAAGCTCTGGTAACAGATTGGACACTAATTTATCCACAGTCACTGTCCCCCTTCTGAAGTCATGTCATGTCCACTATAGTCGGTGAATGTGCTTTCGAATCGTGTGAAAAAGTCAGAGACACTTTCATCTTTCTTTTGCCTGCAAGCAGCTAATATGTCCCAATTAATACGGTGAGGTGTCAACATCTTTTTCATGGCGGTAAGTATCTGGACCGGAAGGGCTAAGATCATGGGATCAGGTTTCTCACCACCAGTTCGAGCCCTGTCAGCTTCCTCAAATACTTTCCACGTATGGCCAAATTCTACCTGATCATTATGGCGTATTTTAGACCATACTTCAGTCGGTACTACCTGTCCCATTAACATATCTATATCTGCTAAAGTCATTAAGATTGGAGTGTCTGAGTCAATTCCTTATAATAACCTGCAGAATTTTTACGCTGGTCAGGCAATTGGCTTTTAAGTTGGAGGACGTCAGACCTTTTCCAAGGGACATGGACCCACATTTGTCTAAAACTTGCCGGTGTATAAGGGTTGCCATCTATGTCAACAACTCGGTCTCTCCAGACAGGCTGTACCTCCCTCATTGGAAAACCCTTATTTAACGTAACACCAGATGAGGAGTCTCTGTAGGCTACCAGCGTGATTAGATCGCATAATAGTGCTGGGCCCTGTATGTCCCCTTTTTCAACCTTATGGCGAAGGTCAGACAGACCTGGGGGTGGACCTGATTCTACAAAATCCTCCCACATTTGGATCAGTATGTCACACATTTCACAAAAAATGTCAATCTGTTGGATGCGTGTCCACTGATCCATTGTCATCCATATATCCTGAGCGGTTTACATAGTGTTATTTTCTATCCACCTACGAGCTTGTTGACCCATAGCGAGTTGTTCCTGTGTATTACCTATTAGTCTGCGCAAAGTGCGCCGTCTGGGAGTGGGTAATCTATGCGGAGTTACATAAGGGATATAATCACGGACCACTGACCAAGCATTCGCTAATAGCCCTGAACTGGGAGAAGGTGTCGTGATGACTGTCAACAAGAAATGGGTTGGTCGCAACGGGAGTTGAAGGCATATTAGGTTGGACAGGTACGGGGCCAGTGGAAGGTGCAACAAGGGGAAGGGAAGGGTGGACTTGCATTGGT
The DNA here is from genome assembly GCF_964261635.1 of Lissotriton helveticus. Lineage (NCBI taxonomy): Eukaryota > Metazoa > Chordata > Amphibia > Caudata > Salamandridae > Lissotriton > Lissotriton helveticus. The sequence continues at coordinate 18,046,303 of NC_136065.1, forward strand.
ACAGTGGCCTGAACAGTCGGGCGTTGGGAACAAGTGGCTGAGAAATCGGACAAACCAGGGCATGGGCAGGGGCAACAACTGGAGCAGTAGCGGGAGTCAATTGTGCGGGATCAAGGGCCGGATACATGGCGGGGGTATAAGGTGGAGGGGTGCTCAACATGGAGGACATGAGAGGGTCATTCTCCTTGTCCCGGGCCTTTTCGGGAACCTTCTTTGTAATGTAACATCCATCTACCTGCATTCATACGCATTACTTTAGCTTCACTCTTTTTGAGTTTGATTTCTTTCTGTTTGGATTCCTTGCGCCAAACCTGAAAGGAATCAAACATCGCAGGTCTAGCTTTTCTTTGAAACAACTTCTCCTCTAAATTATCTAGTACAGGAGGTTCAAATCAAATCAAATCAAATCAAAATAAGCTTTATTCGATATTACCAAAGAATATCATATAAGCATACAGTAACAGGAAAAATAATACAATACATTTAGACAATTTCATTCAAATAAAAAGATAAAGAAACAGACGATCATCATTTAAAAAGAAAAATCAAAATAACCAGTGTCAACTTAAATAAAAGAAAAAAGGTTAAAAAGTCTAAAAAGAGGAGTAAATTTAGGTAGGACCTTGCAAAGTTCAACAACACTCCATGATTGCCAAGTCCAATCTAATCGAAAAACAGTAGGAGAAGGTCCCAAACATAATTAGTTCCCATCCACCCCCGGGTTGAGATGGTGAAAATGGGGGTTAGGATTAGTTATTACCACTCCCAGTATTTCCCGAAAAGATCATGATGTAGAGCGATCATGTAGGGTATGATTTCGAAAAAGGGGGAACACCAGGGATTGAGGGATAAAAGTCATATAAGTCCCATATAGATATTGGGCCGTCTGTCTCTTGTGGCGGCCAGGTTTTCAAGTAAGGGACAATGTTTGTATCTCTGAATCTCACGAGTACCAGGTCCCCAGGAAGATCCTTATGAAGGGAACCCAGCCAGTCCACCCTCCTGACGCTCCTTATTGCTCCATATAGGTGACGAGGCAGTGGCCTATTTTTTGACAGCCAGAATTTGGTTTTGTTAAATAAGTCATGTTGACTCTCCATTTTTCCAGGGGGAAGAGCAGGGACGCCAGCAAGTATGCACACGAATGGGGCTGCTTCTGGTGGTAGATGGATTGTTTTGATCTTATCATGAAGTGCTCTAGGTGCGGTCAACTGGGGAAAGGGGACACTTGGAGAGTGTTTGGTTACTTTTTGCCCCACTGTACTAGGTCCAGTTAATTGTATTTGACAGCTTTTATCCCGTTTAATGCCTTCGTGAGTAGGAGGTGACTTTGGACGGTTAAATGTGTCACAGTGTTTGTCAGCCGACAAATTTGACTTGATTGCTGACTCTAGTCCAGTAAGCCTATCCCCTAACATGTTAATTTTTTCCAACAATGGGGCTATCAGAGAGCTAAGCAATTTTTCAATGAGCGGTAATATATCTGGTTGTATAAGGTGGCTGAAGGGATCTTGGGCCTCAGCAGTCGATGGAATCGTTGGAGAATTAACAATGCGTGAGCCTGGAGGCGGTGTTTGAGTCCTTTTCACCGATGAACCCTGGGGGGGTGCGATATGAGGACTACAAGTTTTATTAAATAATGTGGGCTGCTCCGAAAGAATGGAATTAACTGATAGTGTGACGTCGCTTTGGGGCGAAAGGGGGGTTTCTGATGGTGCATAGGTGGTTTGACATAAGAGGTTTAGCTCGTCTAGCCATGAAAACTTTTGCCCAGTTCCTGCAACACTAGCTGGGTGATCCACTTTAGAAGTCATGATAATAAGGGAATACCAACAGATGCATAGGAAATAGTCTTTACCTTCGTGATGTAGTGTCAGGTGTGAAAACCAAAGGGGGGTGGCCCGCCCCGTCCTCCTCAGGTCCTCTGAGGGCCACAGAGGGCCCGCCCTTTGCCCGGGCTTAGCCCGGCGTCCCGCGAGGGAGGGCTGTCGCAGTTTTAAAGCGCCTCCTGGCGCTTGTGGCAGGTCACGTGGTTTTCCCTGGGCTGCTGGGGATTGCAGTCCCTTAACCTGCCCTCCTCGCTATGGCCGGCGCTTCCCCAGATGGTCGTGGGGGCGGGCAGCGGGAGGCAGGCAGCAACCCCAGCAGTTGAGGGGTCAAAAGGATTCAGCAGCCCTCCGCCCGGGCTCCCCTACGGCGATATCAGGCAGTTCCCGGTAATGCTGGCAGGTTCGTTTTTGTTTCCCCCCGCTCTGCAGGGCTGTCGCAGTTTTAAAGCGCCTCCTGGCGCTTGTGGCAGGTCACGTGGTTTTCCCTGGGCTGCTGGGGATTGCAGTCCCTTAACCTGCCCTCCTCGCTATGGCCGGCGCTTCCCCAGATGGTCGTGGGGGCGGGCGGGCAGCGGGAGGCAGGCAGCAACCCCAGCAGTTGAGGGGTCAAAAGGATTCAGCAGCCCTCCGCCCGGGCTCCCCTACGGCGATATCAGGCAGTTCCCGGTAATGCTGGCAGGTTCGTTTTTGTTTCCCCCCGCTCTGCAGGGCTGTCGCAGTTTTAAAGCGCCTCCTGGCGCTTGTGGCAGGTCACGTGGTTTTCCCTGGGCTGCTGGGGATTGCAGTCCCTTAACCTGCCCTCCTCGCTATGGCCGGCGCTTCCCCAGATGGTCGTGGGGGCGGGCGGGCAGCGGGAGGCAGGCAGCAACCCCAGCAGTTGAGGGGTCAAAAGGATTCAGCAGCCCTCCGCCCGGGCTCCCCTACGGCGATATCAGGCAGTTCCCGGTAATGCTGGCAGGTTCGTTTTTGTTTCCCCCCGCTCTGCAGGGCTGTCGCAGTTTTAAAGCGCCTCCTGGCGCTTGTGGCAGGTCACGTGGTTTTCCCTGGGCTGCTGGGGATTGCAGTCCCTTAACCTGCCCTCCTCGCTATGGCCGGCGCTTCCCCAGATGGTCGTGGGGGCGGGCGGGCAGCGGGAGGCAGGCAGCAACCCCAGCAGTTGAGGGGTCAAAAGGATTCAGCAGCCCTCCGCCCGGGCTCCCCTACGGCGATATCAGGCAGTTCCCGGTAATGCTGGCAGGTTCGTTTTTGTTTCCCCCCGCTCTGCAGGGCTGTCGCAGTTTTAAAGCGCCTCCTGGCGCTTGTGGCAGGTCACGTGGTTTTCCCTGGGCTGCTGGGGATTGCAGTCCCTTAACCTGCCCTCCTCGCTATGGCCGGCGCTTCCCCAGATGGTCGTGGGGGCGGGCGGGCAGCGGGAGGCAGGCAGCAACCCCAGCAGTTGAGGGGTCAAAAGGATTCAGCAGCCCTCCGCCCGGGCTCCCCTACGGCGATATCAGGCAGTTCCCGGTAATGCTGGCAGGTTCGTTTTTGTTTCCCACAGGAGGTTCAAAACTACCATATATTGGCCATTGTAACTCAGCAGTACCCTTTGTATACTTATGCCAAAGTGAGCAAAACATAATCGGGCCAACACCATGTTTAGCATACACTTCATGATTAGGGGTCCCCAAAGGAGGAATCGGACAAGATTCCTCCAATGCGGAGTCCTGTGTACAATAACAACAACACCATTTCCGAAACTTACTAAATCCAGGTATCTCTAGACGTGTATCCTGGTTCCAAACATCAAAGGGTAAAATCTAATGTTTACAGCATACAGCTTTTGCTTTTGCAAAAGCCAAAATACAATTCACCAAAGAAGTGGGCCACTCCCACTCTTTCCTGACCATTAATCTTCCATCACACGGCAGGTGTCACAAAGGTCCCGATCTCCCAAAACTAGGAACCAGAACTGGGGTGTCAGTCGGGGCCGCAGTCGGGTAGCCCACTGGAGGGAGGAATCACGCAATCGGAGACCTCGGGCCCACAAAGACAATTTTCAGCAAATGTAGTGGCCCGCCTCCCTTAGAATTCGATCACGGACTCCTCACGACCACCAGGCTCGATGACGACCACCGAAGACGCCCCACGTTGGGCGCCAAATTGTAGAACCGGCTTTTTGGAGACCTCTCCCCACTGGGAGAGTCAAAGCCAGCGGTGCAGGGGACACCTAGAATCTACGGGTTCTTCTTGCATAAATCATGGATTACCAAAGAGACCAGGACAACCAGCCCTGGTGAGGGAAGTAAGTTATTTATTAGCTGGAGCTAAGGACAGGGATCCCAGATTGGTACAAAGACAATTCTATGGAGACTGCTGCTTTACTCCGCAGCGCACACATATTTATAGCGCTAGCCACGCCCATTTGCAAAATACAAAGTTCCTCATTTTGACAAGTTCCTCATCAGACAAGTTCTTTGTCAGTCTTATGTGGCGCAATCGTGGCCAGGGGACATCTGTCTCTGCACAATGTACACAGCCTCGTGCTTCCTTGCTCAATTGGTGTGGTCATGGGGCACAGCCTTGTGCTTCCTCTATCAGTTGGTGTGGTCACGGGGCACAGCCTCGTGCTTCCTCGATCAGTTGGTGTGGTCACGGGGAACAGGAGTTGCTCGTAACAGGCTGAGTTACCAACAATGGACAGGATGTGGCTGAGTCTCTGGCACAACTGGGGGGGGGGGAGGTGAGGCACACAGGCAGCTTCTCGGATCCGGCTCGACCACAAGGAGCGGGGAGGGTTGTGCAAGTTTCCACAGGGACGTGGAAAGCAATTCTTTACCAGGTTGCCGAGAGCATGGCAACACAAAGTGGAGTCAAGTGGGTCATTTTAAAATACAGTTCAACACAATCACTCACAGAAAAACATAACTGTCACCTAAAGGCGAGCTGTGGATAACTGCACATGCAACAGAGCGAAACGCATAAAAATCACGTACTGAAAATATTACAACCACCTGAAGGTTAGGAATGGATAACTGTACATCTCAACAGAGTGAAGCACAAACCAATCACTTACATGTGCACATGAAAGCATTACCGCCACCTGAAGGCGAGGAGTGGATAACTGAATATCCCAGCAGAGTGAAGCACACACCAACCATACACATGGAAACATTGCAGCCACCTGAAGATGAGGAGTGGATAAATGTACATCCCATCAGAGCGAAGCGCACACCAATCACACACCTGGAAACATTACAGCCACCTGATGGTGAGAGGTCGAAAACTGTACATCCTAGCAAAGCAAAGCGCCCAACAATCACACACATGGAAACATTACAGCCATCTGGAGGTGAGAGGTGGAAAACTGTAGATCCCAACAGAGGGAAGTGCACACCAGTCATGCACAGAAAAACATTACTGCCCTTGAAAGCGCCTAATGGATAACCCTACATCCTGACAGAGCGAATAGCACAGCAATCACACACAGGAAACTTTACAACCACCTGAATGTGAGCTCAGATATCGGTACATCCCAATAGAGCAAAGTGCACACTAATAACACACAGGGAAACATTACTGCCACCTGAAGGCGAGCATTGGATAACTGTTCATCCCAGCAGAGCAAAGCGCCCACCAATCACACACAGGAAACATTCCAACCCCCTGAAGATGAGTGGATAAGCATACATTCCAATAGAGCAACGCACACAGCAATCACACACAGGAAACATTATAACCACATGAAGACGAGGAGTGGATACACATACATCTTAGCAGAGCAAAGTGACCAGCAAGCACATACATGAAAAGATTACAGCCCCTAAAGGCGAGCAGTGAATAAATCTACATACTAAAAGAGCGTAGTGCACACCAATCACACACTGGGAAAATTACAGCAACCTGAAGACGAAAAGTGGATAGTTGTACATCCCAACAAGATGAAGTGCACAGCAATCACACACAGAAAAACATAACTGTCCCCTAAAGGCGTGCTGTGGATAACTGCACATCCCAACAGAGCGAAACGCATAAAAATCACACACAGAAAATATTACAACCACCTTTAGGTGAGGAATGGATAGCTGTACATCTCAGCAGAGCGAAGCACACAGCAATCACATACATGTGCACATGATAACATTACCACCGCCTGAAGACGAGGAGTGGATAACTGAACATCCCAACAGACTGATGCACACATCAAAGACACACATGGAAACATTGCAGCCACCTGACGGTGAGGAGTGTATAACTGTACATCCCATCAGAGCGAAGCGCACACTAATCACACACCTGGAAACATTACAGCCACCTGAAGGTGAGAGGTCGAAAACCGGCTAACGAGAAACAGCTGAACAACCACAATAGATTACCAACGGAGATCCGAAGCAGCGACAAGATGTGTTTCTACAGGTCCTGGGCATGCATGTAGTAAGTAGACCCCGAGGCACAGCTCTCCCGCAATGAACTAGGTAAGACATCTTGCCTTTCAGGTTTTACAAAGGGTGACCACGCCCCTCCCTTTTTTCTTTTTTCCCACCACAGTGCCAGTACCTCTGCCGGAATCTCATTGGGCACTCGTAGCTAATCGCTATCGTGAGAATAATTTCTTCTTTTACCATTTTCTCACTTATCATGTGCTTTTCCACACACTATAGCACATATAACCGGTAGTCATCACCAAAGATTATCACAACGTTCCCACCGGGCCGTTTTTTCATCGTTATTATCACTAACACTGCAGCTGTTATTTTTTGTTTGTTTTTTTTAAAATATATTTTTATTTTCCAAATTATTCATACTTTTACTTTATGCATTTCTACATGAAGATTTCATATATATATTTCATTTCATATATATTTCATATATATATATATATATATATATATATATATATATATATATATATATATATATATATATATATATATATATATATATATATATATACTTTTTTCCCATCCAATCATAACCTCCCTGTATACAGTACACAATCAATGTTTTAACATACAATTTCACCTACTAAGTTCAACAGCTGCCTAGTCTTTCCTTCCACTTATTTACTGGATCCCACATTTTTAGACCTAATGTTTTTTTCCTCCTGCCCTTTCGAGCATAGATGTTCTTTTCCAGATTAAATACACCAAGTAGGTTAGCCAACCATGTTCGCATTCCCAGAGGATTTTTATCAAGCCATGCCCTCGCTATGGTTAATCTGTAAACTGCCATTGCTACAAACAAAATCTCCCGCGGTACATCTACCTCATTTGCGCCAACCCCTAACAGAATCAGAGGAGGGGTGAGCACTATTTGAATTCCCAATGTCCTGTTAAAAAAGACTTCTATATCCCTCACTAGTGTGTGCAGCTGCGGGCAGGTGGCAAATATGTGAACACTGTTTGCCTCTGAGGAATTACACCTGGGACACAATGTACCCGTAGTACCGCCCCATTTTGCAATCCTGGCTGGCGTAAAATACAAAGAGAATATGGTTTTGTAGTGCTGAGATTGTAACGGGGCTGAACACAGTGCTATTTGCCCTAGTTCTAGTGATTCCTGAAACCAAACCTGCTCCCCACCCAGCTTCTCCACCCACTTATTACTATGCTTCTCCAAGTCATCCTTCTTCTCCTTTACCAGACTTGCGTAGAAAGAACGTATCGTACAATCCCCAGATAGTTTTATTTTTTCCAGAATCTCAATCTTGCTGAACCCAGCGGCCCCACCCTGCTTATTACCTAAAAAGCTTCTGATCTGAAGATATTTAAAAAAGCATCTGTTATCCAAACCGTATTTGTTCCTTATCTCGCTAAACTGCATTATCCCATCCGTGTTAATGATATCCCCAATTTGTGTAACCCCCCTTTCTGCCCATTCTGCCATTATTGCATCTGCAAATATAGTAGTAGGAAATGACCTATTTTTATACATCCTTGTTTATCTATTATATCTCCCTAATCTTGTCTTTTTTTAAAAAGCATTCCAAATGTTTACCACAGCAGCTATTGTTTTAAACCTTGTTCTTTTGAAATATCCAAAATCAATACTATTTAGCATGCAATTTCCCGCTTCAGCCCCAAGTACTGTAGAATACACCTCTGTGGAAAAGCTGGCGACTCTTCGGTCAAGATTTGACCCCCCGATTAACCCCTGCATATATTGTAAGGAGGCGGCCATATAATACAATCTAAAATCTGGAGCTACCCATCCCCCTCTCTCTCTCGGGAGGGAGAGGAACCTATAGGCCCTCCGTGTCTTTCCATGCGCCCAAATAAATCTGTTCATAATCGCCTCTAATGCATTAAACCATCTTGTTTCAAATAATAATGGAATAGATCGAAAAAGAAAAAGAAATTTAGACAGTAGCAGCATCTTAATTATATTAGTACAGCCCACTATTGACAAATGTAGGTTGTTGAGCCTGTCTAGATCTACTTTTACTCGTGTCATTAAAGGAGTTATATTCTTTTCTACTACGTCCTCTAGATCTGCTGAAATTGTGATTCCGAGGTATACTGCGGATGCAGCCACCCTACCGTCGTTACAGTCTGCATACCTATTTTTTACAACCTGCGTTTTTGAGCTATTCAAACTATATCCTGATACCAACCCGAAATTTTGAGCTTCCAGTTCCACCTCCCTAATGGCCCACGAGGGATTGGGTGTCAAAACGGCCACATCGTCAGCATACGCCAAAGTTTTTATCGAACAGCCGTTCATCCGCATTGCCGGTATCTCTGAGTTTTGTTCTAGTCGGCGGAGAAAAGTATCTAGATAAAGCGCAAATAGCAAGGGAGAAGAAGGACAGCCCTGCCTAGTCCCCCTACTGATCTTAACCCATTCAGAATGCCCTCTGTTAACCCTAATATTAGCTTTTGGGTCTTTATATAAGGTTTGTGTACCCCTTATAAATCCCTCCCCTATTCCGCTCCACCTCATGACATCCCTTAGATAACCCCAGGAGACCCTATCAAATGCTTTTTCTGCATCTAAAAACAATGCTGCCATAGGGTCTCCCAGGGTACCTGCTGCATCGAGCATTGTGATTACTTGCCTGACGTGGTGTGGTGTGCCTTTTCCTGGGATAAACCCATGCTGGGAGGGACTAACCATACTCTCAATTACCCTTGATAATCGTTTGGCCAACATTTTCGAGTAGACTTTTACGTCGTCGTTCATTAATGTGATAGGTCGATATGACCCCGGAGCCGTTGGTGGTTTATTTTTTTTTGCTATAACTATAATGTCAGCGGCTCCCCAGGAGTCTGGTATTGAATCCCCCTTCTGAGCCAATAGCATAATATCAAGCATATCTGCTGCTAATACCGTTTGGAATACTTTGAAAAATTCCACCGGGATCTGGTCTGGACCCGCTGCCTTTCCCCAGGGTGTAGGCTATCCAGAGCCATATTCATTTCCGCCATTTCAAATATGGCTTCTAATCTCTCCTTGTCCTCTATCTGAAGCATAGGAGGGGGGACAGCACTCAGATACCCCTCTATATCCTCCATACCCCCCACCTTATCAGAGAGTATAAATCTGCATAGAACTGTCTGAATACTTCTCTCACCTGACCTGCCTCTGTGAAAGAGTTACCCTGCGGATCTACAATCTCTTTGACATCGGATTTTGCTTCCCTCTGCCTACTGCGAACCGCTAAGATATGGCCGACCCTCTCACTAAATTCGTACGCCTTCTCCCTCTGCGACAGATATTTCTCTGCCGCTTTTTTGGCCATCGCTTCAAGGCCTTCGGCTCTGGTTGCGGTAATCCTAAGCAGTATCTGATCTAACTGGGAATTCTGTGCTATAGCTGCTGCTAATTCTGCTTCCAAATTTAAAAGATTTTGTCTTAGTTCTTCTGACCTTAGTTTCTCCTTCTTTTGGCTAGTTAACACATGGCTCAATGTCTCCCCCCTGACCCCCCCTTTAAATGCATCCCATACAACCCCTGGTGATGCTGTCCCTCTATTTATATCCCAATACTCCTTTATCCATACAGCCATATGATCCCGATAGGACTGATCTTGTAGTAGTGCGCGTTCAAAAGTCCAAGAAACCTCCCTCCTTATGGCCTGACCCAGATTAAGTGTAACTACCAGTGGACTATGGTCCGAGATCACCCTGGGGTGCCTTTCAATTTTTGAACCGGCGATCAAAATATTCGAAATTAAAAAGTAGTCCAGGCGAACCAGTACCTTGTGGGGAGCTGAATAAAACGTGCTGCCGTCTAAGTGCGGATGCCACTTCACCCAAGGGTCTTCCAGGGAGTTATGTATCGCCATATCTGAAAGTGTTCTGTACACCTTCTTTTTCCTCCCTGTATAGTGTCCACCAGGTTGACCAAATGAGCTACTAAGATCATGTAAATTAAAATCTCCACAGCAGACGATTGGTTCAGGCCACTGTGCCAGCTCAACATCCAAGTACTGAAAAACATCTGGGTCATCCTCTGTCGACTCATATATCGTGACCAGCGTGAAAGTGTCTCCCTTAAAGGCCACTTCCAGTATTACCCACCTCCCCCATTGATCTTCCTTCTTCCTTTTCACTGTTGTATCCCCGCTCCTCCCTATTACTGCCACTCCTCTAGTCTTACTCCCTTGCTTGGAGTTTGCTAATAATGAGAAACCCAATTGCTCCAAAAGATAACCTTTAACCCCCTCTATGTGTGTCTCCTGCAGGCATGCCAGATCATGGTGTAACGTTTTAAGAAATGCAGCTACTCTAAGTCTCTTGTTTACTTCGTTAAACCCGCAGACATTTATTGAGGCGATTCTACACCGCATACCAACCCAACCCTTTTCCCGCCAATGAACCTACTAAATCATTAAGCAAAACCTGAACCTGTGGATTCCATACACTCATTTTCAAGTCCTGTATACATTCTAACACATTGCAGTTTTCATACTATATACATTGTAATACAATTTTTCCTCCATAAGTGTGATGTGCTAATACAAAAACCAAACTTAGTGCCCCTTTTTCGCCCCCCTTCCCCCGTACCTCCCTCCGCCCTCCCTCCCCCTACTTCCCCCCTATCCCCTCCCTTACAGGCAAATAGGTCAAGTGACCCATGTGTGCCCGCCTCAAGTTGTGCCAGTCGCCTCCCTCCCCTACTTCACATATTAAAGTGCTGTGCTACCCCATCTTCACCTTCTGCTACCTAACCTTCGTAGAATACGTTATGCATATACACATCAGGGAAGAACAAAAGATATCAGGAGGTCAATCAATATGAAGTGCATAAACTGTCCAAAAAATACAGTGTTTCATTGGGGAGCAATCACAAAGTCCATATGGAAATGATACAACGTGACCATCAATTGATTCCCATCAGATACCCATCCTGTGCCGCCCTACATCATTTGGGATCCTTCAACCAAGGGTTGTGAGATGTAACCACAATCAAACTGAGTGATATGCCACCCAATCAAACAGACAGGATCTACAATTGAGGGATTACTGTAAATTGCATCAGGAAGGTAAATGACTAGCAGTGCAACAGAAAATAAGTGAAATAATGGTGCTTAGAACGTGAGTGATATAAAATGGGTTATGAAAGTGGAAAAATATGATTTAATAGTATCCTATCCATACCCAATGCTAAAAGAACAGTGCAAGGTAGTGTTAAACAAATAGCTACCCGGATAGTAAAGAGGTCAACATGTTTCTGCGGTAACGTGGAGTCTCGAGATCTCCGCCTGCTTCATCAGGACCTATATTTATTGCTACTGCTTCAGTGTTTAAGAATTGGAATATATGAAAAAAGTGTCACCTGAAATTCGCCAGTACAGAAGATCCAGATCATCACAGTGGCAAAGCAGGGCAAAAAATAAAATAAAATGCAATGAAACACCTTAACATTTGCGACAGTTTGCAAACCACATAGTTTATGTGTAAAATTATAAATAGCTAATAATTGTATTAGTCAATGGGTCTCAAGTTAGTAGACCTATTAGATTGAGTGCCATTTTTATAGCAAAAAATGTTTAAACAGAATTGTATTTTGAAACGAACAAAATAGCTTCACTCACCCAAATTATGGGGAATGTATACCCCACCTCACCTGGCTACAGCGCAGGTATAGACGGAGCACCGCTCTGGGGAGAGGAGGGGAGAGAGGAAACAAATAGAGGAAAGATATAAAACTGTTATCAGTGCATCAATTTCATGTAAAGAAAGCCGATCGTACTTTCAGGGGTAATGTGTTTAATCTCATTTATCCATTAGCTACAGCAGTAGCCTATTCATCACTCCTGAAACATCGTCGTTAATGAGATTATCCACTAGCTACACACCATGACTAGTCAGCGAAAAAATGGAGGCTCTGGAATGGACTAGTCATTTCGTTCGTCACAAGTATATGATTGCCCCGGTGTAACTCGTGTTGTATTGTAAGCTACACCGATCATGTCGGGCAGACCGCCAACAGAGTTAGAGCAGATAATAGTCATGCAAGGTCTAAAACGGAATGAAAAGCGGAACGCATTTCACGCGTTCTAAGTTTAGCAACAATTTGTCAAGGCCCCCACCATCCTGCTTACCTGTCCGTCGGTACTCCGGACATCCGTCTAGGCTGTCGTGGAGGGAGGTAGCCGTACGGACAGGAAGCAGGCTATTGAGGTCGCGCAAGGAGTGCGTGGTGACGTAACCCTACGTGGAACATATCGGGCCAGTAGGGAATTGTAGTTTATTCCCAGGTTCGAACAGGAAACAGGCTGTTTGTTTACATTTAGGCGTGGCGTGCTGAAATCGCACATACAGCGCGTCATGACGTTTAACTACGTGGAGCTTAACGGGCCAATAGGGAAATGTAGTTAATTACGAGTGTCGGACCCCAATGACTAGTTAATATTACAAATCACTGTTTAAATCTTAGTCTAGCAGGCATCATGTGGGGTCTATGAATTAGATGCCCTGGTGCCGAGACTCGAGTAATTGTAATCAAAAAAACGATGCAGGTCTATGTTAGATTACTAATGTTTAGAAAATAATTCCAAACAGAAAAAAATATTCCAAACAAAAAACATCTTAATAATTCATTTTCTCTGTAAATCCCCAAAGTCTAACACGATTTCAATGTTCTTATTAGAGAACCATGATATTGAGGTCCTTCTTTATAGAAAAGAATATTATTATGTGTAAGCACTGTTCCCTAGAGAACACATGGTAGTGTCTGAATGATTATTCTTATCCATATGTTTTCCTGCAGGAAAAGGCCGAATTTACTTATTTAACAGTGATACAGCTGGATTTCAGTCTCATAGATAGCATATAGGACATGAGAGATTGATAAATGTCTACAATGACATCCATGGAATGTCATCATTCAATCCTGACTTGTGGGTTTGTAATTTATACACCCATCTTTGTTCTCGTTTGAAAAGGAACATGCTGGTGTCGACAATATGCACTGGAATTATTGGTTGTTCCAGGACTGTCCACCTTATATCTGTCGGAAGATGTTGTGCCAGTAAGAAATGACTCGTGAGTCTTGTGGCCAGTTTGTTACACCTTATAGAACTTTTGTGTTCAGATATTCGCAGCTTAACTTTGCGAGTTGTCATACCGACATACATCTTGTTGCACGGACACTTGATCAAGTAAATTAAGTTTGCACTATTACAGTTGGTGAACTTGCGTTGTTCCCAAACTCGTTCTAAACCAATGTCAATTGTTGTTGTTTTTGATGTCTGGGGACAGGCCGCACAATGTCCACAGGGATGGTGTCCTGTAACCGCACGCATGTCCCACAGAGTGCCTACGGCTCTCGGTATCTCACTTTTTGGTCTTGTGTGGACAAGTCTATCCTTCAGATTTTGTGCTCTCTTATATGCGAAAAGCGGAAGGGGTAAAGTATCTTGTCCAGTATTGAGAATACACCAGTGTCTCTTCACAATCTTAGTAATTTGGTTTGAAAAGGTACCAAATGTGCTCACGCATGTCATGCGTTCAGTCTTGGGTTTAGGAGGTAGGATTTCGAGCAAGCTGGCACGATTGTTGTTTGCAGCTCTTTTTTGTGACTGCTGAATAAGGTTTTTTGGATATTCTTTGAGTGCCAGATCTCTAGATAGACATTGAGCATGTGTTTCGAAAGATACGCGGTCAGAGCAGTTCCTCTGTATGCTCAAAAATTGCCCATAGGGTAGATTGTCCCGTAGGGACTTTGGATGGCAACTATTGTAATTAAGCAGTGAATTGCGTGCCATTGGTTTGCGGTAGAGTTCTGAAGTCAAACCGTTGGATGTTCCGTGAATGAGCAGATCTAAAAATGCCAAACTCTGTGAATCGAATTCCATAGTATATTTCAAGAAACGATTCCTTTTGTTGATCCACTCATGGAACTCCTGTAGCTGTGTAACACTACCACGCAACACGACGAAAATATCGTCGATGTAGCGCTTCCACGTTCGCAGACACCCTAGATGGGGATTGGTGTCTGCGAACACATGCTCCTGCTTAATATACAAACTGATCTGTTGGTGTCATTTGACGTTGAAAGTTTGTACACGTCCATCCCTCAAACTGAGACTTTGGAGGTCATAGAGACATTGCTATCAGCCAGAGATCTTAACTCCATAACACCTGTCAGTGTGATCATGACCTTAGCGACGATAGCTATGACCGAGAATTTTTTCCGGTTCGAGGACAGCCTCTACTTACAGATTAGCGGGACCAGCATGGGCAGCGTTTTTGCCCCAAGTCTCGCTAATCTGTATGTGCATCACTTCGAGCAGGAGCATGTGTTCGCAGACACCAATCCCCATCTAGGGTGTCTGCGAACGTGGAAGCGCTACATCGACGATATTTTCGTCGTGTGGCGTGGTAGTGTTACACAGCTACAGGAGTTCCATGAGTGGATCAACAAAAGGAATCGTTTCTTGAAATTTACTATGGAATTCGATTCACAGAGTTTGGCATTTTTAGATCTGCTCATTCACGGAACATCCAACGGTTTGACTTCAGAACTCTACCGCAAACCAATGGCACGCAATTCACTGCTTAATTACAATAGTTGCCATCCAAAGTCCCTACGGGACAATCTACCCTATGGGCAATTTTTGCGCATACAGAGGAACTGCTCTGACCGCGTATCTTTCCAAACACATGCTCAATGTCTATCTAGAGATCTGGCACTCAAAGAATATCCAAAAAACCTTATTCAGCTGTCACAAAAAAGAGCTGCAAACAACAATCGTGCCAGCTTGCTCGAAATCCTACCTCCGAAACCCAAGACTGAACGCATGACATGCGTGAGCACATTTGGTACCTTTTCAAACCAAATGACTAAGATTGTGAAGAGACACTGGTGTATTCTCAATACTGGACAAGATAATTTACCCCTTCCGCTTTTCTTTATAAGAGAGCACAAAATCTGAAGGATAGACTTGTCCACACAAGACCAAAAAGTGAGATACCGAGAGCCGTAGGCACTCTGTGGGACATGCCTGCGGTTACAGGACACCATCCCTGTGGACATTGTGCGGCCTGTCCCCAGACATCAAAAACAACAACAATTGACAGTGGTTTAGAACGAGTTTGGGAACAACGCAAGTTCACCAACTGTAATAGTGCAAACTTAATTTACTTGATCAAGTGTCCGTGCAACAAGATGTATGTCGGTATGACAACTCGCAAAGTTAAGCTGCGAATATCTGAACACAAAAGTTCTATAAGGTGTAACAAACTGGCCACAAGACTCACGAGTCATTTCTTACTGGCACAACATCTTCCGACAGATATAAGGTGGACAGTCCTGGAACAACCAATAATTCCAGTGTATGTTGTCGACACCAGCATGTTCCTTTTCAAACGAGAACAAAGATGGGTGTATAAATTACAAACCCACAAGTCAGGATTGAATGATGACATTCCATGGATGTCATTGTAGACATTTATCAATATCTCATGTCCTATATGCTATCTATGAGACTGCAATCCAGCTGTATCACTGTTAAATAAGTAAATTCGGACTTTTCCTGCAGGAAAACATATGGATAAGAATAATCATTCAGACACTACCATGTGTTCTCTAGGGAACAGTGCTTACACATAATAATATTCTTTTCTATAAAGAAGGACCTCAATATCATGGTTCTCTAATAAGAACATTGAAATCGTGTTAGACTTTGGGGATTCACAGAGAAAATGAATTATTAAGATGTTTTTTGTTTGGAATATTTTTTTCTGTTTGGAATTATTTTCTAAACATTAGTAATCTAACATAGACCTGCATCGTTTTTTTGATTACAATTACTCGAGTCTCGGCACCAGGGCATCTAATTCATAGACACCACATGATGCCTGCTAGACTAAGATTTAAACAGTGATTTGTAATATTAACTAGTCATTGGGGTCCGACACTCGTAATTAACTACATTTCCCTATTGGCCCGTTAAGCTCCACGTAGTTAAACGTCATGACGCGCTGTATGTGCGATTTCAGCACGCCACGCCTAAATGTAAACAAACAGCCTGTTTCCTGTTCGAACCTGGGAATAAACTACAATTCCCTACTGGCCCGATATGTTCCACGTAGGGTTACGTCACCACGCACTCCTTGCGCGACCTCAATAGCCTGCTTCCTGTCCGTACGGCTACCTCCCTCCACGACAGCCTAGACGGATGTCCGGAGTACCGACGGACAGGTAAGCAGGATGGTGGGGGCCTTGACAAATTGTTGCTAAACTTAGAACGCGTGAAATGCGTTCCGCTTTTCATTCCGTTTTAGACCTTGCATGACTATTATCTGCTCTAACTCTGTTGGCGGTCTGCCCGACATGATCGGTGTAGCTTACAATACAACACGAGTTACACCGGGGCAATCATATACTTGTGACGAACGAAATGACTAGTCCATTCCAGAGCCTCCATTTTTTCGCTGACTAGTCATGGTGTGTAGCTAGTGGATAATCTCATTAACGACGATGTTTCAGGAGTGATGAATAGGCTACTGCTGTAGCTAATGGATAAATGAGATTAAACACATTACCCCTGAAAGTACGATCGGCTTTCTTTACATGAAATTGATGCACTGATAACAGTTTTATATCTTTCCTCTATTTGTTTCCTCTCTCCCCTCCTCTCCCCAGAGCAGTGCTCCATCTATACCTGCGCTGTAGCCAGGTGAGGTGGGGTATACATTCCCCATAATTTGGGTGAGTGAAGCTATTTTGTTCGTTTCAAAATACAATTCTGTTTAAACATTTTTTGCTATAAAAATGGCACTCAATCTAATAGGTCTACTAACTTGAGACCCATTGACTAATAAAATTATTAGCTATTTATAATTTTACACATAAACTATGTGGTTTGCAAACTGTCGCAAATGTTAAGGTGTTTCATTGCATTTTATTTTATTTTTTGCCCTGCTTTGCCACTGTGATGATCTGGATCTTCTGTACTGGCGAATTTCAGGTGACACTTTTTTCATATATTCCAATTCTTAAACACTGAAGCAGTAGCAATAAATATAGGTCCTGATGAAGCAGGCGGAGATCTCGAGACTCCACGTTACCGCAGAAACATGTTGACCTCTTTACCATCCGGGTAGCTATTTGTTTAACACTACCTTGCACTGTTCTTTTAGCATTGGGTATGGATAGGATACTATTAAATCATATTTTTCCACTTTCATAACCCATTTTATATCACTCACGTTCTAAGCACCATTATTTCACTTATTTTCTGTTGCACTGCTAGTCATTTACCTTCCTGATGCAATTTACAGTAATCCCTCAATTGTAGATCCTGTCTGTTTGATTGGGTGGCATATCACTCAGTTTGATTGTGGTTACATCTCACAACCCTTGGTTGAAGGATCCCAAATGATGTAGGGCGGCACAGGATGGGTATCTGATGGGAATCAATTGATGGTCACGTTGTATCATTTCCATATGGACTTTGTGATTGCTCCCCAATGAAACACTGTATTTTTTGGACAGTTTATGCACTTCATATTGATTGACCTCCTGATATCTTTTGTTCTTTCATTGCTCTAGGGGATAATATCAGTGGATGGTCATAAAATATTTCCCCTTGACCTTCTTTGTTGTTTACTTATACACATCAGGGCCCTTTTCCCTTTAACCACCTTTCTGCTTCCTCATTTCTTCCAAAAACTGCTGGGCTTTGATCTCTGAAGAGAACATCCAGGTCTTTCCCCTTACAACTACTTTGAGCCTAGCCGGGAAAAGGAAGAATGCTTCCAAACCTATAGCCTGAAAGGGGGCAATCATCTGTCTAAGCTTCCATCTCCTCTCTACAGTGACGTGACAGAAATCAGGCCTGGCAAAGAAAGTAATGCCTTCGAATGACCTCTTGCTGTCGGGCCTTGCCTTGCCAATTATCTCCTCTCTCAGTAAAAAGTTCCCAATATTTACCAAGATTGCTCTGGGCAGGTTCCCCTGGCCCTCACCTCCTGTACCCCCTGTACCTCTGGCCTTCCTCATCGTGAAAGGAAATCTATGTGCCCTCTGTACCTCCCTTTCCCACTGCCACTGGGACTCTGGAAAGGCCCCTTTTAACAAATTAACAACGAATTGTCTGACATCTTGCCCTTCTGTCCCTTCTGCCACACCCAAAAGTCTAACATTGTTCCGTCTCTGCCTATTTTCGAAATCCTCCATCTTCCAGCTCATGTCTTCTGTCAGTTTCTCTTGTTCTGTCCTGAATGCCTGCCAGTTTCCCACGTCGTCTTCCAATTTGCCTGTACGCTCTTCTACTTCTGTTATTCTCTCCTCCACTTCCTTATATAATTTGTTTATCTTCCTCAGCGAGCCCTGGATCTTTTTTGAAGCCTGTCTTGTTCTACGACTTTCTGTTCTTGCCTCTGCTTGCATCTCCTTCAGGGTGCAAAATAGAACTTCAAAAGAATTTTGCTGGGGCAAATCGTTTGGAATAGGGACCCTATTACTACCATTATCCTGATAGACCTGGGATGTAGCTGAATAGTCCCATAGCAATCGACTATCATGCTGGAGAGGAGACCCTGGGATGCGCCTCCTTGAATTTGAGGGTCTTTTTTTTGCGTGGATTCCTTGCCAGATGTCTGTAGCCTCCTCATCTACCTCCTCCTCCCGACTACCTTCAGAAGATATAATCGACTCAGAATCCTCATTCACTGAATAGAAGCAGTCCCCTTCAATTAAGCCCCCTTCTAACTTTTCTGTGAAATGTTTGTCTTTGTATTTATCCTCATTACTCTTCCCCTGGGCGTTTTTGCCTGACAGGCTTTCCATGCTGCCCCAAGTGCTTGTTACTCGACCTTGAACATTTCTTCTCCCTTCATTAATTTCAGCCTCCACAAGAATCAGAGCCCCCAGCATGTCAGCGTTCCCATGTGGAGTGCCCGAGCACCTCTCCATTTCTCTACCTGTCGTTGTTCTCACCGGCATTAGTCCAGCAGCTCCTGACTCCGCCGCTCGATTCTCTGAAGCCTCTGCTGTCTCTAGGCTTTGTTCCCCCGACAGCGATGTGCAAGCTGTTCTCTCCGCCCTCGCGTCTGCGAGCCCTGCCGTCTCTGAGCGCTGACTTGGTTGCCTGGCAACCGGCTTCACCACGGCGTCGGCTACTCCAGCAGCGTCCGCGCGGACGCTCTCTTCTGATTCCGTCGTCTCCGGTGGTTCCTGAGGCTGTCCGGGGGCCTTAGTGGAGAACACCTCCGTCAAGGTAGGCTGCCTCATCCCGCTGTCTTTGTTTTTGCTCGGATCATCTTTTGGATCCGCCGTGTTAGAGTACCTTGATGCCGTTGTAGTACGGCTGTCAAACGCGTTCTTAGGGAGCGCCAAAGTTTTCCCTCGCACCTCTGTCTTCCTTTTCGGTGGAATATTCGGCACCTTACGGATCGCTCCAGGAGTTCTCCCTGCAGCTGCCTCGCCAGTCGGTACTCCTTTTACCACCGGTTCCGCCTCTCTCGGCTTGTCCTGTCGTGGTGGACGGGGGGGCATCTCGACCCTCGGGTTTTTTTCCCTCTTATTACTTTCAGCAGTCTGTATACGCTCGACCTAAACCAGATCCAGGTCGCGCTGTTCAGGTGAAACTGCTTCTTGATACGGCAGTACTCTCGCACACCACCTTGCCACCTCAGCTCACGGGCCATCAGGGGAGCACAGCATTCTTTTCTGCTAAATCCAAATTAAGCAGGGGAGGAAAGAAGGATGCGACTGCTTAGCTCAACTCATCAGCGGCCATCTTGCCCCCCACTGCAGCTGTTAATAATTGATGTGATCTGGCCATTGTGCCTAAAAACTACCTATCTGTGTGTCTTGTCCCCTATGTTTTATGTTGTATGTAAAGGAATGCTTTGAGAGGGAACTGCCGTCTCACACATAGAGCACCTTAGCGTGTACTACACATACTTATATACACTAGAGTGAGTATAGATCGCACACTTCACATTTCTAGGTCCTGAGGAAAGCCAGTTTATATAAAAGGCCTGGCTGAAAAATGTAGACCACTCACAGGATGCAGGAGTTTCCTAAATGTAACTCTACCTACATCTGCTGCCTTGCATTTTAATACTGCCAGAAGCCCAATCATTAAAACTAATCTCTTGGGGGCCACTGGACAGTTTTTAAATCTCACTTTCATGCCACCCACACCGCACACTCAGCAAGTATACCCGCTCCGCTGTAATACAGACGTTGTAGCACACAAGGGACACACTCTGTGTCACCAGGTGGGCCCGATGATGAAGCATGCCACCAACTAGGTTGGTGGGTGAGGGCTTCATTAAGAAAGAAGATTTCTTCCTTCTGGCAAGAACACACAGCTTTGAGTTTTTTCACCATGTTGTGACAGACCAGTTCTCATTGATAAAACACAATGATAGTGCAAACAGGTCATATAGCGCCTTGTGTACCACCCTCCCCTGGCTAGGATCTAGGTTTTATAAAAATAGAAGGCCTCTAGGTTTAAACGGGGAACCCCATACCTCCAAGATCAGCAGAGGTGGATCACATCACAGGATCAGCAAGCTCTCAGTTACTGGAAAGGTTTTTTCTCCAAGTGCCCGAATCATGCATGCAATTCAATATTAAAGGCACTCGAGTTGCAGCTGTGTGCTTGTTGTGTCTAGAGCGTGGGCCGATCAACCTGAATCAACAGCATACATTGTTATTATGACCTTGAAGACTTCTGCACATAGGGTACAGACTAAGGTTGCGGTGTAAGTCTAGGGATGTGAAACAGTTACATGTAGTATTGTTTGCAAAAGCGGCAAAGTGGCAAAATGGCATTTAAACTTCTAATACGCTTATGCTAACATAGCAATGTGTGCAAGCAGAACCCGATCTTCACTACACCCTCCCTTGATCGGACCACGAACAAAAGGAAGCAATTTAGGAACGCAGAGTTCAAGTTCGAGTGAGACAGAACCAAGTTCATATTTTGACAAAAGGGATAATTTGGAAGTGATAAGTTCGAAGTTGGGAGGCAAAAAATAAAAAGACCAGGAAGGGGCGGTATACTGTCCATCATGGAAAGAAAAAAATAGTAAACCATTTTTTGAGTACAGTACGCTGGACAAGTGCCAATTTAATCCATCAGCGTATAGGCACAGTATGTTGCAACAGCCTCCAAGAGGAAGTCATTGTTATCATCAGTAAAGAATTCAGCCATCCAATTTAATAAAGTGAACGAACGTACATGTTCTTCGATAGCCGGAACCTCTAGCGCCATAAGAGGACAACTTGCGTGTTCTTCGAGTTAACTTCGTGCCAGGAAGTCATGTGCCGCTGCACATATATCCCAATTCCCTAGAACTCCATGCGCAGCCGCGCAGGCCATAATCCCGATACCAGAACAGTCCAACTCATGAGCCACTAAGGGACTCATCAGTCGATCATAATCCGGGCCAGGAGACACCGTATCGGAGAGACACAAATCCAAAGCCCATTCAAAACAACAATCATTGGCAATGGAAAACGTATTGCACGCATGTAAAGTATGAGAACCGGAAGGATAATCCATAGGCTACACTCAAAGTGGCCAGAGGTAGTGTTCCGTAGTATTCAAGCATCCGGTTGCGAAGCTGGAACAGCCTGGGTAAGCTGTCTAGTGACACAGATTGTACAACCATTTCGGAGCAAACAGATCAACGGCAGCCAAGGCTAGAATTAATGGTAACCCGCCGAAGATGCTGGAAAAAATAGAATGAAAAAATGCCGGTATCATGCCAAATATTGTTTGGAAAGAGCTCCCAAGGCCGGAGCCCTCAACTTTTAAAAATTGCGCCAAGCCAGTTGTTGACTAGGCATTGAATATTGTGTGAATCAGAGCGCCAAAATGAAGTGGGAGATTAGTATTCAAAAGCGCATGCACCTCGGTGCGGGTATTAGCTACGTGAAGGACAAATGTTTCACGAGAAGAAGTTAGGGGGACTTCTTTTTGGGACAAAAAGCCCTTATTCTACTCATCTTGTTGAACTCTGCTTTCAAGGTCAATGTGGAAGGCGAGATGGATATGTCGAGTCTCCCCTGCGGAGACGGGAAAAGCACATTTTTACACGAACTACACGTTGGGAGACAGTTACAATGTACGGAATCCCTGCCAACATCCCGCAGCAAGCTTCATTGTATAAAAGCAAATAACTACCGTTAGCTAGTAACGTTAAATTCGGTGTTATAGCTTGCACTGGATTTCCCTTTCAAATGCAAGCTAAATTTGAGGCTTGGGTGTTGCACGTGCCGTGAAATTGTATATTTTTGCACACTAGTGAGTGATCAGGTGTAGAAGTGCACTCCTTGCCCTTTAAATAAACTTCTTTACCATCTCTCAGGCACCTGTATGCGAATTGGCAGAGACCAAACTTCATGGAAATATCCGCTGCCTAATGGTTCATATCTGCTTAGGCCATAGTGTTTCATACATGAACTGAATTTAAACAAGGGGAAGGGCAGTTTTATTAACCCATGGATGAGACACACAGCTGAGTTAGATTCAGCGACCGAAAATGGTAAAGGTTCCAATTTTTCAATATGTAAAAGTGAATATGTTGCATCCTTCATGGACATGAACTGTTGTTTTTCTGCCAGATTAAATGGTAAAAACAGAGATGAGGTGTTCATGTAGTCCCAAGGCACTTTTCCAGATGTTAAAGTTTGTAAAGTCCAAGCAAACTGCATTATAGAACGCAATTTCTAAACTTTGTTGTAAATAGCATATATCCATCTTTTGGATCTGCCTCCTACAGAACCTTAAACAAAGTCTTTTAAATCAACATCGTCAGTCAATTGGGACAAATGAAGTTTAACTGACGCTAAGGTGGACTGGTTAAGCCAGTTTTGACATAATTTGCCTACTGAATAAGTAGTAACAGAAAGGGATTTTTCAAAACGGGGGTCCACCCTAACCTGTGTATAGCCTGGGTCTAGACCGAGAAAACGATGTTGGCATGAATCAGAACTTTTTTGCCATAATAACCATCCTTGGGGATCCAAGCTGGAAAAGTTGAAGGAGGTATTAGTAATTTGGGACTGCAACTCAACAAGGGACATACCTGTGTGATTGTCCTATGTAGGATAAGCACCAAGATCAGGAATGGCAGGGGCATTCATTCTTTTTGAAGTAGCCAATCCAAAGCAAGTAGTTTGTGAACTAGTAGAATTCAAAAACAACATGTTAGGGATGAGGCATGCCCGATGTAAAGCTTTTGTGCCTTGCACTTGCCAGCTTTTAGAAGCCCAAACAGATATAAGATCAATCGTTGCTTTCCACAGCTCATAGCCCCCTATAGCTAATTGATCCATAAATGACTTTGAATACAGTAATTTAGTGTGTGTGAGCCTTACTTTGGAACTAGACTTAGAAGCCATTTTGAAATAAAAGGCTTCAGGGTTGGATTGACTAAAATCAGTAAAATATGTAAATATTTTCAATAGAGTTTTCGAACTACCTTCAATGGGAGCTGGGCAGTGTTCCCATTGCGTATAATTAACCACATTTCTAAATGTATTTGCTTTATGCAGGAAATGATTGCCATAGTGCTGGTAACAAAATAACTCTGCACAATTTGCTGAGTCTAAGTACAAATCTTCAGCATCAAATGCAGCATAATATTTCAAATCAGAAAAAAGAGCCTCAATGGCTTGGACATCCCAATCATCAGAGCATATGTTTTGTTTCACTACATCCCCCATAGAAACACGAAGTACTTTGGGTACATTAATAACCTCTGTTGGGCCATCAATTTGAAATTTGACAGCATCCCATACAATCCCATCTAACACAGGCCAGGCAGTGATGTTGACAAAAGTCTGGTCCCACTTCATGAAGCACTGGAACAGGTGCACGATAAGAGGGGTCAAACTCCTTGTTCTCCACCTTCTCACGGACCAGATCATCGACTCGAGGTAGCCAGCCAACTACTGGAATCTGAAGTGCAGCATCAGTTGTGGAGGGCAAGTGTTCCTTTGCAAGACTGTCTCGAGTCTCTTGTAGGTTCTGTAATACAGCAGAATGATCATCTACGTCAAAGGGTGTGGCCGACGCCGCCATGTCTAGAACCTCAAGGTCCAGGACAAACATTTGTATTCCTTACCTTAACACGATGGACCCTAATCGCTCTGTAAATACTACAGCATTGGTTAATAATTCTGTTTGTTACAATTGTATTCACCCCCTTACATCATTATGTATCATCACTCCCTTGAGGTCATTTTATCATTGACTAGCCCACTCTACGTTAACTCTGAATTAAATAGGATCTGTTATGTTTGCACTATATGATTTTATGCATATTAGTTTCACCATTTTAGTCTTGTTGTGATCTTTTTCCTTCCTCTCCCTCTAACTGTAAAACGCTCTGATATCCTTCGGGATCAGGTTCGCGCTATATAAAACTTTATAAATAAATAAACAAAGAGCATTTCGAATGAGGTCCGCCCACCCAGAGACCGTCCAGGGAGATTAATAAGTACACGTTGAACGCTATACAAATGGGCCAACCAGTTTCTGCCAGTACATAAAACCCTATCTGGCAAGGATTGCTTCAAGTCATGGTTAATCCGTTCCACAACAGAATTTACCTCAGGCCGTATGGAGACGAAAATTTGACCTGCACCCCCAAAGACCTCATGGCTTCTTTGCATGCCTTAGAGGCGAACGCCGGACCCTGGTCTGAATGGAGGGTGCCACATGCAAAAATTCCCACAAAGACACGCAAATCCCTGATGACAGTTCGAGCATCAGCGCTGCGTTGTGGCCAAACCCATAGAAAGCGTGTGCACAAATCCACTGCAAATAAGCTGAACTTATATGCAGTATCAGAGGAGAAAGGACCGCAGTGATCTAAATAAACACATCCAAGTGGTTTATTAGATATGTACAACTGTGTTTGTGGTAGACGCGCAGCAGTCAAAGGTTTAATCTGCTGGCAAACGTCACAAGTAAGGACATAATCACAAGTCTGTTTGTACAATCCGCGCCACCAGTAACGTTGCTGCAAGATAGTGACAGTCACTGAGACGCCTGCATGAGCCGAGGCCATGCCTTCGTGAGGGGCTGTTATCAAGGAAAGCCTGCGGTTCGCGTTGGGAATCAATCTATCACCAACGTCGGTAATTCTCACATAGGGAACTTTATCAGGACTTAAAGGATAAGAGTATTTAGAAGGGAAATCTCTAGGGTAATTACTTCCCTTCTCTGTTGCAGCAATAGCTGCCAAGATGACATCTTCAATCATACTTTGGGATCTTGTAACTGCTGCTACTAAATATGTTGCCACTGCTGTCTTTGCCGCTTGTGCTACCTTTTGAATCACGATATTCATTCTGAGTCCAAAAGAATAAATTTTCGTTGAAAGACTGAACACAGCAGTAAGAGTCACTTACAATAAGAGTAGTCACACGGGGATCAGCAAACTCTAGTGCAAGTACCCAAGCATGTAGCTCTGCCAACTGGATGGTACAGTCCCCTAATGTCTGCGTATGCACGACATCGAACTTGAATTCTCCATTCTGAATAAGCATGCTTAAATTCCGTCGCCGGTTGCGCTGAACAGTCAGTGTAAATGATACAATGGTAATCCTCAAGCGGGCGCATGAACAAAGGAGCAGGATGAACAAATTCATACTGTAAGTACTCCTGAGTTTGCAATGAGGGATCAAAGATAAACGTGACATCCGGAGACGTCAAGGAAGTGGCCCATTGTATCCAACGTGGATGCAAAGCTTTAGAATTTGGTACACTGGCTTTCGTCACTGCCTCAAGGGCGGGGTACGGTGTAACAACCAACATGCATTTCCCCCGCGACTACGCTCTCTCTTTTAGAATCGCCATCGGCACAGCTGTCTAAACTTTTTCAACAGTAGAAAACGCAGTTCAGCCGAAGTGTACAAGCGTGACTTGTAAGCAATAGGGACTGTGTCTCCTTCATTAAACGTCAAGTACGTGAAACCCACGGCACCTGGAACAATTCTTATTACCAGGTTTGTGTGGTTATCAGGTGTTAGTAAGTGTTTAGATTCAAGAAGATCAGACTACAAAGTTTGCAGTATAGCTGAATGTTCCGGAAGCCAGCAAGTTTTGGTAAAAGTAGGTTGTATCAAGGCATATAGCGGCTTGATACGCAGGGCATAATCGGGAATGTAAGTACGCCCAAAATTTAAAAAACCCAGCAAAGATTGTAATTTTTTCAGAGTTGTTGGAGCACCCAAACATAAAATGAGACACAAAATGATTTTATTACCATTTTACTTTTCCAGCTTTCTACCAAACAGAGAGGGCATGGCGGGGCCAGTGCCTCATTGCTACTGATTGGCAGCAAGGACGAGTGGCCCCTTCTCTTTGAAGTGTGCATGCTGATTTGGCCGTCTACCTTGCTACAGCCAAACTGACATGCGCAGTTCAAACTCTTCAACCTTAGACAGCTGGGTGGAGAGCAGTCACAGGGTCCAGTGCCTTTCAGAGGCTGAGGCGGCCTGCTCCAACCAATCCGGATGCAGCTCTGAGCAGCGTCCGGATTGGATAAGGTGTAGTTTGCTTTTCTACGTCACCTCATGCCCGTAAGAGTCAGTTCAGTTCAAAAATCAAAGTTTATTTGGACAATTGTCCTTAAACAGATAAAACATTTTAAAAAACAATTCATTGTTCATAAAAACTTTAAAACAGTATATGACTTACAACTCATTAAAATGGGTCAAACACGACTTGAGCTAATCGCAATTTATAATTTGTTTAACTTTTTGCATAAATCTCCCCAGTGCACAAGTAATATCTAAATTCATCATTTCTGTTAGGAGGACACTTGCAGCAAGTCTATTATGTATACCGTATTTTTTAAAAATGGGACATAAGATCTCTTTTCGTGGTTCTAAAAGCTTTGTACAATCCAATAAAATATGCATCATGTCGCATGTAGTTCCCAATATACACTTAAGTTTCCAATGCTATCTATCATCACTAATTTTACTCTAGTCTTACAATGATAAGGATTCAATCCAGTTCTTAATCTTAGGAAAATGTGTATCTTTTCGCCAGGCCTGGGCCATAAACTGTACCGACTTTTTCGTTGCCAAATAATCTTGGTCCTCGGCTCGGGATACTTCATATCCTACCTCCCTAAGAGCCTTCCTGGTAACTTCCATTTGGAGAGTCACAGGACTTACATCCAGTCTCAGCAATTTACCAACCATCTTAAAGGAATTTCTAACCCCTTTAGCCCATGATCGTTCACTCGTCAAGGCTTCCCTCCTACACCATTGCAAGACTTTTAGATCTTCCTCAGTGCCCAAACGTAAGGGTCAGAGCCAGGAACTGGAGAGCCTGAGGACGTGCTGCAAGGTAAAGGAAACCTATATGGTTTTTGCCTTCCTGACTCACTGTGTTTGCCGGTGTGTTTGAGTGGCTGTGTTTATGATTGTAACTGTATGTGTGTGTGTGTGTGTGTGTTTGTGAGCTTGACTGTGTGCCTTACCATTTTTTAATGTCATCAACCGATACTGTGGTAGTGAGGGAATCCGAGGAGGAGGTTATGGGGAGGCAAAAAAGATTGTCACACCAGGCGCCACCAGTGCTAAAGCCGGCCCTGACCACCTCTTCTGCATCCACACCCCACGCCGGAGGGCCGTCCGGGAGCAGAAAGCGCCCTGAATGATGATGGAGCACTTGTGAGGCACTTGTATGGTACAACTTCTTGATTTATTTGCTGATTTACAAGCATCCAAAGATGTTCAATGTGATTAAATAACATTGTTCTATATATCTATAGTTTATTAGTGTATTAATGCCTAATGTGTTTTAATCTTGGTTGTTCTTAAAAATTGTTCTACTCGGACCAATTCTCTACTGAACTGTTCTTTACACAGGTCCCATTGACTTTATTGGGTTAACCCCTTTTTTGTAACCCCGAATGATGATGGAGGGTAGCTTTCGGAGAAGCACTGGGCTCGTAAGGCTGGCAGCCATTGAGGCCGGTGTCAGCCGGATCACTCTGCTTCCCTTCTCTGCGGACAGGATCCTGAAGGCTTCCTGAGTGTGAGCTGATGGCCCCAGACACTTGCGCCATCATGGACATGCGCTGAGGGGCATCGGAATCCTGGGCCGGTTCAGCGCTGAGGAGACTATGGAGGTTTGTGAAGTTCACAGATATAACTCAGAATTTCACCAGGTAAGTGCATGAGGTGCAGACAGCACAAGTCAGAAACAGTGACCAGCGATTGCCTCTAATTTCAACTTGTTCTTTCGACTTGTTCTCTCTAAAATTCATGCAATAATTCAGAGGAAAGTCCCTTGTCTGAAGTTTAGACAACTCAAATATAAATAAGCATTGGCAAAGCTAATAGTGCTTGCCTATGTGATCTATTGGCTTTGTCAATGTTTTTAATCATGATGCCCAGCAGCACGGCAGGTGAGCAGCATGGCTGGTGAGCAGCACGGCGGAAAGGTTTTTTTTAAAGTTCTATTACACTGCCTGCACTGGCCGCCTCATAGTGCATCATTTTTTTTTATTGCTGGCAGCAGAGTGGGGTGGGAGGTATCTTGGAAGGATGGGGGCGCGCAACACGGAGGGTGTCGATGGCTCCTGGCCTTCCTTCCCATCAGCAACAAAAAAGCACAATAAGGTGGCCAGTTCTGACAGTGTCATGGTGTATTTGTTTTAAAACTTTCAGCCATGCTGTACAGCAGCCACATTACTGTGCGACATGGCTAGAACACATACAAAGCAGGAGGGGGCAAGCAACAGGACGGGCCAGAGTGGAAGAGGACAACCAAAAAGATGAAATGGGACAGGAGAGTGGGAGGGGACAAGCAACAATTCTGAGGCTTTTCAGGGCCCCTGCAGGTGGCCCCCCAGAAGAGGGCGGCCATCCTAGTGCCACATGATGGCACATCGCCCGCCGGGCTAGTGTTTCTGACCCTTTCATGTCCGGCACGTCCCGTGGCATTTCCGGGCACCAGTGGGTGGGAGCCAGGTATATCTACCGCTCCCGCCCCCCTGGCGATCTCGTTTCCAGTAGATCGCACGCCATTTCCCTCCCTTCCGCTTACCCGGCGTGCTGGCTGGTAAGTTGGCTAGAGTAGGTAGGCTGTTAACTTGTTATTTTGTGTTGCAGGCAGAGTTACAGGGCGATCGAGAGGCTGAATGGTAGATAGGGGTACCCTCTTCAGGGGCACAACATGGGTGCAAATGCCAAACAACACCAGGAAGTCCTTATAGCAGACCCTGGAGGAACGACGGCGCCCGTTAGTCCTTTGGGCGGTTGTAAACCTGAGCAACCGGGGGCTTGCCTAGATAGGCTTCACCCCCTCAAGAGGCGTGAGTAAATGGGTGGACTGGTGGTCCACATGATGTAAGGGTGATCCCCAAAAATGGTGAGCACCAATTGGTTAGGGCCACGGTGCAATTTGGCTCCTCAGGTGGGCAGGGCAGCTTAGGGGTGTCACTGCTGCCTGCCCTTGGCTCACCCGTAAGTTAACCCAACATGTTGGCATATTTTATTATGCAAATAAACCAGCAGCAGTGTTTTCTCCAACAAACAATGTGCCTTGTGTGTTTATTTTGAGGTTATTGGGGTTTTGCAGGAGGGGTATGTTGCTGATATTGGCTCTAAGGGTGAGGTACAAGGGTGCAAACAACAACACAGAGGGTCAGGGAGATGGGAGGGGCAAGCAACAACACAGAGCAGTGTGGAAGGGTGCAAATAACAACATGGAGCCGGACAGGAGGCCAGGAGGGTGAAAGCAACAGCAAGGAGCAGTACGGGAGGGGGCAAGCAACAACACGGAGAGGGGCAGGAAGGTGGGAGGGACAAGCAACAACTCGGAGAGGGGTGGAAGGGTACAAACAACATCATGGAGTGGGACAGGAGGGTGGGAGGGGCAAGCAACAACCCAGAGAGGGGTGAAAGGGTGCACACAACAACAATACAGAGAGGGACAGGAAGATGGGAGGGGCAAGCAACAACACAGAGCAGTGTGGAAGGGTGCAAATAACAACATGGAGCCGGACAGGAGGCCAGGAGGGTGAAAGCAACAGCAAGAAGCAGTACGGGAGGGGGCAAGCAACAACACAGAGAGGGACAGGAGGATGGGAAGGACAAGCAACAACTCTAAGAGGGGTGGAAGGGGGTAAACCACAACATGGAGCCGGACAGGAGGCCAGGAGGGTGAAAGCAACAGCAAGGAGCAGTACTGGAGGGGGCAAGCAACAACACGGAGAGGGACAGGAGGGTGGGAGGGACAAGCAACAACACGTAGAGGGGTGAAAGGGTGCAAACAACAACACAGAGAGGGACAGGAAGATGGGAGGGGCAAGCAACAAAGCAGAGCAGTGTGGAAGGGTGCAAATAACAACATGGAGTTGGGCAGAAGGCCTGGAGGGTGAAAGCAAGAGCAAGGAGCAGTACGGGAGGGTGCAAACAACAACACAGAGAGGGACAGGAAGATGGGAGGGGCAAGCAACAACACAGCAGTGTTGAAGGGTGCAAATAACAACATGGAGTTGGACAGGAGGGTGAAAGCAACAGCAAGGAGCAGTACGGGAGGGGGCAAGCAACAACACGGAGAGGGACAGGACGGTAGGAGGGACAAGCAACAACACAGAGACGGGTGAAAGGGTGCAAACAACAACACAGAGAGGGACAGGAGGGTGGGAGGGACAAGCAACAACACGGAGAGGGGTGAAAGGGTGCAAACAACAACACAGAGAGGGACAGGAGGGTGGGAGGGACAAGCAACAACACGGAGAGGGGTGAAAGGGTGCAAACAATAACACGGAGAGGGTCAGGAGGGTGGGAGGGACAAGCAACAACTCAGAGAGGGGTGGAAGGGTGCAAACACCAGCATGGAATGGGCAGGAGCCCAGGAGGGTGAAAGCAACTGCAAGTGGTGGGAAGGTGCAAGCAATAGCAAGGAGTGGGACAGAGTGCTCGGAGGGTGAAAGTAACAGCAAGGAGCGGTACGGGAAAGGGAAAGCAGGTCAAAAGGAGGAATGCAAATGGTGGAGCCAGGACTTAGATGTCACACTTCTATGTAAGGCCATAGAGTGTGGCTATGCTGACATACCAATATAGCATTACAATATATTTTATCCAGTTAAAGGGGTTCTGCTGTGGATGATCAACTTACGTATAATCTATTCCGTAACTTTATGGGTTAGTGCTTGAGGATCGATAAGGGTATGGATCCTCTGCTGTTCCCTATTATCAATGCACATATCTTTGATGTTATCCTGGTAAGCCTTGAGTAACTTTGAGCAAACAAGTAACAAGCATTGCCGCTGAAGTCCCTAGAGAGTTCCCAGATGAGTTTTCAGGGCCAGAGGCTGTGTGGTGAAGGGATGTGCAGGACTGGCAGAGGTACAATCCTCTCCAGAGTTCATCTGGTCAGGCTGTGTTTAGGTGATGGTGGCTGTCAATCAATCAAACCGGACTTGTAAACTGCGGCTAATCCCCTGTGAGTGTATCCAGGCGCTGAGAACCCTCCTGCGAAGGAGTGCTAGCGGTGGGGGTTCTCATTAGATTTGTGCTGGCATCCTTTCACCTACCTGAGCTAGTGAGGTCAGCCTCTCAAGGCCAGCGTCCTCCTGACCTCACAGTGTCAGGATGTTGTTTCAGGAACGTTTCTTTGGATATTACCCTAAATTGGGTTCTTAGCACCTCCCATGCTCCTAGCTACCTTCTACATTTCTGCTGTGATTTAATGCATCGCAAACAAATGATGGACGGAATGCAGAATAATTCATACATTCACCTCCATTCAAGCGATCTGGGTTAAATCCATTGTTCTTTTGCTCACCATCCCACTCCAGTTCAGACCCCGCCATATGCAAATCAGTCTTGACCCTGTGCCTCATGGGAACAGTCAAAACTGAACTGCCAAGCTAGGTCCTCCCTGGACAGGAAACAAGCATCCTAGGACCGGTTTCTGGGTATTACCCTTCATCAGCCAGGATAGCTTGACTCCAGAGGAATGGAGAGCACGGGACCCACGTCTGGGCATACCCATCCCACTTAGGGTGCAACGCAAACAAATTATGGACGGAATGCTGAATAAATCATACGTTCATCCCCAGTAAAGCAATCTGGGTTAAATCCATTGTTCTTTGTTTTCTCATAATTAAATAGTAAAGAGTGTTGTGTGGTTTAACTCGCATGTGCCACCCTAATGGACTTTGCACACAAAGGCCGGATACGTTGAATGTCGCAGTGTGTCCAGACTCTGTCGAAGTCCATCTTTTCTTCATTGGTTCTATTTTGGTCCATCTTAGGGCATGTCTTGCTGCCTCTCTGCTCTTCTGGCTCAGTTTTACTTTTTCGGCCTCACTAACAAAGCCTTGACTCTCCTCGTGGGATGTGGGCGGACAGATGTCGGGTTGTGTTCTCCGGCGGAGCGGTGGAGTAGGCCGCGTCCTCGGCCTCCTCTTCTCCCCAGGCACACTCTTGGCAGGTCCCAACCCTGAGTTTGTGGTTTGATCTCTGCCGGCCACTCTCTATTTCTGGTCTGTGGTCACCGGGTCTGTGCTTGGCGAGTGTCTGTCTGTACTTTGGGTTTCTCACCACAGTGTGGTTTCCAGGAAGGTTACACTTTCTTCCTTGTGATCTGTAGCATTGTAGCTTGTTGTGTTGTTGAGATGTGCCTCTTAGTCCCCATGCAGGCTGGTTCCAAGCCCCTGTGATGGTTCTCTTCTTGACTGGGCTCTCCTGAGTGTGGATTCTTGAGGGGAGGGGCAATGATCCGGCTTTTACATGATGAATGTAATACTTCCAGTGTAAGTTCTTACAAAACAACACAGCTAAGGGGCATATCATTAACAACCGGCGATAATTATTGCTAAGCGCACTTAGCGCTAGGATAATTATCGCCGGTTTCTATCGCGGAGATAGCGTGCTATCAGCAACGCTTATCTCCAAAGCGATAGAAATCAAGGCGCAAGCTGCCAAATGTGCGATTATCGCTGGAAATCCAGCGATAATCGCACAACATTTGGCGAATGCTTGCTGATAGGGCAGGGCAGACTTAGCCAGGATATCATGGCTAAGTCAGATTAAAAGCTGGCGTAAGGAAAGTAGCGATAACCGATGTTAGTGCTACTTTTCTTATTGCTCTGCAGGTTAGCGTGAGGCTAGATAAGAGGAGAAATGTCGGTTAGCAACATTTCTCCTATTATTCTGGGGAGGAACGCCCACTTTGCATCTCATTAGAGATGCAAAGCTGGGCGTTAAGGGAAAGGGCGCTGAGGCAAAGTTTCACCCAATAGCGTGACCTTGCTAATAGGGTGATACAATTATCGCCGCTTTTCGGCCGAAAACTGCAGCTAAAGCGGCGATAATTGTCTTGATGATATGCCCCCAAATACTTGTAAGAAGTCACACCCTAGAGCCTATATACCAAGTGTAGTCGGGGATGGGTGGTACTACTGAAAAACAAGCCCAAGAATATCACCATAAAGGTTATCATGAAGGAACAGAAATTTGAAAGGTAAGAGCATATAGGGAAGTATAGATTGACTATTCTACCTACCTCAAAGATATATATGATATGTGTCACCAAGATGCATATAAGTGGAGTTAGTTCTAAAAAATCTATACTTAGCTACCTTTCGATATTTTGTCTTCGATACCTGCTTGCTTCGATAATATGGATTCGATGTTCAGGATGCACACTGCGACCCAAACACCATAACTTTAGCTTTATTCTAAATAATCATCAATTTTCTGATTACAGTACCTGTACTGTAATACTTCCGCTGATTTTCATTGAAGTCCTATAATTACAAGAGCGCTTGAAGAAAGAAGGCACAGGACAGGTAACCTAGACATCTTTGGAACAAAGGGGTTTGTTTTTACTAGCACTGAAGGGGAACTGCTAGGAAGGGGAAAACAAAAGGAGTGCGGATACCACCCTGCCCTCCGACATACACATCTCCTCAAGCACAAGACGACTCTGGGATATACTAAACACATTTCTACAAGAACTCAAACCCCCATAGGCCCCCCACTGCCACCCCCCCCCCCTCGTAAGACCCTGTCCGGTGCAACACTGAGTCCACAGCTGCCCAGAGTAGGCACCTTGGGGCAGATTTACAAGCTGCTTGCGCCACTTTTCAGTCACTTTTAACGTGAGAAAAGTGAAGCAAAAGTTGCTCAAGGGGCTTGTAAATTGCGATTCTCCGGGTATTGGGGTGTCTTTCATAGATTCACATGCCTGAATCATTCCCTGTCGTTGGAGTGGGAGTCCCACGGTACATAAAAAAGCAATAATTTGTATATAAGAAACCAAAATCTTTGGTAATAACCAACCAGGAAGTAAAGTAGCCCTAAGCTACAGTGTAAAAAAACTTCCACACTCATGACTATCCTAGTCATTTTGTATAGACCAAACTGCAGCCAATCAGGCGTCAGCACCCACTAGAATGTTCTCCTCAGAGGCTCAGGCTCTCAGATTTTCTACCGCACGTCGTGTGAAGGGAGTCTCCCTGAGCTCTGCTCAGAACTTCTCAACCTGACTGGTATTTTCGACCTATTTTAGAATGTCTACTTCAAAAACTCTCTTCAGACCATGTAAGTCTTGTGGGAAGCTTAGGCTTTATAAAGAAGATCCCCACAAAAAATGCATTTATTGCCTGTATCCAGACCATGAGGTACAGGATTGTAAGATCTGCAGAACCTTTACTCAGAAGACCCTCAGAGACAGGGAAGGTCGTCTTCTTCTATGGTTACAGAAAATCAAGGACCAGGATAATCCTCTATCTGAGGTAGGAAGTTTGGCTTCAGGGTCTTCTATTTCCTCCAGAAAAAGGAAGATTGAGGCGGAGGTATCTTCTCCTGGGGCTAAGGTGTTGAGAAAAGTTTAGGATTCAAGCTTGCCTTCCTCTTCTACCTCAAAAAAGGCTTCTCCACCATCAAAATCTGGACAAAATACGCCCCCGAGAAAGTCTGCTAAGTCTTTACCATCTAAAAGACTGTCTCAGAAAAATTTGCCTCAGAAAAAGACCTCGTTGGCGACTGCATCGTCGACGGTTTCCGTCTACGATGTTTCCTCCACATCGACGTTAACTTTCTCTTCACCAAGACCTAAAATGATTATGTCGTCGGCTTCCTCACCGTCGACGATGGTCTCAGTCTCAGTAAGACCCATCGACGAAGGTACTACCATCAAGCGTCGACGCTCCTTTATCGTCGAAAACGAAAAGGATGTCGTCGACGAGCGCATCATCGGCGAAGCTTAGCCCGTCGACGAAAGTCATACTGTCGACGGGTTCCTCGTCGACGGTGACCGCCTTGCCGTCGACTCGACAAGAGTTCCACCGTCGTTGACGCCTACGTCGTCGACGAAGATTGCCTCGTCGTCAAAAGCATCGTCGACTTTGTTAGCCCCTTCGACGAAGGTTGTTGTTTCATCGTCGGCTACGATTCATACAATATCTCCGACGATGATTCCGTCGACGGTTGGTCCGTCGACGCCTCTTCTTTCTTCATGCACAGACATGCAAGTTTGGTCGGCTGCTCCGTCTGCTGCCTCCTTTCCCTCTCCGTCTACGGGGGTTTCCTTATTGCACAGAATAGGTTCTTCTTTAACGGCTCTGTCACCGCTGAAATTGCCTGAGCAGCTTTTAGATTCAGAAGAAGCGGAGGATGATAAATCCGATGAGGATGACAGGTTCCGAGTGGCCAGAATTCCTTCAGAACTGCTGATAAAGTGTCAGGAAGATGATGAGGATGAAGAACAGCTTCATGAGTCTATAGATCAAGCCCCTCCTGTGGTACCAACAGCACAGATGCCGCTGGATCTCCTTAACAATCTGCAATACATATTGAACGACTATTACCGCCGGTTCCCTCCGTCTGAGTCGGCGGAGTCGCTTCCTGCAACACCAATGCCTCTAATACCAGCTTCAACCTTAAGAATCCCAAGACAATCCTCTCCAGCACCTGACGTACGTTCCACAATTCCACCGTCTCCGGCACAATCTCACCATACGCAAGGAGATTTAACCACTGATGATGACAGAGAGGAAGGAGAGGTGGATGATGTGTCGGAGTGGGACGATTACCAAGCACAAACCCCATCACCTACTGCTCCTCATACCGTGGAATCGCCGCCTGTGGACATAGGGGGATTCCATCTCGTCATGGAAAGAGCAACAAAGAGGTTTCAAATAACTATGGAAACTAAACAGGACTATTATTTTTTGTATGACTTTAAAGATCAGCCACAAAGACAAGTTAAAACAATCCCGATTATAGACTTTATTTGGAAGGAGGGCCTTAAGATCATGTCGACTCCAAATTATTTGCCCGCAGTCTTACCTCGTGTAGACAAAAAGTATAAAGCGCCTCTCACATCGCCCGCATGTCTTATAGGGCAAGCTAAGGCAGAGTCGGTTGTCACTCAAGCAGCCCAGCGACGAGCCAGGAACCCGTCCTCACAAGTGACCGCTTGTTGGACTTGGCCCTTAGGGCAGGTTCACCCCTAGACTTTTTGCCTTTAAATGGGGACCTGGTGATGGTGATTTTTGGGTTCTGCGCACTTTCACTGTGTCCCAGTGGAAAGTGCGTGCGCACTCTGAGTGCATGTGCTGAGCTAGGCCTGCCCGCCCATAGGAATGCATGGGGAATGTATGTGTCCCTGGTAGTTCCTGATGCGTGGGGTGTACAGGCTCGAGTCTGGTATGTGTGAACTCGTGAGAGTGAATGCTGCAAGATGGTGTATGCGGCATGTATGTGTCTAGTGGGGAAGTGTCATTCCTAGACATGGCTGTACGTGTGCAGTGAGGGTGCTGGAGTGTGATTGGCTGGAGCTGGCTGGCATGCCAGGCTCCAGGAAGTCTTGATGGGTCTGCCCGGTGGTGAGTGGGAGATTAGCATGCTGATGGCTGGGGAGGAGTGTACCTGTGTCCTGAATGAGGCTGGGTTTTCCCCTGACAATGCTGGCTCCGCCCCCCTGTGGTGCGTCTAATGACCCAAGCCCTGCCAGTGAATAGAGAGGGTGGTTGAGGTAAACAGAGTACTCAAGAACCAGCTGCGACTGGTTCCGCCCCCACCCTGCACCTACAGACAAAGGAAATGGTGTATAAAAATGGGGCTGTGTCCCCACAGATGTTGTTCTCTTCTAGGATCCTGCCTGAGGGGGCTGCTGCTGCTGCTGGGCCAGAGGACCGCCACTTGGGGTGTCTCCCTGCCTGGAGACCCAGTGTGCTGGCTCTGGGCCCAGCCTTGCCCCCCTGCCTGCCTACAAGGACTTTGCTGGATCCTTTCCTGATTTATAGCGCTAGGAGCGCTTGGCTTTTCCCTCCTAGCGCTGAGAGCGCTTTTATTTGACTTGCAGCGCTTGGGAGCGCTGTGGTCACCCCTCTAGCGCTTGAGAGCGCTTTATATTGTCCTGGCGCTGTAGCTTGTGCCCACAAGCGCCTGCGAGTGCTTTTTCTGTGCCCATAGCGCTTGGGAGCGCTTTATTGTCCAGGAGCGCTGTTCATCGTTTTAGAGCGCTTGGGAGCGCTTTCTGTAAGGCAGGTGCCCACCCTGCATTTCGCTGCTCGAGGGGCTGCCCACGCCGCATATTTGTTTGATTTATTTAACACGGGAGCCCACTCCGTGTGAAATCACCGCTGCAGCCCGGGAGACCCGGCCGGGCCGCCGCGCTGCCCACGGCGACCCGGAAGCACCTCTCTGGCCGGCCAATCATAGCGCGGCCCTGGGAAGAAGGAGCGGAAGTCCCGCCCCCGCAGCGAGAAGCAGGAAGCGGCCGTCTCCTCCGGGGCTCCCGAGGGAGAGAGAGAGCCCCTGGGTGTCCCGCCGAGGAGTCTGGACGTGTGCCCCGGGCGGAGCACGAAAGAGAGGAGTCCCCCGCCCGACGTTAGCAGAGCCAGAAGAACCGAGGAGCCTCCACCTGAGAGCCCGGTGAGTGTGCACGGGCAGGGGGAGGCTCAGGGGGCATTTGTTTAGAGCCGGAGAGGCTCTACCTTGTCGGGGCACATTGTCGGTGCCCGCGCCCACCCCCCCTCCGGTGTTCAGAGCCTGCGAGGCTCAGGGGCATTTTCTGTTTGCGAGCCCCGAGGTTGCGGGGCATAATTTGTTCATTTGAGCCCTGAGAGGCTCCAAGTGCCCACATTGTGTTGCGAGCCCAGAGAGGCTCGTGGGGGCATTCCGTTGTGCAGAGCCCCGAGGCTCAGTGGCAGCCCACAGTGTTTTGTTGAGAGCCCTGTGAGAGGCTCAAGGTGCCACCTATGTTTTTGAGCCCAGAAGAGGCTCAGGGGCCATTTATTTACGAGGAGCCTGAGAAGCTCCTGAGGGCCCGGTCAATCCTTTGAGAGCCCAGCGAGGCTCCCACATTGGCCCCATTGTTGTTTTTGAGCCCTGGAAGGCTCAAACCTGCTTGCACCAGTTGCCCAGCACTTTGTGGGCAACTGCCACGTTTAGGCCCTGACATTGGGACAGTTCTGGTGTTCCTGGCCTAGGGACAGTCACAGGTGGTGACTTGTGTGAGTTTGGCGCAATTGTTCTTACACCTCTGAATGTATTGTTGATGCATCATGTGTTTTCCTCCCTTACACCTCTGAATGAATGTTATGCATTGCATCATGTGTTATGTGCTTACACCCCTACAGGTATTGTGATACATAGGTGGTTGTTTTCTCCCTAGTACAGGTGGTGCTAGTGAGGTCCTGTTACCAGTGATTACTGGTTGTGTGCTATTTTGTGCTACAGTGATTTTATGTTCTAAGTTCTAGGCCTACAAGTATTGTATTCTACGTTCAGAAAGTGCTATTCCTGACAGTGGTCCAGGTGGCCCTGTCTTGTAAATAATCCCTTGTAAATTCTACCCGTGCCTCTGGCACATTGTAAAGTGTGTGTTTTATCTAATGTGTTTTTGGTGTAATACAAAGGCTATTTTTATATAACCTTCTGTGGAGTTTCCTTTGTGGTGGGCCTTTGGGTGTTGTTGCTGGGGTGCGTGCGCAAATACTTAACTCACATCGCCTCCGAGTTTAGCCTTGCTGCTCGCGCCACGTTACCTAGAGGGTGAGCAGGGGTTATCTTGGCGTGTAACTCCCTTGCCCTGACTTGGGAGTGGTGGTCTCTGACTGACTTTGGCGAAAGCCCTGGCCAGCCAGGGATCCCATTTCCAACATTGGCGGCAAGCGGTGAGGATAAGGATTTGTGTTTGCGTTGTACCACAGTAGCAGCTGGCTGCACCACAAAACTCTGCATTTTATATGACCACATTTTAGGGGATTGTTTTTTTTTTGAAGTTTCATATTTTCTTCTCCTGAAGGTATCATTGTGTAATTGTGTCAGTACATTTGTTCCCCCGCCCTGCGCCCAGAGTCGGTACCTGTGTCACTTGTGGTCAGGTTGAGGAATCAGGGGTGGTAGAAACTGCCTTACCAGTCCAAGGGGAGGGTTGTGTGTGGATGAATGGTGTGTGGCACTAGGCAAGTGAGTAGGAGTTCTCTAGGGTAGAGAGCTTGCTGAATACCTTGTGAATTGTGTACTCCTGTGTTAGCTCAGACCCCTAGGTTCCCTGTGTGATCTTTTCTCCAGAACGTCCGCCAGAATGGAGCCTGCTTTTGATTTCTGTGTTCTGTTTAGATACAGTATGGGAGAGTTGGTAAGGTTCTGTGACGAGAGAGACATAGGGGTGGATGAGTCAGACACTCAGTCCGAACTTAGGAGCAGCCTGATCCTATGGCAAAAGGGTCAGTGGGATCTTGAGCACAGTGAGGAAAGGGCCCGGGCTTCACACCAGGAGGGTGGTGGGTCTGTGGGGAGCCCTGAAGATTCAGAAGAGGAGGAAGAAGATGACAGCACAGGGACGCCAGCAGATAGTGAGGACCCCATAGATAGGGAGTCCCTTGCTGGGTCCAGCGTAGGAGGCAGCGCCTCATCCCTTTACCTGTCCCCAGAGGAGCTGGAAGATAGGAGGAGAGAAAGGGAGCACCAGCTGGCTTTAGAAAAGCTCAGGTTGGAGCATGCCCAGGCTATGGCACAGCTGGGCGTTAGAAAGCAACAGCTGGAGGTTAAGAAGCAACAGCTAGAGACCGAGAGGGTCTTAGCGCAGGAAAGGATAGAGGAGGCTGAGAGGGCCTCCACCAGAGGCGAAGTAGCTCTGGAGGGTAGACTATCCCCTGCGCGCAGTTTTGATTTTCTGGGCTCCCCAGGGAGGGTTGAGTCCAGTGGTGGCAGCTATATAGAGCCCAGTGCGAGCAGTCCCAGTCCCAGTTCCCCCAGTATGGTACCTGTTTCCCCAGAGGAGGAGTTAAGGTTGAAGTTCAGGGACAGTAAGAAACTGTCTCACCAGTCTTGGGAAGATTTTGAGGACGAATGTTGTGGGACACTGTTTGATTGGGTAAAGGTTCACACGGAAGATGATTTTGACATCTTTTTTGACCTGATTGTCAAAGAGCACCTGCTCAGTTGTTGTTCACCAGGGTTGCGCACACACCTGTTGGGGTGTGGATTGTCTGACGCATGTGAGCTTGCAGATGAAGCAGACCGCTGGGAAAGGACTAGAGGTTCTCTAGAGTCATTGGTGAGTGACTCCAAAAGTAGTGGTTCAGGGATCTTCCAGCCCAGCGTGGTGGAAGAGGCTCAGTGTAGCCCAGCTAGGTCCCAGGATAGCGAGGAGGGTGTAGGGGCTTACTGCCTGGCTCAGTGGAGCAGGAGTGAGGGGGAGACTGAGGTTCCCCAGACGCCCAAAGCCCTGCCTCAGGACATGGATGGTTTCTGTAGGGAACACCAGGTTGGGGACCTAGGCTGTCCTGTTAGTCCATTTGAGGAGGATCTCCTAGTGAGTAGAGGACCTGGAGCGTCTGTAACCAGAGCTCCTATGGTTCTAGAGGCTGGCAGTACCGCTCCGGTAGGGAGGGTACAGGAGTCCAGCGTGAGGAGTGATTGGGGGATGAGTTCCCCAGTGGATGCACCAGTGGACCAGGGACTAGCCAGTTGGGCTAGATCTTCTTGGGGGGACCCGGGTGGCGCACTTCTGGTCTGGGGGATCGTCACGCACTGTCAGGTGGACAGAGGGCGGGAGATCTGCGCCAGACAGACAGTCACACAACAGATGTGTCATTTGTTAGCCTCAGGGGGATTGTGTGTGAGTCCCCAGAAGTCCTGGAGTGCCAGGCAATTGTTCCACCGAAGGTTTTAGACCAGAGGTTGGAAAGCCAGGTTCAGGATCAGCCTGACCTGAAGGGTAGGACGACTGTAACCAGTGTCCTGACCGGTTCTTCTTCCAGAGGAACTTCTCCAGGTGGGAGAGGGCAGACCTCTGGAAGGGGGTGCAGAGGGTGGGAGAGCCCACCTCTGACCCCGGTGCAACCTGAGTGGATAAGCCCTGGGTTGGAATGGCGTTCTAGGTGTACCCCTCGTCGGAGGTGGAGGAACCCTAGAAGAAGAGGTAGGGGGAGGAGAGCCTTCCCCGAGACTCCTGGTCCGCCTGAGGTTGTAGGCCCTAGGCTGGAGAACCAGTGGCAGTCTAGCCCTGTCTTGCAGACAGGAAGAGTGGAGAATGGCTCCTATGTTCCAGGGGTTACTACCCCCCGCTCTGCGAATAGGCAAGGACCAGTGGCACCTGGGTGGCCCAGGGCCTGGTCCTGGCCGCGGACAATTTAGGAGTACCAGTGGGGTAGCCCAGTTGGTCCAGACAGTGTGTTTAGAAGGAATCCCATGGGTTCACCGTGGCGTAGAACAGGAGGGTGTCCCTGCAGTTGTGGGCCCGCGTCCGTGTTCTATCGCCCCAAGCAGGGAAGTCCATCACAGTGGTGATTGTGCTACCCTGCGTTTTGGCTGGAAGGGGGTTGTGTTGGACTTGGCCCTTAGGGCAGGTTCACCCCTAGACTTTTTGCCTTTAAATGGGGACCTGGTGATGGTGATTTTTGGGTTCTGTGCACTTTCACTGTGTCCCAGTGGAAAGTGCGTGCGCATTCTGAGTGCATGTGCTGAGCTAGGCCTGCCCGCCCATAGGAATGCATGGGGAATGTATGTTTCCCTGGTAGTTCCTGATGCGTGGGGTGTACAGGCTCGAGTCTGGTATGTGTGAACTCGTGAGAGTGAATGCTGCAAGATGGTGTATGCGGCATGTATGTGTCTAGTGGGGAAGTGTCATTCCTAGACATGGCTGTACGTGTGCAGTGAGGGTGCTGGAGTGTGATTGGCTGGAGCTGGCTGGCATGCCAGGCTCCAGGAAGTCTGGATGGGTCTGCCCGGTGGTGAGTGGGAGATTAGCATGCTGATGGCTGGGGAGGAGTGTACCTGTGTCCTGAATGAGGCTGGGTTTTCCCCTGACAATGCTGGCTCCGCCCCCCTGTGGTGCGTCTAATGACCCAAGCCCTGCCAGTGAATAGAGAGGGTGGTTGAGGTAAACAGAGTACTCAAGAACCAGCTGCGACTGGTTCCGCCCCCACCCTGCACCTACAGACAAAGGAAATGGTGTATAAAAATGGGGCTGTGTCCCCACAGATGTTGTTCTCTTCTAGGATCCTGCCTGAGGGGGCTGCTGCTGCTGCTGGGCCAGAGGACCGCCACTTGGGGTGTCTCCCTGCCTGGAGACCCAGTGTGCTGGCTCTGGGCCCAGCCTTGCCCCCCTGCCTGCCTACAAGGACTTTGCTGGATCATTTCCTGATTTATAGCGCTAGGAGCGCTTGGCTTCTCCCACGTAGCGCTGAGAGCGCTTTTATTTGACTTGCAGCGCTTGGGAGCGCTGTGGTCACCCCTCTAGCACTTGAGAGCGCTTTATTTTGTCCTGGCGCTGTAGCTTGTGCCCACAAGCGCCTGCGAGTGCTTTTTCTGTGCCCATAGCGCTTGGGAGCGCTTTATTGTCCAGGAGCGCTGTTCATCGTTTTAGAGCGCTTGGGAGCGCTTTCTGTAAGGCAGGTGCCCACCCTGCATTTCGCTGCTCGAGCGGCTGCAAACGGCGCATATTTGTTTGATTTATTTAACACGGGAGCCCACTCCGTGTGAAATCACCGCTGCAGCCCGGGAGACCCGGCCGGGCCGCCGCGCTGCCCACGGCGCCCCGGAAGCACCTCTCTGGCCGGCCAATCATAGCGCGGCCCTGGGAAGAAGGAGCGGAAGTCCTGCCCCCGCAGCAAGAAGCAGGAAGCGGCCGTCTCCTCCGGGGCTCCCGAGGGAGAGAGAGAGCCCCTGGGTGTCCCGCCGAGGAGTCTGGACGTGTGCCCCGGGCGGAGCACGAAAGAGAGGAGTCCCCCGCCCGACGTTAGCAGAGCCAGAAGAACCGAGGAGCCTCCACCTGAGAGCCCGGTGAGTGTGCACGGGCAGGGGGAGGCTCAGGGGGCATTTGTTTAGAGCCAGGGAGGCTCTACCTTTTAGGGGCACATTGTCGGTGCCCGCCCCCCCCACCCCTCCGGTGTTCAGAGCCTGCGAGGCTCAGGGGCATTTTCTGGTTGCGAGCCCCGAGGCTCCGGGGGCATAATTTGTTCATTTGAGCCCTGAGAGGCTCCAAGTGCCCACATTGTGTTGCGAGCCCAGAGAGGCTCATGGGGGCATTTCGTTGTGCAGAGCCCCGAGGCTCAGTGGCAGCCCACAGTGTTTTGTTGAGAGCCCTGTGAGAGGCTCAAGGTGCCACCTATGTTTTTGAGCCCAGAAGAGGCTCGGGCCATTTATTTACGAGGAGCCTGAGAAGCTCCTGAGGGCCCGGTCAATCCTTTGAGAGCCCAGCGAGGCTCCCACATTGGCCCCATTGTTGTTTTTGAGCCCTGGAAGGCTCAAACCTGCTTGCACCAGTTGCCCAGCACTTTGTGGGCAACTGCCACGTTTAGGCCCTGACATTGGGACAGTTCTGGTGTTCCTGGCCTAGGGACAGTCATAGGTGGTGACTTGTGTGAGTTTGGCGCAATTGTTCTTACACCTCTGAATGTATTGTTGATGCATCATGTGTTTTCCTCCCTTACACCTCTGAATGAATGTTATGCATTGCATCATGTGTTATGTACTTACACCCCTACAGGTATTGTGATACATAGGTGGTTGTTTTCTCCCTAGTACAGGTGGTGCTAGTGAGGTCCTGTTACCAGTGATTACTGGTTGTGTGCTATTTTGTGCTACAGTGATTTTATGTTCTAAGTTCTAGGCCTACAAGTATTGTATTCTACGTTCAGAAAGTGCTA
This sequence comes from Lissotriton helveticus, assembly GCF_964261635.1. Taxonomy (NCBI): domain Eukaryota; kingdom Metazoa; phylum Chordata; class Amphibia; order Caudata; family Salamandridae; genus Lissotriton; species Lissotriton helveticus. The sequence goes on from NC_136065.1 coordinate 18,090,680, forward strand.
TTCCTGACAGTGGTCCAGGTGGCCCTGTCTTGTAAATAATCCCTTGTAAATTCTGCCCGTGCCTCTGGCACATTGTAAAGTGTGTGTTTTATCTAATGTGTTTTTGGTGTAATACAAAGGCTATTTTATATAACCTTGTGTGGAGTTTCCTTTGTGGTGGGCCTTTGGGTGTTGTTGCTGGGGTGCGTGCGCAAATACTTAACTCACATCGCCTCCTAGTTTAGCCTTGCTGCTCGCGCCACGTTACCTAGAGGGTGAGCAGGGGTTATCTTGGCGTGTAACTCCCTTGCCCTGACTTGGGAGTGGTGGTCTCTGACTGACTTTGGCGAAAGCCCTGGCCAGCCAGGGAACCCATTTCCAACACCGCTCCACCTGACAGAGATGGCAGACGACTGGATTCTATCGGTAAAAAGGTGTCGACGATAGCTGCAACTACAATTCGTGCAGCAAATTCCTTAGCAATACTAGGAAGATATGATCGACAAATGTGGTCGGATATTTCACCATATCTTGAAAAGCTTCCGGAACCAGATAGATCAGAAGCTAAGAAAATACTGCACAAAGGAGAGTGTGCTTCTGTGGAAATTATTGATGCAGCCGTAGATGTGGCGTCTACAGGTTTCCGACAGTTAGCAGGGGCCGCAGTCCTGAGGAGGCAAGGTTGGCTGAAGTTAACATCCTTCCGCCAAGAAGTCCAGGCAAAAATCATAGGTATGCCTTACGATGGGGAATTTCTATTTGGCCAACACATTGATGAGGCCTTGCAGGCCATAAAGAAAGATACTGAAAATGCAAGGTCGCTGGGTAACCTGCAGTTTCGCAAGTCCTTTCGAGGAGCCAAAGGACGTGAATCCTATTCTAATAGAGGGAGATACTCCCAACAACGCTCGTTCCAATCTTCACAGGGTACCCAACGATACCAGCCGTATAAGCAACAAACATACAGACAACGAGGCAACAACTTTTCGCATGGTAAAAGAAAGTCCTCTTATCGGGGACGGGATTCTTCCAAAAGGCAATGAGACCTGATACCTGGCACCACCTCTGCCCACACCAGGGTCAAAAGTTGGAGGAAGAATATTCCAGTACTTCTCAAATTGGTCCAAGATTACTACGGACAAATGGGTCCTGGATGTAGTGACCAGGGGACACGCCTTAGAATTTGTCAAAACCCCTCCAAATTCACCTCCAAAGGGTCCACCACCAGCCCACCTCAAGGAGCTGTTCTCCCAAATAAATATAATGATTCGGAAAGGTGCAATCTAAAAGGTTCCTCGATTGCAGAAAGGAAGAGGTTTCTATTTGAGGTTCTTCCTCATACGAAAGAAATCAGGGGAATGGCGCCCTATCCTCGATCTGCGTGCCCTCAACAAATTCCTCAAGAAACTGTCCTTCCGGATGCTAACGCTTCAAGAAATGTTCCAGCTTCTTTCCAAGGGCGATCACATGGCCACCCTTGACCTTCAGGATGCTTACTTTCATGTACCCATCCTTCCCAGGCACAGGAAATTTCTAAGGTTCACAGTGGCTAGCAGGGATTTTCAATTCAAAGTTCTCCCATTTGGGCTTCGCTCAGCACTTCGAGTGTTCACAAAGATGCTAGCTCCAGTGGCGGCACATCTTCGCTTGGAAGGCATTACATTTTTCCCATACTTAGACGATTGCCTGATCAAGGCCAATTCTTTGGGAGCAGCAAAAGTACATGTTCAAAGGTGCCTGTCGCTTTTTCAGTCTCTGGGACTCTCAATCAATTTCAAGAAATCCCATCTTGTTCCAACACAGAAGGTATTGTTTCTGGGAACCATTTTAGACACTCGGCTCGCTCAAGCCTTTGTCTCAAATGAAAGACAAGTCAAGATTTGCAACATGGCCCTCAGCTTGCAGCAAAAAGAGTACGTTTCAGTATGAATGTTCAAGTCATTCCTAGGGATGCTATCATCCTGCATCCCTCTCATACCCAACTGCCGTTTTCGGATGAGACCTTTCCAGGAGGAACTCAACCTCCAATGGGTGCAAGTCTCTGGGTCGTTCGACGACAAGATCATCATAACTTACCACATGAGAGAAGCTTTTCTTTGGTGGATTCAAAAGAAAAACCTACAAATAGGACGATCATTCCTGGTGGATGTTCCAATGTATATCATCACCACGGATGCTTCCCTAGAAGGATGGGGGGCATACCTACAGGGAATGACTATCAACGGAAAGTGGAATATGAATCAAAGAAAATGGCACATAAATCTGCTAGAATTGAGAGCGATTTTTCTGGCATTGAAGTCCTTCCGAACAGTAATACAAGGATCTACAGTTCTAATCAAAACAGACAATACAACAAGCATGCATTACCTAAACAAACAAGGGGGCACAAAATCGGGCTCTTTCTCAGCAGGCCCAGGAAATTTGGAGTTGGGCTTTAGATCACAGGATAAATCTTTCGGCAGTTCACCTTCCAGGAATGTCCAATGTGCTAGCGGACTCTCTCAGCAAAACAACAGTGTCCAATCACGAATGGGAACTCCATCAGCCGACTCTGGGCAGAGTCTTTCAAGAGTGGGGTCATCCCGATCTGGATTGATTTGCAACTAAACAGAACCGCAAATGCCTACGCTTTGCAAGTTGGGTTCCCCACAAGGACTCTTGCGGGGTGCACTTTTGATGAATTGGTCTCAAATATATGCATGCGCCTTTCCGCCGATTCCTTTGGTTCCCAGGGTCATTCGGAAAATGAAACAGCAACCATGTCGCCTCATCCTCATTGCGCCCAGATGGCCACGCCAGTATTGGTTCACCGAGCTTCTACTTCTCTCGGAGTGCAATCCCATACAACTTCAACCAATACCGTATCTTTTAACAATGCAGAAGGGTCAAATTTGTCTTCCGGACCCAGCGTCCTTGAAATTAGCGGCTTGGCTCCTCAACACGTTGAGTTCGCCCATCTAGATATTCCACAGGATTTTCAAGATGTTTTAGCCAATGCTAGAGCGCTTGCTACCATTAAGACATACAAACTTAAATGGAAAAGGTTTTGTGCCTGGTGTCTCACAGCCAATTTACATCCACTCCATGCTAAACCAGAACAAATCTTACCGTTCTTTCTTCAATTGGCTAAATCTGGCTTGTCTCATGCCACTTTGAAGGTGTTTTTGGCGGCCATTTCCAGGTTCCGCCGAGATGGCTCTAATTCTCTGTACTCTGCAAGAATAATTCGACAATTCTTCAAGGGTCTATTCCGAATGTTCCCTCCTGTCCGGCGTCCACCTCATTCCTGGTACCTGAATGTGGTGCTCTCTCAGCTCATGCGACACCCCTTTGAACCTATTCTTAAAGTGGATTTCAAATTCCTTTCAAATTCAATGGTGCTTCGTACCAATCCAAGCTACCTTCCTAAAGTTCCATTCGACTTCCATCTGAATGAACCAATAATTCTTAAAACATTCTTTCCTAACCCGCAAACGGTAGCGGAGAAAGCCATGCATTCCCTTGACATCAGAAGATGTCTTAAATTCTATCTTCAACGAACTGCTACATTGCGTAAGACTGACCAGTTATTTGTAGCATACGGAAGGATATGTCCAGGATACGCTGTATCCAAACAAACCATAGTACGCTGGGTATCCTCAGCTATCAGTCTATGTCATCAATAAGCAGGAAGACCATTGCAATCATTACCAAGGGCGCATTCTACGAGAGCGGTCTCCTCCTCAACAGCCCTTTTTGCTGTAGTGACTCTCCATCACATCTGCAGAGCAGCAACTTAGTCCAGCAAGCATACCTTCACCAAGCACTACTGCTTAGACGCTGCCAACCAAGCAGATACTTCAGTGGGACGAGCAGTGCTTCGCAATATTTTTAAATAAGGTGAGCCTCTGTTCTCCCTCCTCCTCTATGCTCTTTTAGACGCTTATTTTACATGTCATTATTGTTGTTTGCAAAGCACGTGTATGCACTATATACAAGTAGCATCTACGAGCAGGATGGTTAGTACTGCTATCTACTCTGATTCAGGCATGTGACTCTATGAAAGACACCCCAATACTGGATAAGAACAATAGTTACTTACCTGTAATCTGTGGTTCTCCAGTATTGGTGTCTTTCATAGATTCACATGCACCCGCCCACTTCCCCTCAGAGGCTCCTCAGGCGATTATGTTGGCTTCACTCCTGTGCGAGAAAATCTGAGAGCCTGAGCCTCTGGGGAGAACATTCTAGTGGGTGCTGACGCCTGATTGGCTGCAGTTTGGTCTATACAAAATGACTAGGATAGTCATGAGTGTGGACATTTTTCACACTGTAGCTTAGGGCTACTTTACTTCCTGGTTGGTTATTACCAAGGATTTTGGTTTCTTATATTCAAATTATTGCTTTTTTATGTACCGTGGGACTCCCACTCCGACGACGGGGAATGATGCAGGCATGTGAATCTATGAAAGAAACCAATACTGGAGAACCACAGATTACAGGTAAGTAACTATTGTTCTTACCATAACTAGAGAATCTGTATTTCATTAAAGCCACAGAGGCTAACATTATGCATATTTCTTCTGCCTCTTGTCTCGGCCTTTCTCTCTGTCTCCCACTCTCTCTCCCTTCTCTCCGACCTCCGTCCTTTGACCGCTGGACTGATGCACGGGTACACTCCATCCTATTAATTCATAATCTCTCGCCCGGCAGTCGCACTCAAACTCTGCTCCGTCCATCTATGCGTTGCCCCTGGGCCATGGGTTCTGTTTGGCACTCACCGTGTTTGTTAACGAGGCCCCACAGGCCGCAGTCCCACGCGGATGGTTCCTTCTCTCAGCCTTACAGGCTGTACCAGTGCTTTGATGTGTATGGTGCCCGGCTTTGCGGATCTTCGGACTCTACTGCATATTGTACTTATTCCTTTTTTTAAGGGGGTACATTCAGGGGCTTATTTATGGGCCCTTGAGTCACTTTTGTGCCACCGGTGCGTCACTTTTTGTGACACACCAGCGGTGTAAAAAATGCTCCATGTTGCGCCATATTTACAAAGTGTCGCACCTAGGTAGATGTGTCACTTTGTAAACCCCTGCGCCTCATTATACCTGGGCCAGGTATAATGTATGCAAGGGGGCGTTGCGAAGCTAGAAAGGTTAGTAGAAGTGACGCAGTGAAATCTATGAGATTTCACTGCGTCACTTCTAGGTCGTAAATGCATCAATATCTTACACCTGCCTCACAACAGGCGTAAGACTGAAGCAGGCACATTTGAAATGGGACTTGCCCATGTGTAATGACCCATTGCTGGAATTGCGTCACTTTTGTGACACACTCCAGCAATGCGTCATTTTTGCGCCTACAGACACGCCAGAAATTCTGACGTATCTGTAACTCCTTGCGACATGATGCGTCATACTGTATGACGCGTCGTTGGTGTCGCGAGGAGGGCGCAATGAAAAGTGACGCAAAGCTGTTTTCTCGCAGCGATGTGTCACTTTTCATAAATGAGGCCCTCAATATTTTGTATTTCTTTGTTTTATGTTTATTTTATGTTCCCTTTTCATAAAATAAAAACGATCAGAATTTTTTTTCAAAGGGGTTTGCAATGTCATTAAAACCTTCCATAATAATTGCCTGATGACCACATCAAAGGCAGCACAGAAGCCAACAAAGCGACAGAAGAAAGGACCCCTTTGCTCCATCGACTCCCGTGTCAGAGACCATATACTGAACAGCGACCTGAGGTAGAATTGTCTCCCTCAACCCGGCTTGTCCATAGGGCTTACGTCATCGGCCTCTGACCTCTCCTTCAAGGATGCAAGCTTTGTTTGAGTGACCAGTTCTGTCCCCACGTCCGAAAGGCTTCTCAGCCTGCAGCTTTGTGGGGTGGAAGCATCGAGTTTTTTTAAAAAGGACGACCGTTCCATTCCAGCTTTCCAGACATTGTCCCATTGTTAATATCCTATAATAATCTTGGGGGTAAACACTTTGCCCAGCAGTCCAAATTTGATTTTATGAGAACAGCAGGACGAACCTCCAGTACTACATCTCCCATAAGCTTTAAGGATACAATTGTGTTTCTATGGTAGAGACTGAAAAGCAAGACAAGATCTCAACACACTTGAAACTTTCTTGGGAGCCTTCCAAATACTCATCCAAGTATCTCCTCTCCAGATACCTTACCCCGACGTCCTCTGGCGACAAACAGAGGCCGGAGCAGGTTTTCTACTCATGCCTTCTTGCACTAGTTGCCAACATTTCCTGGAGACTTTAGTGGCTGTCACACGTCACATACTATCCCAACAGCTGTCATGCTGGAACCACTTTTTCTCTTTTAATCACACGTTATATTCCAACTTCTGGGAATTGGGAATTCAATAAAACAACATTCTCTCCCCGCTTGAACCCTTATCTATTCTTCTAAATCTCAAGATTTTCCTTTTGACAGGTCTACAGGCTCCATCGAGCAATCCTCGCTCCATACACCGGGTGGAGAGTGACACTTTGTCCTGGTGGTTCCTGAGCTTTAATCTTATTTTAAGGCAATCCTCCACCTGTTTTACTCTACTTGGACACCAATGTAAGATGTTACTGGCTACAGCCTCCCCTACGATAATTCTGTATTTTGTGGAGAATTTGACAAAAGTAATTGATGTTCATTGTTATTCGGGTTCATAAGACTTGTTGGGAAATCTACCTTCAAAGAGAGAGCCTTTTGTCAAATAATTGGAACCAAAAGCTTTACGATTAGGTCTGACAGCCGATGGCCACTACCCTCAATTTGTAATAATCGATCGGGCAGCATTGATACCATTAATGAACGTTTCCTTAGCCGGAGAATCAGAAGGAAACCGTTAACACAGAACATTCCCCCGAAGATAGGAAATGTTAAATATCACAATGTTGACATGGAGTATGCAATCTAGAAACACGTCTGTCTGGATGCAACAGGCAGATAGTAACTTCTTTAAATATAAGCTGGTCCTTAAGGGATTTAAATGAAAATCTCCAGTCATTAAAGTGATGCGAGACGAGGGAAACATCCTTGTCAGATGACTCGGATCATGAAAAAAGAGGCCGTTGAACATTGTGCATGTGAGCATTTTAGGAGTGATATTCATGTTTATCACACCCACATGGTCATGTTAGAGGGCTTTTTTCACAGACGAGCAAGAGCAGGCAAAGTCCATGTACGTTTGGATATTACCTGGCTGTAGGACATTACGGTGACTTTAGTGGGGTGAATGGACCCAGAGGCTCGCCCGGAACTGTTGGGAATACTCTACTGATGCTCGTGTAAGAAGCTACCTATTGAGGGCGGGTTTGGAAACAAATTATAAAATCGCTGGAGAGGATCTTTTAAAAAATCTCCTATTCCATTATCTTGTGTCAACCATGTGTGCTCCATTCCATGTCCATGATTCTGTTGATTTGAGATTCTTCACGTCCACCATGCATTTCTGACTCCTGCAGTCCACCTTGTATGGCCCTCTCCAGTTGCACTGGGTGACACTCTCAGCCAGGATTGCTGAGAGAGCGCCATGGAAATGTCAAGTGATGCACCTCCCATGTTAGCTATGCCTTAGTCAGGAATTTAACAGACTTTACATTCCAGCGTTAAGGCAGAGTTACCAGGATTTAAAATATCACTACCCCTCGTTGATGATATCACGAAGCTGGGGTAGTGATATTTTCCCATGGTGTTTTGTTAGGCACGCCTCCTTTACATCTCATTAGAGATGCAAAGCAAGGCATGAACAAAACGGGAGCTGAAGCAAGGAAACACGTGCTAGCGTGTCCTCGCAAATGATGCAATATAATTATCGCTGCTTTTCACCCGAAAACGGACGCTAAAGAGGAGATAACTATATCTTCAGGCCCTTGATGATATGCCCCAATGTATTTGTGGGGGAAGACCCCCCCCACATCCCCAACTTACCTTAAATTGGTAGTATTGGTATGTAATGTAAATGCATAATCGCGGTAAACAAATGAGTGCTAAAAAAATGCGAGGAAAATGCATGAAATGTATTTACCTCGTTGTAAAGCTGGACAGCGCTGCACAACTGAGGGGTTGTGGAACTGGTTTGGTTCTTTTCAAGTGTCCCTCTCAGCCTCCCTGCCTTTGCGTAAAGTGATGCTAATCACAGCAGGCAGCACCGGGGCCGGCTCCAAGCAGGAGAACGGAATTAAAAAGAGAGGGCCCCTCCCCCAAAGGGACGTAGCTCCGTGTCAAACTGTAAAGTGACAAGGTTTTGGCTTTGGGATTGTGAATTACCACCAACACTCATTCCATACATTTACTCATTCATCCAAATCTCATCCACATGATCGCTCGCCTGAGTGAGGTGCCTCAACTTGTACTAACTCAATCAAATGTTTAAATAAATAATTTAAATAACACCGTACACGCACATACAGTGCAAAATCTGTGGGACTTACAGAAACATTAAATGTGAATTGTTTGCTCACATGCCTGTATTGATGATTTGCATTGATTAGCACATTTTTAAAGACAGAGGTTTTTGTCTCGTGTTCTCGCTCTTTTGTCATATTTATGTTATTGCGGTTTTAGATCAAGGAAAATTCTCTAATGCGCTAACTATTTCCTTATGTATTTATATATGGACATTTTTAACTGATGCTTTATTGGCTACATGATTAATCAGGTTACATGATATGTACGGTGTTATTTTAAAATATTTATTTAAACATTGAGTCAGTACAAGGTGTGGCACGGTACCCGGGCGAGGGGTCATGTGCATGGGATATGGATGAATGAGTAAATGTATGGAATGAGTGTTTGTGGTAATTCTTGATCCCAAAGGGAAAACCTTGTCACTTTGCAGTCTAAGCAGGAGGCACATTGAAGGGTGCGATGGCTGCACCTGGCTGGCGTCACCTTTCTGCAGCAGCAGTTAGGGCAGACAACAGGCAGACCTGGCTCTGAACATGCATCCCTTTGAACAGTCGAAAGTGCAGTCCATCCCCCAGTGCTGCACCAGCCCACAGCAATAAACCACCCCTCAGCAACTGAAAAGGTGTGAAATAACTGAAGAGATCTGCCACAAGCCACCTGCCATGGGCCAACGGGGGACTTTCATTTACTCCTCCACTGCGGGTACCAACAGGCTGCGTAGTATGACCGCTTCTTGACAACTCACAGTGTGGGATGATAGTAACAAAGTCCATCCCAGCAGATCCCTCCACTGTGTCTCTCCAACCTATGCAGCTCTTCTTCGCCGTCTTCTGTTTGGGTGTTTTGTGTCCTTCCACAGCTTATATTCTCGGAACTACTTTTATCCTTTACTTTCAACAAACCTCAGGAGAGCATGTGTTTACTTACACTCTCCCTCTCCGTTGTGTGCTGCTTTCCTCTTCGCATTCACGCCCCCACGTGTGCAGTGTTGCTCCCCCCCAGGGCTCCTGTCTTGGTACCGTGCCACTCCCTGTTAATATTGAGTACAATTGTATTGTATTGTATTGTAATTGCATTTATATAGCGCTTACTACCCCTGACGAGGCGTCGAAGCGCTTTTTCGGCGGGTAGCACGCTACTCCGGGACCCACAGAGGATTAGTGTTGAATTAGTATAGTGAAACATGCAAGTACATTTTAAGTGGTGGATAGGTTAGTCAGTTATTTGGATTTGGAATTATAGCAGAAGGATAGATGAAATATGAGGTCATTTCAGTGGTGTATATTAGTCTGTTACTTGGAGTGAGAAGGATAGCGGATGGATAAAAGGAGAAGAAAGATTTGCATTCATATAGCACTTGTTACCCCTGATGGGTGTTGAAGCGCTTTTTGGCGAGTAGCACGCCACTCCGGAACCCATAAAGGATTAGTGTTGAAAATTAGTATAGTATGAATATGAAGTAATTTGAGTAGTAGATATGTTATTCAGTTATTTGGGCAGTATATTAGTATAGTTGAATATGGAACATGGAATTTGAGAAGTGAAAATGTTAGTCTGTTAATTTTTATAGAAAAGAAAGGATAGCGGAGGGATAAAAGAGTGAAGGGTTTTTTTTTTAATGAGAAAAAGGGCAGCATTTCTGTCCCTAGTCCCGATCAGTCTCGAACAGGCCCAAACAGGCAACTACCCTTGTCCTCTCCACCCTTAACAGGCCCAAACAGGCAACTACCCTTGTCCTCTCCACCCTTAACAGGCCCAAACAGGCAACTACCCTTGTCCTCTCCACCCTTAGCCTCGACGCCCGGGCTGAGACGCCCTAAGCCTGGCCTTTTTTGTAGCCCTAGTAATCAGGTGACCCCTTCAGCCAATGGGAACCCTAGCCCTAACATTATCCAATCACAACATTAGCCCTAACTTCTAGAACCAATAGGAGACCAGGACCTTGCAGCCAATCTTAACCCTAGTCCAAGCACCCAATCAGTTCAAAAACCCTGATCTCTACGTCCAGTAAAGGCCCTAGCCCTACCACTAGTCCCAATCCGTCCAATTAGCCAATGGTACAGCTAGCCCTAGTCCCTACTTCCAATAGCAAGCCTAACCCTACTCTTAGTCCCACACCTGGTCCAACAACCAATCACACCAGAAGCACTAAATAGCTACTTCCAATTGAAGGTCTAACCCTAGCCCTAGTCCCACCCTACTCCCAACAACCAATAACATAGGAAGCCCTAGTCCCTACTTCCTATAGAAATCCGAACCCTAGCCCTAGTCCCAACCCTGCAATGATTGAATCACAGACCGAGAAACCAGTCAGAACCCTCAAATACCCAACCAATGAGGACATTAACCCTAACCCAATAGAAACACCAGATACAACCACCAATCAGTGTACACATGTGCCAACCACCAGCACACCATATAAGGTCCCAGCAACCTCAGACAAGGTTTGCTGGCCAGGGAGTTGGAAGCTGCTTGCTCCTGTTCAGAATCTCCTAGGAGACAGACAGGCTCAATCCACAACTTTGGACTTCAGCAGGTAAAGGCTTCACTAACTCGAAATCTAACAATACTGTTTGAATAAAGCTCTACTCCCCCTGCTGGCCAAAAAACGAAGTGCACAGGCCCCAGTAAATACAGCTCACAGAAGCACCCTCTGATGTAGAAAATCCCTGTAGCTAGGGAGGGGGGGGGGTCAGGGGGGCTGGCCTCACTGGCTTGTGAACACAAAATGGTGGCGGGGGTGCACTGTTTAAGCACACAGGCCTAAGCACAGAGCAAAGGAGAAATTTGGAGGGAAAACAGATTTGTCACCAAGGAATTAGAGGGACAAACTACAGAGGTTGGACTGCAAATTCCACAATTCAACACACTAAATGAAGGCAATCATGGGCAGGGAAAACCACACATTTAAAACACAACACAGGTGATAAAATATGCAATTACAGGCAGGATAAAACTACAATTTTTAACTGTAACAACCACAGGCATAGACAGTAAACACAGAAAATGAAAATCGTTTTTTAAACAACTTTTTGTCTTGGGAAGAGACAGCACTAGTCTGTCTCCTTACCACTTCCTGGACTCTGCTCAAAGCAATCTGGGGCACATGTGGGCTGCAACTCACAAGATGGAGGAGAATGATTTGGGGTGCACCCAGCAAGGCCTTCAGGGGCCTGGGCCGGTGTGAGAGGAGGGCTCAGACTTGCCTGGTAGCTGAATAGCCAATGGTCTGCTGGCCTGGGGGTGGGGTTTGGGCAGCTGCTTGCTCCTGTTCAGAATCTCCTAGGAGACAGACAGACTCAATCCACAACTTTGGACTTCAGCAGGTAAAGGCTTCACTAACTCGAAATCTAACAATACTGTTTGAATAAAGCTTTACTCCCCCTGCTGGCCAAAAAACGAAGTGCACAGACCCCAGTAAATACAGCTCACAGAAGCACCCTCTGATGTAGAAAATCCCTGTAGCTAGGGGGGGAGGGGGTAGGGGGGCTGGCCTCACTGGCTTGTGAACACAAAATGGTGGCTGGGGTGCACTGTTTGAGCACACAGGCCTAAGCACAGAGCAAATGAGAAATTTGGAGGGAAAACAGATTTGTCACCAAGGAATTAGAGGGACAAACTACAGAGGTTGGACTACAAATCCCACAATTCAACACACTAAATGAAGGCAATCATGGGCAGGGAAAACCACACATTTAAAACACAACACAGGTGATAAAATATGCAATTACAGGCAGGATAAAACTAAAATTTTTAACTGTAACAACCACAGGCATAGACAGTAAACACAGAAAGTGAAAATCGTTTTTTAAACAACTTTTTGTCTTGGGAAGAGACAGCACTAGTCTGTCTCCTTACCACTTCCTGGACTCTGCTCAAAGCAATCTGGGGCACATGTGGGCTGCAACTCACAAGATCAATAATACGGTGGCATGCCAGTATCGAGGGCGAAATATCAAGGGACAGAATACTGAAAGGTAAGTGCACGGAGGGAAGCATAGATTTACTATTGTTAACTCCACATCTACCTACCTGGAAGATATATATATGTGTCGTCAAGGAATATATATGCAGGGTTAGGCATGGAGATTCTATACATGCTTACCTTTCGATATTGAGTTCTTGATATGAGTGTCCCAAGATAGTCTGTATTCGATATTCAGGGTCCACACCTGCCAAATGCACAACACACACTGACAACCTGCAGAGGGTACATGGATAAAACAGAAGCCCACGCATATGTACATACAAACACACTGACAACCTGCAGAGGGTACATGGATAAAACAGAAGCACACGCATATGTACATAGAAACACACTGATAACCTGCAGAGGAAAGACGGATTAAACAGAAGCACACGCATATGTACATACAAACACACTGACAACCTGCAGAGGAAAGACGGATAAAACAGAAGCACACGCATATGTACATACAAACACACTGACAACCTGCAGAGGAAAGACGGATAAAACAGAAGCACACGCATATGTACATACAAACACACTGACAACCTGCAGAGGAAAGACGGATAAAACAGAAGCACACGCATATGTACATACAAACACACTGACAACCTGCAGAGGAAAGACGGATAAAACAGAAGCACACGCATATGTACATAGAAACACACTGACAACCTGCAGAGGGTACATGGATAAAACAGAAGCACACGCATATGTACATACAAACACACTGACAACCTGCAGAGGGTACATGGATAAAACAGAAGCACACGCATATGTACATAGAAACACACTGACAACCTGCAGAGGGTACATGGATAAAACAGAAGCCCACGCATATGTACATACAAACACACTGACAACCTGCAGAGGGTACATGGATAAAACAGAAGCACACGCATATGTACATAGAAACACACTGACAACCTGCAGAGGAAAGACGGATTAAACAGAAGCACACGCATATGCACATACAAACAAACTGACAACCTGCAGAGGAAAGACGGATAAAAAAGAAACACACGCATATGCACATACAAACACACTGACAACCTGCAGAGGAAAGACGGATAAAACAGAAGCACACGCATATGTACATACAAACACACTGACAACCTGCAGAGGAAAGACGGATAAAACAGAAGCACACGCATATGCACATACAAACACACTGACAACCTGCAGAGGAAAGACGGATAAAACAGAAGCACACGCATATGTACATAGAAACACACTGACAACCTGCAGAGGGTACATGGATAAAACAGAAGCCCACGCATATGTACATACAAACACACTGACAACCTGCAGAGGGTACATGGATAAAACAGAAGCACACGCATATGTACATACAAACACACTGACAACCTTCAGAGGGTACATGGATAAAACAGAAGCACACGCATATGTACATAGAAACACACTGACAACCTGCAGAGGGTACATGGATAAAACAGAAGCCCACGCATATGTACATACAAACACACTGACAACCTGCAGAGGGTACATGGATAAAACAGAAGCACACGCATATGTACATACAAACACACTGACAACCTTCAGAGGGTACATGGATAAAACAGAAGCCCACGCATATGTACATAGAAACACACTGACAACCTGCAGAGGAAAGACGGATAAAACATAAGCACACGCATATGTACATACAAACACACTGACAACCTGCAGAGGAAAGACGGATAAAACAGAAGCACACGCATATGTACATACAAACACACTGACAACCTGCAGAGGGTACATGGATAAAACAGAAGCACACGCATATGTACATACAAACACACTGGCAACAAAGTTAAATTGTATTATGAGGAAAACAATCCACCCCGGCCAACATGGGTTTATAATCGGTCGGGAAACAACGCAGCATATCTGCCGATTAATAACACTTTTTGATGCAACAGAGATCTCGGGGGGCCCTATGGCCTCTCTGCTATTGGATGCTGAGAAGGCATTCAATAGGGTCTCCTCGGATTTTCTGTGGGAGACCATGAAATGGTTTGGTTTAGGGGAAGGATTTATCAAAGCTATCCAGGTGTTATATAAGGCACCCACAGCTCGCCTCAGGTTAAATGGTGGTCATACTGCACCTCTTATTATTGAGCGTCGAACAAGGCAGGGGTGCCCATGTTCACCCCTGATATTTTCTATATATATTGATCCCCTAATTCGGCTATTCTAGGCTAACAACGGAGTTAACCCTATTGTGTGCCAGGGCCTGGAATCTAAAGTATTGGCCTACCCGGACGATGTTGCTATCATAACGGCAAACCCTTCTGCTGCGCTTATGGTGGTGGAGGTGGTAGCACAGGATTTTGGTAGATTCTCAGGGTATGCACTAAATAAAGCTAAAACTGAAATTATTAAGAACAGGCACACCATTATGGCGGACCCTCGAGTAACTGAATCAGCAGTGTTGCCAGGAACATTGGGCCAGTAATTAGGAAGGCGAGAACTGATTTTGATAGAATTAATAATCTACACTTGTCCTTAGTGGGCCGCTGTAATGTGGTGAAGATGATGTTTCTACCAAATATCCTCTATCTATTTAGAGCAATACCATTGGAATTCGAGAAGCTTTGGTTTGCAACATTGTAGAATATAGTGAACTGATTCATTTGGTCGCATGGGAGACCTAGGAGGGCTCTCAGGTTTATGTCACTCCCACAAGAACGGGGGGGGCTTTGCCGATCCCGATTTTAGAATGTATTATTGGGCAGCAGCGCTCCAGTATATGAGTATATTATTTGATGCATCCCCTGGCAACTGTGATGAGGAAGCAGGGCTTCCTGATGTATATAAGTTGTTTCTTGGGGATCATGCTGAGAATTGTTTCATGAAATTTAGCGAGCCCAGCTATTATAAGAAGACGAAATTCAAGACTCTCGGGCCGCCTCTAAAATCTGGGTGGCGCTTAGAAAAAAAAATGGTCCTGGGAGGATTAACTACTATACCCAGCTCTATAAAAATCCCATGTTCCCTAAAATATTTCCTGATGGGATCATGGCAGATTGGTCAGAGAGGGGGGTCCGGAAGGTTGGGGATTTAATACAGAAGGAGGGCTTTCGCCAGTTTAGTGACATTCAGTCCGAATATGGACTGACTAAAGGTACATTTTTTAATTTTTGCAGTTGCGAAGTTTTTTTAGTAAGAAGGTGGTGGGGTTTAACGGGTTTGGTCGAATCAAAGTCATAGATACTATTAGAGATAGCAGGAAGGTATTTATTAGGCTTTTATATGCTGAACGAGTTGCATTGAAGCAAGATGATTTGGACAAACATGTGGGAAAATGGATGGACCGGGTGAGTGTTGAACCAGAGAGGCTCCTTGATTCTCTAGAATTAGGCCAGACATTTATGTTCACGGCCGGGCTTCAAGCACAGCACTATAGAACTGCTTTTGCACTATATTATACCCCAGCGAGAATAGCACAATGGGGTGGTTCGGTAGGAACTAGCTGTCGGCGCTGCGATGGAACTGTTGCAGATCTCATACATATGTTTGCTTCTTGCCCACTCCTTGAAAACCTGTTAGACTCTATTGCGAAGTTCGTTGACATGACATTAGGGCTGAAAGTTATGTTAACCCCCGCCATGATCTTGCTCGGAGTTAGCAGTGATGATTTGCTTATCAATTTCTCGTTCTGGCTATGGCTGTAGTGTGGATCAGCATTGCTTTTGCCTGGCTTGATCCGCTGCCTCCAACATTTCAGCAGTGGTTGTCGCGATTACTCTCAATGCTTACTCTGGAAAGAGCTATATATGAGAGAAAGGGTAAAAAGGCGAGAGGGTCGTGTATCTGGGCTCCTTTAGTGAGATGGAAGCAGTCATAAAAAGCGAATTAACCTTGGTTTGCATGTGAGAGGGACCAGAGAAACTATCTGGTGTGATATTAGCCATTAAACGTTTTACATTTTGTAGGTTGCTACATGTTTGATTTATGCTAGAGCCCTGCTTAACCTAACTTTCGGATTATATTATGGAATGGACGCATTATTATTTATCATTTTTTGTCTCTCAATTGATTGGTAATCGAAGTAGGAGGCTTTGAATGCTCATCTCCTTTTTGAATGTAGATTGCCTAAAAATCTGGATGTAACCTCACTGTATAAAAATGTTATATGAGTTTATGATGATTATCGAAAAATGTAAATCTGAATAAAAAGAGTTAAAAAAAAAAGAAGAGTTTGCTTAACTCAAGAGATTAATACTTTATAACATAACAGGTGTATTTGTAAAGTGCATGTCCTGGCACTGAATATCAGATGGTTACTGTTACCCAACTCAATGGTACTCATTTTATCAACCTTAGATGGATGAATGGCTGAGTGGACCCGCCGGGATTTGAACCTGTGACCAGTGGCAGTGCAGCAGTGGCTGCTTTAGTCCACTGAGCCCCCAGACCCGGTTTTTATAAGCTGGTCTAAGAAATTCCTTAGCCTTATGTTTGCACTATTGCCTCTGACACTAAAACAGTATGTGACAGCCTCCACACAAGATCTTAGTTTTGCCTAATTAAGAATCCATCGTAGACACATTTTTCTTAAATACAGGTGTTTGGGACAAATACATGAAATATGTAGAAGGGTTTCTATTGTGAGGCCACAGAGTCGGCGAGCAATGTTTCCTTTAAGTGCTAGACTTTGGTGCTTAAAGTTTTATTGGCTTATCTTGCATAATTTGTTTTTACTAGCAATATGTCAGTTTCATAGTTGTAAACTTCATGGATGCATACCTTTACAGTATTTTAGTATGCAGAAGACCATCTAATAAATTATTTGTTACTTGAAAAAAAATAAAAAAATAAAATAAAACAGTCTGAATCTTAGAAATGTCCTTTTAAGACAGCCTGGCGGGTTTGACAAGAGAGTGCCCCCCTGAAAAGAGCTCTGTCCAGGAAGGCGACACTAGCTTGGAGAGGTCGCGTGTGCCTCTCTGCAGAGCAGGGCAGACGTGACCGACTCCCTGGGCATCAGTAGCCAGTCTGGCAGCATGAGGGGTGCAGGCTGCAGCCCTCTGGGGGTGGGGGGTACCAGGCAGGCCTGGGGAGAGGGAGGCATTGGACCTCCAGGCTTCTAGCACTGCCAGGCTCCTCTGCCCCTCACCAGTGAGGTGGGGCATGGGTGGGAGACACACAGTGAAGCCAGGAATGGTGTGGGGGTGCAGGTTCCCTCCCATCAGGAAACGAGAGGCTGCTGGGAAATGTGTTCTGGTAGAGCTGGAGACAGCAAGACCCACTATATGTGCGAGCAGAACCAAGGTTCCACAGCTTTCTAAACATTTAGGATTGTTCAATGGGGGAGAGGATAGACTGCAGACTTTCGAGCTGGGAAGCAAGGTTCGAGCTTCGGGGTCGACTCCACTAGTGCCAATATCGGCAACCCACCCTACCAGAAATACCAGAATAAAGAACACTCAAGGCACATTGGCTGTTGGAGAAAACGTTGCTGCAGGTTTATTTTGCATAAGAAATATGCCAACATGGTGGTCAACTCATGGGAGATCCTAGGGCAGGCAGCCCCACTGCCGCCCTTCCCACCTAAAGAGCCAAATCTCACTGTGGCACAACCACGGTGGTCTATTCAGCTGTCAATCACATGTTGTTTCTGCCCAGCATAGCTTACAGCGTGGAGCAATCCATTAGTCTATGTCAGCCAGAGGCTTTCTTGTGCAATGTGGATGACAGTGTATCTCCTTATCACATGTATACATGCGCCTAGAACAAGTGCCCTCCAGGGCCAGTACTTCACTTTGTCACACCTTTTACCTTTCAACTCTTTATCCTTGTCTAAACTGTTTTAGTCATGCTTGTGTTTTTAAACGATGTCTTCAGATTACAGCCATCGAAAGCCAATAGTAACTTTCTATGTGCAAACAAGGATCACATTTTCCTTTGATGTGCATTAAAACCACATTTAAAAATAAATTGAGACAAGAAAATAAATGCTTTCTGTCTGTATTTATCTGTAAAAATCAGTAAAATCGGAAAACAGGGAGCCTTAATTATAAAGCATCACATACACAGCTGTTTATTGCAGCCCTGGAGATACAGCATCCTTAGACCTCCTCCACAGTCTCCATCTGTGCTTTTCAACCCCCTGGCATTCCACACAAAATCTGCCTATAAGTACTTAGGGGCTTATCTACAAACCCCTTGCACCGCCCACATGTCGCTTTTTCCTATGTTAAAAGTGACGCACCTACGGCGCAAGGGGCTTGTAAATAAGCCCATTAGAACATAACACTAAGGGAGATTATAAACAACACTACACAGACATGAAGGAGTAATCAAATTTGGGTGCAAATGCAGGTGCAAAAGAGTCATCTATTGCCAGCTCCATACAAGCTGACACAGTACCAGTGTACAAGCGTATCCACATGATATGCAGCTGATTGTCAAATGTGAGGACTTGGAAAACATGTCCAGGTATTTCAATGTAAGGATCGAAGGACTGCTGAAGGAAGAAGAAGTACTAGACTTAATGCTGCAGTTTCAAGATCTATTAGTAATGCTGCTTCGGGCTCTTGGGGCAGATAAGGTGCTAATTGGCAGAGTAGACAATGTTGACCTGACAAGAGAAATAAGTTCTCGGTGCACTAGAGACAGTATTTCCAGACTTAATTCCTTTCGAGTCTGAACAGACAGTACTCCAAGTTTGCTTCTGTGAATTTTAGCTACAGTTATTTCAGGGTTTAGCTCCTACAGACTCGCAGAGTAGGCTTAACTTGAAAGCAGTGACTAAAAAGATTTGTCAAAAAAGACTCATCTACAGAAGTGGTTTCTCACTGTAGCAAATGAGTTTCACTGTTTAGTCCACCAGCATTTTTCACTTTTGACTACCTGGTTTTTACGCTTTTACTGTGAGTGAGTCCTACAACCTGAGTCTAACTCATGGTAAATTCACTCCAACTGGACTGAGCCTTTGAAGTTTTGGTGAGAAGGGATCATCAAGGGGCAGAGATGAAATTCTCAAGGGCATTCTTACCAGAGACAACTTAAAGTTGCCATTTTGGATTGTCCCACAATGCTGTGCAGGAGGGTTGAGATGGGGACACGGGTTATGTGGCATCCTAGTACTGGCCAGGGGTATCTGCCCCCTAAAACTTTCCACTCCCACTTCAATGTGCCTAAAGAAGGGAGAGAAAGATGAGAAGGCCCAGGACCTTGGTTGAGCATCAGTGGAAGGGATGCTCAGCTGGAAGGAAAAGCCACCTGATGCCCTGCAAAGGTGAACTAATGACTCCCAGGACTAGGATGGGTCCATCCAGGGCCAGTAGTGTGCTGGCCCTATTTTGGCGCCTGGGGACCCATTAGGGGAAAAGGTCTGGACAGCACTGGTGCTCTGCTAGACATCCGGGAGGCTCTGGGACCTGGCGAGGGAGCTTTCTGCTCGCTCAGAGTCAAGGGGCTGGGCAAGATGCCCCACCAGCAGGAGAGAGGCACCAGGAGCCATGCAGAAGCCAAGGCTGGTGCAGGGAGACAGCAAATCCAGCTCCCCACAGCATCCCCCCCTTAAGAGGCCAGGAGGCCTAATGAAATTGCTCCCGTTGACTATGCCCGGCCACCCGGAGCAAACCAAGCCCAAGATGAGGAAAAGTGTCCCAGTGTAGCCCGAGATAAGCAGTTTTAAAGATCTGCCCGTTTAAAACACAAATAAAAGTGAGTGCATAGTGCTCCGTTGCAATGGGCAAGGATTTCCCACAGGGTGGACCAGGGCCAGGAGATTGGCACATCCTTAATTATGTTCTGGGATAGGGGGCGTGCATGGGGCACCCTCCTGAAATCCATATAGCCCCCTGGGGCGCCCTTGTCCCCAGGTGATGGCACATTAATGGCGGGTGCTGGAGCACACGCACCTAGCAGAGGAAGGCCAGCACATATTTCTTTCCATCTTCCCTGCCTGAAACCACCATCAACCAAGGCAGGCGTCAGTTAGCTGGGCGTGTTGCTACACCAATGTGCCCATGTCTGGGGAGGGCAGGCTCACATAACACCATAATGCCAAAATCGGCAACACCCCTCATTCCCCCCACAGCAATATCCTGGAGAAATAAACAGATAAGACACCTTCTTTGTCGAGAAGATTGGTGCAGGTTTCTTTGCATTACAATGGTGGGTTATCTTACCGGTGATCCAAGGGCAGGCAGCCCCTCGCCGCCTGCCCACCTGATGAGCCAAATTACACTGTGGCCATAGCCAATCGGTGTTTGCCAGATTTGGGGGTGGGGATAACCCCGCCCACCGGTGGACCACCAGTCCACCCCATTACTCAAGCCTCCATAAGGGGGCGGAGCGTTCCAGGCAACCCCCCGGTTGCTCAGGTCCACAACCGCCTGTAGGACTAACGGGGCGCCATCACTCCTCCAGGGTCCAACGCAAGGACTTCCCTGGGGATATTTGGCATTTGCACTCCTGTTGTGCTCGTGCAGAGGGTACCCCTCTGTACCTTACAGCCTCTGGATCGCCCTGTAACTCCGCCTACAACACAAAATAATAAGTTAGACAAACACACCCCCCTCACCCCCTGCCTGTACACCGGGTAAGGGGTAGGGAGAGAAACGGCATCAGGGCAGCGGGAAAAGAAGGCGCCCAGTGGGCGTGAGAGGTATATGTACCTCGCCCCCCTGCCCATTCCTGCCCGGAAGTGACACGGGCATGCGGACCCTTAGGGGGTCGCAAACACTGGGTGGCTGCCTCGTGTGCCATCATGTGGCACTAAGGGGTGCCGCCCTCTTAGGAGGGTACTCTTCGTGGACCCGGGGCAGCCCGCTGAATCGCTGGTCCCACCACAGGGGGGAGCGGAGGAAGCAAGTTGCTTTCCCTGCAGGAGCAACAAAGCCAGGTAAGCCCCGCTGTCCCTACTTGCACCGTTGTTGGTCTCCAGTGCACACAGGCGCACCCAGGAGTAAAGAAAAACAAGCCGGCAGCATGAGGCTGCAAAGAAAACAACATGGAAAGAAGGCTAATAAAATATTTCTGGGTCCAGGAATGAGCGCCCCATAATGCACTGTGAGGGGATAGATTTACATAATTTCCTGCTCTTGTAGTGCCCAATAAGATACAAGAGCACAGCCAACGGCAATCAGAAGTGTTGTGGGGGGGGGGCTGTATAGCTGCAAGATGCACAGCAGCCCCCAGAAGGGATTTGAAAGGCACTGGCCCTAAGCCTCCTGGGGCCCCAGGAGAGGTTTTCATTCTATTTCAGAGACTCTGACCAGAAGTGATAGGATCTTGCGTTCTGCAATGCAGGAACTCCTAGTGGTTGGTCCTATGGCTACATTATATGTCCTGTAGTAAGTTAGGAAAGACACTGATGTTGTTTTAGTTTCAAATGCTTTATTGACAACATAGATATTGAACAATGAATGATTACCATTATAATCAATGCATGTGACTGGTGATATTGTTGCCATTCATTTTAATGGTGTTATATGGTCGACACAGACATTTGGCCGACTTTAATGATGTGGTGACACTCTGAGAAAGCCAGAAGGACTGCCTTATACATATTGACATACCTTATGATGTGTTACATTGACAAAGTATAACTAATGGATACTGCTATTAATGTGGTGGCTTTGTCAAAGCCAGCAGGCCTGCCTTATTTAAAATTATACTGCCTTAATTGTGATTGTTTATCTGGAATAGGTTGGGGACTGTGATTATGGGGTTCAAGACACACTAGGGGTGTAATGTGACATAAGGGTGTACCACTAAAAGTATTTCCATTTATCTGACATATATATCTGTAATTTAATGCATAGTATTTAGTAGAGTGGATGTAATAAATGTTCTTTTTAAAAGAAAAAGCACTGCCTCAACAAATGTTATTGTTTGTTGGAGTTGTTAGTGAATTCAGATACTAGCCCACACCACCTCTCCTGAGTAGGCCTTGGACTGCTCTGCTTCACTGCCCCCGAGAGAGTCAAGTGTTACCATTGGGTACTTGGTTCTCAGTAAAAAGGCAATTGCAAACCTCTTACTTGTGAAGGACTCACATTCTTCACAACTAATAACCTAATGTCTTACAATGACCTTCCTTTATACGCCTTACTAGTATCTTCTTTTATGTGACGCTCTCTGAAACCCTAGTATGGGTTATGGGTTTCTATCTAAAATCGAAATAAATCGATAAAAAGGTTTTGCTGTTGGATGTGGTGCACACACAGCGGGACATCTTGTACTTAAGTGCTCAGAAGCCTCTCCCTCCAGACCCCATTCATTGGACACAAAAGGTTATACAGTAAATTAAAGAAAACTTAGTTATAAGTTGTTAAGGAACAAACATTGTCCACCAGCACTGCTGCTAGAGTCCTTGGACTCATGCATACACACAGCTCTGATGTTGTATCTCACTCTTGTTGCAAAACAGACACCCATGAGCAACTCCGCCAGCACACCCCCATCCTACACTCCATGGATACCGAAACAGCTCAACTGGTGTCCCTCAGGTCTGCAGCAACACACCATTTCACCGGACATAAGTCCATTTGTGGCTCTGCCAGAGCTCCTAAATCCTGTTCAGTAGCTCAGTGGCACCCCTTGACTTTCCTGTGTGTTGGACTCGCACGCAGTGCGCCTATTGTATCTCTATCCTACATAGAACCTGCTATTACAATACTTAGGTTCACGTTTACCTCTGCTTATGTCCCTCAATCCTGCTGCATCTTCTCTTTCAGTGCTAACACCCGCACACTGCTGGCCAGCCAGATGCTCAACACACGGGGTCCCACCACCATACAAGAGCTGATTAAATAGCATTGTATATTTACCCAGCTGCATGTAAAATAACATCTTCACACCACTCCAGCACTAAACCACTCAAAATAACATCTATTTTCTGCTACTGACCAAAATAGATGGCCACACTGTCAACAGTACAGAAAAATTCATGTTTATCCTTCTACCTTAATCACAGCTCACTTTTAGGTCTCGCCTACCAGCCAACACATGCGCTGTCTGTTGTGAGACATATTGTTAGATTAGAGTGGGTTTACAGCCCGCCCATTGATTACCATTGGTTGACTCCATTGTCACTCTCATTTGTTAGTGTCAAGCCAAGGGGCGCTCACCCAGTTCTGTGCTCATCTCAATTCCCAGGATTCCTCTGGAAGTGAAGATCTTCCACCACTTCCCCATCAAGGTTAATCCTTGGTATCAGCGGAGACGACTAACACCAACATCTAACCCTGAAGGGGTATGGGGGTTGGCAAAAGAGAGCGAGAGAGCAACGGCTAGGGTGCTCGACCTCGGACCTGGGGATCTGGGTTCGAGTCTCGGT
The DNA here is from genome assembly GCF_964261635.1 of Lissotriton helveticus. Taxonomy (NCBI): domain Eukaryota; kingdom Metazoa; phylum Chordata; class Amphibia; order Caudata; family Salamandridae; genus Lissotriton; species Lissotriton helveticus. The sequence goes on from NC_136065.1 coordinate 18,114,323, forward strand.
AATGACGCCAAAAACCTCCTGTGATTCTGGGCAAATCACTTAATCTCCCCGTGCCTAAAATGAAAGTGTGTCCTCATGTAACGTAATTGGAAAATATGTAAAAGCGCTCTGATACCTGATTCGGTTCGGGTCTAGTTCACGCTATAAAAAACTCTGTAAAAAAAAAAACGGTTCTGGTATACCTGGAGCTCCTGTGGAAAGAATGATGTGTGTGTGTGTTTATCCTTTTGAGTACGACCCTTCAAGTTCTAGTAGTAAGACGCACTACTACTGCAGGGAAGGTACTCTGTGACAAAACAACACAATCACTTTAGGCAACCAAACATTATTGTTCTACAACCAGCTTGAATGTGCTTTTCTTCCGCCCCCCCTCTTCAGTTATTTGTGGCTTGCCTCCACAATCACTAAAACTACTTGTGGAAACCACCATTAAGTTTACCCTTCAACTCACCATACGGTAAGATTAGGCTGAGGCAAAATATCATTTTTTTCCCATAAAAGACAAAGGAAGATGTTTTTTAGGTGTGAGTCCATCAGAAAATATCAAACAAGAATTACTGAAAGAAATCATTTCACTTGGGGGACTTTGAATACTAACCCCCCTGCTTAACCTAAGCACATATTTTTTTGTTTCTTTCCTGCAGCTAACAATTCTATTACCTGTCTTTTATGTTGTAATACTTCACATAACTCACACAATCTGTCCCTGGTTCTTTTTTTCCACTAAAACTTCCTAATTTAAATTCAAACTGTAATGGTGTCTTTGAAAAAAGGAGACAACAAAAATAAGAGGCATCCAACTAGTGCACTAATCTGAGGTTTGTGTAATGGCGTGAAGTAGTTGGAGAGTTGAGGGCCGGTAAGAGAATTTATGTATTTATTTATTTCACTTCTAAAGCACACTATCACCTAAACAAGGCATCCTGGCACTGGCAGACTCATATCGGAGGGGGGCCGAACTGATGGCGAGCTAAGGATTCGGGAAAAGCCATGTTTTTAAACTCCTCCTGAATAAGAGGAGGTCGGAGGTATGTCTAAGCTCAGCCGGAAGGGCATTCCACTGTTTCGCCACGGCCACACCGAACGATCTTCCTCCTGCTTTGGATTTCTTGAATGAGGTATTGTCACCAACCTAGCCGAGGAGGATCGTAGGTTACGGGCCGGCGCATGCCACATGAACTTCCTTTGTAAAAAAACAGGGCCCAACCCATGGAGGGCTTTAAAAACCAAACAGAGAGACTTGAATTGAACCCTCTGTCTCACCGGGAGAAAGTGCAGCTGAGCCAGAGCCCTTGAAGAGGAAGATCTTGTTGGCCACCCCAGGGCTAATTTTGCCGCCGCAGACTGAATTGTCTGGAGCCTATCCATAAGATAATTTGGAGACTCCAACAACAGAGAATTACAGTAGTCTAACCTACTGAGCACGGTGCAGCGCACCACCTCTACCCGGGCAAAAGGCGGTAACAGTGGAAGAATTTTCCTCAAGAGTCTAATAATGACCAGACAGCCAGCTACTATCTTCGAAACCTGCGCCTCCAGAGTAAGATCGCTGTTAAGCATGACATCCAGGTTCCGCACTACCTTCACTGGCTGCACCGATGGGGAGAAATCTGTAGGCCAGAATGATGGTCATTGTCAAGGTATGGAGAGTGTGAACAACTAGATTTCAAGGTTTTGGAAAGTCATCTTGAAGTGATGGGATTCTAAGAGAGGTTGCAAGCTCCCAGCTTCCACGGGACAGTTTTCGGGTTGCTCTTGTCACAGGCGCTGATGCTCAGAACCCAGAGGCGGTGCTAGTGGGAGACACATCTCTCTCTTCAAATGGATTAATGAAGCCAAACAGGCAGTCATACATTGTATGTGGTATTTATAGCACGTCGTGCATGTGAAGAGTGCTGCCTGCCAATCAGAAGGCAGTCTCTGGCAGGAAACAGGGGCATGAAATAGAGACAGTCGGCAGTCAGCAATCACTGTAAAAACAAAAAGAAAATACTAGTCACTCAGGCAGGAAACAAGGACAGTAGAAAACTAAGGTCTTTTATTGATCAGCTGTGTAATTAGTTAGCAGCCATTGTATAAACAAAAAATACCAGACACTCCAGCAGTGAATAAGAACAGCAGGAAACGGAGGGCTTTCATTGATGCTCAGCAGTGCATGCTGTTTTAACAAAAATACCAGGCACTTGTACTTCAATAAAGAGCCTTCTTTACAGTGCACCTAAACTAAAGTGCAAAGCATGCCTTTAAAAGTAAACACTCAACAGAGCATGGAAAATAAAGTACATACCAGGGTACATAGCACCTGCCTAATTGGAAAATAGCGATGACAGCACAAAACATACAGCTCAGGCAGGCCGGGGTATGGCAGCTAGCTTTTTATTTATTAGCGTGTCTGGGTGTTCCTGCCTTTTCTTGCGTTTGTCCTTCCCCTGGACCATGGACTCATTACTGTGCGCTTACACTGCTCACTTTTTCAGGCTCTACTTTTTGCTTTTTGTTTAGTGCAAGTATTTTTTTGCCGTCTCACTTGTGTGCTTCTTTCCCTTCTCTGCACTGCTCTCTCGTGCACGTCATCTCCCGTCCGTGATGCATTTACCCCCATGAACGTTCCTCACCTGCATTCATTTTTCACTCGTGTGCTTCTCTCCCTCCCAGCTCGACGTTTCTTTCTCTCATGCCTGTTCGTTCCCCCACAAACTCCATCTTGCTTCCCTCCTATCTATGCCCTCCATTTTGCTTCCAGTCGCCTGTGTGCTTCAGCTCCCACTGGCCTGCAGTGTTTTTTCTGTGCTCCTGCACCTGTCTTGCTTCACCCCCACCTGCTCTCCTCCCATGCGGCTTTCAAGCCCCCTGCCCTGCGTTGCTTCCCCACCTGCGCAAAAATATATCCACTTTCGCACATGTTTTCTCTCTTTAGTTGCTGATCCAAGTTAGATCAGCAAATAATAAAAAGAGAAAAAGCTTCCGTGTAATTTTGTAGGCACACGCATGCTTGGTGTGCTTGTCTAGCAAATGGTGCTATACTTTTGTTTCTTGTTTATTTAGCCAAGCTGCACAGCATCTAGGATACTGAACAACATGGCTGAAGGGTATTGGCAAAGCCAGTAGGTCCCAAAGGGTTTATTCTTTGTAGTTGGCATCAGTAAGCAGAATGTTACACATAGATCCTGCAGTAGTTCCAGGGAGATGTGTATGAGGATGCTAAACTATGCTTTTTGAGGGTCCCTCTGCATTTGTTCACGATTCCTCCTTAAAAATGACACTAAATGTAAAGAGGATACCATGCAAGAGTGCAGCTTTGTAATGTGCACCTTTCAAAAAGTGCTTTCAGAGAGACCATTTTCATAATGTCTTGTATCAAATGCAGCCTCTACATCAATAACAGAAACATTATTTCACAAGTCATATATTTTTTTAAGTTTCAAAGAGATTTTTGGTATTATGCTCACATTTCACATACATTAGCGCATCTCCCAACATCTGAATTTCTGAACACTGGAGCCAGGTGAATTGCTGTGGCCAAGTCTTCCAAATGAAATAAAGGCATTGTAGGAATTAAAAAGAAAAAAAACACCATTCTTTCCTTTCGGAGTTACCATGTTAAAGTAGGTAAAACAACAAGCAAATTAGTGTAGCCCTGGGCACCTCACACTGCTCTCAAACACACAAATACACTGAAGTTAAAGCTGGAAGGACAGTGGAAACAGCCATGCAGCCCCCTGACTGCTCCTCACATGTGTGCTGCTGCCAGAGGAAGGCAAACCCTGCAGATTATCTGCTTATCTGAGGCACTTGAGCTGCATCACAGTGCCATGTGTGTGCCCAAGCTGGTCAAGCTCCAGCCCATTGAGAGCTTCATACCTTATAAGTGTTAGCGTTCCTTCCAGGCGCGGCCTGTACAGGTAAGAGGGGGTGGGGAGTCGACATAGGATGCGATAGGGAAAATAAATAAATAAAAGTTACCTTGTACTCGTTGCTTTGCCGAGTCGGGCGATGCGTCGAGCACACGGAAAGTGGTTTTATTTATTTATTTCCCTATCCTGTCATATGTCGACTTTCTCGCTGCTTTGCCCCCCCCCACCCCCACCCCACCGCGCTTACCTGTACCGACTGCACCGGGTTTCTTCATTAAGAGGCTGCATGGAGGGGAACCACTTTTTCTGTGAAAGCACGTATCTTAAAAATAGACCGCGCCACCATGTGTTTGGAATGTCACTAAAGCTGGTGCTGACAATTAAGTGCCGGTGCCGAGCACCAGAAAGCACAGGCTCAAATTAAGCGCTGATGTGGTAACATCCACCTCCGCTCTCAGCATCCAGCTAATGCCTTCAGTCTCACACTGTGGCTTTGCGTTTGACCCTGTACAGCGCTCTGCTGCCTTTCAGGAAGGTGAGGCACTATACACATACTACATACATACATACTACACTATGAGGGCTAGCACCCGAGTCCTTAATGCTCAGCCTTGAAGAGGTTACTAGGACAACGGCTGCGATTACTTGAAACTCTTGCAGGACCGCCGCGGGAAACGGCCTTTACAACGAAGCCGTTTCCCCGAAATCTTTAACCACGCATGCAGTACAACGCATGCGTGGTTACCACTAATGCCTTTACCACGCATACCTTTACTACGATGTTTGTAGTAAAGGCATATGTGGTAAAGGTAAAAAGAAAAAAAGGGGGGCTTGGGGGGGTCTCCCCCCCAAATAAAACAACTCACCATGAGTCACGTCGGCGTCAGCGTCGTTTGAGAGAAATCGGAAAAAAATGCCGTTTTCTCTTAACGACGTATGACGTCACCACGCAATTATTCGAGGAAAAGTTTATCCGTGGTAAACGAATTCCGTTGTAACGCATGCGTGGTAAAGGCATGCGTTGCAACGGAATTCGTTGTATCATCATATATTCGACTGCCGCCATGTTAGAATCAGACAGCACAGCAGTCCAGGAACACAAACAAGAATCCAAAAACTGATTTTGAAAGACGTATTATGTGTTTATCTTAAACAAGGAGAAATTCTGTAACCTCGGATACAGAAGAAAAAAATCAGATACGTTTGTGTATCGGGCCCTGGACCACGAACCAGGTGATGCAGGGCAGCCATATTGAAAATGGCGGCAGGATTCTACTTTTACATGTAGGTGAAATCTGTGCCACAGGGGCGAGGAAGACCGAGGAGGAAAGTAATCTGATATCTCTGGTCTATGAAGTTCAAAGAAGACTCGACACATCTTTGAAAGGAGAGAAAATGACAGCTTTGTGTCCAATGAAGCAAATGACTCCAGAGAGACGATAAAAGGAGGAATTTGCACCAGTCCAGGGCGCTTGGGGCTCGAGATTCGGTGTCTCGCGGGGGGAGGCCGGGGGCGGTGGGGGTGTTGGGGGGGGGGCATAACAAGACTTAAAGACACCAGGCTTATTCACAGTCAGCACGAGAGCCCCGGAGGAGTGTGGCAGAGACATTAACATTCCACAGGTTTATTAATGCAAGAGGTGGGATGGATGGTGCAGAGACAGTGATAACTCCGGGAGCACGTAAAGAGCAGAGAAAGAAGAGAGGGCCCGATTCACAGAACTAACTTAGGACAAAATCCTAAACGTACTACCATTTTGGAATTCACAGAAAGCACGTACTCATTTTGGTATTCACAGAAGGCACTTACTCATTTTGGTATTCACAGAAGGCACTTACTCATTTTGGTATTCACTGAAAGCACTTACTCATTTTGGTATTCACAAAAGGCACTTACTCATTTTGGTATTCACTGAAAGCACTTACTCATTTTGGTATTCACTGAAAGCACTTACTCATTTTGGTATTCACAGAAGGCACTTACTCATTTTGGTATTCACAGAAGGCACTTACTCATTTTGGTATTCACAGAAGGCACTTACTCATTTTGGTATTCACTGAAAGCACTTACTCATTTTGGTATTCACAAAAGGCACTTACTCATTTTGGTATTCACTGAAAGCACTTACTCATTTTGGTATTCACTGAAAGCACTTACTCATTTTGGTATTCACAAAAGGCACTTACTCATTTTGGTATTCACAGAAGGCACTTACTAATTTTGGTATTCACTGAAAGCACTTACTCATTTTGGTATTCACAAAAGGCACTTACTCATTTTGGTATTTACAAAAGGCACTTACTCATTTTGGTATTCACAGAAGGCACTTACTCATTTTGGAATTCATAGAAGGCACGTACTCATTTTGGTATTCACAGAAAGCACTTACTCATTTTGGTATTCACAGAAGGCACTTACTCATTTTGGTATTCACGGAAAGCACGTACTCATTTTGGTATTCACAGAAGGCACTTACTCATTTTGGTATTCACTGAAAGCACTTACTCATTTTGGTATTCACAAAAGGCACTTACTCATTTTGGTATTCACAGAAGGCACTTACTCATTTTGGAATTCACAGAAGGCACTTACTCATTTTGGTATTCACAGAAGGCACGTACTCATTTTGGTATTCACAGAAAGAACTTACTCATTTTGGAATTCACAGAAGGCACTCACTCATTTTGGTATTCACAAAAGGCGCTTGCTCATTTTGGTATTCACAGAAAGCACTTACTCATTTTGGAATTCACAGAAGGCACTTACTCATTTTGGTATTCACAAAAGGCACTTACTCATTTTGGTATTCACAGAAAGCACTTACTCATTTTGGTATTCACAGAAGGCACGTACTCATTTTGGTATTCACAGAAAGCACTTACTCATTTTGGAATTCACAGAAGGCACTTACTCATTTTGGTATTCACAAAAGGCACTTACTCAGAAGGCACTTACTCATTTTGGTATTCACAAAAAGCACTTACTCATTTTGGTATTCACAGAAGGCACTTACTCATTTTGGTATTCACAGAAGGCACTTACTCATTTTGGTATTCACAAAAGGCACTTACTCATTTTGGTATTCACAGAAGGCACTTACTCATTTTGGTATTCACAAAAGGCACTTACTCATTTTGGTATTCACAAAAGGCACTTACTCATTTTGGTATTCACAGAAGGCACTTACTCATTTTGGTATTCACAGAAGGCACTTACTCATTTTGGTATTCACTGAAAGCACTTACTCATTTTGGTATTCACAAAAGGCACTTACTCATTTTGGTATTCACAAAAGGCACTTACTCATTTTGGTATTCACAGAAGGCACTTACTCATTTTGGAATTCACAGAAGGCACGTACTCATTTCGGTATTCACAGAAAGCACTTACTCATTTTGGTATTCACAGAAGGCACTTACTCATTTTGGTATTCACAGAAAGCACGTGCTCATTTTGGTATTCACAGAAGGCACTTACTCATTTTGGTATTCACTGAAAGCACTTACTCATTTTGGTATTCACAGAAGGCACTTACTCATTTTGGTATTCACAGAAAGCACTTACTCATTTTGGAATTCACAGAAGGCACTTACTCATTTTGGTATTCACAAAAGGCGCTTACTCATTTTGGTATTCACAGAAAGAACTTACTCATTTTGGAATTCACAGAAGGCACTTACTCATTTTGGTATTCACAAAAGGCACTTACTCATTTTGGTATTCACAGAAAGCACTTACTCATTTTGGTATTCACAGAAGGCACGTACTCATTTTGGTATTCACAGAAAGCACTTACTCATTTTGGAATTCACAGAAGGCACTTACTCATTTGGGTATTCACAAAAGGCACTTACTCAGAAGGCACTTACTCATTTTGGTATTCACAAAAAGCACTTACTCATTTTGGTATTCACAGAAGGCACTTACTCATTTTGGTATTCACAGATGGCACTTACTCATTTTGGTATTAACAGAAGGCACTTACTCATTTTGGTATTCACAGAAAGCACTTACTCATTTTGGTATTCACAGAAGTTAGGAGTTCCAACTTTAGGACTCCTAAATGCCTCTGTGAATACCAAAATGGTTGTAGTTTAGGACTTTGTCTTAAGTTAGTTCTGTGAATCGGGCCCAGAGTAAATATCCTGTGGGTACAAATACAGTAGAGAGAATGAGTGAAGCACGAGAGTGGTTTCAGGAGCCCATGGGAGGAAGGAATGAGATATGAGAGAGGATGGAACTCAGTCGAGAGGGTGGTGTCACATGGGGGACACAGGCTGCAGGCTGTGAATACCCCAGGACTATATATGCAGGAGAGAGGGCGGTGAAGGCAGGTACCCCCCTCAGGTGTGGGGGTGATGAGCTGGTGTGATGGGGGCGGGGTCAGTGGGGGCACATGATGGTGATGGAGAACGAGGTGCAGCCCCCGGGGTTGGGATGGGGGCAGGAGTATGAGCTGTTGCCTAGGTATGCTTTTCTCAGAAAAGTCTTTGAAACTCTTTTCATCCCCCACCCCCTTAAAGACACAGAACCCCGAGCCCCGCGTGCCCAGGACTGAAGAAAAATCCTCATTTGTATTGTCCCTCTGGGGTCGTTTCTTGCTTCTCTGGACACAAAGCTGACATGTTTCTCTCGTTTCAAGGATGTGGCGAGTCTTCTTAAACCTCATACAATATGAATCCCAGTCCGGTGTGATGTCTGTGGGGCCCTTCATATGGCGGGGCCGGTGCGGCGTAGGAGGCTGAAGTCTGCGTGGGGCAGAGGCTGCAGTCTGCGTGGGGCAGAGGCTGGAGTCTGCGTGGGGCAGAGGTTGATGTCTGTGGGCTCATCCTGTGGTGGGACTGAGTCAAAACTGGAGTCTGTCGTGGGGCAGGAGTCAATGTCTGTGGGGCTTTTCCTGTGGTGGCTTAGAGGTTATTGTCTTTGGGGTTTTCCTGTGGTGGGGCAGATGTTAGGGTATCGGATCTTCCTATAGTGGGGCAGAGGTTAGGGTTTTGGGGGTCTTCCTGTGGTGGGTTTGAGGTTAGGATCTCAGGGTCTTCCTCTGGTGGCTCAGAGGTTAAGGTCTCTGGCGTTTCCTGTGGTGGGGCAGATGTTAAGGTATCAGAGTCTTCCTGTGGTGGGGCAGATGTTAGAGTATCAGAGTCTTCCTGTGGTGGGGCAGAGGTTAGGGTATCAGAGTCTTCCTGTGATGGGGCAGAGGTTAGGGTATCAGAGTCTTCCTGTGGTGGGGCAGATGTTAGGGTTTCAGAGTCTTCCTGTAGTGGGGCAGAGATTAGGGTTTTGGGGGTCTTCTTGTGGTGGGTTTGAGGTTAGGATCTCAGGGTCTTCCTCTGGTGGCTCAGAGGTTAAGGTCTCTGGCGTTTCCTGTGGTGGGGCAGATGTTAAGGTATCAGAGTCTTCCTGTGGTGGGGCAGATGTTGGGGTATCAGAGTCTTCCTGTGGTGGGGCAGATGTTAGAGTATCAGAGTCTTCCTGTGGTGGGGCAGAGGTTAGGGTATCAGAGTCTTCCTGTGGTGGGGCAGATGTTAGGGTTTCAGAGTCTTCCTGTGGTGGGGCAGTCTTCCTGTTGTGGGGCAGAGGTTAGGGTATCAGAGTCTTCCTGTGGTGGGGCAGAGGTTAGGGTATCAGAGTCTTCCTGTGGTGGGGCAGAGGTCAGGGTATCGGAGTCTTCCTGTGGTGGGGCAGAGGTTAGGGTATCAGAGTCTTCCTGTGGTGGGGCAGAGGTTAGGGTATCAGAGTCTTCCTGTGGTGGGGCAGAGGTTAGGGCTTCGGGGGTCTTCCTGTGGTGGGGCAGAGGTTAGGGCTTCGGGGGTCTTCCTGTGGTGGGGTTGAGGTTAGGATCTCGGGGTCTTCCTCTGGTGGCTCAGAGGTTAGGGTATCAGAGTCTTCCTGTGGTGGGGCAGAGGTTAGGGTATCAGAGTCTTCCTGTGGTGGGGCAGAGGTTAGGGTATCAGGACCCGATTCATAGTACTAACTTAAGACAAACTCCCAAACTTACTACTTTTGGTATTCACAGAAGTTAGGATTTTGTCTTAAGTTTGTCTTAAGACAGACTTAAGACAAAATCATAACTTAAGTCTGTCTTTAGTCTGTCTTAAGCCAAAATCCTAACTTCTGTGAATACCAAAAGTAGTAAGTTTAGGAGTTTGGATTAAGTTAGTTGTGTGAATCGGGCCCTCAGAGTCTTCCTGTGGTGGGGCAGAGGTTAGGGTATCACAGTCTTCCTGTGGTGGGGCAGAGGTTAGGGTATCAGAGTCTTCCTGTGGTGGGGCAGAGGTTAGGGTATCAGAGTCTTCCTGTGGTGGGGCAGAGGGTAGGGTATCAGAGTCTTCCTGTGGTGGGGCAGAGGTTAGGGTATCACAGTCTTCCTGTGGTGGGGCAGAGGTTAGGGTATCACAGTCTTCCTGTGGTGGGCAGAGGTTAGGGTATCAGAGTCTTCCTGTGGTGGGGCAGAGGTTAGGGTATCACAGTCTTCCTGTGGTGGGGCAGAGGTTAGGGTATCAGAGTCTTCCTGTGGTGGGGCAGAGGTTAGGGTATCACAGTCTTCCTGTGGTGGGGCAGAGGTTAGGGTATCAGAGTCTTCCTGTGGTGGGGCAGAGGTTAGGGTATCACAGTCTTCCTATGGTGGGGCAGATGTTAGGGTATCAGAGTCTTCCTGTGGTGGGGCAGAGGTTAGGGTATCACAGTCTTCCTGTGGTGGGGCAGAGGTTAGGGTATCACAGTCTTCCTGTGGTGGGGCAGAGGTTAGGGTATCAGAGTCTTCCTGTGGTGGGGCAGAGGTTAGGGTATCACAGTCTTCCTATGGTGGGGCAGATGTTAGGGTATCAGAGTCTTCCTGTGGTGGGGCAGAGGTTAGGGTATCAGAGTCTTCCCATGGTGGGGCAGATGTTAGGGTATCAGAGTCTTCCTATAGTGGGGCAGAGGTTAGGGCTTCGGGGGTCTTCCTGTGGTGGGGTTGAGGTTAGGAACTCGGGGTCTTCCTCTGGTGGCTCAGAGGTTAGGGTATCAGAGTCTTCCTATAGTGGGGCAGAGGTTAGGGTTTCGGGGGTCTTCCTGTGGTGGGGTTGAGGTTAGGATCTCGGGGTCTTCCTCTGGTGGCTCAGAGGTTAGGGTCTCTGGCGTTTCCTGTGGTGGGGCAAAGGTTAGGGTCTCAGAGTCTTCCTATAGTGGGGCAGAGGTTAGGGTTTCAGGGGTCTTCCTGTGGTGGGGTTGAGGTTAGGATATTGGGGTCTTCCTGTGGTGGCTTAGATGTTAGGGTCTCTGGTGTTTCCTGTGGTGGGGCAAAGGTTAGGGTCTCAGAATCTTGCCATGGTGGGGCAGAGGTTAGGGTCTTTGAGGTTTTCCTGTGGTGGGCAAATGTTAGGGTCTGGGGGCTTTCCTGTAATGTGGCTGGTCGTGAATCTGAGGATGGGGTCTGCAGTTGGCCAGGTGTTGATAATTGTGGGTATTTCCCGTAGGGGGGGGGCAGAGGTTAGGGTCTCTGGGGTCTTCCTGTGGTGGGGCAGGTCATGAGTCAGAGGTTGGGGTCTTCAGTGGAGCACAAGTCGAAGTCTGTGGGTCTTTTCCTGTGGTGAGGCCTTGGAGTCTTTATGTTTTCTGAGGCTGATTCGGAGTGTGAGGTGGGGCAGGTTTGATGACTGTGTGAATTCTCCTTTGGTGGGGTTGAGCCAGAGGTTGGATCTGTGGTAGGGACTGGGTCAGGGGGTGATGACTGTGTACATTTTGCCTGTGGTGGCGCTGAGTCAGAGGTTGGATCTGTGGTAGGGGCGTCTGGGCCGGGGTTTGATGACTGTGAATTTTCCTGTGGTGGGGTTGAGTCAGAGGTTGGATCTGTGGTATGTTCTGAGGCAGTGGTTGGTGGCTGTGTGAATTTTCCTGTGGTGGGGCTGAGTCAGAGCTTGGATCTGTGGTAGGGTCTGGGGCAGGGGGTGGTGACTGTGTGAATTTTCCTGTGGTGGGGTTGAGTCAGAGGTTGAATCTGTGGTATGTTCTGAGGCAGTGGTTGGTGGCTGTGTGAATTTTCCTGTGGTGGGGCTGAGTCAGAGGTTGGATCTGTGGTAGGGTCTGATGCGGGTTTGACAGCTGTGTGAATTTTCCTGTGGTGGTGCTGAGTCAGAGGTTGGATCTGTGGTATGTTCTGAGGCAGTGGTTGGTGGCTGTGTGAATTTTCCTGTGGTGGGGCTGAGTCAGAGATTGGATCTGTGGTAGGGTCTGGGGCAGGGGGTGGTGACTGTGTGAATTTTCCTGTGGTGGGGCTGAGTCAGAGGTTTGATCTGTGGTATGGTCTGAGGCAGTGGTTGGTGGCTGTGTGAATTTTCCTGTGGTGGGGCTGAGTCAGAGATTGGATCTGTGGTAGGGTCTGGGGCAGGGGGTGGTGACTTGTGAATTTTCCTGTGGTGGGGCTGAGTCAGAGGTTGGATCTGTGGTAGGGTCTGGGGCAGGGGGTGATGACTGTGTGAATTTTCCTGTGGTGGTGCTGAGTCAGAGGTTGAATCTGTGGTAGGGTTGGGGCAGAGTTTGATGACTGTCTGAATTTTCCTTTGGTGAGGCTGAGTCAGAGGTTGGATCTGTGGTAGGAAGGTCTGGGTCAGGGGGTGATGACGGTGTGAATTTTCCTGTGGTGGCGCTGAGTCAAAAGTTGGATCTGTGGTAGGGTCTGGGGCAGAGTTTGATGACTGTGTGAATTTTCCTGTGGTGGGGCTGAGTCAGAGGTTGGCTCTGTGGTAAGGTCTGATGCAGGGTTTGACAGCTGTGTGAATTTTCCTGTGGTGGGGCTGAGTCAGAGGTTGGATCTGTGGTAGGGTCTGATGCGGGGTTTGACAGCTGTGTGAATTTTCCTGTGGTGGGGCTGAGTCAGAGGTTGGATCTGTGGTAGGGTCTGATGCGGGTTTGACAGCTGTGTGAATTTTCCTGTGGTGGTGCTGAGTCAGAGGTTGGATCTGTGGTAGGGTCTGGGTCAGGGGGTAATGACTGTGAATTTTCCTGTGGTGGTGCTGCATCAGAGGTTGGATCAGTGGTAGGGTCTAGGGCAGGGGGTGATGACTGTGTGAATTTTCCTGTGGTGGTGCTGAGTCATAGGTTGGATCTGTGGTAGTGTCTGGGGCAGGGGGTGATGACTATGTACATTTTCCTGTGGTGGTGCTGAGTCAGAGGTTGGATCTGTGGTCAGGTCTCGGGCAGGGGGTGATGTTTATGGGCTGTTTCTTTGGCGGGCTGGGCTAACGATTAGGGGCTGCAGTAGGGGGTTGTGCACAATGTCGGGACCCTTACTTTAGTGGGGACGAGGCAGGTTTGCGGTTTTGGGGTCTCAGGACTGTTCCTTGGTGGAGGTAACTTAGGGGTTGGAGTCTAGGGCCCCAGCGGGTGTGTTTTCTACAGGTATGTTCCTGGGACAGGAGTCGGGCCTGTTCCTGGTTTCTGCAGTGAGTCTGTGGTTGGGCTGTGGGGTACATTCCTTTGGTGGGACTGAGATCAGAGGGGGCAGAGGTTGGGGTCTAGAAGTAGGGAGGCTCTGGGTTCTTCCTGTGGTAGGTATGGGGGGTGAGGAATGTCTTGTGGCGCGTCAGGGGGGCGGGGCTAGAGGTTAGGGTCAAACCATCAATCAAATAAACTTGATTCGGTTTTTATTTGTAAAAACCATAGAAGTTACACAAATACAGATGTTAAAAACAGTTTAAAAAAATTAATACATAGATTAAAACAATTTTTCTATACCGCTAGTGAATCAGCTGAAATAATAAACATGTCTAGCTGTACCAACATTACACATCCATACAGGTTCTGGATTTCAGAGAAGCTTTCGAAAATCCTACAATAAAAAAGATGCAGTCTTCTTTCAAGAGTTGGAGGTACAGAAGGGCCGGTCGAGCCCGTTTAAAAATCATTCTTTTTAAAATGGGAACCAGGAAGTGTTCACGGGAAATGTCATACATTTTGCATAAAAACAAAAAGTGCAGCAAATCCTGCGGAGACAGACCGTCGCAGCCTGGGACGTCACAGGGTGCTGTTGGGAGGTGGGGTGGGGGAGTGGGGGGGTTAGGGAGGGGGGAGGGGGGAGATGTTCCCATGCTGGTTCGAGGGGGGCAGAGGGAGCCGGCCACCAGTGACTCTGGATCACAATGCTTAATTAAAGTTTTCGAAATTACATAAACAATTAATAACTTTCAAATATCTTCACATAAAAAAAGTTTGTTACCACAATTTCATACATCGACAATTGAGTGATGTAATAAAATTAAGATGTATTATCACAGGAAGTAAAGAACTATATGCATACAAAATATATATATATATATTTTTTAAAACAAGTTTAAATCCTTTGACATCAAACGTACAGAAATATAATCAAAGTCATCATGAACTTAAAAAAGAACCCCAGATATGGTTAAAGTGAACCAAATGTTCATTGAATTTATAAATCATGTTCTCAGTGACTCTGAGCTTCGTGCCCCACGACCCCTGGTACTGCCGAAGAAGCCCCCCCCCATGCCCGGGCCCCCCTCTCCCAGAGGTATGCCTCCGAAAACCTCAGGATTCTGCAGCCCTGGTGAACACGTAGAAAGAGCTCAAAAATGTTTTACAAAAATAACGCGGCGAGAAAAGCGTTTGAAGGGAGTTTCAAAGGTCGAGATATTTTGAATGAAAATGTTTCCTCTGCAAACAGGGCCGGGGCTGAAAGCGGCCTCTGTCCCGAGCCTGGCGCGGTGGCATCCCGGGCCCGCGGACAGGGCAGGCCTTCATGCCCGGCCCTGGGCGGGACCCTCGCCCTCGGTGCCAGCTGTTTATAGAGCCCCCACCCAGGCCCCCAGAGCGCAGGGCCAGCAAGAGGCTCTGAAAGGATGCCCTTCTGCCCAGGCACCCTGGAGGAGGCCGCTGGTGCCAGCTCGACCCAGCTACTCACAGCTACTCACAGGCGGGGGTATGCACTGGGGCCAACACACTGGTGACAGCTCGACCCAGCTACTCACAGCCGGGGGACCGGGGTATGCACTGGGGCCAGCCCGCTGGTGCCAGCTCGACCCAGCTACTCACAGCAACTCACAGGCGGGGGTGTGCACTGGGGCCAGCCCACTGGTGACAGCTCGACCCAGCACTAACAGCGGTGGTATGCACTGAGGGCAGACCGGTGGTGCCAGCTCGACCCAGCTACTCACAGCTACTCACAGCGTGGTATGCACTGAGGGCAGACCGGTGGTGCCAGCTCGACCCAGCACTCACAGCTACTCACAGCGTGGTATGCACTGGGGGGGCAGCCCGCTGGTGCCAGCTCGACCCAGCTACTCACAGCTACTCACAGCGGTGGTATGCACTGGGGGACGCCCACTGGTGCCAGCTCGACCCAGCTACTCACAGCCGGTGGTATGCACCGGGGGCAGCCCAGAGGCCTCGGTGTGAGAGCTAGTCGCAGGCGGTGGTATGCACTGGGGGGCAGCCCACTGGTGCCAGCTCGACCCAGCTACTCACAGACGATGGTATGAACTGGGGGCAGCCGGGAGGCCTGGGTGTGAAGAGTTACTCGCAGGCGGTGGTATGCACTGGGGGCAGCCCAGAGGCCTCGGTGTGAGAGCTACTCGCAGGCGATGGTATGCACTGGGGATCAGCCCACTGGTGTCAGCTCGACCCAGCTACTCACAGACGATGGTATGAACTGGGGGCAGCCCAGAGGCCTCGGTGTGAGAGCTACTCGCAGGCGATGGTATGCACTGGGGATCAGCCCACTGGTGTCAGCTCGACCCAGCTACTCACAGGCGGTGGTATGCACTGGGGGGCAGCCCACTGGTGTCAGCTCGACCCAGCTACTCACAGGCGGTGCTATGAACTGGGGGCAGCCCGGAGGCCTGGGTGTGCAGAGTTACTCGCAGGCGGTGCTATGAACTGGGGGCAGCCCGGAGGCCTGGGTGTGCAGAGTTACTCACAGGCGGTGGTATGCACTGGGGGCAGCCCGGAGGCCTGGGTGTGCAGAGTTACTCACAGGCGGTGGTATGAACCGGGGGCAGCCCAGAGGCCTCGGTGTGAGAGCTAGTCGCAGGCGGTGGTATGCACTGGGGGCAGCCCACTGGCGCCAGCTCGACCCAGCTACTCACAGGCGGTGGTATGTACTGGGGGCAGCCCACTGGTGCCAGCTCGACCCAGCTACTCACAGGCGGTGGTATGTACTGGGGGCAGCCCACTGGTGCCAGCTCGACCCAGCTACTCACAGGCGGTGGTATGCACTGGGGCCAGCCCACTGGTGTCAGCTCGACCCAGCTACTCACAGACGATGGTATGCACTGGGGGGCAGCCCACTGGTGCCAGCTCGACCCAGCTACTCACAGACGATGGTATGCACTGGGGGGCAGCCCACTGGTGCCAGCTCGACCCAGCTACTCACAGACGATGGTATGCACTGGGGGCAGCCCACTGGCGCCAGCTCGACCCAGCTACTCACAGACGATGGTATGCACTGGGGGGGCAGCCCACTGGTGCCAGCTCGACCCAGCTACTCACAGACGATGGTATGCACTGGGGGGCAGCCCACTGGTGCCAGCTCGACCCAGCTACTCACAGGCGGTGGTATGCACTGGGGCCAGCCCACTGGTGTCAGCTCGACCCAGCTACTCACAGACGATGGTATGCACTGGGGGGCAGCCCACTGGTGCCAGCTCGACCCAGCTACTCACAGACGATGGTATGCACTGGGGGGCAGCCCACTGGTGCCAGCTCGACCCAGCTACTCACAGACGATGGTATGCACTGGGGGCAGCCCACTGGCGCCAGCTCGACCCAGCTACTCACAGACGATGGTATGCACTGGGGGGCAGCCCACTGGTGCCAGCTCGACCCAGCTACTCACAGACGATGGTATGAACTGGGGGCAGCCCGGAGGCCTGGGTGTGCAGAGCTACTCACAGACGATGGTATGAACTGGGGGCAGCCCGGAGGCCTGGGTGTGCAGAGTTACTCGCAGGCGGTGCTATGAACTGGGGGCATCCCAGAGGCCTGGGTGTGCAGAGTTACTCGCAGGCGGTGCTATGAACTGGGGGCAGCCCAGAGGCCTGGGTGTGCAGAGTTACTCACAGGCGGTGCTATGAACTGGGGGCAGCCCGGAGGCCTGGGTGTGCAGAGTTACTCACAGGCGGTGCTATGAACTGGGGGCAGCCCGGAGGCCTGGGTGTGCAGAGTTACTCGCAGGCGGTGCTATGAACTGGGGGCATCCCAGAGGCCTGGGTGTGCAGAGTTACTCGCAGGCGGTGCTATGAACTGGGGGCAGCCCAGAGGCCTGGGTGTGCAGAGTTACTCACAGGCGGTGCTATGAACTGGGGGCAGCCCAGAGGCCTGGGTGTGCAGAGTTACTCACAGGCGGTGGTATGCACTGGGGGCAGCCCAGAGGCCTCGGTGTGAAGAGTTACTCACAGGCGGTGCTATGAACTGGGGGCAGCCCGGAGGCCTGGGTGTGAAGAGTTACTCACAGGCGGTGGTATGAACTGGGGGCAGCCCGGAGGCCTGGGTGTGAAGAGTTACTCACAGGCGGTGCTATGAACTGGGGGCAGCCCGGAGGCCTGGGTGTGCAGAGTTACTCACAGGCGGTGCTATGAACTGGGGGCAGCCCGGAGGCCTGGGTGTGCAGAGTTACTCACAGGCGGTGCTATGAACTGGGGGCAGCCCGGAGGCCTGGGTGTGCAGAGTTACTCACAGGCGGTGGTATGCACTGGGGGCAGCCCGGAGGCCTGGGTGTGCAGAGTTACTCACAGGCGGTGGTATGAACTGGGGGCAGCCCGGAGGCCTGGGTGTGCAGAGTTACTCACAGGCGGTGCTATGAACTGGGGGCAGCCCGGAGGCCTGGGTGTGCAGAGTTACTCACAGGCGGTGCTATGAACTGGGGGCAGCCCGGAGGCCTGGGTGTGCAGAGTTACTCACAGGCGGTGGTATGCACTGGGGGCAGCCCGGAGGCCTGGGTGTGCAGAGTTACTCACAGGCGGTGGTATGCACTGGGGGCAGCCCGGAGGCCTGGGTGTGCAGAGTTACTCACAGGCGGTGGTATGCACTGGGGGCAGCCCGGAGGCCTCGGTGTGAAGAGTTACTCACAGGCGGTGGTATGCACTGGGGGCAGCCCAGAGGCCTCGGTGTACACCGCAAGGCCGCCCAATGGTCCTGGAGCTGACCGATGCCTCGGTGTAGAGACATGCTCAGATGCTTCTTATTGGCTGCATTGCCCAATGGTCATCCAGGTGATCTAGGCTTCGGCGAAAGGACCTACTCAGATCCATCTCACAGGCTGCATTGTACCCTGGGAGGCGGGTCAAAGGTCATCGAGTTGACTTAGGCTGGGCTGCAGAGACATGCTCAGATCCTGCTCACAGGTCACTGTGTACACCGCGAGGCCGCCCAATGGTCCTGGAGCTGACCGATGCCTCGGTGTAGAGACATGCTCAGATCCTTCTCATTGGCTGCATTGTACCTGGGAGGCGGGTCAAAGGTCATCGAGTTGACTTAGGCTTGGCTGCAGAGACATGCTCAGATCCTGCTCACAGGTCACTGTATACACCGCGAGGCCGCCCAATGGTCCTGGAGCTGATGGACGGCTTGTTGTGGAGACATACTCGGCTCTTCTCACAGGCTGCAATGTAGACTTGGAGGCAGCCCAGTGGTCATCGAGATGACCATGGCCTCGTGTTGAGACACAGTCAGCTCCTTCTCACAGGCCGCAGTACACACTTGAAGGCAGCCCAGTGGTCATCGAGATGACCATGGCCTCGTGTTGAGACACAGTCAGCTCCTTCTCACAGGACGCAGTACACACTTGGAGGCAGCCCAGTGGTCATCGAGATGACCATGGCCTCGTGTTGAGACACAGTCAGCTCCTTCTCACAGGCCGCAGTACACACTTGGAGGCAGCTCAGTGGTCATCGAGATGACCATGGCCTCGTGTTGAGACACAGTCAGCTCCTTCTCACAGGCCGCAGTACACACTTGGAGGCAGCCCAGTGGTCATCGAGATGACCATGGCCTCGTGTTGAGACACAGTCAGCTCCTTCTCACAGGCCACAGTACAGACTTGGAGGCAGCCCAGTGGTCATCGAGATGACCATGGCCTCGGTGTTGAGACACAGTCAGCTCCTTCTCACAGGCCGCAGTACACACTTGGAGACATCCCAGTGGTCATCGAGATGACCATGGCCTCGTGTTGAGACACAGTCAGCTCCTTCTCACAGGCCGCAGTACACACTTGGAGGCAGCCCAGTGGTCATCGAGATGACCATGGCCTCGTGTTGAGACACAGTCAGCTCCTTCTCACAGGCCGCAGTACACACTTGGAGGCAGCCCAGTGGTCATCGAGATGACCATGGCCTCGTGTTGAGACACAGTCAGCTCCTTCTCACAGGCCGCAGTACACACTTGGAGGCAGCCCAGTGGTCATCGAGATGACCATGGCCTCGTGTTGAGACACAGTCAGCTCCTTCTCACAGGCCGCAGTACACACTTGGAGGCAGCCCAGTGGTCATCGAGATGACCATGGCCTCGTGTTGAGACACAGTCAGCTCCTTCTCACAGGCCGCAGTACACACTTGGAGGCAGCCCAGTGGTCATCGAGATGACCATGGCCTCAGTGGTGAGACACAATCAGCTCCTTCTCACAGGCCGCAGTACACACTTGGAGGCAGCCCAGTGGTCATCGAGATGACCATGGCCTCGTGTTGAGACACAGTCAGCTCCTTCTCACAGGCCGCAGTACACACTTGGAGGCAGCCCAGTGGTCATCGAGATGACCATGGCCTCGTGTTGAGACACAGTCAGCTCCTTCTCACAGGCCGCAGTACACACTTGGAGGCAGCCCAGTGGTCATCGAGATGACCATGGCCTCGTGTTGAGACACAGTCAGCTCCTTCTCACAGGCCGCAGTACACACTTGGAGACAGCCCAGTGGTCATCGAGATGACCATGGCCTCGTGTTGAGACAAAGTCAGCTCCTTCTCACAGGCCGGAGTACACACTTGGAGGCAGCCCAGTGGTCATCGAGATGACCATGGCCTCGTGTTGAGACACAGTCAGCTCCTTCTCACAGGCCGCAGTACACACTTGAAGGCAGCCCAGTGGTCATCGAGATGACCATGGCCTCGTGTTGAGACACAGTCAGCTCCTTCTCACAGGCCGGAGTACACACTTGGAGGCAGCCCAGTGTTCATCGAGATGACCATTGCCTCGTGTTGAGACACAGTCAGCTCCTTCTCACAGGCCGCAGTACACACTTGGAGACAGCCCAGTGGTCATCGAGATGACCATGGCCTCGTGTTGAGACACAGTCAGCTCCTTCTCACAGGCTGGAGTACACACTTGGAGACAGCCCAAAGGTCATTATAACTGCCCGAGGCCTCACTGTAGAGACGTTCTCAGATCCAGAACAGTTTTTATTGCAGAAGATGGAGCTTGAGGAGATAATCCAAGTTACCCTTCTATGGCAGGGATTGTGTAACCACAGCCAAGGAAGACCCAGAATTAATGCATAGTGAGGTGAAGCAATCAAGTTGAAACATGGACTATCCTGATGGTGGAGTAATGACAGTACAAAGTTTGGAGAACACTCTACCCCGGGACCGGACCCTAAAGGCGGTCCATCCACAAAAATCACTTTCACTTTCTGGCCCCTGGTAATCAATGACTCTAAGCTCAGTTGGACTCTAAAAAAAATCCTCTGGCTCCAGAGTCCACCAAGGCCATAGTGAAACCTAACACTCAGGTCCAAGGTGCAAAGAACAGGAAATAAAAACAACTGATTCCCTGCTCCTGGAATGACTCTCTGTGCCCATGTTTGAGGACGCATGCTTGCATCCAATCCTTCCTTCTTCTCCAGAGTTAGACAAGTCATTTCCAGTCAGCTTGGTGGGTGGACTAGACAATCCTTGAGAAAAACTGCCCTATTCTCCATAGTACAAACATAAACCTTTACTCTGACATCTCTGTTTCGCATTCTCTGACAAAGGCCCTCAAATGGTGCCACTTTGCATAGGCTCCTTAGAGGGTTCTACACGCCTGGCCTTCTATAGGTCTGGAGGCGGAATGGAGAACATTGCTCAGTCTGCCCTTCTTTCACACTTCCACTTCTTTCAACAAAACTCAATGGGCCCGATTCACAAAGGCAAACTTAGATCAAATGTCTAAGGGCCTGATTCACAAAGGTAAACTTAGACCAAAAGTCTAAGGGCCCGATTCACAAAGGTAAACTTAGACCAAAAGTCTAAGGGCTCGATTCACAATGGTAAACTTAGACCTGAAGTCCAAGGGCCCGATTCACAATGGTAAACTTAGACCTGAAGTCCAAGGGCCCGATTCACAAAGGTAAACTTAGACCTGAAGTCTAAGGGCCCGATTCACAAAGGTAAACTTAAATCAAAAGTCTAAGGGCCCGATTCACAAAGGTAAACTTAGACCTGAAGTCTAAGGGCTCGATTCACAAAGGTAAACTTAGACCGAAAGTCTAAGGGCCCGATTCACAAAGGTAAACTTAGACCAAAAGTCTAACAGCCAGATTCCTGAAGGTGCCATTCCGTGATTAGCAAATTGCGAAAAATAGCGATTCGCATTTTGAAAATCGCAGAATGGCATTCATGTAGAAATGCGATGGAAAAAACCAATTCGCAATCGATCGCAATTGTCGATTGCGATCTTGCCACAATCGCGTATTAATCGCAGAATCTGCATTTTTCCATGTAGAAATTGCGACCTCGGAATTAGCGAAATCGCATTTTGCGATCTCGCTAAGTGCGAGATCGCAAAAACGGGAAGTCGCATTTCGAGCCCACTGATGACATCACGACCAGGAAGTAGGCTTACCCCACCCACAAACAGAACACAGAGCCAGAGAGTGGGAGCCGGATACTGAAGAGCTCCAAACCTTAGACAGTGCAGCACCCCAGCAGGACAAAAATCACCAAGATGTCCCAGGATGCAGCAGGGAGCAGTGGGCAGGAGAGGAAGCGAAAACTCAAGTTTTCAGAACTTGAACTGGAGCATCTGATTGAGGGGGTCACCAAGGACCATGCACGGCTCTTTGGCAAAGACTCCCTGAGGGTGCCAGAGGCAGACAAGCGCAGGATCTGGCAGCGCATCCGCGCTAAAGTTAATTCAGCTGGGATGACCCAGCGGTCAATTGATGACCTTAAAAAGCGCTGGTACGACCTGAGAGGTCGTTCTAAGGAGCGTATTGCCGAGAGGCTTGGGGAGCGACTGGCCACCGGTAGAGGGGAACCTGTAGCACCACCGAACACCCCATTGGAGGACCTGATAGAGGACACCATTGCACCAGAAGCCTGCGTGGGGGTCATGCAGCTGGACTCGTCTCGACCCAGCTAACAATCTGAAGGTAAGTGCCATGCGACTGCGACCCTGTCCCCCAACAATGCAGCCCATGCACACCTGAAATGCCCCATTGCATTGTGGTAGTCGTAGTGAAATCATATACCCCCAGTTAGCTTAACACAGCCAGAGCAGTAAATTCAAAGTTAATCCAAAAGCCAGTCAGGGAAAGCAAGCTTGCATGCATGTATCAACATTGCTTGTGCAAAATACATAACAATATTCATGCACCCTTTCACATTACAGGTGCAGTTGATCAACCCAGCACAGATAGCGAGGCCCTGCACATCGCCGAGACCAGGAGGACACTGAGGGTGAGGGCCAGTCCAACCAACGACCCGGTCCATCACAGCCACCAGCAGTTCTTCCACCACCACCACCCCGTGCGGACAGGGCCACCCCTGCAGCCACAGGTGTACAGCCAACACCCCATCAAACAGCCACAGCAGTGGTACAGGCCCCACCACCAGCGCCTAGGAGGCAGACGAGGTGCACAGCTGGAGCCAGATCACACACCAGCGCACTGAGGCGCCAGCAGTGTCAGGGCTCAGCAGGCACGGGCAGGGCACTCCTATACCTGATCCTGGCCTGGCCATTGAACGCCGCATGCTGGCGGTGCACCGTACACAGGCGCGTCACCTGGCAGCAATTCACACCCAGCTGCAGGCGACAGGCCAAAATATTGCCCAGATGACCGCTGCTGTCAGAGAGAACAGCCAGCTGCTGGTAGCCCAGCAGGACATGACCCGCCGCCGCCACCGCCAACTACTGGCCCGCCTATCGGCCTACACCAGATCAAACATATAGTTGGGAATGCAACATCACAGCTGGCACGCAGGTCACTTGCCATGCAGGGCCAGATGGTGCAGTGTTGCCAAGATGTGGCCAGGTCACTAGATCTGCTTACAGCAGCAGTGCTCGGCAGTCAGTCCACTGCCTATGGAGAAGCAGAGGGGCCTGACGACGTGAGCGAGGTAGCGTCAACTAACAGCAGCGCATCTTTGCCACCGATGCCTGTACGTCGCCGCAGCAGCCGACCAACAGCATCAACTAGGGCCAACACCGTCCCTCAGGACACAGATAGACGACTTGGAGCTTCTCGCCGTAACCCACAGTGAGAACCCAGACACTCTCAGGGAGGCCATGCAGTACACCCCTGCAAGCCCCCTACCCCAGCATGGGGAGGTATAGAGTAATACTCTCTTCATGAGACACAAAAATTTGTAAAGGCCAATTTATTGTGCATGAACAATAAAGATTAATGGTCTGACTTGATTCACACTCATGTCATTATTACAGTTGTCATGCATGAGTGCAGTGTTTTGTGAGGGGAATGGGTGCACTAGAAACAGTTAATAGTGATGTGGTTGCGGCGCCTGTGTCCTTCAGCAGGATTTTCTCCGCGTGCATGACGCACATGTGGAGGCGGGCGGTTGTCCCCTTCCGACTCACTACCAGATATCTCCACTGGTATCCTGCGCTTGGTAGCAATGTTGTGGAGTATTGCACACACGGCCACGATGCGGCAGCAGACCTCAGGTGTGTATTTGATGGCCCCACTGTAGTGTAGTTCCTATTATCCCAATAGGCTCTGCGCATTGGAATAATACCTTCAATAGTATAGGCCTAGACCAGACGTTAACTAGGTCTACTACTGTCGATATTAGACTTAAAGTTTTGGGTTTGCCAGCTAGCTCAGAGTTCACTAGAAACTTTCTCGACTAGGCAAGGAGGAGTTGAACCTCCCTGGATAGACAAGAAGGGATTTAGTTTCTGACAACCATAGAACATGACAACTTTGCTCTCCCCTAATCAAGAGTGTATCTCTAGAGTCGTGTGAAAACAAAAGACGACTTATTTTACTCAGTCAGTACGTGCATTCTTAGTCTCACCAGATTGTAGAGAAAAGGAAGAGACGGGCGTGTTCAATAAAAGATGTTATTTATTGATCAGTCTCTTTTCTCATACAAGAGAAATGGATCGATATTATTGCAATACTTATGGTTAAGTAAAGTGCATACATTAAAAGCAGAAGTATAAAATAATACTGTAAAAACATTGATATGGTTTCTAAGCCATATGATGGTTTAAAATGGATAAAATAGATACATACACATATACATTTGACTAATCGTACTCAACTGGTGTTTCTAACTACGCCTACCCCAGATGTACCTGACCTAAGCCTAATACGTGGGCGGGAGTAGAAAGTAGCAGTTTAAGTTAAGTTTGTTTTGCCAAGTGACTGACTCAAGAATTCTCTGTGAGGGGTTATTCAGTTCTGTACCTGGAGTCTAGGATGAATGAGGGATGGTATCTCTCGTCTCTGGTCTCGATATTCCAAGCTGCCTGCGAGGGCTGCTCGGAAGCGCCGGAGCTGGATTTCTCGGCAGGAGAAAGCAGCGTCTCGTTCTCAGCGCGTCAGGAAGGCGGGGCTGCGCCAGCGGGGTCTGCTCTGCTCTGGGCTTCGGCAAGTCTGGCTGCTCCGATCTCGTCACCACCGCGTGTGTTTGCATAGGGCAATATCGGTAATATTTATACCTTTAAGGTGCCGAGATTGACGTAAGGATGGACATAGATACGTCAATAAGGATGTCATACGACCTGGTCGTTAGCACATTCTTTTGCTGAAGTTCTCGGTGAAATCAAAACAATGGCCGCAGGGTTTTTCCCAGGTTGTCATAGGTTTGATTTGTTTTGAGAACTCCGTATGCCTTATCAGGGGCTGGAGGAATATCGCTTGTCTAATTAGATGGCAAGCGTTATGACCTAATCAGATAACACGTTCCTGTGCCGTAGTGTGGCTTAATCAGATAACGGTTCCTGCATCATGGGGGCTTTCTGCATCACGGGATGGCTGCTAGTTAACTTGTTAACCAGAATAGGGTCAGGAATAGGGGGATCGATACAGAACCCATAGGAATACATCACACCCACTCCACGCTAACTATGGACATATTTACGAATCTATGCATAGTAAAACATACTGTAGAGTATCGTGTATACCTTACCACCCCAAAATACATAAAATGCATTTTGAAATTATCAAAGATACGGAAAAAACAGTCACATGTATTATATGCACTCAAGCTGTAGAATAATGCTAAAGTAATCACGCATATCTATACATTATCACTAATTTGTATATGAGAATTTACACATGAAATGGCTCTTAATACAGAAAAAAGTTTCGAGACCATTCCATCACAGAATAAAATAATTATGAACATACCAGCGGGCAGCTAATGTCTATAAAGTATCTAAAAATAGAAATTTTAGTTCTCTAAGAATAGTTCTCACTTTAAGCAGAAGATAAGTGTCCCGAAAAATTCGTAAAAATATTTTTGGGCTGTCGAAAAAATTGCTGTCCGTGAACTGGAGGGAAAAGTGTTCATGGTATTTAGCTATTCTAGTTGAAGGCCAAATTCAGGGAACGCCGTGTGCGAGCTTGCTCAAAAGTCCCTATTTCTGCTCTGGTGAGAACATCATATCATTTAGACTGTCGAAAAAGCTGTCAACAGCTTCCTGGGAGAGTTCCACTAACTCGGAAAAAGATGTAACCATGCATTCGTGCGCATGATTGTCTCCATTGACGTTTTGATTAGTATTGCTGACAGAAGGTCGTACCTGATCAATGCTGCTTTCATCTTGAACTTCACTACCCCTTAATCGTAGTGGTGAAGCTTCCACGAATGCCGTCATCAGGATTGGTAGCCGTTGAGGGCAGCACAAAGCATGAGCCTTTATTGGACTCAACAATGTTTCTGCATCCATTGGCGCATCTGATTGTAGCGTCAGACAGGTGTCTAACACGCATTCTTCTCCGCACAGCAAGCACCTTAATACAGGTAAAACACATCGATGCCACATTGGTCGAAATGAAAGAAACCAAGTCATGTTCAGGTCTCTAAGCCGGGATAGTCCCAGGATTTTTGATATCCGGTCCCGGTATCCAATGGCTAGGATTGTTTCTTCCCTTGTCGCAGGTGTTTTGTCTGTGACACGGTTTGCCATAACGAAATATAAGGACTAGGAATAGGATTCCTGCAATTAGTCCCAAAATGAGGGGAAGTCCGCCAAAAATCGAATGGACGAAATCTGGAAAAATACCCAGTATGGCTTTGAATGGTGTTAATGCCATCGAAAATACTGTTTTAAATACTTTTGAGACTCCACTGGTATCAGAAATATTTAAGATTTCATTCAGGATTTCTGCGAAATGTATGGGGGAATTAGTTGATAACAATGAGTGAATCTCTGCAGTCGTCCTTGCGACTAGGAGATCATACGTTTCTTTTGATGACGTGAGCCTGGTCGGCGTCTGAAGAAGCACTGTTTTCATTCTGCTTAAAGTATCTATTCGAATAGAAGTAATTTTCAAGTTGGGCCATGCCCTTGCCTCCCTGTCTGGAAGGGAGCTGGGGAACAATAAGCGTCCACAGCACTTGACCTTCGCAGTCGTAGTTACGAGATAAGGAGTCCCGGGCATAAGACTACAACATCTGCGGTCCACAATTAGAACGTAACTCCCATTATAGAGTCTTTGAAAGAATGGTTCTATCTCTGTTGCAGGTGCGCCTAGCTGGTGACATGAAAGGTTATTTGAGTTCCCTTCACAGGCTCCATGCAAACTAATTCCATTACACAGAAGTGTACCGCTCAGTGACATCGCATCTTTTTCCTGCCTTCCCCTCTGTGGCTGCGATTTCTTTTTAGCGCCGGGACACCTCCATGTGAGGTAGCTGTTCGCGCTTTTATAAATGCCAGTATTATTATTATTATTATAATTATTGCCACTAAGAAACACTTTCTGTCCTTTATTACTGACACATGCATGTGAATAGGGCAAGTTCCATGTTGTTTTAATGTACCTCTTTCCCAATTTTTCGTACATGCCAGCCTGTATATATTTTTGGCAGTATTGAAACCTGAAGGTAGATATTGGAATATTAATTATCCCATGTATTATCCATTCACTGACAGGTCGTTCTGACATTGTCACTGGTAATCTCTCGAGTTTCTCAATGCTCAGGATTGTATAATCAGCACCCTTTTGTGCCATACTGATTTGTTTATCAGTAAGGTTAAAGATATTGAATAGTGACGTTGTGTTGATTAAACGCCAAGGCACATAGCCTGAACGCAGATTTTGTAACGTCCAGCCTAGCTGTACAATAGAACGCAATTGAGACTGACCGTGTTGTAACAACAGTAAGTCTTGCGATAGTATGTCGATTGCTGAAGACACAATGCTGTCCAGAGAAAAAATTCTGGAGGACAGAGTCATTAACCCATTGTCCACTACAGAAAGTGATTTTTCCAAATTAATACGGTCAATTTCCCGTATTCTTTCTGCTGTCTCAATTTGAGTCACCTTCCAGGCCTCGTTGTATGCTGCATATACAGAGGCTGCTATGAAACGTTTCTGACGCTGTTTGCGCGGTCCCATAATGAAATCACGCAAGTCAGCACCATCAGTAAGTAAAGTTTGGTGTTGCTTAATTTCTGCCAGTGTGGAAGTTTGTAGCCATTGAAGGCATAATTTGCCCACACTGTAGGTGGTTATTATCCCTGGGTGTTGTCTTTGGGAATATCTAGGGTCTGGCCTGGTCATTTTGAACCCCTGTGTTTTGTTCAGGAATCTGTCTTGACAGTTATTAGTATCTGTGGGCCAGATCAACCACTTTTTCCATTCTGGATGTGTTCTGTTTTGGTTTAATACATAATTTACGTCTATCTCTTCATCTGTAGAGCTATTGCTGTTCATTGTTGGTTTTGGAATAGACGGTTTATTTAAGTCTTTGATTTTGGCTAGGCCAAGACAGGTAGTTTGTTGAACAGTGTCATTTAAAAATATAATTTGTTCTGGGATCATGCAGGCTCTAAACAAAGATTCTATACCCTGTACTTGCCATTCTTTTGTACCCCAAACACTCTTTACTTCAACGTTTTTGTCCCAATAATCAAAACCAAAAGTATTCATTTGTTCAAAGAATGAGTCTGAATATATCAATTTCGTGTTTGTTATCATGGTCTTTGTCCCTGTCTTATTTGACAATTTGAAATAAAATGTTTCAGCATTACTTGAGTTGAAACCTGAAAAGTATGAATATTTGTCATAAACGGTTCTTGAGCTTCCTTTTGGAGGGGTTGCACAATGTTCCCATTGATTATAATTTAAAACATTTCTAGGTTGTGCAGATCTATGTAGAAAATGGTTACCATAGTGGTTATAACAGTACATACTATCATAATTTGTCGAACCCTGCAAATAATCATGTTTGGTAAATTTAGCAGACATCACTAAGTCAGACATCATATTATTTATACTTTCAAAGTCCTAATCATCAGCAAATGAGCTTGGTTTTACAAAGTCACTCAACGAGATCTTAATTTGGTGTGGATATTTCAGGATTTCAACCGGACCATAAATTTCGTAGTCAGTGTTGTCCCATGCTACCCCACCCGGTATAGGATTGGCTGTGAAGTTGACTGAAGAAAGTTCTCTTTTCTCGACGTGTGAAGATGTGTGTGGTTTGAGGATCAAGTTGATTTTCTGACTTGCTGTGTCCATTTTAGCATATTTTCCCTCAATGAAGCGTCCCAAAGTAAGTACCATGATGAGCCAAAGTATGAGGATAAATGCACCAAAACCCACCCAAAATTCAATCCATGGAGAAATCAGATATGTTTCTTTCAGTTGTTTCAAAAGTACTTTAACTTTATCTTTAAAGGTTTTTGTTGATGGCTGTGTTTTTGATTCAGTGAAGCCTTCAGAGGAATCATCGAAGTTTATGAAGTAGCCGGATGCAGTTCTGTCAATTGTTCCAATTGCTTCAGGATTACTGTTTCTTGCATAGTCATTTGTTACTTCATTATAGATTGGTGTGTCTCTGCTAAATGTTTTTATTTGGGTTTTCAGAGGTCTAAGTTCCATTGCATTGTTGCATAGTCCTTGTTGTAGTTCTGTAGGCGTTTCAAATGTGATTAGCCTCTGAGATTGAACCTCTGTGTTTGTAGCAAATCTTGGTGTTCTACTACTTATCGGGAGTCCACTTGGCCTACTATTTGTTATCGGCCACATGATTGTGGTTTTACCAGGTCGATGGATACAACTCTGTTCTCCTTTTTACCAGCAAGCGGCGGTAGTACAACTGATCTTGTCCCGTTGATAGACAAGACAGGAACTGCTTTTCTGTAAGAAGGCCCAAATTCCTTCTTTACCGCGATCTTTTCTCTGACTAGATCCCCGACTTTTGGAATCCAGACAGGTCTTGCTGGGACAGGTGGTGGTTCTTCAGTGGTTGTTGGCTGCTGTTTCAACTTTATGTTGCTCAGGTCTTTTCTTGTTTCGTTTAAGTCCTGCAAAATAGCCAAACGATCTTTGATATCAAAGCATTTTTCCTTCACCACTGAAGTCTGACTGTCGAGGTCTAAGACTAACATCCTAGTTCCAAATAATAATTCGTACGGACTGAATCCCTTCAGAGAATTTCTTGGCAGGTTATTTAGACTACGTTGGACACTTATTAGATGTTTGACCCACCCAGCTCCCGAACCTAATACCTTTGCCGTTATAGATTGCTTTATGTCACGGTTTTTTCTTTCAACAATTCCGTTCCCCTCAGGGTGAAATGGACAAGAGTACCGCAATGTAACGCCCATGCTGACCATGGCCTCCTTATAAGCTCTAGAGCTAAAAGCAGGACCATGGTCCGAATGCAGCATGCCAATTGCGTATGTGCCGATAAAGACTCGCATATCTTTTATAACAGTTCTGGCGTCAGCCGTTCGCTGGGGCCACATCCATATGAATCTCGTGCATGAGTCCACTGCAACCAAGATATATTTATAGTTACCATCCCTCTGTAAGGGACCACAGTGGTCTAGGTAAACACAGGCTAATGGTTTATCCGAGATTAGAAGGGGCGTCTGCGCTGGACGTCTCACCGTTGATACTTTCATTCTTTGACATATTTCACATTCTAAAACATAGTTCCTTGTTTGTCTTCTCATTTGTGGCCACCAGTATCTCTGTTTTAATAATGATACTGTGGCTGAGACGCCAGCATGTATAGAAGCAAGCCCTTCGTGTGCCGCTATTATCAGTCCTAACCTATGTTCCATGTTTGGAATTGCCCTATCCCCCACTCCAGGGATTCGAGCAAAAGGAACATTGTTTGCATCAGTTATGTATGAGTATTTTACTGGAAAGCCTTTCGGGAGTGTTTCTATCGAATCCTTTTCTGTAGCGCTGACAGCCTGTAATATTTTGCTGTCTATTTTTGTTTTTGACCGTGTGATGGCAGCTACGGAAGCCGTTTGCACAGCTGCCTTCGCGGCCTCATCAGCCAATGAATTCCCTGCAACGTGAACGCCATCACGTTGATGACTCAGCGTATGTATCACGTGAGTCTTTGGTAGTTCTTTTTGTAATAGAACTACTTGTTCCCAGAGCATCTTATGCTTGATTGTGCCTCCTTTTGCATCCTTAAAGCCATTCTGAAGCCAGATCTGCAAGTATTCATTGTAAGACTGAACGCAGTAATACGAATCGCACACTATGAGTGTGGGGAATTCTCGATCGGTATTTTCAAGCGCCATCTTAAACGCCAGTAGTTCAGCTCGCTGAGCTGTACAATCTCCTAGAGATTGTGTCTTAGTGATAGCTGGTTTGAATTTTCCTTCGTGCCAGCGACCTTTAACAATCGCGCACGCAGCACTGTAAGCTTGTTTACCCCCTACTGCGGGTTGTGCTGATCCGTCTGTATATATTATACAGCCGTAATGTTCTAGAGGCAGAATTTGGGTCGGCGGAGGACATTCAAATTCATATTGGAGAAATTCTTGTGTTTTTAAGTTAGGATCAAATTCGTATGCCACGTCTGTTGCAGCAAGAGAATTAGCCCACTGTATCCATCTCGAATGGAGCGCTTTAGCATTTGGAATGCTTGCTTTTGTTACAGCCTCTAGGGCTGGTATTGGTGTCACGATTATTATTCGTTTACCTTGTGCCAGGGCTCGTTCTTTTGCTATAGCTGTCTGTGTTGCAGTAAGAATTTTTTCCGTTGGGCTAAATTTCATTTCAGCCTTAGTGTACAAGTGTGATTTGAATGCAATTGGTACCTTTTCTCCCTCATTAGAGGTCAGGTATGTGAAACCGCATCTTCCTGGGATGACTCGAATCACAAGATTGCGTGTGTTATCACGTGTTTCTAATTTTGTTTTAATTAACATGTCTGTTTGTAAGGATCTCAAAATTTCTGTGTGTATTTGAGTCCAATTGGTTCTTTTAAAATCTGGTTTTATTAGATCATAAAGGGGTTTGACCCTTTCTGCGTAATTTGCAATGTATGTTCTTCCGAAATTTAGGAAGCCTAGAATTGACTGTAGGTTTTTTAGTGTTCTAGGTGCTTGGAGTACGGCACATTTCTCTAGGAAATTGTCAGCCAGGCTTTTGCCTTCACTTGATAATTCGTATCCTAAGAACAGGACTGTTAGATGGGCAATTCTAGATTTTTTAAAGTTGAATTTGTAACCCTCTGCTGCGAACCCAAGTATTATGGTGTTCACTCTCTTCAAGTGAGTATCCAAGTCATCATCTGTTAGGTATATGTCGTCGACATAAGATAATGCTTCGTCATCATATGTTTGTAGTAATTCTGTTACTCTCGCTGAGAATACCCCTGGGCTATTCTTGTACCCCTGGGCTAACCGACAGAATTGTTTTTGAGTGCCATTTATTGAGAACGCAGACAAATATCTGCTCTCTGGTGCTATGTTTTGACAAAAGAATCCATTAGAGATGTCTAATGTTGTTTTGTATTTTTTGCGCACTATGTTATTCATTAGTGCAGCACTATGCGAGTTTTGCACTGCAAAAGTTTTGCAACATGAGTTAAGGTGTCGGTAATCCAAAACTAGACGATATGAATTGTCTGGTTTGGAGACCGGAAACAAAGGGTTGTTCATTTGTGAGGTGCAAGTTTCAATCACCCCCTGGTATTCTAATTGATCTAGGATTTCTTTTACCTGTTTTTTAGCTTCTTGCTGAATTGGGTACTGTCTTTGTGCAGTAGGTTGTGATTTTAACTGGGTTTTGTGAGGAGGAGAGTCCTCATCCCATCCTACGTGATTTTTATATAAAGCAGGAGCTTGGGCTACTGCCCACTTTCTGGCAAGTGTGTATTTTTTATGAATTGGGATATGATTTGAGAAGGCAGGCATAATTATTTCTTCGCCATGAGGGCACTCGCTGACAAACTCTGGTGGCCAGTCTTTTTCAGCTAGAAGGATGTCATAGCCCTTGGAGAGATTATCCCAAAATAGTCCCCTTATTTTTCTAGTCTTATCCCCTTCTATACGTAAAGTTATTTCATATATTTTGTGAGGTTTGCTAACTCTGGTGTCTGCAGTTTCCACTTGAAGATATTCATTTGTGTCCACTGTCTCCAGAAGATTCATAAGGACTTTGCGAGCTATGCTCACTTCTGCTGCGCTGTCTAGCATTGTCTGAGCCCATTCTCCGTTTTTCAGTTGTGTCCTCAGTATTCTCGGCATTGTTAACTACTTTAATACTGGCTACCTTCTTTTTTGGAAATTGTAATTTCTTTTTTAGATGAGCAGATTCCTTGTCTTTGGACTTGGTGTGCTCTTCTCTTTGTTCTGATCGTCCTCTTCTTTCCGATTTCTGCGAGGAAGTCTGAAAAGATTGAGAGGGACGTGTATCAATGTCTTGATATCTATCAGGCTTCTTTATATTATCCCTATTTCTAAGGTTATATCTTTTCCCAGAGGGGTCACTTTGGGGTGACCTGTGTCTTTGGTTCGGAGATTTTTCTCTCCGCCGAGGAGACCTTCCTCTGGACTGGAATTTCTTTTCTTTAGGATTGGATTGTTTGTTTCCATCCCAGCTCTTTTTTTGTGAACTTGAATTATTATTAAAAAATATTTTTTCAGGACTTTCAATCAGTTGTGGTTTTACTGGTATTCCACCTAAACTATCTCTACCTAGTTCCTCATAGGATTTTTCTATAATTCTGGCAATTTCAGCTGGTTGGTCTGCTATATCTGTCTCCTTTAACCTCTGGCGGAGCGCCACGTTTGCTGCTTCTCCCTTTATGTTGGCTAATAATATAGCCGAGACCTGCTTGAAGTCTTTTAGTAATTTCATACCAAGAGTTAAAGCGGGTTCTGGACCGTATTCGTCTTGAATTTGTTTTAGCACATCTGGTATTACCGAAATGGATGGAACACCGTGCGTTTTTGTGTAGATGGAAGCAAAGACTGTGCCCCAAGTGTCACAGTCCTCCACGTGTGGTGCGATTCCCATTGGAAGACAGATAGTCAGAATCCTGTGTTTTTCTAACGGGGTGGTGTCTGGAAACACCGCCTCTATTTGGGTGATTTTTTGTGCTAACCAGAATGGTATTTGTTCCCGTTTAGCTGGTACCTTACCTAGGCAGGATTGTATGTTCTGTGGTGTAATTTTATTTGTGTTCCCCTGATGAGGGGTCAGCTGTGGAATTTTAATTGCTGGTTGGATTGTTGAAGTCCGCATTACATATTGGACTAATTGTCTATGTATTTTTATTAATTGTTTTAGTTGTATTAAAAGGTTTGCTGCAGACATCCCATCGATGTCTGGATGTGGTGTGTATCCGGCTAGAACCGGCCACGTTGCTCCTGGTCTACCTAATGGACCGAGCATGGTGATGTGATTATTATGTTTAAGGGCGCCATTAAATAAGAGCAGATGCTCTTGAAATTTAAGTGGTACTTCCACCTCCTCGAAAGGAGTGTACTCATTAGGAGGTTCCTCTGTTTTGTAATAGTGGAAGACCTTTGTTACAGCATTTGCTGCTGGAAAATGTATCCATGAATAGAATACCTCTGTCTGCCGATATTCGTGTGCCTCAATTACGAATATGACCGTGCCATCTCTAGGTGTCAGTCCATTTTCTATAAGTTTTAAAGTTATAGATTTTCTTATGTTGACCGCGATGAGTATTATCTCCGGGTCAGCGTCTTGCAGTGCATTATCAGCTGCTGCGAGTTCAGTTACTATTCTAACTGCCTCTCTTTCTCCTTCAGTGTCTGACATTGTACTATCCAGAAGGTTATTTAGTTTGTTTGCAGATCAGGTTCTTATGGAAACAAAGATTAGATGCACAATATTTTGGAACAGTGTATCCTTCAACGTTGACTAAACCAAGGACCATACATAGGAGTTTCCTCCTGCGAGGTTTGGCGGATATTACCTTTCACCCACTCCAGACGTCTTTGGAGTATTATGGGAAAAAGGGGTCTGAGTGAAAAAGCACGACTGAGTTACTCTAAATGTCTTACGTTAATTTTATCGCCTTATCCAAACGCGTTGGGCGCCATGTAGTGTAGTTCCTATTATCCCAATAGGCTCTGCGCATTGGAATAATACCTTCAATAGTATAGGCCTAGACCAGACGTTAACTAGGTCTACTACTGTCGATATTAGACTTAAAGTTTTGGGTTTGCCAGCTAGCTCAGAGTTTACTAGAAACTTTCTCGACTAGGCAAGGAGGAGTTGAACCTCCCTGGATAGACAAGAAGGGATTTAGTTTCTGACAACCATAGAACATGACAACTTTGCTCTCCCCTAATCAAGAGTGTATCTCTAGAGTCGTGTGAAAACAAAAGACGACTTATTTTACTCAGTCAGTACGTGCATTCTTAGTCTCACCAGATTGTAGAGAAAAGGAAGAGACGGGCGTGTTCAATAAAAGATGTTATTTATTGATCAGTCTCTTTTCTCATACAAGAGAAATGGATCGATATTATTGCAATACTTATGGTTAAGTAAAGTGCATACATTAAAAGCAGAAGTATAAAATAATACTGTAAAAACATTGATATGGTTTCTAAGCCATATGATGGTTTAAAATGGATAAAATAGATACATACACATATACATTTGACTAATCGTACTCAACTGGTGTTTCTAACTACGCCTACCCCAGATGTACCTGACCTAAGCCTAATACGTGGGCGGGAGTAGAAAGTAGCAGTTTAAGTTAAGTTTGTTTTGCCAAGTGACTGACTCAAGAATTCTCTGTGAGGAGTTATTCAGTTCTGTACCTGGAGTCTAGGATGAATGAGGGATGGTATCTCTCGTCTCTGGTCTCGATATTCCAAGCTGCCTGCGAGGGCTGCTCGGAAGCGCCGGAGCTGGATTTCTCGGCAGGAGAAAGCAGCGTCTCGTTCTCAGCGCGTCAGGAAGGCGGGGCTGCGCCAGCGGGGTCTGCTCTGCTCTGGGCTTCGGCAAGTCTGGCTGCTCCGATCTCGTCACCACCGCGTGTGTTTGCATAGGGCAATATCGGTAATATTTATACCTTTAAGGTGCCGAGATTGACGTAAGGATGGACATAGATACGTCAATAAGGATGTCATACGACCTGGTCGTTAGCACATTCTTTTGCTGAAGTTCTCGGTGAAATCAAAACAATGGCCGCAGGGTTTTTCCCAGGTTGTCATAGGTTTGATTTGTTTTGAGAACTCCGTATGCCTAATCAGGGGCTGGAGGAATATCGCTTGTCTAATTAGATGGCAAGCGTTATGACCTAATCAGATAACACGTTCCTGTGCCGTAGTGTGGCTTAATCAGATAACGGTTCCTGCATCATGGGGGCTTTCTGCATCACGGGATGGCTGCTAGTTAACTTGTTAACCAGAATAGGGTCAGGAATAGGGGGATCGATACTGAACCTATAGGAATACATCACACCACCAGTCTTGTGCAGTATGCGGAAACGGCTCTTCAATAGGCCAAATGTCCTCTCAATGCAATTTCTTGTTCGTATGTGTGCTGCATTGTAACGCCGTTGCTGTGGTGTGGCAGGGTTGAGGTATGGGGTGAGGAGGTACTCACGTAGACCGTAGGCGCTGTCACATGAGGGTAAGAAGCACAGGGTGAGTGCCTGTTTTGCGCAGATACATGATCACAGTGTACTATTTGGGGGCATGTGTACTTACCTAGTAGGTGTCCTTCTCCAAAGTGTCCCCTGGCCAGTCGTGTGTGAATGCCATGTGCCGGAAGATGAAGGAGTCATATGTGCTGCCCGGATATTGTGCCACTATGTCCGTGATGTAATTCTTGGCGTTGCACACCATCTGGATATTGAGGGAGTGGTATGACTTGCGGTTGCGGTACATGTATTCCGTTTGTGCTGGTGGGCAGATGTGGATATGGGTACAGTCAATGCATCCAATTACATGCGGGAAATGTGCAATGATGTAGAATTTCAGCTTGGTGTCATTCAAGTCCTGTTGGCTGGTGGGGAATGATATGTAGTGGTGTAGCCGGGTCAGCATTGCATCCAGGAAACTCCTTAGGCAGTGGGACATGGTGGGCTGGGATATCCCCCCTGCAACAGCAACTATCCCCTGGAAGCTTCCGGAGGCCAGTAGGTGCAGGCTGCACAATACCTGCACATGTGTGGGCACGGCATTGGTCCTCCTTGTTGGGTGCTGCATCAGGGGGTCTAGGTCCTGGATAAGCTTGATGATCATAGCCCCACTCAGGCGGTACTTTGCATAAATTTGCTCCCTGGTTTGGCCCAGAAGGGTGATCCGCTGGCGGAATATTCGCTCCTGGATCCTCCGTCTGTTCTGTGCTGCTCGCTGTAGCCTTCGCCGCCTCACCACCATGTAGAGTCCAGGCATTGTGAGAATCCTCAGGCTCCAGCTGCATGTCCTTAAATGTGTTTGGTCAGCCCTGCACCTGTTGGTAGTTTGTTAACGGTTTTTTGAAAAAAAAATGTTTCCTTACTGGTTACCACCTGATTTGTGCTCTTCTTAATTTGCGCGTCGCAATTAGCGATTTTCTGGTTTTTCGCATTTAGCGATTTTTCATGAATGACGATTGCGAATGTTTTGCGACTTCACAAATTAATTTGCAGAATCCATGGTTTCTCGCAATTTCAGATTCGCAAATGCCCATCCTCCAGGATTCTGCTAATTTATTTGCGAAGTCGCAATTTTTATTTAGCGATTTCGCTTTTTTGGACTTTTCTGTATTGTGGAAAAGTAAATTTTGCCATGTTCTGTGTCCCTACGCGTCCTCCATCATATGTTATCTATGCATGATTAATATGCATATGTATTCCCTATGTTCGATTAAAGACGCAATTACAGTTGTGTCCACCTCTAGTATGTCAGTTTCCAGTTCTCGTGAATACTACGAATATCAGGCCTATGTAAAGCTACGTTGCCACGTTTCTCAGTGTGCACGTTATTCCATTGTAAAGTCCCCGTTTCTAGGCCTCAAAAGGGCCCGGACACCAGATTCAGCTCCTGTCTCCTGAAGCCTCGCTGAGGAGCGATACAGCCCCCACCTGTATCCTCGACCCTTCACTTACTTCCTGCCTCGCAGTGCCCGGCTCAGCCTAGCTCTGCCTCTGAGTCTGCCAAGAGTATGTTATGATTCCAGTTATCAGTTCAGTCCTCCTTCTCTGCATTCCTAAAGCTACTGAATCGCATCAATAGTTTCCGTCATTGTCTAGCCTTTACGTCTCCACGTAGGAGAAATACTGTATTTAATGGTCATTTAATATTCTTCATCACGCACTACATGTAGAATAATGCATGCACCATTCTTAGAGTCCGTTAGCCTCTCCCCTCCTGACTCTTAGTTCATATCAACATGTTCTCAAAACATCAGATACTAGATACTGCTTAGGTACATGTCGCCCTGACTCTCTAGACTTCAGTCTCTGCTCCTAGCACAGAGTTCATAGCCCCCAGCTTCTCCTAGTAACACGTCATTGCCAGTTTGCGCGCACCATTAGGTCAGAGGTCCCGGCTCCTTAGGTAGCCCCCTCCATGTTTCCGCCCCATTCATGACATATTCTGTTACGTTTGCATCACATGTCTATGTATACGCCTCTGTTACACCTACTTTCACCCTTATCTTTCGCGACTGCTATTGACCACACCCACTGCTCCGCCTATGCTATGTACTGTAATGCAACTGTTTTAGTATATATGATCGTGTATTGTTATTAAATGTTAGCGCGCTCATCCCAGATTCCCTTGTCCCGATTCTGCCCCCGGCAGCGCTGCCATCCTGTTCCCGTGCAGGTTGTCCTGTTCCTGTCCTTTATGCTGTAATAAACCTGCAAAACTCCTACTACCTCGAATCTTGACTCTTATTTATTGAGCTATCTGTTATTCATTTATTCATCCAAAAATAGAGGCATTATTTATTTATTTACCACATAATGGCGCCCGAACAGGGACTTGCCCTTTCCCCACGCGCCGGTGAAGCCACGCCGGCCCCCTGACCCTCTGCAGCCGTGACGGAACCATACCGTGCACGTGCAGATATTTCTGCTTCAAGTATCCCTCAGGCCCACGGAGGAGACGGAGGTGGCGGTCCAGCATCCAGACGAGGCGGTGGAGGAACGCGGCGAGTCCCGACCAGAGCCCAAGCCGAGAGTCCAAGGTCCGAGGTATCCGGAGGCCCACCCGTAACAGAAGTCCGAAATTCGTCCGTCCGGCGTCGAAGCAGTCCAGTCCAGTC
This sequence comes from Lissotriton helveticus, assembly GCF_964261635.1. NCBI lineage: Eukaryota > Metazoa > Chordata > Amphibia > Caudata > Salamandridae > Lissotriton > Lissotriton helveticus. Next base: position 18,153,066 of record NC_136065.1, read on the forward strand.
CGAGGCCTTCCGTTCTTGCTGCCCGGTGAGTACCGTTGCTGGGGTAGTATCTAGACAGGGTCAATCTAATTGACTCTGGTCCGTGGGTTGGTGGTACACAGACCCACAAACGAAGTGTCCACTTCGGTGGATGCGGGTCCTGACGTGTCTCTGTATGAGACCGGTAAGTTTCGTACTGTTTCAGCAGTGCATCTAGTTCCTGTTCTAGTCAGTTCTGTTCTCGAGAAAATTCATGTATTCTGTTTCCCGTATTCCAGGTAGTATTCTGTTTGAACTGTTATTCTGAATGTTATTCATGTATTTTAATGTCGTGGTATGAGTGCGAAGTGATTCTCGTGTTTATTGTGTATTGTATTGTGTCCAGATTATAGTTCAGTCATGCCACTCTTTTCAAAACTACGTCAGTTAAAAACCAGAAAAGGTCTGCTAGAAGCAGCAGTTCCTGTCCCGCCTAGGGACAGTCCAGGTCATTTCATGTATCAGAAGCATGGCATAAGCGCCATATTGTATCTAGATTTATGGGTAGAGTATACCAAACAGTTAGAGGAAAAGTATAGATGGCCCGTATCAGGCACATGGGATGCCGAGTGCATCATGAGAGTAGAAGAAGCATTATGGAAAAAGAAAGCCAGACAGTCACAGAAAGATGCCATCGAGTTATGGCGCAAAGAATCTCATAAAAGAACCGAAAAAGAAATCAGAAAGTCAGAATTGAGTAGAGAATCCTTAGAACGAGCCCAAGAAAAGGAATTAATCGAGATAGGTGAACAAGTCAAAACCGAACAGACAGACAGACAGAGGAACGCCCTCATTAAGGGTATGTATCCTCTTCTTGCCGAGGGCTTGCCAAAAGCGACCCCGGAGGCATTCAGTAATTTCCCGCCACCACTAGTTCCGACCAAGCTACGTCACAAACCGACCGCAGCTGATATTTTTATTTCGTCCTATTTGGACGACACAGTCCCAGAATATGCAAATCCTGTTCCTGCTCCGCCAGTCCCTGTAAATCAGGCACTTCCCGCTCCTCCCGACACCGGAGTACCTGTTACGGTACCCCCGGTCCAGTCCGCCATACAAGTCCAGCCTGCATTTCCATTTCCCAATCTGCCAGGACGAAGAGCATCAGTAGACGACTCTAGTTTAGGGGCCGCAGGGGGAGGTCCTCCTCAAACCCCGCCGCCACACAAGCGTTTAACGTTAGCCGAATTACATGCACAAGCGTCACAGCGTACGCCCAGATATCAGTCTGTTGCAGAAATAAGAAAAGCCCTTACCGAATGTGGCTATGATCCAGTCCCAGGCGAGGATAGTATGGTTTTATATTCATTACGCGTAAGAAAGGTGACCGAGTATCTAGTCACCCTACCAGATATGAAAGAAGATCTAGACAGAATATATCGTTTCATCCGTACAGGGAATGATCCAGAAAGTATTAGTGATGTCATGTGCCAAAGAAAAGTTGAAGTCCAGCTCATGATATTAAAGTTTCTGATTAATTGTCTAATAAGGGAACAAGATTATCCGACCAAAGATCGAGCCGAAATGAAAGTCCTGACAAGGTGGAGTGATAATATAGCCGAGGGTAAGCACAGAACCATCAGTAGTATAGAGAGTATGTACAAGAAAATCCGTAAAGAAATAATAAGGGTACACGAACAACGTAAAGAAGCACAAGTAAGCGAGAAAGAAAATGACTCTTCTACAGAAGAGGTAGAGGACGAGAATCCCGACAGAATAGCGTATGTAGGAAAATCTAGATTTCCAGATCGCCATTTACGCCTAGAACACAAGTCAACTTTCCATCATCCAGCACCAGAACAAGGTTCTCTGGAACAAGTATTTCAAGCTACCGATCACATTCTGAAATCACGAATCGGTTATAGTGAGTTAAGTTCTATGCATGAACAAGAACTAGTCCGATCAGCAGTCCGATGGATTACTGATTCTACCACTTTTCCAGACGAAATAGTGGCACAAATGTTTCTGAAATTGCCCCCAGCCGAGCAACGACTGGCGGGTATGTATATGATCCAGCACCTCATTACATTGTATGAGGGTCAACATTCTGATCCAGGTCCGTTACACGATGTCCTGAACGAGTTACTCCAGTATAAATGGAAAGGTTTAGGTACTGATTTGATTAGTGTCATTCTAGAACAGCGCCACAAATACAGAACGTTTTTGAACCCGCATTTTGTTCATGTCTCACCCCCAGAAAGTAAACCCTTTTACATAGATAGACAGAATCCGTTACGAGAAGTACATCCAATTAAGACAGCAGGTGGTGAAATGCAACGAGTGTTTGTTTACACCCCTATCACAAAGATGGAACTCTTAGAGATGAAAAAGTTAATTCCCTGTCATGATAAAGATCCAGCAGGGTTCCACCGAGAATTAAAAGACATGCTCCGTATGGGAGAATACACGTATCCAGATATCATTAAAATGTTAAAGGTCCTGTTGCCCGCAGGGGTATATGAGAAACTCAAAGAAAAAGAATGGGAGGTGGGAGAGAAAAAGATCGATTGGGCAGTCCTAGAAACTGAAGACAAGGCACGAGTACCAGGTACCGGTCTTGGAGATAAATGTAAAGAATTACCTGAACTGTTAATACAAGTTTTGCCTAGGTTATTGACAACTAGAAAAGAAGACTGGGATGCAATCTCAGCCTGTAAACAGAAACAAGACGAAGATATTAGTGATTATTATTCCAGATTTGAGAAATGTTTTACCATAAACAGTGGCCTCAAGACGAGTAGCGAGTCATACCCTCATCTTTTTGTTACTAAATTAGTCGAGAATTCAAGTCCACAAATTAAAAATCGAGTTTTGAAAGTCGAAAGTACCTGGCAAGCTAATACCCCGTCCCAGATGTTACAGATGCTTCAATATCACCAGAATAGAATCAGAGAAGAGCAAGATCACGAAAGGAAACGTATGAAAGACACGAAAATGAAAGTACTAGTTGCACAATCTGTTCCTCAAGATAGTCAGAAGAGGGGACCAAATCAAGCCAGTCATCCTGCAGCTCCCGTTAAAGGAAACTGCAATTATTGTAAACAGCCAGGTCATTTTATAAACGAGTGTGCAGTTCTGAAACACAATATAGCTACCGGTAAGACTAAAGAAAGACCACGTCCGCCGAGACAAGAGCAAGTTTCACAGACTCCTCAGTCACAGATTGCACCACAGACAGTTACAGCTCCGCAGCCTATTGCTGCAACACAGCATGTTACACAGCAGATGTACCAGTATGCACAGTCTGAGTATCCAGAGTATCAACCGTATTCATGAAACAGCCTAGAGAGGGAGGTAGGCTTGCCTCTCATCGAGATACCTGTAGATCAAGAAGGTCCCTATGTTCACAGTCAAGTATTAGGGAAAGACAGAAAGTTTTTGATCGATACAGGGGCAAGTAGGACCACTATAAGTCACGCCGAAGTTCCAGGGGCTCCGCTCTCAGGCTCAAGAAATGTTTCCCTTGGATTTTCAGGAAAACCTATCGTAAATGAAATATCAAAGCCAGTTACTCTAGAAGTAGGTCCATTGTCCCGCACCACTGATCTGTTACTTACTAAGTCATGTCCAGAAAATCTATTAGGCATTAAAACACTGAAAGAGTTAGGTGCAGTTATATGCTGTTCCCCCGAGGGAATACGATTGTTCCTACGTGACTTCAAGGGTCACTATGTATTACGAGATTTTGATCCCAGATTGTCTAATGTTCCACAGCATCTATGGGCGCAAGGTCCAACTGATGTTGGTTATATGCAAATCACACCCCATCGTGTGACTCTCAAGCCAGGTGTAGTGTTGCCACGAATCAGACAGTACAGATTGCCACCTGAGGCTGTAGCAGCCTTATCCAAAATTATTGACGAGCTCATGGCTCAAGGAGTAGTTGTAGAAACTGACTCCAATGTATGCAATTCTCCGATCATTCCTGTCATGAAACGTACTGATCCGAATGCACCTCCAGTATATCGATTAGTGATTGATCTCCGAGAACTTAATAAATGTATTATTCCCCAGTATCCAGTTGTCCCAGATATATCTTCCCTGTTGACAGCCATTGATTCCGAAGCCTCATTTTTTACAGTCATAGACCTCAAGAACGCATTTTTTAGTGTCCCCATTCATCCAGACAGCCAGTTCCTTTTCGGATTTTGTTTAAATGGAAGGAGCTATATGTTTACACGCGCTCCTCAAGGTTTCACAGAAAGTCCTAGTATTTACAGTCAAGCACTCAAGAGACAACTAGACAACATTCACATGCCAACTGACACTGCCCTGCTCCAGTATGTCGATGATCTACTGATCACAGCCCGTTCTGAACGTGCTTGCGAGCGAGCATCTCTTACAGTCTTGTATTTCCTAGCCGAGATGGGACACAAGGTGTCCCCTTCTAAGCTTCAATTCTGTGTCCAGCAAGTGGTCTACTTAGGACACTTACTGTCCAAGAGGGGTAGGCAGTTGACACCAGACCGTATCCAGTTAATAGCGAGTCTTCCTCAGCCCAAGACCCAGAAGGAGGTACGTGCTTTTATTGGCCTTACTTCTTACTGCAGACAATGGATTCCTCAGTATGCATTTCTAGCCAAGCCACTGATACAGTTAACGACACAGGAGGCAGCCGTATCGACTGTCCTCCCTTGGACATCTGAACATACACTTAGTTTCAATGAGTTAAAGAAAGCCCTATGTCAAGCTCCAGTTCTAGCAACACCGAACTACAGTAAGCCTTTTACACTTTTCGTCACTGAACGTGAAGGTACAGCATTATCAGTTCTCACACAAGATCAAGCAGGACAATACAAGCCCTGTGCTTATTTTTCGAGCACATTAGATCCTGTAGCCCAGGCTCTGCCTGCGTGCCTCAAGTCAGTTGCAGCCACAGCACTAGCTATCAGACAAAGTGATTCCATAGTCTTAGGACACTCCTTGACAGTACAAGTCCCACACTCCGTGGAAGTTCTTTTAAACCGAACACAAACCCAGCACTTGACAATTGCACGTTTGACAGGTTATGAATTGACACTGTTCCAGCCACACATAGAAATCAGACGCTGCAACGTTTTCAATCCTGCTACACTGTTACCATCAGTTACTTCGAATTCTGCCACACACGACTGTGTGGAAGTAGTTAACATTATGACCAAGCCAAGACAAGATCTGACAGACATTCCATTACCAGATCCAGACCTGACACTTTATGTGGATGGTTCATGTATGAGAACAAGTACAGGAGAACTAGTAGCCGCGTATGCAGTGACTACTGACACCGAAGTTATTGAGACACACCGTATTGACACCCTGTCTGCTCAAGCAGCAGAGCTAGTTGCTCTGACTCAAGCCTGCATACACGCCAAGAACCTGAAAGTTAATGTTTACACAGATTCACGTTACGCATTTGGAGTTGTACACGACTTTGGAGTGCTCTGGCAAGAGAGAGGTTTCATGACTTCTCATGGAACCAAGATTCAGCATGGTCTCCTTATTCAAGCCCTGTTAGATGCCATACATTTACCGACATCCATTGCTATCATGAAGTGCAAAGCACATACGAAAGTTACTGACATTATTTTCCAGGGTAATGATCTAGCAGATCGCACAGCCAAGCTTACAGCTCAGACACCAGACACTTCAGTTAATCCGACACAGACACACACTCCAGATCCAACTACCTGTATGACAGTTAAGGATCCTACTCAAGATGTCATAGATATCCAGTTACATGCTACTCCCGATGAAATCAAGAAATGGTCCGAACAAGGAGGGGTACAGACAGATCAAGGATGGTTAACGAAGGGTAGAGCCACATGGTTTCTCCCCGACTCTATGGTTCAAGTCATTATTAATACCGCACATAGTCCAGCACATTTAGGAGAAAAAGCTATGTTAGACAGTATCCAGAACATTTGGTTCAACAAACATTTACGAGCTGCAGCCAAGCAGAAAGTCCGTACCTGTATGATATGTTGCCAGTTTAATCCAGGTAAAAGTGTCCCGGTGGAACAAGGTGGTTTCCAGCCCCCTGACCACCCTTTTGAAGTCCTCCAGATGGATTACATTCAGATGGAGCGATGTCGAGGTTTCAAGTATGTCCTTGTAGTTGTATGCGCTTTGTCCAGGTGGACGGAGGCATATCCAGTCCCAGATTACACAGCCGCGACCACTGCCAAGCAGTTGGTTCGTGAGTTCTTCCCCCGTTACGGACTCCCTAGAGTCGTATATTCTGACAACGGCCAGCCATTCTCATCTGAACTCATGAAGCATGTGTCCCTTTTGTTAGGGTACCAGTGGAAGTTCCATTGTGTACGCCATCCTGAAGCAGCCGGTCTCGTAGAGAGACATAATCAGACCCTGAAAATTCGAATTGCAAAAGTTTGTCAAGAGAAAGGTGTGGACTGGCTAGTAGCTCTGCCGGTCGCCCTGTTCTATATGCGCATGGTCGCACATTCCAGATCAGGTCTGTCCCCGTACGAGGTCGTATTCGGCCGCCCCCCTAACATGTGGGGTACACCTAGACCCCGAAGTATTACCAATGTTTCAAGTAATATGCTGACAGATTACCTAGCTTCCTTGATGTCTGCCCTCAACTCTTGTCGTTCACAGGTTGCTGCCGCATTTCCAGACAATACCGAGGTGGCACCGCATGAAATCGTTCCCGGATCCATGGTCCTAGTGCGAAATTTCGATCGCTCAAGTCCACTGGAGCCTCGCTGGAAGGAGCCCCGACAGGTCCTCCTGGCCACCCGTACAGCCGTGAAGTTGGAGGGACGCAAAGGCTGGGTGCATCTTTCGCATATTAAAAAATTTAATGGACTGGCACCTGTCTCAAAGAACATTTCCCAGGATTCTAAAGACTGCCAAAGTACTATTCTTAAGGACTGTCCCGCAAAAGACAATGATACTGCACCCTCCCTGTTAGAGAAAACTCCGCAACAGGAGTATAAACTCAAGTTAAGGTCTAGTAAAATAAGTCAGCCAGTTTGATTGTCTAAGTCCTCCCCTAGGTGAAACGGTTAGACCGGTTTCTGACATGTATAAATTAGACCCCCATAGTGAGAGAGTTAGTCAAAACTCAATCCGATGTATCGTTTTTCTATGTTTCATATTATTTCTCAGTATTATGATTTCCTGCACCAGTTATGCATTTTATCTGTATTTTCCAGTTTCTCATGTAAATAAGTCTGCCAATGATACAGTAGAGCACACGTTTAGTGATCTGCCTCCTCATGAACTCTCCTACCGCCTCGCTATGCGTAATAATTCTTTCATCCGCATGTTACATTATTCACACCAGACCAGCAATGCCACTAATTGTTGGGTGTGTGGTCGACTCCCCCCTTTCCAGACACCGAAGGGAGTTCTGCCACTGTTCCCTTATCCATTTTCACATAATGGTTCGTGTGGAGCATGGTCCACGTTAACGTCATCTTCAACAGATATGTCTTTTCTTAACAGTACATGTTTCCCAGACAAGCAAGGTCTTCCCCACAGAACAGGGTTAGATCTAGAAAACGAAGTTTACAACTTAGGTAATTATTCTTCGAATTTCATGGTCCTGAATGTTCAGTCTGATTCCACTCCAGACTTACCTGCTATTTCAGTACTACCAGTCAAAGGCGAATTATGTGTTAGAAATAATGGTTCCGTACATGTAGGACATGGCGATTGTACTACTATTGTCAAGTATAGTGACAGTGGGAAATCTATTTTCAAAGCTTCACGTCATTCTTATTTTATTTGTGGTCAAACTGCATATGTTCGTCTGCCCCTCGATTGGGAGGGAACCTGTTATATTGCCTTCCTACTGCCACCTGTTTTCCTAGCTCCATCTGATTATCATAGAAACACACATCTAGTACACCTTAGACATAGAAGGGAGTCCCCCATTGTCGATTATACTGAAACTGCTCTAGAACAGTATACAGATTTCAATAGAGGTTTCTTTTTCTTTATAGGACCTATCCAGAATAGTAAGCTAATCCGTAGATTAACCAGAACCCTTGAAGTAGTAGTCAATGAGACTGCCTCTGCCCTAGGTAACTTAACCGAAGAGCAATCTGCTATGAGATTTGTCGTTTTACAGAATCGTCTCGTCCTTGACGTCATATTGGCCGATAGGGGCGGGGCCTGTAGAGTCATCGGATCTAGTTGCTGCATTTTCATTCCAAATAACGCGCCGTCTGTTTATTCAGCTATAACCAGACTCCATAAAATTGCCCATCTGTTACACCAAGACCCAGGCACCTGGACATGGTCCGGTTGGTTCTGGAATATAATTTCCGCTTGGGGATGGAAAGTCTTGTCCTTTCTAGGTATTGCAGTAGCGATCATATTCAGTTGCTGCCTCTGTATACAATGTGGCCCTGCGATTTGCGGCATTTGTGCTACCTCTTGTATTCCTAGTCCCAAGCCCCGTTCTAAAACCCGTTCCCAGAAAATTCGAGACGAGCAAATGATACTGTATGAAATGATAGATGGTATCATGAATATTGATGTTTCCTGACGGAAACGTAGTGACAAGGAGGGAATGTGGAAAAGTAAATTTTGCCATGTTCTGTGTCCCTACGCGTCCTCCATCATATGTTATCTATGCATGATTAATATGCATATGTATTCCCTATGTTCGATTAAAGACGCAATTACAGTTGTGTCCACCTCTAGTATGTCAGTTTCCAGTTCTCGTGAATACTACGAATATCAGGCCTATGTAAAGCTACGTTGCCACGTTTCTCAGTGTGCACGTTATTCCATTGTAAAGTCCCCGTTTCTAGGCCTCAAAAGGGCCCGGACACCAGATTCAGCTCCTGTCTCCTGAAGCCTCGCTGAGGAGCGATACAGCCCCCACCTGTATCCTCGACCCTTCACTTACTTCCTGCCTCGCAGTGCCCGGCTCAGCCTAGCTCTGCCTCTGAGTCTGCCAAGAGTATGTTATGATTCCAGTTATCAGTTCAGTCCTCCTTCTCTGCATTCCTAAAGCTACTGAATCGCATCAATAGTTTCCGTCATTGTCTAGCCTTTACGTCTCCACGTAGGAGAAATACTGTATTTAATGGTCATTTAATATTCTTCATCACGCACTACATGTAGAATAATGCATGCACCATTCTTAGAGTCCGTTAGCCTCTCCCCTCCTGACTCTTAGTTCATATCAACATGTTCTCAAAACATCAGATACTAGATACTGCTTAGGTACATGTCGCCCTGACTCTCTAGACTTCAGTCTCTGCTCCTAGCACAGAGTTCATAGCCCCCAGCTTCTCCTAGTAACACGTCATTGCCAGTTTGCGCGCACCATTAGGTCAGAGGTCCCGGCTCCTTAGGTAGCCCCCTCCATGTTTCCGCCCCATTCATGACATATTCTGTTACGTTTGCATCACATGTCTATGTATACGCCTCTGTTACACCTACTTTCACCCTTATCTTTCGCGACTGCTATTGACCACACCCACTGCTCCGCCTATCCTATGTACTGTAATGCAACTGTTTTAGTATATATGATCGTGTATTGTTATTAAATGTTAGCGCGCTCATCCCAGATTCCCTTGTCCCGATTCTGCCCCCGGCAGCGCTGCCATCCTGTTCCCGTGCAGGTTGTCCTGTTCCTGTCCTTTATGCCGTAATAAACCTGCAAAACTCATACTACCTCGAATCTTGACTCTTATTTATTGAGCTATCTGTTATTCATTTATTCATCCAAAAATAGAGGTATTATTTATTTATTTACCACAGTATCATGAATTAATTTCTGTCAAATTGCGATCGCAATTGCGAATTCGCAGCTATTGCGATCGCAATTAGGCTTCATGAATCTAGCTGTATGTGTAGACGTAACCTGAAGTCTAGGATTAGACCAAAAGGTCTAAAAGCCTCATTCAAAAAGTAATCTTAAAGCAAAGGTCTGAGGGCCCGATTCACAAAGGTAAACTTCGACCAAGTCTACAGCATCAACCAAACATCAATTTGGTTGATGCCGGAGGGAGACTCGGACGGGGGTAGGTGACGCTGACCGTGTCGCCAACAAAAACCATTGCTCGCACACTACGCGGCGCCGCGGCGCTATCCTATGAAACGCTTTGTACTGAACTTCAGGCCAATTTGGAAAAATAAGATATACCCTTAGCAGGTAGCACGCATTGGCACCGCTCAATGTGGGGTAGTATTTACACTATATTTGTTTTTTGTCCTGAAGAAGCGCCGAGGATCATTAAGACCGAAAAGGCGTGAATTTTTTTCTAAGTAGTGTTCACTACTTGGTCTACCTCTCCAGACAGGAAGCGCTACTTTCCCTCCCTGTCTTCACTTTTGACTGTGTACAGGGTTCCATACTACAGCCTAAGGTAGTTACAGCCTTTACTAGGCTTTTTTTTTAATCTCTGGAAGGGATTTCTACTAATAAGGTGTAGCTCCAGGAAACCCCCCCTACCAGTTTTAACCTCACACATAACACCCCACTCTAGTAACCAGCTTCCTCTCTTGCATTCATCTAAAAGGCAATTTTACAAAAGATCTCTGTTAAAGCGACCTATCGGGGGGGACCCGTTGACATTGCAGCACCGGCCTGACGAGGAGCAATGCCCTATGATGAAGCATGACATCACTTATGGGATGTGTGAGGGCATCATGAACAGTCCTGCTGACTGTCCACTCCCATTATCCTGACTTAGGCACACTCTATAGCTGAGAGACTGGGTGTGGTATATACTCTCTACCTTAACTTAGGAACAGAAGCTCTTTGATGATAATTTTTTCAAATAAACCTTTAGCCAGGCCGAAACCTCCCATTTTAATACACATAGGTCATCCCCATGGTAGGGATATATATGTTAGGACATAGGACATGTGGTTTTAAGTTTGCATGTCCTGGTAGTGAAAAATCCCAAATTAATTTTTCACTAGTTTGAGGCCTACTCCTCCCAAAGGATAGCAATGGATTACCATATTACATTTTACAAGGGCTAACTTTTGATTGGGAACTGGTAGAAATGTCCTGTTTGGATTCAAACAAACGATAATTTTAAATCCTCTTTATTGGTGTGGTCAGATTTTAGATTACAATTTTGAAAATGCCAGTTTTAGAAGGTTGGCATTTTCCTGTCCTAAACTTTCTGATGCCTTCTATGAGATTCCAGCTGTCTGGACCTGTTGAGTTTTCCCTTATTATGAATGTGTGTTGGGCCCAGACAATAAACAATAGGACCTGGGTGTAGCTGGGAGATGGCCGTCCTGCCAGAATGGGACTGCAGAGCTGTTCCCTGCCCCATCTACATTTTAAAGGGCTCCCTCCAGCACACTCACAAAGGAACTTGACACCAGCCTTTTGTTATCCTAGACCACTTGGAACCTGGGCAGGGGAATAAAGGGGAAAGAAGAACTGTCCAGGACCAGATGTGATGGTGGACTAGAAGTTTCCTCACTTCAAAGGGTGGCATCAGGTATAAATATTGAACCTCCTGAACCACTCATCAGTACACTCCTGGACCTGTGGACATTACAGCAGAAGGATTGCCTTGTTCCACAGAGGACTGCCCTGCTGCTTGAGTTCTGCCCTGTTCCACAGAGGACTGCCCTGCTGCTTGAGGCCTGCCCTGTCCCACAGAGGACTGCCCTGCTGCTTGATTCCTGCCTTATTCCCCAGAGGACTGCCCTGCTGCTTGAGGCCTGACTTGTTGTTCAGAGGACCGCCCTGCTGTTTGATGTCTGCTTTGTTCTTTGAGAAGGAAGACTGGACCTGCTCCCTTCATCCCAGGCTAACCTGAGTGACTTGGAGGGTCACTAGGTTGACCATCTGTTCTGAGCTACAGGGACACCGTAACCTCCTGAGGCCTCCCTGCAACTGTCCAGCTGACCTGCTGCAACTGGCCCAGCCGGATCTGCAACAAGACCTGCCTGGACCTGGGGCTGGACTTGCCTGATCTCTGCTGTCCTCTGCTGCAGTGCGTTCCAGATCCCCAAGGTGTGCCTCCCCCGCTCCTAGAAACTTGAGTGACATCAGCTGATCTCGTCCTATGAAATCCTGAAGTTTTGAACTCTGTGCACCGGACTTTGTAAAAGTACCTTCTTTTAGCTGGACTAACCTGTCCCTGTATCCAACCTGCAATCCATTGCGGTTCGCCCGAACTTGTGAATTTGTCCTGGTCTTGTGCATTGAGATACCTACAGTTAGCGCTTTTTGATTTTTGGACTGTTTGGCCTGACTTAGCAGTGCGGAGCAAAACACTCCTGAACAGAACAATATGAATATAACCAGTTAGCAGGCAACAAACTAACTAAAAGCGTGCATAGGAACATAAAAATATTGCCCTGCAATTATTCCTCAGGAAATGAAAGTACAACCCCATGAAGTGATTCCGCCATCTTGGGTTGGTAAATCCAAGCACAAATAGCATTGACTGGATGTCATCTTGGATTGGGAATCATAATGTTTAACTATGATGGCGTCTGTCGCCTCAGGACATTGAAGAGAATGAAGAGAACCACAGAAGCCAGCATGGTGCACGGGGTGCTCGACAGCAGTCCCGCCACGCCAGCCTCACTATGTCCGCGAGAAGGATGTCTGCCTGAGCTCCTTTTCCCACATGCCGCACTACCGAGGAGAAAAATAGAGCACAATGTGAGTGGAATGCAAAGCTTCCAACAAATGCAGGCACTGAACTTGATCTGGGTCCTGGGTGCCTTGTCCATGAGGGAGAGAATGAATTGTGTTTGTTAGCTTACGATAGGACGTTGATGTCGTGAGAGTGGATGATACTGGATAGATGGATCATGTATGAATTGAACAGGGCCGAGTCAGGCGGAACTCCACAGATGAGGTCACAAGAGTCCAAGATGTACGGTGCCAGGCTGACCGGGTCCTTCCAGTCAGAAAGAAGCAGATCCATCGGGTGTGTGTTCTTGGATACCAGTGTCATGGAGGCGTTGGATGAGGAGAGATGCTTCAGAGGATGAGGGCCGTTGTATCGCCTCTGTCAGAGTCATGCGGATATCCGCCATATCGGCAACGGTATGAGAGGAGAGCTGTGTACTTCCAAGCATCTGAGAAGGTCGCAGAAGAGGTGGCGGCTTTCAGAATGGGTGTGAGGATGGCGCTGATGGGCCGCAGTCCTCTGGAGTAGGCATTGAGGAGTCAGGGGTCCGGTGGGGCCCCTGAGTGGATGGGATTCATGGTGGTTTCTGCTGGGGTGATGACGTACCATGTGGTTGCCACTGCTTCTTTGTATAAGATCTTGAAGTGTTTATCGAGGTCTGTCGGGTCCAGTTGCGGGTTGAAGTTGCTGTAAATGGCGGTGATTTTGTTGCTGAAGAATTGAGAGAGATTTCTGCAGGAGTCCTGCGAGGGGGTGATCGATTTGGAGGAGGCTAATGGTGTGATGAAATCCTCCACATTGGCGAAGAGTTCTTTGCTTCTTTCGGTGCCCGCCTCGATGCGGTCCACCATAGCAGCACACCTGCTGGTCTGGATCATTCGGTGGTCGCGTCTCAGGACGGATTCAAAGGTGGTCCGGTGTGCGTTGCCCTGGCTCCGTCTCCATTGAAGGTGGTCTTATGAGCCTCACCGTGCCCGACAGAGATACCCAGGTGGCTGTGGTGCATAGCATAGTGATAGGTTCCTCCGCGGTCATCGCCAGGCATGGGCTATACATATACGCCTGCTTCTTAGGGCCTGCTGCAGTACATGCCAGAAGGTGGCCAGTCGTCATCGCAGAGGCCTGGGCGGTACCCCTCCTCCTTCTTCGTTGCTGCTGCAGTACAAAATGGATGTGGCCAGGGGTCTTCGACTCACACATTTGACACCCTCGGCTCCTCTTACCAACAAGCCTTCCGCAGAGGAGGCTAGTCCATTTCAAACCCACCAATCAAGCACAACACTAGAAGAAGATGAGCTTGTCCCAATGTTCTGTTGCAGTTTCACGGGGGTGTCCCCCCAAGCACCCCCTGAAATGAAGCCTGGCTATGCAGGACCCAGTACCACCTGCGATGCCATGTTAATGGAGGAGTGGGTGAGCAAAGTGTGGTCCTTGGTATTAACGCAACTGCGAAACAAGCAGTCTCCACCGAGAGTCCAAGGATTGAATGGGGTTTGAGGGTGAAGACTTACTCTGACTTGCCTTGCCCTTGGACTGACACCAACACTCACAGCCTCTGATGGAAGCTGTTCCGAGGTGGGAACTCCCCACCATGCCCCACGGTACCCCTGATTCTCCACAGATGGGGTACTCTACACTCATTAGCCCATAATGCCCCTGCTAGCGGGGCAGGCAGTGCTGGTGTGAGACTACTCGTTTGCCTCTCATCCGTGCAGGCCGCCTCCCAGCTGCACTGCACTGTCTGCAGTCCCTGGGCACCGCCCAGCCCCACAGGCTCCCCTGTAATTCAGGGCAAGGCCGCCCGCCTGTGGCAAGAGGGGCCCTGGGCCCCACCCTCTATGATTAGTGGTACAGACCCACGTCTTGCCAAGAGAAAACTGCCACAGAGGACAGAGAACTGCAGAGAAATCTGGAGACTTCAGCTGCAGCCAGTGAAAGGCGGGGAGGGCTGGGTGAAGGTCAGTCACAAGGCTGGATCAAACCTGTCACTGCCCCAGCCCTGCCGTCCTTTCACAGGGACCCCAGTATGACTGACTCTGCCCCAGCCCTGCCGTCTGCTGCTGGATATGTGACTGACTCTGCCCCAGCCCTACAGTCCTTTCACAGGGACCCCAGTATGCAGTCAGCCGCCTCAGTCTGTCGGAGGTGAGCTGCTGGATATGTGACTGACTCTGCCCCAGCCCTGCCGTACTTTCACAGGGATCCCCATATGACTGACTCTGCCCCGGCCCTGCCGTCTGCTGCTGGATATGTGACTGACTCGGCCCCAGCCCTGCCGTCCTTTCACAGGGACCCCCATATGACTGACTCTGCCCCAGCCCTGCCGTCTGCTGCTGGATATGTGACTGACTCGGCCCCAGCCCTGCCGTCCTTTCACAGGGACCCTGGGGATCTCCTGGGCATGAGACTGACTCTGCCCCAGCCCTGCCGTCCTTTCACAGGGATCCCCATATGACTGACTCTGCCCCAGCCCTGCCGTCTGCTGCTGGATATGTGACTGACTCGGCCCCAGCCCTGCCGTCTGCTGCTGGATATGTGACTGACTCGGCCCCAGCCCTGCCGTCCTTTCACAGGGACCCAGGGGATCTCCTGGGCATGAGACTGACTCTGCCCCAGCCCTGCCGTCCTTTCACAGGGATCCCCATATGACTGACTCTGCCCCAGCCCTGCCGTCTGCTGCTGGATATGTGACTGACTCGGCCCCAGCCCTGCCGTCTGCTGCTGGATATGTGACTGACTCGGCCCCAGCCCTACAGTCCTTTCACAGGGACCCAGGGGATCTGCAGCACATGTGACTGACTCTGCCCCGGCCAGCAATGGGAGGACACTTGTGTGTTTCCAAGCATCTGAGAGGGCCGCCCCGGGTCTCACATCTTTTCTGGGGCATGGCTGACACCAGAGGTGAGCCTATGGTCTGTGCCAGCCTTCGCCCCTACAGGTTTCCAGAATCGACCCCTCAATGCTGCCAAGAAGCCCCTTCCTTATAGGACCAGAGGGGGCGCTGTAACATCCTTACATCTCATATTAAAAGCAGCAAAGCACGAGAGCTTAAAGGGGTGGAAAGGGGGAAGGGTTTCTAAAAGGGGCGTGGTCAAGGAAGTATAACTGGAAATGCTTCAAAAGAGGCGGGACTTGAGTAATGAAGGGCGTGGCCTAAATGTGAGCTAGGTTCATGTAGTTGGAAGGGTGTGCCACCCAAGCAGTCCTAAAAGACCGCGATAAACTCTAAGGGGCAGATTTACACGGAACTGATGCATCTGTATAAATGCGCGAGTTTCCTTGCGTCACCTCCAAGTGTACTTGCGCCACCATGGATGCACTGTATTTAAAATATATTGCCCCATGGCGCAAGGAATTACAGATGTGTCACATATTCTGACGCATCTGTTGGAGGAAAAGTGACGCATTCTTGGAGTTTGTCACAAAAGTGACGCAACTCCAGCAATGCGCCAGAAAACATAGGCAGGTCCCATGTAAAAGGCCCTGTGTCAATCCTTACGCGTGGCCTGAGCAGGCGTAGGGATTTTGGCGCAGTGAAGGCGTAGAATGACGCAGTGAAACCTTGTACATTTCACTGCGGCAGTTCTACGTGGATTTTTGCATGGGAACGGCCACCCTACATACATTATACCTGGAGCAGGTATAATGTGACGCAGGGCTTTACAATATGACGCATCTCCCTACATGTGTCACGTTGTAAATGGGTCGCAACTTTTATGCAGCTGCTGTGCCAAAAAAGTGACAAAACGCCGGCGCAAAAGTGACGCAAGTGGCTTGTAAATCTGCCCCTAAATATGAGATTATGAACTAAACATTACAAAGGCCTGTGGAGAGTGAGGCATCCTGTTCATTGCCTCGGTCACTCCCTTTCTTCAGTGGGCGTAGGAAGGGGGGTGTACAGTGGGTGCGGGCCGCCCCAGGTGTCATCACTGGGGGGGGGGGGGACAAAATGTCAAAAATATGGGTACCACCTGACCTTGCTACGCCACTGCCTCTGAGGCTTTGCATTGTCTCCCCCTATATAGGAGAAGTGTGGCTCAATGGTTAGAGCGGCAGACCCTGATGCAGAGGTCTAGCCCGGGACCAGGGTTCGATTCCCCGCCTCGGCGGGTCTTGGGCTCAAAATTCCACGGACCTGATCATTCTCGCCTCGGTGCCTATTCCAATCATGGAGTCCCACTCCGCAACTCTGGGCAATAGCTTGCTTAATCTCCACAACGGCCCCCACAACGCTAAGGATGCCTGGCCTCCACCTTGGGGGTGCCCAGGAGTGGACACCTCACAGGGAAAGCCAGGAAGGGTTCCACAGCGGTATTCGTACAAGCGCCTTGAGACCCTTGTGGGTGAGTAGTGCGCTATACAAGTATCAATTTACATTTACATGTCAATCACGTCTTTCTTCTCCTCGCCTCTCTCCCCGAAGTCTTCCATCTGCCTCCTCTCCATCACTGCCTTTCGTCTCCGCCTCAACATCCCCTCTCTCACACTCACCCTCCCCACCCGTAAACACTTCATTTTCTTTTTTTTGGAGCCTTTAAGACTTCAATAGCTGTTTACTACTACCAATTTCACACGCTTTCTCATAGAATCATAATGGCAATTGAATTGTATGTGAAAGTCGCCCAGTGCGCTTAGCAGAGAGGCCAGGCAGTGGATGGGGACATAATCTGAACAGGTGTGTGACCCATTATCTCTGTGAGAAACTCACACTGACATCAGCTTCACCCCCACAGCTCTCATTGGTGCCTGTCATGACCACCCACCCAGAACTTGAACTCACCCAGACACCTAGCAGCCAATCAGTTCGTAGTCAGTGTTTTTATTTGTAAAGTGAAGGACATGGATATAGGGCCCGTTTTATTACTCCCGGTTCTGACTCCTTTAAAGCTCTGACGCCATTTATCCGAATTGGAAAACGTTGTGTCTGGATGAGTTTTACCTGAGGTCAGCACCTGGTAAGCTCAGCTCCTGGAAAGCAAAACTTTAGATTGTATCAATACCGACAGCAAAATATTGTGAAGGTAAGTGCATATTGGAAAGGAAAGATGTAGGTACAAAAGTACAAATGTTTGGCATCAGGCTCGTGTTACTTTTTTAACGCCGACCCTAGGTAGGGTGGTATTTACACACCAGTGAAAACGGCGATTTGCACTGGTTTGTAGCCACAAGTTACGCAAGCCGCACAAAGCACGGCCTTTCTTTACTTTGCGTCAGTGAGTCGTTCCACGGGTGGTACATGGGTGTTCCTGTGCATCCACAACGGACTCGGACGCAAACCCATATCTACAATAAAGTGTAGGCAAAAACAACAGGTGATGGACAGAATGCAGAACATTGTCATACATTCACCCCAGTACAGAGATCTGGGGTGGGTGTAGACATGGATTTGCACCAACATCCTGCGCCTCCCTGAGGCTGGCGTAGTGAGAAGAAATTTATATTTTTTCCTCTTTCATGTGTTCAATTTGTTTTTTAGGTCGAGGACCGTAGGCTGCGCTTGCGCAGTCTCCGGTAGGAGATTTAATGTTTTGGAGTATGGGGGCTTGAACCCGCCTCTCTCCTCCATTTTCCTCCATCGGCTGGCTTCCTAAACGGAGGCCAGCCATTGGAGGAGAAGGGAGTCACTCCAATAAAGCCTTGTCTCTTTCGGATTCGGGGGCATGTTTTTGGCGTTCTTTCGCCCTGTGACGTCACCCGTCACTCAGAATGCCTAAACACGCCCCCGAATTCGAAATTTTCGGATGTTTGCGGCCGCTATTGTTGCCCGACCGTGTCTGGCCCTTGCATCCCCGCCGCCGCCTGCCCGAAGACTGCAGTGTGCTCTGTCTGCCTGTTTTATTTATTTAAATCCCGGATTGTAAATGTTTGCAATAATGTGCACACATCTTTAAAAAAAATCGTAGTACGGCATTTAAGAGTGAAGTCAGGATTTGTCTGCCTTTGGGCATGAAAAGGATGTATCGTTGAGGATTTTAAACGGTGTGAGAGCGGTTCTACTGCTAGATTTAATGTGGCTTATGCAATAGTAAAGAAGGATCGTTCAACGGGTAGCGTGGTTCAAAATCCAATTCAGTAGCTATAGTTTGCTTTGTCCTCTTTCTATAGTCACAGATCTAGTAGGGCCTATAGCGAAGCGCGCTCCACTCTCCCCCCCCCCCCCCCCGGTCGCCGCGCTGCCTGCGACGACCCGGGAGTGCTTCTGTACAAAACCGGAAGCGGACGGGAGCCCACCCCGCACTCCGGTGAGGGAAGGAGAAAAGAAAAAGCCCGCAGCTGGCACCTCCCACGGGGCTCCCAGGAGTGAGGGAGAGCCCCGTGCTGCCCCGCAGTCTCACCGGTGAGTGCCTTCTGCCCCCTGATTGTGCCGCTTTTCGTGGCTCGTCTCCATCGCTCTCTGCGCAGCCGTGCGGGATGTTCTGCCTGAGAGGTAAGTGCTTCTAACACTCTCTTTGAAGTGCGCCGAGTTGAGTCCATACTGAGATCGCAACCCCAAACAAAAACACCAGACAACACAAGGGGCAGGACCACGAACCATGAGATAATTTCCCCTCTATTACGGGGGCCTTAGAGCACAATTGAAAACTTATCACCGCCTCCCCCCTCCCCCCTCCAACCCAGCTTAGACTCTGACACCATTAGACCAAACTCTGCAGCCTACGAAGCAATGCAACACTCCCACAGTAACCAACACTCTTTGATACCCTCATATTAAACTTCCTCATCTTAATACCCTTCCACAAGCCCGAGACTAGATTGCAGCTCCATATAACCCCCTCCCGCTGTCCGTCCTTGTTCCCGTTGTGTCCTCCCGGATGTTTTAGGTCACCGAGGCCCCAGGCTCCGGACATTAGAATGCCTGCCTCACCCCTCCGAGTGGCCGTGGTTTTCTCCAGTAACCAGAATAGGAGCATGGAGGCTAACAACATCCTATCACTCTTTGGTGTGATTCACCGTCCCTCCCCCGGTCCCTGTGCAGTTGCAGATAAGGGAAGAGAGAGCCCGAGACGGGAGCTTGGAGGAGTGCAGGCTTCAGGTCAGCTGAGGAGGGCGTGGAGATGCGCTCACAGCTCGTCGAGGAAGTTCCGCCCGGCTCTCGGCTCCGGCTGCTGCTCGCCCACACCCTCGGAGGCATCGGTCCCGGCCGCAGCCACCTCCCCGCGCCCGCAGTCTGAGCGGCCAGAAGTCCTGTAGCGCCTCGAGTCGGGGCGTCCGGGCGCTACTCTGTTCATGTGTGGGGGTCTGGGAGAGACAGACACACCTTACGAGGTAAGAAACTTTCTAGAAAATGAACTTTCGCACACACTGCTATGAGACATCGACCCATATAGCGCCTAAACTCCCAGGTATCCAGATGTTGTGCAGTAAATTCAGAGAGATCGGGGAGATGCGATCTATCATCCGCCCTCACCATGGTGGCCGCTGTAGAGGTTGCGGGTGCGAGCCTAGCAGTGAGTGGAGACATATAGCGCCTAGATGCTCATATACAGAACAGTAAGGAACATAGGTGAGATCCGAGGTGATATAGAAGGGAGGACAAGGAGAGGCGAGTTATGAGTGGTTTCAGTGCAACTGCCTGGGCCGCAAGACTCAAGGGATGGGTACTTATCTGTTCGTATAGCGCCTAGTGTATTGCAGTACAGTCAGAGGGGGAACATCCTTTACGACGTGGATGTTACCCCGCGCTACCATTACGACGCGTCTCTTACAACGCAAGTCGTAACCACGACTTGCGCTGGAGGGCGCTCAAGGACAAGGAATAGTTAATTTACTATTCCAACACCTTCCCTACTATCCACGGGGACTGGTGTTGGAATAGTAAATTAAACTATTCCTAAGTCCGCACCCTACAGCGCAAGTCGTGGTAACGACTTGCGTTGTAAAACACGCGTTGTAACGGTACGCGTGGTAATAGCCCGCGTCTTACCGTCATACTTCTCAGTCAGAGTGGCAGTGATTTGGGTAGAGGGTGGAAAGAAATTATGAGTGTTAGTCAATTAATAGAGGGGGCAGAACCTTATGCAGTGCTGACACCGAGCGAGGTGACTTGCAGTTGAATCGCACAATTCTCGGGACCCCAGGCGCTACATTCTCGAAAGGGGAGGGCATTACAAGTAGTTACTTGTGGCTTTGGGCGCTGTTTGGTGTCGATGAAGGAACGGTTCCCCATACACAGAACAAGAGGAACAAGTGATGTTTCTGGTGGGGGTACTCCGCCAGGATGGGGGTTATCTAGACGCTTGTGGAAGCTATGACAGGTAATGTGTATTGAAGCCGCGGCTGCCGCCCAAGGGGGGGGGGGTGGGACATGAGCAGTAAAGCGGTGCGGATGGGTGGGCCAACCCCGCAACAGCACGAAAGAAGGGAGCAACTGCGAACATTCAGCATACACTACAGAGTAGAATACATAATTTCTTTTCTTTTGTGGGGGAGGGGGTGGTGGTACAGGGTTGTCTCTACAGTACAGAGTACAGTGCGGCATACTACGATACACTGGTTTATGCAAGTTGACTTTCAGCACAGTGTAGTTTGAAGCATAGCATCGTGAGGTGAGTACTTTATACAGTGCGACATCAGTGCGACTCATAGGAGTGAATGCATAAGGAAGTTAACTGCGATTGGCTATGCAGTGTGCATTGCAGTGCAGTATATATACTGGCACGCGGAACGATAAACAATGGGATCTTTTATGCAATATTGAATGCGACCTCCTTTGTGCAGCCCGGTTCTGCCGACAGTTTATGCAGTGCAGCGTGCAGTGTCAAACGCAGCGCGATGCAGAGTGAGAACTGCAGTGCAAAACTCAGTATAACAGTTTGACACTTAGCACTATTGTGCTTAAAAATGTGACTTCCAGTTCTCACACGCAATGTAAATGACAATGCCATTTATTTAACGATTAAGCTATTGGCAATGTAAATGACAATGCCATTTATTTATAATTTAAAAAAATCAAAATAAATCGTGAGCAATGCCAATAGCTCTACCTTTATTAATGCCGAGACCATTGCATTGTAAATGCTTGTTTCCTCTTTGCAGGTGTGTCTGCAGCACACAGGAATTTGCCTTAAAGCATAGTTTTTGTGCACAAAGGGACAACTTCCTGCACAAAAACGATGCTGAGAACAACACAGAGGCCCTTGCACAATGTTGCAACACAGACACCCTTGCACCATGGAGCAACGCAGACACCCTTGCACCATGGAGCAACGCAGACACCCTAGCACCATGGAGCAACGCAGACATCCTTGCACCATGGAGCAACACAGACACCCTTGCACCATGGGGCAATGCAGACACCCTTGCACCATGGAGCAACGCAGACATCCTTGCACAATGGTGCAATGCAGACACCCTCGTGCAATGGTGCAATGCAGACACCCTCGCACAATGGTGCAACGCAGACACCCTCGCACAATGGTGCAAGGGTGCCTTTGTTGGTGCATGACTGCTGAAAGAGTGCAAAATGCAGTGAGAGAGCAGGAATGTGTCACTTCTTTGTAGAGATGGCAGAGTTGTGTGTTCTCTTGTTCAGCAGCTTTACCTTCTACCCTGTGTTGCATCAACTCTTTGTAAATCTGGGCTTCAGTATTCTTAACTCCACGTCCACGTACCTTGAAGATATATCTATCATCAGGGTACATATGTATGAAGTTAAGCATAGTAAATCTGCACTTACCTGTGTTTACATTGCAATATGTTTGTTCTCCATATTAGGCCTCGATATTTTGGCCCCACAATATGTCTCCTCCATCTTCCATATTCGAGTGGAACAACAGAGCTGTATCGGGCCATCAGCTTTTCTAAGCCCCCGTACATAATGGTAGCCCCCTGTGTGCACGTGCCTGTTGAAGAGATCTTTCCGCCACCTGCAGATGGGCTGACGCAGCCTTTCCTCAATGCCGGGTCGACAGAGTCCTTTGAGCTGAGCTGGAGAAACTGTACGCTATTTATAGCGCCACGAAGGAAGACCACAGACTGCGGTACCCACCCCAAATGACCCTTGAGGAAACTGGACTACCTGGCAAGAGGCAGGGCATTGTGCACCAAGATGCTCAGAGTGCCAACCATTGGCTGATCCCTAAGGGCCCGGGTTAGGTATGTTCTGACTACACCTGGTAGCGTGAAGGGGGTCACCTGGACTCTCATTGGGCGCTGACCTGGAGTAGGAGCCACTCACCCCCGTGGCGGAGCTGTGTTCAGCAATAACATGATTAAAAAAAAAAACCTGCTGCAAAGTTCCTTGTGCGTCCAGTGTTGCTCGGATATGAATTTACCTTAAAGAAATGAAAAGATAAGAGGCATTTGACAAAACACAAACAAGTTGGTTTAATTAAACACAGCAGCCGGGAAAGTATCAACAGAGTTGCGTCTTAAGATAGTCTTTCGCTGTACAGAGTTTTGGCCTACAATATATACATCTTGTGAGGTGTAATAAACCACTTCTGCATTCTTGGAAAAGCATCTTAGTCGTAAATAACAAGTACAGTCATCTGATGAGGGGACACAGGTGGCTCTCGACCTCGGGGAGAGCTAGTGTGGAACAGTATGTGTGTCCAGATGTCTGTTGTGGGGAGCACGTGATAACTATGTGTGGTGTGCATGTTGTTTCCTGATTGGGTGAGTGTTCCTATCTACATGTGTCATCCAACTTTGTGGAATTTTGGGGAACGCGCATCAATGTCCAAACGAATTTTATTGGGAGTAAATTCCCCTGACCTGTTTGTGGTGCAACCATCTATCTGTGGGATCGATCAGGGTTTTCCATGGTTGTGCATTTGTCTTTGGGCTAAGTGAGACCCACATGTGACCTGTCACTCGGTTGGCATAGGATGGGGTCGCAGGGCCTGTTTGACCGCGTACCTCTGATTCTGGGTTGATGGAGCGGTCACCTTGAGTGAATCCGACAGCAATGATATAAGGTCATAAGAACTTCTACAAATAATGTGGGGGGTCATTGATATTATTTTTACCGACAACCTCAGTATTGTGCACACATTTGCCGTAGCATACATCGTTATTGTTTTTATCGATATTGATATTGTTACACAGGGAAGCAAGGGCCAGTCTGGAGCAACCAGACCAGCAGTGTAGATTTTGGGTTTCGTTGTCACAGAGGCCACTAGCCAATGGGCAAGTGACCGGACAGACGCGTCATGCAGGAAAATGCAAAAGGGCCCCACGCAGCACTCGGTGAGTGTGGAGAGGTGATCTTTGGTGCAGTGGATGCCCGGGGCTGGGGCTTCTCAATCCCCAATGCACAACTTTGAGGGTGCCTCAGAAGCTGCACGGAAAGCGTCTCGCTGGCTTTCCAAGATGGCCGGTCCCACATCTCTTGCCGCCTCCACGGGTCTCAGCTTTGCTGTGGCTGTGGATCGGGCTGTTGGATATCTCGAAGTCCGGGTCTTGTCAGGCTCTGTGTTCGGGCTCCGGCGGGAGCAATGACAAAGCAAACCGTTGAGCGCTTGATGGTGCCTGCTTGCACAGGGTGGTCACTCCTTGACCACAAGGGAGATTCTTAAGTCTTCTACGTCGAGTAGGATGTCGAAGGTCCAGAGTTTCGTATCAGAGTTTCAGTCAGGATAAATCTAAAGTCTTGGGACTCAGCTCCTACCTATATACCAAATCTAAAGGCTGGATTACCTGCTAGGTCCCTCCTATGAGTGGGACCCCGGAAGGGGGTGGTTACACCCCTTTCCCTTTGTCCAGTTTCGCGTCAAAGCTGGGGCTGGAGTGCCCCAGCACCGGTTTGAACTGGACTATGCATGGGACACCTTGTGTGCCTCAGGCAGTGTCTCATTTCATTCAGCCCTCCCTGCCCCAATACACTATAGCCTGTCTGGGGTGGTGCTAGCACCTCCCTGGGACAGGAAACCTATTGTCCAAGCCTCCCTCGCTGGAAGGACTCCCAGCAGCAGGAGGTCAGACTTGTGTCTGTGGCAGCAGCATCCATTTTGTGATGCTGAGGCTCTGGTTAACTTTAACCGGGATTAATGGAAGTAACATGTCTTCTCCCTCTAGAAGGGTGGAATGCTACACCCGTCGCCAGAACTGGCGAGGGGGTAGTATTCCAAAGCGTATGACACCTTACACGACATGTTTAGATAATGTCAGACCAAAGTTACCATAACCGCGAGGATTATAAGGCACTTAAGAGTATATAGTATGGCAATATCCTAGAACAGCTATAAGGACATGGTTCCGAAAGCTGCAGACAGGCTCAGCTCATGCTAGAGCACCATCTCATATAAAACCAAGCACTCTGCCTTCAGGATTGTTAAGGCCTGCCATAGGAGTGACTTATAGGTGTATATGTGTCTAGATATAAGGTTAGACATAGGAATACTATATCTAAGCAAGGGGTGATTACATGACCTTGCCCCAGCTGAGTGATCATCCAGTTTTGTCAGTTTGGATGGCCAGCCAGGGGTGGCAAAAGATATGCTGCAGCCCCTGGTAGGTCTTGGATGCACCTATGCCCTGGGTACCTATAGTACACTATACAGGGGCTCATAAGGTGACCCAATATCCAATTAGGTATGTACCTAAGGTACATGGAGTCCATTTTATAGAGAGAGCTGATAGCCTGGGGCCCTGATTAGCAGGATCCCAGGCCAACTAAGTCGAAAACCAGCTAAACACAATGCAAAAAATCTGGGGTAACCATAGTCCGGTATCCACCTTCCTACAGCAAGTTCACTGCACTGTTAGTAGATATACATCAATGTGGAGGTACCCCATTGCAGGTCCGTTATATGTAGTTTCACACCAAACCTTTCAGTGCTGCCTAGTGGTATGGTTCCTTTGTCTCTGAAACACAAAGAATACAGTGTAAATGTCCATACAATTAGGGGTTGCCCCTTTCTCTCCAACCATGTGTACTTATTAATCTTGTTATCCCAGATTGCCTGGCACAAGGAATCTATACCAGCATTTGACTCCCTTCCATGAGACTCATTTCCTCTAGCGTGATCGAGGTGAGCGGTCCTCCACTGGAATTCCTTGTCTGGGGTCCATTTGTCAGTAAAGAAGGCGGTCCCAAAAGACGTTAAGTGCCACCCTGGGACAGCAGTTGGAGGTGGAAGCAGACATATTTGTGCACTGGTGTGGTGTTCTTGCTACCTCCAAGAACCTCTTTTCTACAAAGTCCCAGAGCCAAACAATGTCCTCGCCTACAGTGCCCCTTCTGCGTATTGTGTCTAGCTCAGTTTGGATATTGCTATGATCGTTGAAAAGGTACAGTGCTGAGGGGTTGGTCTCATACCTCGTGGTGTTAGCTATTGCTCTACGGGGTTCTACTCTATTGGGTTGAATACGCTTTGTAGTGCATGAGGAATGCTAGCATTTGGTTTATAGCTGTACGTGAAGTGAGGGAGGTCTTTGCACATGTGTTGCAAGAATGTCAAAGTATTTTGAAATCATTGCATTTTCAGTAACAGTTCTGTAATCAAAATAAAGTGCATATACACTTGCAATCCAAACTGTCTTACAACTGCATTGCATTACTACTGTAAAGTATTTATCAGTTATCTGTGCGAGGCTTGCTTTTTTCTAGAAAATAGAATAACTAAAAGAATATTTTTGATATAAAAACAATTTGTTTGAAGTTCAGCTTATGAGTGTGTGAATTAATTTGCTGAGTGTGTACATCAAATGCTCAGCACTGTCCTCTTATAAAGCCTTCCTGCTCGCCCACACTACCACAAATAGAGAGTGAGGGGCTTTCTAACTTTTCCTCTGCCTACCTTTGAGGTTCCACTGGACTCTGTGCACACTGTACCTCACTGTGGTATAGTAGATACAGAGCCAGCTTCCTACACCTCCTCGCTACACCCAGACGGGGACCATGCCCACTTGTGTCACCGGTGCTGAGCGAGTGCGGGGTTCACACGGAGACCTGAGCAGCAGTGCATAGGATGGCGGTGTCACTGGCACGGTGTCAGGTGGGTGGTGGTGAGAGGGTACTCCGCTCTATTCAGTAGGTCTGTTCCTGCTGCAAAATGGATAAAATCAACACCTAATCTTTCAAAACATTCATTTACGTCAAACCGTCTCTTAAATGGATAAAATCATTCCCAACCCTTCCAATCAAATTACCAATGAGCATTGGCGCATAAATCTGTTGTGAAATGATGAATTATTAAAAAATAAATCCTGCAGATCACTCTTGAGAGAGGTAGGTGATAACCATAAAGCTATTCTCGACTTACCAGCAGATCACTCTGTATTGGAGTTTGACAAATAGTTCTGAGATTTTCATAAATTATCAAATTACTGTCAAATCTTTTAGAAATTATGTGGACAAATTATTATTATTTTTTTTTAATATCTTTATTGCGTTTTATATTTTATGTTTAGGATTTAGTCTTAAGTTCATTCTGTGAATCGGGCCCCTTGTGTCTACATCTCAGGATTCGACGTGCACTCGCAAAATAACATAGGCGCCAATAGCCCACATATACTGTTATCTCTAATTGTGGAGCAAGACATGATTATCATTTGTAACTCATTCCAGCAGTGGTCATTTTTGTGCAGTCTTAACAGTGTATACAAGGGTACGTGACCCGTACTTAACTCAGCTTTGAGAGCATGACACGCAATGTTTCATGAGTATAAAAATGAAAAGGTTATACATATGCCGTTATTTGTTACCAGATATCTTCTTATTTCAACATTTAAACCACAACTAATGAGAACAAAATAAAATCAAAAGAAAGGGAGACATCAAATATGCAAGGAAATGCACAGCTGATACATAAAATGCCGTTCGAGTGTAGTCGTATCTAGGCATGAGTGATCATGTTGAATGCGGGCCGTTGTACATGTGCCATGCACAGTTGCATGGGAAGTAGGGTGTCTTGTAGCAGAAGTTGTGTCCAAAAATAGTCATTAAGGAGTGTGAGGTCAGTGCCCATCCCAACAGCCGTGTCGAAGGGCTCCCCTGATTGTAGCGTATCCGCTATGCCCAAGTGTCATGTCAGGCATCGTCCCCTGCTTGTTGTGTGGGGGGTGCACAGTGTGGCATTAGACTGTGTAAGGTTTTGAGAACATCATCCTAGGGGTGTGCAATAGGATACTTTTGCATCGCTGCTGTTTCTTCCCTGTGAAGGATAGTGCTCTCCGCCTGCGCCCAGACCTCTAAGGATTTTTGCCAGTGAAGTACCTCCGGAAGGGTCTTTGTGTTTCCATCTCTTAGTTATCAGTCGTTTTGCAGTTATGAGACCTAGGTCTCTAAATCTAGAGCTTACTTTGTTGGCCTTGGTCCACTTGTAAAGTCCCAGGATACAGACATCCCATGTGGTAGGCACCTCAGTACTGGTGCAGTGTGCAAGTGTTCCTGTTATCGTGTGCCAGTAGGGTAAAAGCAGGGGGCAGGACCATAGCATATGTAGTAGGTCAGCGTCTAGAAGATGGCATCTCGGGCATTCAGAGGTATTGATGTTAAAATATTTATTGATCTTATCTGGTGAGAGATACGCTCTATGCAAAACATATGTCTGTATAAGTTTAAATCGTGAATTGCTCGGTATGTATGTGGCGCTGGCTAGGACATGCTCCCATTCCTTATCGGTCCAGGGTCGGCCCCTGTCCTCAGTCCAACTTGCTCGGAGTCTTTATAGTGGTTTCAGTACATCAACAAGCAGGGCTTGTACCAACCAATAGACCACATGCGACCCCTCCCCCATTACATGTAAATACTGCAATAGCTGATGCGTCGGCGGCTCATTTGTCAGGTCTCCTCATGTTTGTGTCAGTGTCCGTATGTTAGCTGCGTGCAGAAGGAAAAAGTCATTATCTGCCGATAGGGTCGCGAGAGGTAGAAGGGTACCGTCTGCGTATAAGTCCCCCAGCGTCTCCACTCCTGAGTCCGTCCAGGGCATTAGTGCTACATCAGTTATGGAGTCTCTGCCTCTGGGCATTCTGACAAGCGGCAATATTGGGGCATATGCAACCGTATCTTTTGTGAGTTGAAGGCTTCTCTTGTAACATCTGTGGGCCAATGCAATGTGAAACTGCGTCGGGCGGGGGAGTTTCGCCAGTGGGTGAAACAAACTGTAAATCTGTTTCTGTGTCCACATCGATGTCTCGGTTGCCGTGTCTGTCAGATTTTTTCCACTTAGCCACTTCGCGACCCATTGAAGCTGTGCAGCTAAGTAGTATAATTCCAGATGAGGAACTGCCAAGCCTCCACACTCCAGGTCGCCCTTTATTCCAGATCAGGTCTCGGGTTAATCCCTCTAGCTCCTGAAATAAACGCACCGGGACATATATACCGGAGGTTTGCACTAACCTTGCCCTGCGAGGAGCCCTTTTACTGGAACTCTGCTTGCTGTTCTTCTCCCTTCTGCTGTACTTCGCAGATCTTGAGCAGCGGGAGTCTGCACTGACCTGGGGTTGTGGCGCTGAGGTCGGCTGAGGCGAGGGTTGGAATTGCAGCAGGGCTGCGAGCGGTGCCGCAGGGACTCCATCTCTGCGGAGCCCCTGCCCGACTAACCTGCAGCACCTTGTCCGCTCTCCCTGCTTGCCCCGCCCCCTGCCCACAAAGGAGCAAAAACCCCTGCGCCTACACTGTTTGCACTAACCTTGGCCTGCGAGGAGCCCTTTGACTGGAACTCTGCTTGCTGTTCTTCTCCCTTCTGCTGTACTTCGCGGACCTTGAGCAGCGGGAGCCTGCACTGGAACTGGGGTTGTGGCGCTGAGGTCGGCTGAGGCGAGGGTTGGAATTGCAGCAGGGCTGCGAGCGGTGCCGCAGGGACTCCATCTCCCAGGAGTCCCTGCCCGACTAACCGGCAGCACCTGGTCCGCTCTCCCTGCTTGCCCCGCCCCCTGATCGTCTCCCACCCTATTTAGTAGACTCAGCGAACCGCTGCGCGGGAGCGTGCAGGAGCGCCCCGGGAGAAGCCCGGGACAAGGGCGAGACCGTCTGGGGCCGTCCAGGGCTGTCTAGGGCTGGGCTGGGCCATCCCCCTGAAAACTTTGGCTGCGGTACCATGGACAGTTAGCCAATTCTTGTACACTGTTGATTGTTTTTTAGCTAGGAAGTTGTTTCGTCGGGCACAGTGTATATATTTCTTTTTGGTTGTTTATGCTAATGTCTACTCGTTCAGGGAAGTGTCTGAGAGTGGGTGGGGGAGTGGGCCCTGGTTGTGTTACTGGCGCAATGGACCAGTTTATCACCCAAGTTGTTACAGTTATCGAGAAGGAAATCGCCATGACAGAGCGGCGTCTTTCTCGAGAACTTCTCTCAAATAAGCGGTCGTCATTGGGTCCCTTGGCGCTAGTTCCCTCTCCAGTACGTGCATCCGATCCCCAGGTGAATGCTTCTCCCCTTTTAGATCATCCACGGGTTGCTGCTTTAAGGGTCAGTATAGATAGGCTGGAGAGTATGGCAGTTATAGCCCCACTTAACGAAGATAACGCTTCGGATTGACGGTCCAGTGAGACCTCCGTCCCTACGCTCTCTCCTAACATTTCTTCTAGCCATGGGGATTCCCTCCCTCCACCAGCATTGGTACCGCTGGTAGTATTTAGATCAGTCCATATTAAAAGGAAAAGAACTGCTAGCCCGCACAAAGGTAGCCATCCAAAACCCTATAAGAAACTTAGGATACTTGGTACCAGGGTGGGCGGGACCCATAAGGGCGCGGGGTTGGGTGTAAGTTGCCCCCAGGGGGACACGGGGGGAGAGCCCTCTGGTGCTTTAGCAGAGAAGTCACCTGTTGACCTGACGACTGACTCTGCCGAAGTCCCACCCCATGAAACCCCCTTGATTGCCCAATTAGAGAAAATGATGAATTCATTGTTGATCCCGGTCTTAGAGAGAGTTAAAAGGCTGGCAGTGCGGTTGGATAGGTTTGAGCAAGTGACCCTGGACAACTTTTTTTCCATAAAATCTCTCATTAAGTTACACTCTAGAATTAGGGAGGACGGACTAGGGGGGGAAACTGTTGCCCGGGCGGCCCCTACATCTCCACAGGGCCCACCTATTGCATCTGGAACGGTTAATGGGGTGGTAGTGGTAAATGCCCCCGCTGTACACGGTGTGGCTTCCTCTGGGGGCGTCCGGAACCCAGGGTTGGCCGCAACGAATGTGACAGAACATCCAAATATACCTAAGGCTAGTACTGTCCCTGTTAAGAAGCCCGTGCGGTCCGAGGCTCCTGGTAGAAATGGTCCTGCCAAACCAAGAAATTCTGGCAATAGCAAAGGCCCGAGCTAGCTCAATCAAGAATTAGTTCCAATCCTCCACCAGCTATCCAGCTTGACACGATCCCTCTCAAAGAGGCCCCTAGAATACCACCCGTGAATCTACCACTAGATAGCCAGCCTTATGTTGCCATCCTTACTAACGTACCATCCCTGAAGGCTGACCAGCAAGAATCCTACCAAGCGCTTAATAATAAAACCTTACACTGGTTAAGGACAAATAGACCTCTCCCTAGGGAACTAGATGGCCTGATCCTAGGCATCTGAAGGGTAGGGTGGGTAGGCTACGGGCATAAGCATTTTGAGGGAGACTGTGTGGTGGTAAATTTTAAGGATGTTAGGGTTGCCCAAACAATTTGCAATCAGAATTTAGGGATTGGTGGTGCAGGCATTAGAGTAGTAGACTTGACTTACTTTTACCCAAGACCCTTAGGAAACGGTACTTATTTGGGTGTGGGATGGAGGCACAACTTTACCTCTCCCGAGAATCATTACATCCCTTTGCCATATCAGCCTGTTGCATGGTCAGGGCCATATGGGAGGACGCTAGGACATTGAAATGATATTTGCTCTGGAGTGGCTCCCTTGCTTCCGAGTCCGGGATTTGTGTTTGAGTCTCATGTCCTAGGCCCAAGTAATACTAATCCACCATTTTTACCAGTTGCATGTAGCCCCCTAAATCAGGATCCCAACCTGGCTGTCGGGATTCAACAAGGAGATAGTGCACCATGGACAACCCCTGAGAGGGAGGGGTATCCAGCTCTTAACACCACAGGGAGCCTGCTGTGGCGGATCCAGACCTAAGGATTCACAGCTGGAACGCTGCGGGTATCTCGAAGAAGCTGGCTCTACCCGACTGGAACACCCTTGTGGAAGGCTACTCTATTTGCATCTTCCAAGAAACTTGGAGTAGGGAGCCTTGCCACAAGGTAGGCTATTCATCCTTTTTTGTACCAGCTGTGCCCCCCCTTTTGGGGAGGGCCGCCCCTCAGGAGGCCTCCTCATATGGGTTGCTATCTCGCTCGGCTGCCAAGTTGCTCAGCATGTGACAAATTCACCCGATCTACTCAGCATATCAATTAAGGGACCGCGGAGAGGGCTGACCTTGGATATTATTAATATTTATGCCAGGGGCACGAAGGGAGGTTCGCAATCACCCATAGTATCAGGGTTGGAATCTTTGCTTAGGCAGTGTCCCAACAGATCTCATGTCCTGGTCGCGGGGGACCTAAACTGCACGTTTGAGCCCCTGGGGTCGGAGGACACTTTGGGAACCGCCGATGAAGACATTAGGAGAGGGATACCAGTCCTAACTATACCTCCCAACAGGAGGTGGTCTCAAGTGGTGGTCCAAATTAAATCCTTAACCATGGAATTTGGCCTCAGGGCTGTTAATGGAAGGACGCCGTCAAATCCCTCTGTAGCCCATACTTACAAGAGGGCTAATCATACGTCAAGGATAGATTACATTCTCCTTGACGTAAAGCTTTGGAGCTTCATGTGGGATATGGAGGTCCTTCCATCAGTCGAGAGTGACCATAATCTCCTCTCTCTTGTCCTCCTTCCCATGTGGATCGGGGACCAGGGGGTGCATACGCACTGTATAGCATCTATCCCCTATGAAGTACATCCCTCTAACTGCGGTAGACTTTTGAAGTGGAGCAAGCTTATTATAGACGAAGAGAAAGTGTTAGCTATTGGGGCACTTTTAGATATAGCCCAGTCTAAATTGGACTCGCTGATTCCTTTGTCTGGGGAAGTCACCGTGCTTTTTTGTGATACAACCAAGGCTTCGAGTGACCTTTTTATTCTCCCAAGCAAGGCCTCCCGAGCTGGTAATAGTAAGAAGCCGTCCAAACCGCCGGGCTGGTTTACTAAAAAATGCAGGGGGGAGAAAAATGCCCTGATAGGTGCTGTCAAAAGTAAATCCCAGGCTGCAATTAGGTTGGCTAGGAAAGAGTACACCCAGGCAACTATCGCAGCAAAGAGAGAATGGGAGGATGGGTTCTGGGCGGATCTCATGGAAGCAAGTGCGGGCAGGGATGCCAGAGGTTTTTGGAACCGTATAAGATCTAGGGATAGGCCAGTCAGCACCCTGATGACGTGTAACATCCCAGCCCAGAACTGGTTTAACCATTTCTTGTCCCTCTATACCCCTATTGAGGTGGCTTCCGATACCACCTTTTCCTTAGCTGACTGTATAGGGGATACTGAGGGCGCTCCCTTCACCGCTTGAGAGGTAGAAGGTGTAATGAAAACATTGGTGCCCCTAAAAGCAGCTGGGCCTGATGGGATACCGGGTGACCTGCTACACGCAAACCCCAAGGAGTGGGGGAAGCTGGTTTCGTCATTGCTTAACGCTATCAATAGCGGTGCGCCTGTACCTGAATCCTGGAAGGGGGCGGAGGTTGTCCCGATATTCAAAAAGGGGTGTCGGGACAACCCCGCCAACTACAGGCCCATAAGTCTCATCGACTCATCACAAAAAGTGGCAGGGAAGGTGATCTTGGGGAGGGTGCTTCAGTGGGTAGACGACAACAACATCTTGTCAGACTTCCAAGCTGGATTTCGTCTGGAACCGGGATGATTGAACAGGCCTTTAGACTGGCTCTCTTGTATTTGGAAGGTGGTGGTGCTGGGCAAAGGCAGTCTGTATTTGGCCTTTATAGACCTTAAAACTGCCTTTGACCTGGTACCAAGGGAGGAAGTGTGGAAGGTCTTGTTAGAACTGGGGCTGCCTCCGTATATCCTGTCCCTTCTTGTGAGACTACACGCCGGTAATTTTGCGTAGGTGCGATGGGGCATGAACGGTGAAAAAACTGATAGGATCCCTGTAGGAAGGGGCGTCCGCCAGGGATGTGTGCTAGCTCCCACTCTGTTCTCTCTCTACGTGAACGGAGTGGTCGAGCATCTGTTAAGAAATCCCTCGGATGCTCCGTCCCTGGCGGGTAAACGGATCCCAACATTGCTCTTTGCAGATGATACCCTTCTCATCTCAAATACTCCCATGGGCCTTCAGAGTCTCCTGAATAGCTTTCAGGAGTTCTGCTCATTAAGGGGATTGGTAATCAATACTGATAAAACCAAGTATTTGATTATGAATCCGCCTAAAAAACCTGGGCGTCCCCCGGCTCTGAACTCTGTCCCATTGGAGAGGGTATCTGAGTTCGACTATTTGGGCATTCGTCTTAACGATTCATTGAGCTGGAACTCGCACATCCATAAAATGCTCCTTAGTCACAAAAGGGTGGGTGGTGTATCACTTAAGGAGCAACGCTCCTCCACAAGCAAACCTATCGCCCCAGTTGTGGAGATATACAAAGCTAGAGGGGTTAGTGCTGCCTTGTGTGGGGCGGAGTTGTGGGGTACCTGCAACCTGGACGCATTAGCAAAATCAGAGAGCAAATTTCTGAAAGATCTGATGGCTCTCCCGCTGAGCACACCTATAGTACCCGTGCTATTGGATCTAGGTTGCAGATCGATTAAGGACCAAGCCCAACTCCGCCCCTTGCTTCTTTGGGCTTGGTTGTGGCGGGTGCCCGAATTAGCTTCCTATGCAGAGGCGCTATCAGAGGTCATGGCAACGGAAGGCTGGTCCAGGATTAAATGGTTGAGGGATGTAAAACAGCTATTAGTGGAGTTAGGGCTTGGTGACGCGTGGGCATCGAGAACTGCCCCATCCAAAGCCATGATAAAGAAACTGTATTGGAATTGGGTCTCTTCTAAACTATCTACAGATCCACATCATTGTAATTCCACTGTAGCCTTTGTGAGGATTAAAGATGTGGTGGCTTATGAACCATATCTAGATATGATCCCCATCCCTTTTGACCGGGCCCTGTATTTTAAATTTAGAGTGGGGACCCTACCTGTAGGTGAACTGATTGCCCAATGGAAATCCTCTCACCAGTCCTCCCCCTTTTGTGCGCGATGTCCCACTCGAGTAGAGTCGGTAGCCCACATTCTTTTCGAATGTCCGGATTACTGTGCACCTAGGAGGCGCTGGCTCAAACCCTTATGTAGACTTTTAGGCACCCGCCAGCACACAGTGGCGCTACGCATTTTAATGTCTGACACATCCGCTTTGGTTGTTTGCGGTGTTTCAAATTTTTTAAAATGGTCATGGTTGATTCGTGTAAGAAGGCTGTCCATGTCAATTTAATTCTTGTTTTAACTGATTTAACATTTTACTCCCTTTCTCCCTTTCTGTGTGATTAGGAAGTGATTGTTGCAAATGTTGTGTTTTATAATTGTTGAACAAGCTTTTATGATATTTTTATATCGAAATAAAGCCTATCAATCAATCAATCAATATATACACCGGAAGGTTTGTGAAATAATACAATAGTCGCTGCAATAACATAATTTTGGTTAAGGCGATGCGACTCATCACATTGAGCGGTAGGGTCTTTCAGAATTGCATCTGCGCTCTTATGGAGGAGATGGCGCATACCAGGTTCCCTCCAATATGTCCGCAGGGGATCGGTAGATAAATAAGCCCAGGTACCTGAACGTAGTCGGATACCAAGTGAGCGCCGTTCCGTTGAATACTATATCTGCCATGGCCATGTCCTCGCGGAAAGAGTAAGCGCCCGATTTAGCCCAGTTCACCTTGAGGCCCGACACCTCCTCAAAGCCACGGAGCAGCGCGGATATGGCCGGCGGCACAGCATGCAGGTCCCTTACGTACAGCAGCAGGTCATCTGCATATAGGGACACCATGTGGAGACCGTCCTGCAAGGGGATGCCCCAGTCTGCACCACTTTCTCGGAGGAGAGCTGCTAAAGGCTCCATAGCAAGGGAAAAGAGCAATGGGGACAAGGGCATCCCTGTCTGGTTCCTCGTCTAACCATGATCGTTTCAGAAATTAGCTTACCCGTGCGGGCCCGTACCGTTGTGCGCCAGTACAGCAGTTGTAGATACTCGTCTCTTAGCTCGTATTTACGCTGGACTGCTGCAAGATAATGCCATTCCAATGAATCAAAGGCCTTTTCTAGGTCCAGCACTACACAGGCAGCCCGTGGCCAATTCTTCGTTGCATACTTCTGGACTCTAAACAGTCTACGGATACTGAGAGTAGAAATTATGTGGACAAATGCTCCTCAAATTATTAGATAACAATAAATGACAGTAAATCTCTTAGAAATTGAGAAAAAGTATTTAAATGTAACAAACATTGGCAAATCGCAGCCAAATCTCAAAGAGAGTCACGGATACTTTCAGACCTCTTAAGCTGAAGTATCCTCACCGACCACATCTTCTTCAGACCAGGTGTGTCCGTGAAACTCTAGACAGTAAACCAGTGATGGGCAGCACCTCTTGAATGGATCTGAGACACTGGTGAGTATCCCTTTATTTAGATTTTTCTAGATCACTGTTTGCCACCTTGCTGTGGCATTGGGGGGTTGAACTTCAGAGAGGGAGAACAAGTAACTTCAAAAATTAACACGGAAAGAAGCTCGTTCCTAGACTGCATCAGGATGAGGTGACAACCACTATACAACACTCTTCGACGAGACAAGTGAATTTCTTTGAAATGTTAAAAGAACAATTGATGGACAGAATGCAGAACAATGTCATACATTCACCCCAGTACAGAGATCTGGGCCTGAATCCATCGTTTTTTAGCTCCGCATGCCATTACAGTTTGGACCCAGCCATATGCAAATCAGTCTTGACCCTGCGCCCAATGGGAACAATCCAGCCCGAACTGCCAGGCCAGGTCCTGCCTGGACTGGAAACAAGCATCCTAGGACCAGTTTCGGGCTTTCAACCCTCATCAGCAGGATAGCTTGACTCCAGTGGCATGGAGAGCAAAATGTTGGCGCATGGGGTTCCCTAAATCGGAGGTATCTCGGCTAAGCTGGTAGTGGTGGATCCAGAGATCCCATAGTTCAGGACCCAGCAGTCCCGAAGAAGGTCTCCTGGGCTTCCACCGGTCCGAAGCTGAGATGCAGAGATGCTGAGCGAGGCCTCCGAAGAGGATTTAGTGTGGGGCTGGGATTTGCAGAAAGTACGGGCCTGTGCTCGAGTGGGCCATATGGACAATGCATAGTATATGTATATGTATATATCTATATGTATATGTATATATCTATATCTATATGTATGGTATTTCTTTTAGCACAAATCTTGCCAAAGGCAGCAGGACTCCATCGCCAGGGGTACTCTGGTGGCCAGGGCAGCGCTCTCCGAGCTGGTCTCACCTGGTCAAACTTCCACGGTCCAAGCTCCTCTTGGAGTCCTGAAGGATTTCGATCAGATTTTGGGGCATATGTATCATAATCCATTATTGCAATTCTCAAATAGTGATTTTTTGAGAATCGCTATTTGAGAATCGCAAAACTGGATGTATTAAAAAATTCGCAAATATTTTGTGATTTCTTGTTATTCCTTAATTGGGATTAGCAAATTGCGAAATCGCAATTAAGGAACGCCTTCCCATTTATTTCTATGGGCCAGAAGGATCACAGGAATGAATGGGAAGTCATTCTCAATTTGCGATTCACAATCAGAGAATCGCAAATTGAGAATAATTTCAAGGGTGCAAGGGTGTCATAAGGCACCTCCGATGCACGCCTGAAATGAGCATGTGAGCGCATATGGCGCACATACATGCCCTAAGGGTATGTATGTGTGCCACATGGCACTTTGAAACATGCCAAAAAGTGCATTTTTCAAAGAAATCGCAAATTACCACCAACTTGAAGTTGGTGGTAATTTGTGATTTCTTTAGGAGAAATCGCACAACTTGGGTGCTTGTTACATAGCATTTAAGGAATCGCAATTTTCGATTCCTTCAATGCTTACGCAAAATTAAGGAATCGCAAAACTAGCGATTCCTTAATAATGCGATGTGAAAATGGCTCTTACATCGCGTTTTGTGATTTTGCATTCGCAAACACAGTTTTTTTGCGAATCGTAGCATTTGCGAATACAAAATTGTTTGATACATCTGCCCCTTTGTAGGCCCAAGAGAATTGAGCCAAAAAGGGCAACCAGGTTTCTAGATTTCTGATTGGTGGAGGGAGCGGGCCCTGGATTGAAAGGCTGAATAAGCTATGCAGTTTAGACCCTTCAGGGGTTGAAATCGCCCCCTGAGGCCGGAGGATGCTTTCCCGCTCCCAGGGTTGAGGCGATCCAGGCACTTAGTGATTCTGGGTTTGCCTCAGCCTTAGGTAGAGGAGTAAAACTCTGGGAACACTCGTTTATTGTCACTTTTCAGCTTCTTCATGCTAAGGTGAGAGACCAACCAGATGCAAATTAATCTTGCCCCCTCCCCCTAAAAAAATCCAGCTCGGACCCTGAACAGGAACCCAAGAACCACAGCTGAAGGACTGACCCGCATCTCTGGGACAGCACAAAACGGAAGGGGGGGAATAAATGCCCCAGTCTGAACCACTGGCCGATACTCGGGCACATTCCATTCTATCATTTTAGCGTGTCTGGATTTCATCAGACTCTCCTCAGCCCGGGTTCCTGTTTGTAGCAGAGGTGAGCTGCAGAACCTGGACGGGGCAGAACCTTCCACCTTGAACTGTTTCCACCCAACAAACTCTCCATGCCCGGCCCTCTCTCCAGTGAGGGGGGTGAGGGGGGCAGAGAGTTTTAGGATCTTCTGTCCCACCCGCCCCAAAAATGGCGCTAATCGGCTCAGGGCGCCAGCTGTAGGATATTAACGGGCCGGGGTTTGGACAGGAAGGGGGGCTTGTGGTGTGAGGATTAGCACCTCGGCTGGGAGGGGGGGGGGGTGAGTGTTTGGGGGGGGGGGCTTACCTCTCCGGCGCACGCACTTTTGTTTTGTTTTTTTGCGAAGTTTTGCAGAGTTACTGGTTCTAGTCCTTTATGAGCGTCATCCAGAGACACCTCCAAAAGTAATTCACGTCCTCTTGCTATTTGTGAGGAAGACTTCCCACTACTGATAATTTCTACTTTCCATGACCATGGAAGTGCCTTCCCAGTGTATTCCTGTGGTTGGAGTGTCTGCCTTTTGCAGTACTTTCCATGTACTTGTGTTCGGTGCCCTTTTGTAACATGCACACACCACTCTGCCCTTGTAACACACGGTTTGCTACCTCTCACATGTTTTTACCTTTGATACTTGCACAAGTGCCACCTTTGCCTACGTAACGCTTGTTTCTTGTGCCTGAGTGTCTAGCACCTATTGCAGTATTATACCTCACATTATACTTTGTTTTCTCTTGTAACTGCACACTTGTCACTTTTCCTCTTGTGCACTTTTAACTACCTCATGTATTTTTGGCTGCTCACAATTTTTACTACCTCAAGTATTTTGTTTGCTCACAATTGTCACTATTACCTTTACTACCTCATGTATTTTTGGTTGCTCACAATTTTTACCACCTCATGTATTCTGTTTGCTCACGATTGTCACTATTACCTTTACTACCTCATGTATTTTTGGTTGCTCATAGTTTTTACTACCTCATGTATTTTGTTTGCTCACAATTGTCAATATTACCTTATGTAAGTAACGTATGTTTTTGCAATCTGTTCTTTTGTAATGTTTCTCATTATGTTTCATTTCTGTTCCTAATGTGAAGCGCTCTGACGCCTTCGGGTAAAGTCCGCGCTATATAAAAATGCATAAATAAATAAAAAAATAAAGTTTGGGGTCACACTCCGTGTTTCCCTGCAGGCTGCGAGGTTGTTGTCAGTGCTCTGAGGGGGGTGTCTTACCCCTGAACCGAGCCCAGGGGACACACACCTGTGTGTAGACACCGCTGCAAGTGAAGCTGTGGGGCCAGCGCTCTGAGCACACAGGGGTTCGAGGCGCTATCACCCCTAGACACACAGGAAATGAGGATTACAATGTATGTGTGGGTGACAGATGTTCTACCACACAAACCTCCAGAGCTCAGAGTTCAGGGTAGCTCAGCAGGTTTGGCTCCTGCTGCAGACTCTTTGAGAAAAGTTAACTCAATCTAAAGAGGGACAGGGGAAAACCTGGCATTAGAGTTGGTTGCAGACATCTTTCTTGTCCTGTGGTTCTTTTGAGCCTCACACTTACAAAGCCCTACACAACACAGGACCAGAATACCTGAACACCCACATACACTTTCACCAACTCACCAGACAACCAGGCGCTCCCCGGCCCTGCACATTTTCAGGAAGGACCTTGAGACCTGGCTTTTTGACTGATACAGAGCTGCCCCCCCCCCCCACACCCCCTAGCACCTTGAGACCCTAACGGGTGAGTAGTGTGCTTTATAAACCCCTGATGGATTGATTGATTGAGCTATGTCCTGCCTCGCTCGTACACACTCCCTGCATCTGCAAAAGCAAAACTAGAGGTCACTTATTCTCCTACATCTCACCCAAGACATAGAATGATCTCCCTCAACACGTCAGAGCCTCCTCCTCACGTCTTGAGACCTCCTTCAACACGTCAGAGCCGCCTCCTCACGTCTTGAGACCTCCCTCAACACATCAGAGCCTCCTCCTCACTTCTCGAGACCTCCCTCAACACATCAGAGCCTCCTCCTCACATCTCCTGCAAGAAGTTGAAGATCTGGCTCTTGGTATAAGCGCCTCGGGGCCACAAACCTGCACCCCTGCCCAAGCGCCTGGATACCCTCTTGGGTGATTAGAGTGCTTTACAAATCAATATAACATAACATGACATGTTCCAGGGATTCTGCTCAGGAACAGAACTATGCTTTGGACCATAGAACATCAGTAGAAAGGGACGGAGTCACCATATCACCTCCGTACCATGATCCGAGTCCACTAGCTATAGTGTCTCACTTGCCCTCCTAACCATATCCAGAGAGACAAGTCAATCGACACCCCCCGAATACAACACTGCCGACCCTCTCAGGAATCACAGTAACAGGACACACCTTTTCGCTCACACACTCGTACTCGTCCACGATAAGATTGACAGAGACACAAAGGAAGTTTGAAATATTTATTTAAACTATCGTGCTCTAGAATGCAGTATACGTGCCACAATCAGAAAACAACGGCCCAGCAAAAATACCATCAGCATTGTTGTTAATCTAAGGGTTCAGGCAGATCAGGTCGATTACCCCTTTCAAGGTTTGCCCAGCGTCAGCCGCTTCTCACCCAACTCACGATTATCAAATAAAGAGGCAGGCGCTGGAGACTGGAAGGCAGGAAAGAGGAGTTTATTTCCGACGGAGCAGAACACATCAGATCAGACAACAGGGTATCGTTTCGAGGTGCTCTAACCGCATCTCTGAGGCCTGGCCTCTTATACACAGTTTTATGGCTTTATTACATTTGTGACATCCGTGGTATTGCTTTGAAGTACGGAAAAGGCATCTTTGGAATCCCCGGTTCAGGCCCGTTCCCACACATTTCTACAGTAGGAGTCCCCACCCCTAATCTCAGCATGATGGCTATCGCGCAGCTGAGCAACAATAGATTGCACACAGTTCCCCTGAAGATAGGTGATGGCGTAGTGCGGTGTGCTGTCTTCCTCTCTCCCTCGTGTGCGAGGCGTTAACGTGCCTTAATACAGCAGGGAAGGGTATCCCTTGTCGGAACTAGGGATGCCTCACACAACAGACTGGTTTTACGGCTGTTGTCATGTCACCAGTAAGTCGTATCGTAACATCATCGGCTCCCTCCTCCAACGTCAAGCCGGCGCTGCAATGCCTGACGGGTAGCACTAGGTGCTACACTCTTGTGGAGATCTTTTGTTCCTA
Organism: Lissotriton helveticus; assembly: GCF_964261635.1. Lineage (NCBI taxonomy): Eukaryota > Metazoa > Chordata > Amphibia > Caudata > Salamandridae > Lissotriton > Lissotriton helveticus. The sequence goes on from NC_136065.1 coordinate 18,194,560, forward strand.
TGCCGATAGGTGTAAGGGTGTGAGGGCCCTAGTGAGTGAAGTAGTGAGCGTGAGTGAGGTGGATTAAAACAGGTTGGTATGATCTACGGCTTTGGCTTTAATCATGTAGTACACCACCTGAAATAAAAACGTGTGAGGGGCAATGGGACTACAGTAGCTACGAGGAGTCAGTCCCGTTCAACCCTCAGCTGTGAATAGGTCGACATGTTTCATGCCTGTATTGGCAATTCTTCAGGACCAAACAAAAACAGAAGGTGCTCATAAACTTAGTGATTTAGCAGGAGGCCCCGCATAAGGCTGAGGCATCAGCAGTATACAACCTGTTGGGTTGTCGAATCCAGCCGGAGAGGGGTTCCTGCGTCAACGGGATACCCTGTGGGAAGAGAAGTAGACTTCAGCTGGTGGATCAGCCCCCCAGTAAGCATATCAGGGGGGTGTGTGTGTTACTTCCCTACCGTGAAGTACTGAATGATGAAGTGCGGAAGACACAGCCAGGAAACTACGCATCAAGGGGATAGTGGGTGTCACTTAAAACCATTGCTGGGTGGAAGGTTTCCAGCAGACACGGAGTGTCTACAACAAACAGGTTGGTGTTTGAAGGTATAAGGATAAACATAATAATAAAAAATAGGTAAAAAATACAGAAGTGACGGGATCTAACGCCAGCCGGCGTGTCACTGCGCGTGAAGGTGGCAGTGCCTCAGAGTACAATAGAACAAGACTACTAGAATAAACGGAAAGGCGGGGGACTTACCCTCAGTGGCGGTCGTAAAGGCCCCAAGGCTGCTCCCGTGGGGTCTGTGCAGGTAGGGCAGTGATCTAGAGGGTTTAAGCAAATGGTTTGTGGTTTGTGTGGTCAAATGCCATCTGGGAGTGGGAGAAAATAAGTGTCCCAACACTGGGGACAGCAAAAGGGAAAGGGGAAGGGGGGAGAGATCGGTCAAGGTACAAGTCCGTGGTGGTCCCAAACAGACATTCCCGGCGTGCTCCGGGCAATCACACCACCCAGGGAGGTCGCGGTCTGGGGGAGCACCGGGGCAAGGCCGGCTGGGCTCTTCTGTTATCATCGGCCGCTGACCGGTAGGCCGGCTGCCACTCGCTTTCAAGCGCGCTGAGGGTATCGAGGGACGCTTGTGGAGGGCCGAGTCAACCCCCAGACCAGCGGTCGGCATGCCCGTTTGGACGCCGCCCGGTGCCCCACCTCTGCTGACGGCCTCGGAGGGGGTCGACGCCTGAGGTCCCTGAGGGGTGTCAGGAAGGAAACAGCACCAAGGACCCAACCAGTGTAATCGGGCTCCCGGCGGTCCATGGAGTCGCCTCACCTAAAAATCCCAATCCGAGCACCTTACCTCTGCACAGCGGGCTGGTGAATTCTGTACCTAGTCCCACGTCCAGGCGCGCGAAGTCGCTTGAAACAGCCGTGGTTGTAGGCTCGTAGTGCACATAGATAAGGGATACGGTGGAAGCCGGAGGCGTGTCGAGGACGCGGCTCCGCGTCAGGCGGCGCACCGGCATGACGTCAGAGCGTCAGAGTGTCGGTGCCCGCCGCCATATTGGAGAAGGGTATCGGGAGTGGAAAGGAGGCAGCTAGTGATGCAACCGTCTTTTCATTAGCACATAAGGAGTTCACTCATGGCTCGATATTACAGGTACAGGGTACACCATATGGCTCTAAGGCGGTAGAACAGCCAGGGTGCTAAAAGAAGGTGGAAATAGTTAGTGGCTCAGTATATAAGCACACTGCGGACTGATCATTACTAAGGGGTGTCCATAGGGGAGCCAGGTGACTATGATGACGCCCCATGTAATTTGTCTGATCTGAGGATCATGCTGGACCCCATGGGAATAACCACTACTCTTTACAAGAAGGAGACCGACAGGAATAGCCTCTTACTCTACAAGAGCCATCACACCAAGGCATTGAGGGACAGTCTACCGTTTGGACAATTTCTTAGACTCCGGAGAAACTGTTCTGCCATCTCCGATTACCAACGGGAGGCGCGACACCTTCAGCACAAACTCCAAGACAGGGGCTACCCCACCAGACTTCTGAAACGATCCATGAAGAGGGCCCAGAACAACAATAGAGAATCCCTCCTGGAAACTCACAGCAAAGCAAGTGAGAACATCATCACGTGTGTGACTTCCTTCACGAAAAACTCACCCTACATCAAGAGCACAGTGAATGCACACTGGGGGATCCTGAACTCTGTGGCCTTAGACATCCCACGCCCTCGGTTCGCCTTCAAGAGAACCAGCAGCCTGAAGGACCAACTTGTCCACACCCGACCTAAAAATACCACTATCCGTCCGCAGAACACCCTGTGGGACCTGCCCCCAGTTACGGGACATTATCGGTGTGGCAACTGTGTGGTGTGCCCGCAAACTACTAAAACGAAAACTGTCAAACTATCTGATACCTTCACATGGTGCTTGAACCGACACACCAATTGCAATAGCAGTAACTGCATCTATCTGCTTACTTGTCCTTGCGGACTCAAATACGTTGGGATGACGACCCGCCCTGTGAAAACACGGATTATGGAACACAACAGCAACGTACGCTGCAGAAAGACACAAACACGTTTATATGCACACTGTCAAGAGAAGGGGCATGCAGCTGAGGACATTCAATGGGTTGTGCTCGAATGGCATCCTTCATTAAATCAACAGGCCCTCTTTAGATTGGAGCAAAGATGGGTACACCGCCTCCATTTAGACACTGAGGGTTTGAATGATTCTGTCCCGTGGAACTCATTGTCCAGATAGTCGCCCTGTCCCTTTGTCTGCTTATACACCTGACTGTTATCACCATTACCTGATGACAATACTGTCCTCTGCTCACAGTAATATTGCACTCAGCATTTACTATCCATGACCTTCCCCACAGGTGCTCACTGCCAGTGGGAATCACCCACCCTTCAGCCAACCAGTGCCCCACCGTCTGGCTGACCTAGTGTGTGTTGCTATACTCTACCGGTTCCCTCCCTGATACTGGCCCACTGAGACCCCTCACAGGCATACACCAATACCGCTGGAGCAAAACCAAGCAGATGGCAGTAGTTATTTGACGAGCTCTGGTCTCACATCCCTTCTTGATTCTTTGCCAACCTATGCAGGACCAATGCTTGCATTCAATTTTTGACCACAAATTACATGGGGCGTCATCATAGTCACCTGGCTCCCCTATGGACACCCCTTAGTAATGATCAGTCCGCAGTGTGCTTATATACTGAGCCACTAACTATTTCCACCTTCTTTTAGCACCCTGGCTGTTCTACCGCCTTAGAGCCATGTGGTGTACCCTGTACCTGTAATATCGAGCAATGAGTGAACTCCTTATGTGCTAATGAAAAGACGGTTGCATCACTAGCTGCCTCCTTTCCACTCCCGATACCCTTCTCCAATATGGCGGCGGGCACCGACACTCTGACGCTCTGACGTCATGCCGGTGCGCCGCCTGACGCGGAGCCGCGTCCTCGACACGCCTCCGGCTTCCACCGTATCCCTTATCTATGTGCACTACGAGCCTACAACCACGGCTGTTTCAAGCGACTTCGCGCGCCTGGACGTGGGACTAGGTACAGAATTCACCAGCCCGCTGTGCAGAGGTAAGGTGCTCGGATTGGGATTTTTAGGTGAGGCGACTCCATGGACCGCCGGGAGCCCGGTTACACTGGTTGGGTCCTTGGTGCTGTTTCCTTCCTGACACCCCTCAGGGACCTCAGGCGTCGGCCCCCTCCGAGGCCGTCGGCAGAGGTGGGGCACCGGGCGGCGTCCAAACGGGCATGCCGACCGCTGGTCTGGGGGTTGACTCGGCCCTCCACAAGCGTCCCTCGATACCCTCAGCGCGCTTGAAAGCGAGTGGCAGCCGGCCTACCGGTCAGCGGCCGATGATAACAGAAGAGCCCAGCCGGCCTTGCCCCGGTGCTCCCCCAGACCGCGACCTCCCTGGGTGGTGTGATTGCCCGGAGCACGCCGGGAATGTCTGTTTGGGACCACCACGGACTTGTACCTTGACCGATCTCTCCCCCCTTCCCCTTTCCCTTTTGCTGTCCCCAGTGTTGGGACACTTATTTTCTCCCACTCCCAGATGGCATTTGACCACACAAACCACAAACCATTTGCTTAAACCCTCTAGATCACTGCCCTACCTGCGCAGACCCCACGGGAGCAGCCTTGGGGCCTTTACGACCGCCACTGAGGGTAAGTCCCCCGCCTTTCCGTTTATTCTAGTAGTCTTGTTCTATTGTACTCTGAGGCACTGCCACCTTCACGCGCAGTGACACGCCGGCTGGCGTTAGATCCCGTCACTTCTGTATTTTTTACCTATTTTTTATTATTATGTTTATCCTTATACCTTCAAACACCAACCTGTTTGTTGTAGACACTCCGTGTCTGCTGGAAACCTTCCACCCAGCAATGGTTTTAAGTGACACCCACTATCCCCTTGATACGTAGTTTCCTGGCTGTGTCTTCCGCACTTCATCATTCAGTACTTCACGGTAGGGAAGTAACACACACACCCCCCTGATATGCTTACTGGGGGGCTGATCCACCAGCTGAAGTCTACTTCTCTTCCCACAGGGTATCCCGTTGACGCAGGAACCCCTCTCCAGCTGGATTCGACAACCCAACAGGTTGTATACTGCTGATGCCTCAGCCTTATGCGGGGCCTCCTGCTAAATCACTAAGTTTATGAGCACCTTCTGTTTTTGTTTGGTCCTGAAGAATTGCCAATACAGGCATGAAACATGTCGACCTATTCACAGCTGAGGGTTGAACGGGACTGACTCCTCGTAGCTACTGTAGTCCCATTGCCCCTCACACGTTTTTATTTCAGGTGGTGTACTACATGATTAAAGCCAAAGCTGTAGATCATACCAACCTGTTTTAATCCACCTCACTCACGCTCACTACTTCACTCACTAGGGCCCTCACACCCTTACACCTATCGGCATAGGAACAAAAGATCTCCACAAGAGTGTAGCACCTAGTGCTACCCGTCAGGCATTGCAGCGCCGGCTTGACGTTGGAGCAGGGAGCCGATGATGTTACGATACGACTTACTGGTGACATGACAACAGCCGTAAAACCAGTCTGTTGTGTGAGGCATCCCTAGTTCCGACAAGGGATACCCTTCCCTGCTGTATTAAGGCACGTTAACGCCTCGCACACGAGGGAGAGAGGAAGACAGCACACCGCACTACGCCATCACCTATCTTCAGGGGAACTGTGTGCAATCTATTGTTGCTCAGTCTTTGGGACATGCACACTGGACCCCTTTAAATATTGTCCCCCCAATGTCCCTCCCTGTTGTTGACTGTATCGCGCAGCTGGACATTCCGCTGGGAACAGAAATGCGGGTAATCGATTGGATCTGGGGTGTGAGGGCATTGATTAATCCCCGCTCCTTTGAAGTGAGGCGAGGTCCTACTGTAGGGGCAATAAACCACATCTGCTGGGCTAAGCGATGGCCTGGGATCAGGCCGAACAATCGGGCAAGGAGGAAGAGGTTATCAAAGGGCCTGTTTTATGATGAGATGAAAGGGTGTGGGGTTCAGCACGGGATGTGGCTCGGAGGCAGGGTCGCGCTGGAGGTGCGTTTAGGGCCCAAGCAGGAGAGACCGGGGGCTGTCAAGGGGGGGGTGTGCTTGCGAGGCCGGGGAGTGAGGGGGTGAGACGCGCTGGCTATCGGCAGTAGGCAGAGAGGCCATGGCACCTAAAATGGCTGCTGCGCATATTTGTGCATGTGTCTGAGGAAATGGACAAGATGGCGCAGATGATGTTCAGCTCACAAACTAGATTTCAACAGTCCTCCCTTTTAACATGTCTCGCCAACTTGTCAATTCGGATCTATCCCCATAAGGCCACGTATTTCTACTTCATAGTGGGGACTCATATGTTCAGTTCCAAAGTCCAAAGTCTTAGGGCACATGCAGTTGGCAATGAGTGAACACAAAGGTGGCAAGCATTGAATACCTAGGCAACACCCACACAGTACCACGACCGGTATCAAGATAAATGTAAACAACCTCCATCCCCAGTCCTTCAAAGTACCCCAGAACCAGCTCCCAAGCGACCATCCTTCCTGCTCCTGGTGAACCTCCGAGGAAAGTCTGTGGAGGTGCTCGATTGCTTTGTAGACTGAGGGCGAGTTATCTGGCACGTAGGTGCAACAGCTAGACCCGATGATGCGGCATGCTCCTCCACGGTCGGCTAGAACCACATCTAGAACAAGGCGGTTCTGAAGAGCCACCAGGCGGACTGCCTGAAGCTCGGCCGTATTGTTAGTGAGGATGCCAGCCGTAATGTTCATGGTCGTTTCTACTGCCTGGGTCAAGTGTCGGATGGCGCGGCTGTTTGCCATTGGGCCCCACAGAGGGACAAGTCCCTTCACTGCATCCAGGAACTGTGCTCCAGTGGAGTCGGCTTGTTCAATGTCTCTTGCGCGCTTCTGCCGGTGATGGTTTGCTGGGGCCACGTACGTTGGAGGGAGAACGAAGGCGATGTAGCAAGTACCCCCCCAACCTTTTGGAAGCCAAGTGTAGGCTTTGGTGCCACAAACAAAGTACATATTCGGAGAAGCAACAAAGGAAGGGGGATCAATCGAGTCCAATGTTCTGGTGATGCGGCAGGAACTGTGGCCCACCAGCTGTGTTCCCAGGCCTTCGAGGCACACGAGGCCCGTGACGTTGATAACAGACAGGGCCACAGTCAGTGTGGCAGCAGTTCGTTTCCGCAGGTAGGAGAAGGTGGGTCTGGCTGGATTATGGAACACCTGCATTTCGACTCGTTCTTTGGCAGGGATGTCCATCTGGAAGGAGGGACCAGAGGTCAAAGGACAGCAGGGAGCAGATGTTCTTCCGGTTTTGTTCAGCCAGAACCCGTGGTAGAAGTGTGACACTGTTTGACCTGAAGTGGCGTTGTCCTTGTAGCTCTCTTGCAAGAGAATCAACCAGGCAAGGCAGGAGCCGTGAACTGAGAAAGGGGAAGGGATGAAAGGGATGGAGTGTCCGGTGGCATGCGGGAGCAACCCGCAGATCCAGCAGTTGGTGGCGTTGGCGGCAAGGTTGTGTTGGTGCAACAGTTGCACGAAGGAATTGTTCCAGAACTCCTTACGCCTTTCTCGGAGCTGAGGCGAAAGGGAGATCAGGTGATGCTCTTTCATAGTGGTTGGCTGTGCAGTGGTCAGCAACATCTGATGAGCGGGTGCGCTCTCTTCCACGATCCAGAAGGAAGTCATGAGGAGGAGGCAAAAGAGGAGGACAATGAAAAGGGCAATTGTCTTTGATTTGTGTATACTGTCAGTCTTTGGGTTCCGGTGGTGGGTATTTCTGGTTGCTTCCATCATCTTCTTATCTGGCGCTTCCATCATCTTCGAGGTGCTCGGTAGTGGGCAGAACCGCAGACTTTGTTTAGCTTCTCTCCGGGTAACCCTTGGTTGTGTTTAGGCTACCGTTCTGAGATTCAACTTAGTCTGTGGTCTACTTAGCCGAAGCTCCCTCCTTTCGACGCAGGAAATACCCTTCCCTGGATGGCACAGTGGGATCAGAGATTTTTGCCAGTTCAAGTGCCTCGGTATCAGGATAACAGTTCAGTGATGGCCGGTCTTTGTTCAGGAGCTCTTCTTGGGGGCTGACGTTTTCTGTCGTGGCCAGGGTCGAGGAGACCTTCTTACAGTGGTGTGCATGCAGCCAGTGTCGTTTCCCCTCCACTCGAAGAGCCGTCCGGGTGGTGATCAGTACTTGCCAGGGGCCCGTCCACCGGGGTTCCAGACTCTTTGCCCTTTGGAAATTTCGGATCAGCCCATAATCCCCCGGTTGGATATCGTGACCCGGACCCCTGGAAGCATCGGGGATGGCCTGCTGCACCTGCTGATGAATGACAGACAATGTTTTAGTCAATTTGCACAAGTAATCAGACAGTAGGACGGTCGGGACGTCGTGAATGGAGGTCGGTTTAGGGGCAGTCCAGAGGTTCATCGGTCGCCCAAATACAACCTCGTAGGGGGTCAAATGGTGCTTAGTGGGAGTGGAGCGCATCGATAGCAATGCCAGTGGGAGGGCATCTGGCCATTTAAGTCCTGTGGTGGCCACTATCTTCGACAGTTTTAGTTTCAGAGTGGCGTTGTGTCGCTCAACTAAGCCAGCAGATTGGGGGTGAAAGACTGCATGAAACCTCTGTTTTACACCCAACCCTTTCAAGATTAGTTGGATAACTTCAGCGATGAAGTGGGGGCCGTTGTCGCTCCATAAAATTCGACAAAGACCGTAGCGAGGGAAAAACTCCTTCAGCAGTACCTTGGCAGTGGTCATGGCAGTGTTATCACGGGTTGGATAGGCTTCTACCCATTTGCTGAAAGCACACACAATGACTAATACATACTTCAGGCTCTGGCATCTTTCTAGTTGGATGTAGTCCATCTGGAGGACCTCAAAAGGATGGTCGGGGACCCCAAACCCTCCCCGGGGTACCACAGTTCCTTTCCCCGGGTTATGTTGTAGGCAGATAAGGCATTGCTGGACCAGGCGCCTGGCTGAGTCGGGGATTCTGTCGTTGTGCCAGACCTTGGAGACGAGTTCGGTCATGGGGGCAGATCCTATGTGTGCAGGGGAGTGAGCCATAGTCAGTATGGGGATCAGGTATGAATTGGGTAACAACCATTTGTTAGTGTCCTTTGTCCGCCAGCAGCCTTCATCGTCTTTCATTCCCACCCGTGCCCATTCAGTCAATTCGTGTGGTGAGCTGGCCATCTGGATGTCCCTAATCGTTTCCCTAGCGTCAGTCCATTTTTCTGCTTGTGACCTGGTCACATACATGCGTGTCGTCGTCCTATTCTCAGCTGTGGTTCGGGCGGTGATGTCGGCCAGTGCGTTTCCCTGTCCGACTAAGTCTGTCACCTTCCTGTGTGCCTGGCATTTGATTACAGCTAATCGTTTGGGGAGGAGAACTGCTTCAATCAGGGCGGAGACTAGATCTCCGTGGAGGATGGGCGTGCCGTGGGACGTCAGAACTCCCCTTTCTCTCCACAAGAGTCCAAAATGGTGAACCACTCCGAAGGCGTACTGGCTGTCCGTGTAAATGTTTGCCGTAGTCCATGTCGCTATAATACATGCTCGTGTGAGGGCAATCAGTTCTGCCGCCTGTGCGGATCGTTGCGTGATGCGGGCGGTTTCAACTACAGTTCGGGTTGTGGTAATTGCATAGGCAGCTGAGGCGGTGCCGTCGGGGAGTTTTATGCAAGAGCCGTCTACCCATAGCTCTCCGTCAGGGTCTGTGAAGGCGGTGTCTCGGAGGTCAACTCTACTCCTAGTCTGTTCGTCTGTGAGGGTCACACAGTCATGTATGGGGGGGACATTTGGGTCATTTTCGGGCAGGGGCAACAAGGTGGCTGGGTTCAGTGTGGTGAATCTTTTCAGCGTGATGTGGGGTGCAAGCAGAGTCAGTTCGTATCCGGTCAGTCGTGCGCTAGTCAGGTGTTACGTCTTAGTTTGGTTTAGGAGGGTGTCAACAGCATGGGGCACTAATACCGTGAAGGAATTCGAGAGTACGATCCCCTCACTTTGTCGGATAGAGACAGCAGCGGCGGCTACGGCTCGAAGGCAGGCAAGCAAGGCTCTCGCTACGGGGTCAAGGGTGGCAGAGAAATAGGCACATGGTCGTTGCTTGGGGCCAATAGTTTGAGTTAGGACAGACAAAGCGCACCCCTCCCTTTCGTGAGTGTAGAGAGAGAAGGGCTTGGTGTAATCGGGGGTTCCTAGGACTGGCGCAGAACAAAGGGCGTCTCGAAGTTCTTTGAAGGAGGATTGGCATTCGGGGGTCCAAGGGAGTGGGAAGGGGACATCTTTGGCTAGTAGGGAAAGTAGTGGCTTTACAATGAGGCTGAAATTTGGCAACCACTGCCGGCAGAAGGAGGTGAGGCCTACCAGGGAGCGGACTTGTTTCTGGGTCTTTGGGACAGGGGTTTCTAGAATGGTCTGAATTCGATCGGGTGTAAGCTTTCTCCCGTCTTTGGACAAGAGGTGGCCTAGGTAGGTGACCTGGGGTTGGCAGAATTGCAACTTCTTCTTGGAGACCTTGTGGCCATTTTCCGCGAGGAAGTGCAGGAGTTGGATGGTGGCTGTGACTGCAAGTGGAGTGGTGTCGGCCGCCAAAAGGATGTCATCGACGTACTGTATCAACACCACTCCCTCCGGTAGCTGAACGGCGTCCAGCTGTCTCTTGAGGGCCTGGCTATAGATGCTGGGACTTTCAGTGTAACCTTGGGGAGCTCTACAAAATCTATATGAGCGGCATTTTAACGTGAAGCCGAAAAGGTAGCGGCTGTCTGGGTGGATGGGGATGGAGAAGAAAGCGTTCTTGAGGTCTATTACAGTGAAGGTGGTGGCTGTGGAAGGAATCAGGGTCAGAATGCTGGCGATATCTGAGACTACGGGGTACTGAGGTACGACTACCTTGTTGACCTCTCGAAGGTCGATGATGAAGCGGTACGCTTTCTCATCTCCCTCGCCCTGCTTCTTCACAATGGGTAGGATAGGGCTGTTGCAAATATTGCTGACTACTTCCTCTACCACTCCTGCCTCTACCAGGGACTGGATTATCATTACCAATGCCTTCTCACCTTCGGGCGATATCCGATACTGTGGGAGTTTTGGGAGTATCGCATCTTGGTGAACAGTTATGCGCACGGGGTCGATCATCATTCGTCCTACATCAGCGTCAGTTTTAGCCCACAGATACAGAGGTAGAGAGTCAAGTAAGGATGCGTCAGTGTCAGAGATGGAGAACATGTGTCGTGTGGGATGAGGTCTGAGCAGAGTCGGGTTATCGTACAGAATGACTCGAACTCCGTCTTGCGAACACCTGATAGTAGCTCGGAAATGTTTCAGTAAGTCAAGTCCCATAATGGCATCGGGGGTATTGGAGGAAAGCAGAAACGTTGTGTCAGTGGGGTTACTGTCCAAGTCAAAGGAGACCGGTGCGGATAAGGGGTTAGTGGAGGGCGTTCCATCAAAGCCTATTGATGTTATGTGTGAGCCAGACAAGGGTGCCCTTGGAATCAGTCGTTTAGATAACGCACTACGTGTCGCGCCAGTGTCTACCAGGAATGGAGACTTTGTACCTAGGACCTTAGCGGTGACATAAGGACCTTGCTGGTCAACATAGAGCTCGACTGGATCCCTTCCTTGCCCTTGGCAGTCCTATGCAAAGTCGCGGGCATTGTCGCAGTCAGACTGTTGGCACTGATTCTGTCGGGGACGGTCAAACGTGTTCGGTCTGCCAGGTCTGTATTGTTGGTGTCGTGGGTGTGCCCTCGTCCCTGCCCTCTAGTCCTGGGGCCATTCGTCATGTCCCTCGTCTCTTTATTTTTATTCATTTCCAGGAGAACCGGACATTGAGACTTCCAATGGCCAAATCCTTTGCAAAACGCACACTGGTTCTCATCGAGGTCTGTTCGTGGAGCGCCGGGTGTGGGTGTGCGGTCTCTAGGGGGTGGATTTCTAGGGGCATTCGACTGGTAGTTTCCTCTATACTGTTCCCTTCCTGTCCTCACTCCTTGCAATTGAGCAATCATCACTCGTTCTTTCAAGTCCTTTTTCTTTTTCTCTGTCGCCCTATCGTTCTCGTTCTTTTGGTGTTCGTAGTACTGAGCCATCTGAAGGATAGCTGCAGGTTTGGAGGCCCCCCAACTACTCTCGCTCGTCTGTAACTTTTGGTAGACCTCTTGCGATAGACCTTTTACGTAGTTTTGCACGAATAGGTGTTGTCCGGTTGCAGTGGTCATGTCTTGGCCACTGTAGTCGGAGAACACTGTTTCAAATCGGGAGAAGTATTCTGATACGTCTTCCTGGGGTTTCTGACGGCAAGCCGTGACTATCTACCTTCTTCTCTGGGATCAATGTCTTTAGCTTCTGAACTATTTTGTCCGGGAGTTCCAGTATGTCTTTTACAGGTTTCTTTCCGGGCTCTCGCTGTCTATCTAGTTCACTGAGTTGGTTCCAGGTATGTCTGAACAGATCTGTGTGGTCGGTTTTCCGGATTTGCTTCCACACGTCAGCCGGCAGACATAGCCCGAAAAACAAGTCAATGTCCGCTGGAGTCATTATTGTTGAACCCAAGGCTGTACCTAGTTCGGTATAAAATGCTGTCGGGTTCTTTCTTAAATCGGGCAGGGTTTGCCTAAAAGTTAAAATATCTTGCCGATCCCATGGTTGATAAACCCAGTTGTACACAACCCTCCCCTTTGCATCTGCGTGGTTGATATCGTCGTTTGTTCCCTGACCTCGCGGGGGAACCCAGTAGGGGGCGGCTTCTCTGATTGGCATCATAGTGGTGGCTACTTCTGATGAGGACCCAGTCGTGTCAGGGACTGTAATCTTAACTTCTGGTTTCTGTACCGTGAGGTGGCGGAAGACCTCAAGCGTTTGCATGAAGAGGTCCGTCACGTCATGCTCAGCCTCGTCTCCAACATTGACTTTTCTATATAAAGCTGTCAGCTTAGCAGGACCCTGATTCTGATACCTATCCTCATATGCGTTCAGAGTGTGGTAGCTAAACCGTAAAACGAAATGCCGCCTGTGACTACCGGCATGTGAATTGTGCATATCTATCGTGTATTCTTCGCTCTCCTTCCGTTTTACCAGTGTCTTTACTATCTTGTCAATTCCCTCCCGCTCATCTTTGCTCAATCTACTCAGTCTGGCTGGTGGCGGCTTGCTAGTCTCGAGCTCATCTGATGTCGTTACTAATGCGGTCGGTGCGGAGGCCGTGAGGGCTGGGGTACCAGCTCCAAGGTCATTCTCATTTGCACTCGGAGCTAGCAGGTGCTGTACTAGAGGTTGGGAGGGGGCATATGGGGGGGCATGTAGATGATCGGAGTAACTTGCAGTAACTCATTGTTCGCCCGTTGTTTGGAGGGTAGCTCAGGGTAGAGGGGGTCCTAACAGGGCATTGGCCTGCCGACTCAGATTCCTGCTTTTGTCTGGCCTCCTTTCTTTCTTTTATTTCTTCTTCTAGTTTCTTAGCGGTCAGGTGGGCTGCCTTTCGTAACTCTTTTCCTATTCTTGCTTCTTCTCTTTTCTTTCGTTGTTCTGTTTCTTTGCGCCACATGCCGAAACTATCAAGCATAGTGGGCGTTGTTTTATTGTTACAAAGGGCTGTTTCCAGCACGCTTATTTTTGCATCATCGAAGGATCCTATCAGTGGCCACTGACTTTCCTGATCCTTTTTAGTATATTTATGCCATAACTTACTATAAGCTACGGCGACTAGTCCATACTTTAAAAACATGTCCTTATTAGGGGTGCCCTCCAGAGGAGCCGGATGATCCACCTCTAATAAGCGGTCCGGGCTGAACCAACTACTGAACAATGGGGAGAAGATAGGCATGACGGGTTACAATGGGGACAAAAGTCTGCACTACCTATCCTTCACTACTTTGCGAAGACTAGACAGAATATTTCTATTCTACAGTATTCGCAAATAGGGAATACCCAGAGAGAGAGAACCAATTCCAAACAGTCAATGTTCGGACAAACAATCAATCAATCAAATGAGGAATAAAATAGGCGCGACGGGTTACAACGGGGGCAAAAGCCTGCGCTACCTACCCTTTCACTGTTTACAAAGATTAGACAGAATATCTCTATTCCACGTTATTTGTAAGCAGAGAATACCTCCACAGAACCAATATCGAACAATCAATGTCCGTTCAATCAAACAATCAGTGGAGAGAAAGAAATAGGCACGACGGGTTACAACGGGGGCAAAAGCCTGCGTTACCTACCCTTCACTACCTGCAAAGGAGGATAGGATACTTTTATCCTTCCCCGTTTGTAGACAGAGAATTCTCGAGAAAGCAATCCTCGAACAAACAATGTTCGGGCAACCAGTCAATCAGTGGGGGAGAAAGATAGGCACGACGGATTACAACGGGGGCAAAAGCCTGCGTTACCTACCCTTCACTACCTGCAAAGGAAGAGGGAATACTTTCTATTCCTCTCCGTTTGCAGACAGAGAATCTCCAAGAGAACCAACAATTCGGAGAGTAATACTAGTATTTTCCAATCAATCAATCAAATATTTCACAGTTTGTCGTGTTACACGACCTTACCCGGACCGCATGGACAGTTTCCTGTCTTCCGATTCCAGCGCCCGATCGTCCTCTATCTTCTTTCGCGGCACTCCTGATGGTTCCCAGTCAGGACCGTAGATCACTCGAGAGAGGTCTGTTCGGAACCAGTGAAGTTCGGATGATCAGCTGCCAGACGAGGGTCTATCGGGCAGGTGCACTTCCCGATCGTTGCAGTCGTTCACTCCGTCGTCAGGACCTCTCCCTCTGGATCCACGTGTCGCTGATGGGCCCCACGTTTGGGACGCCAATTGTTAATCTAAGGGTTCAGGCAGATCAGGTCGATTACCCCTTTCAAGGTTTGCCCGGCGTCAGCCGCTTCTCACCCAACTCACGATTATCAAATAAAGAGGCAGGCGCTGGAGACTGGAAGGCAGGAAACAGGAGTTTATTTCCGACGGAGCAGAACACATCAGATCAGACAACGAGGTATCGTTTCGAGGTGCTCTAACCGCATCTCTGAGGCCTGGCCTCTTATACACAGTTTTATGGCTTTATTACATTTTTGACATCCATGGTATTGCTTTGAAGTACGGAAAAGGCATCTTTGGAATCCCCGGTTCAGGCCCGTTCCCACACATTTCTACAGTAGGAGTCCCCACCCCTAATCTCAGCATGATGGCTATCGCGCAGCTGGAAATTCCGCTGGGAACAGAAATGCGGGTAATCGATCGGATCTGGGGTGTGAGGGCATTGATTAATCCCCGCTCCTTTGAAGTGAGGCGAGGTCCTACTGTAGGGGCAATAAACCGTATCTGCTGGGCTAAGCGATGGCCTGGGATCAGGCCGAACAATCGGGCAAGGAGGAAGAGGTTATCAAAGGGCCTGTTTTATGATGAGATGAAAGGGTGTGGGGTTCAGCACGGGATGTGGCTCGGAGGCAGGGTGCGTTTAGGGCCCAAGCAGGAGAGACCGGGGGCTGTCAAGGGGGGGGTGTGTGCTTGCGAGGCCGGGGAGTGAGGGGGTGAGACGCGCTGGCTATCGGCAGTAGGCAGAGAGGCCATGGCACCTAAAATGGCTGCTGCGCATATTTGTGCATGTGTATGAGGAAATGGACAAGATGGCGCAGATGATGTTCAGCTCACACACTAGATTTCAACATTGTCAATTAACTCTATATTATGAAAAGCCCTGACATGTTATTAGACAGATTATCCTAATCCCCTCTCTTCTACAGAATAAAACTGAGTCTACAGCAAAGATCTCTGGGATTAGTAGTGGACCTCGTACCTTAGCATACACAGATGAATGAATTACATCTCAGATAAAGCTGTGATCTTCACTCATTATATATTTGTCTATTTCTGTGCGTTACATTGCTGTTCATACCTGTATGACAAGGTTTGCATGTTCTTAAACAACAGCTGCAATCTTGTGTTGTGTCTGGGTGCCAGGGCGTGACCAGAACAAACTAACAAGGGACATTGTTGTTTGACCTTGTCTACTGTTCAGACTAAACCCCAGGAATGTGTGGAAATAAAATTGACAATTGTGCCCCATCATTTCCCTGTTTCTGCCTGACAGCCATTTTTCTCATTCAGACAAGCACCCATTTTGTGTGTGACATCCATTTTGTCTTCAGACCCACAAGCAAGACACAGGTCGCTGCAACCTTCCCTGACAAAACCGCCCCTGGAGAACACACCATTCGACTGGGTGATGATAAGAAACTTCGACAGGACCAGTCCTCTTCAGCCCAGGTGGAAGACTCCGAAGCTCGCGCTCCTAACCACGTGGACGGCGGTGAAGGTCGAAGGCAGGAAGGGCTGGCTACACACGAGCCACTGCCGGAAATATTTTGGACAAAGAGACACTGTTGCCGGCGACACTGCCAACCCTAGTGACATTGTAACAGAACAATCTTTTGTGCCCTTGAAACTGACCCCACAACAAGAATATAAATCAAAGTTGAGGTCTGCCATCCGGACTCTGGCTAATTAAGCCCACTGGGCGCAGGTCCAGTGGTGAAGCAGTTGGAGCATGGGGATGGATTTAAACACCTTGACTATGTGGGAAAAAGATAGAATGAAACGCAGAAACAAGACCTTTAAGAAATTGCGTAGTGGTTCTATCATATGTTTAATGATATTGTTTTTCTTCATAACCATTATGACGAGTCTTGGTTGGATCCTCCACACTGCTTTTCCTCCAACACCACACACCTCTCATGCACCCAACAGCACTCAGGAACACACATATCATGACCTACCCCCTCATGAACAATACCTTTATGCAGATGTTACACTACACTCATCAGGCCAGCAATAGCATAAATTGCTGGATATGTGGCCGCCTCCCACCTCATCAGAAAAAGGGAGGGATGCCTCTTTTCCCCTTTCCATTTTCCTATAATGGGACTTGTGAAGCCTGGTTCGCCCTAATAACAGCTGACGATACTACCCCCACCTCCTGCCCTGACGGAAATAATTCATGCAAGAATTTGTGGCCTTGGGGGGACTTAAACAAGGTACTTAATGCTGCCTGTTACCCAAATGAGGATGGAAATCCTCAGGCGACAGGTACAGTCCTAGAAAGTGAAGAATACAAGCAAGGGAACATGACCAGGTCCTTCAAGATGTTAAATACCAAACCTAAAAAGAATGCTGGTCCCCCTTCCATCTCGGTCTCACCAGTAAAAGGACACCTGCGCATCCAGAAAAATGGCTCTGTTCCATTAGGACACAGTGATTGTCATACCACTATAAGTTTTGAAGACAGAGGAAAGTCCTAATTTCTAGCATCTCGCCATACTTATTTAGTCTGTGGCCAAACGGCCTATGTGCAGTTGCCCTTGAACTTGGGGGGAACTTGCTATATAGCATTCCTGTTACCCCCTGTCTTTGTGGCCCCATCCACTTACCACCGAGACCTCCTAGTGCCCCATGTCAGACATAAAAGAACGATCGATACCTCCTTGGTTGACCAAACAGAAACCTCATGGGAACAGTATACAGATTTTAACAAAGGTTTCTTCTTCTTTGTTGGCCCTGTACAGAACAGCAAGCTTATACGCAGGTTGACAAGGACCTTAGAGGCTGTTGTAAACCAGACGGCGTCTGCCCTGGAGAGCTTAACCCAGGAGCAGTCCGCCATACGATTGGTTACTCTCCAAAATCGCCTTATCCTTGACATCATCCTGGCTGACAGAGGCGGAGCCTGTAAAATTATAGGCTCTAGCTGCTGTATATTTATTCCTGATAATTCCCCATCTGTATACACAGCCATAACAAAATTACACAAGATAGCCGTAAGTTTACATCAAGAACCTGGAACTTGGACGTGGTCTGATTGGTTCTGGAAGATAATATCGTCCTTGGGATGGCAACTGCTGTCAGCAGCAGGTATAATATTCCTGATAATAACTGGATGCTGCCTTTTCATCCAATTTGGTCCTGCCCTGTGCGGTCTATGCGCTGCAAACTGCATTCCTAAACCACTTGTCCAGCAGAGAGAAAGGGAAAGAATTATGCTACAAGAATGTATAGATGATCTCATGCAAATTGAGATATAATATAGGTACACTCTGGGGCAAGGAGGGAATGTGGAAATAAAATTGACAATTGTGCCCAATAATTTCCCTGTTTCTGCCTGACAGCTATTTTTCTCATTCAGACAAGCACCCATTTTGTGTGTGACATCCATTTTGTCTTCAGACCCACAAGCAAGACACCCTGCCTCTGGCACCCCCGTTCATTGACCACACATTTCTGTGGCTCTGCCAATTCTGGGAACCAGCAGCAGATAGTTCCTGTTTTAATAAATAGTTCCTGTTCTTGACTGCAAGCCAGAGAGCAGATGGTCTCTGTTTTACACAAGATAGTTCCTCTTTTTGACTCTTGTGGTTCAGCCAATTCCCAGAACCAGCAAGATGGTCTCTGTTTTACACAAGATAGTTCCTCTTTTTGACTCTTATGGTTCAGCCAATTCCCAGAACCAGCAAGATAGTTCCTGTTTTACACAAGATGGTTCCTGTTCTTGACTCTAAGCCAGAGATAAACCCCCGAATGAGGAAGGGCCTTCAACTGAAAGAGAACACATTTCCACACATCGCATGCCCTCTCACGAGACACAATACACGCCCCTACCTTGACACATCTGTTGGAAATTACTGCTTGTCACTTCTCTTTTCTTCTTTTGCCTATTGACTGAAAACTGTATAAATACTCTGATGTGTGAATAAAGCTGCAGACCACTCCTGTACCCACTTGGTGCTGGAGCTCTACCCTTAACTCGAGTTACTGGACCCTTTTTTGTACTCAAGCACCACGGACTCCTCTCTTTGCTTTGACTGAAATTATGATTATTAAGTATAGAAATTCTGATATGAGGTAATATTGAATTAATTTACCACATTAATTGGCGCCCGAATAGTAACGTTCACTTTTCCCCACGCGCCGGCGATATTGGACCCGGTACTGTCCTCTCCTGACCTTTGACGGACTTCAAAGTGCACAAACGCGGGGAATTCCCGCTAACTCCCTCGAGGCGAAGAGGGGGACCGACTGCGGCCCGGCATCCACACGAGGCGGTGAGGAAAATTGCAGAACGTCCTGAACCAGAGCCCAACCTGTGAAGAGACGAGTCCGAGGTTCTGCGAGCCCCACCTTAGAAGCTGCGCGCATATCAAAATCTTCAAGAGGCCTTCCAGTTATTTTTTCGGTGAGTACTGCTGAAAAGTATAAAGACGAACCCACAGCTTTTGTGGGTGCGGTAAAAATACATGTTTTTGTTGGTTTCTCACCTATCTTTGGTGAGAACTGCTAAACTAGTATAAAAGACGGACTCACCACTTTGTGGGTGCGGTAAAGATACATGTTTTTGTTGGTTTCTCACTTATTTTGTAAGGACTGCTAAACTAGTATAAAAGACGGACTCACCACTTTCGTGGGTATGGTAAAGATATATGTTCTGTTTGTTTTTCTTTTTCTCTCAATTCTAAATCTTTGAAAAGTCTTGCCATCATGCCTATTTTCTCGAAAATACATAAGATAGCAACCAAAAGGAGTATTCTTGAGAAGGAAATTCCCCTTCCTCCTCGGGATACTCCAGGACACTTCATGTATGCAAAACATGGTGTCGGTGCAATTATTTATTGTGATTTATGGGTGGATTATACTAAAGACCTAGAACACAGATATAGATGGCCTGAAAATGGTACTTTTGACATGGAATGTATTATAAAATTAGAGGAACAGTTGTGGAAGAAAAAGGGAGTCCGGCAGTCACAAAGTGACTCGGTGGAATTATGGAGAAAAGAAGCCCATAGGAGGCAACAGAAGGAATTGCAGAAAGTTGAAAAGGGTAAGAGAATGTCAGAGCAGGCCAAGAAAGTACAGTTACAAGAAATAGGGAAAGAAGTAGTTAGTGAAAGGAATAAAAGGGAACAATCAGCCATTTCTACTGGTTTTTATCCTGTATTGCCATCTGCACCTGAAAACCTTAACAATGCACCACCTAAGACACAACCTACCGCCCCATCACCAGAGGATACTTTCACCAATTT
The DNA here is from genome assembly GCF_964261635.1 of Lissotriton helveticus. Lineage (NCBI taxonomy): Eukaryota > Metazoa > Chordata > Amphibia > Caudata > Salamandridae > Lissotriton > Lissotriton helveticus. Next base: position 18,214,197 of record NC_136065.1, read on the forward strand.
CCTCTTAGATACTCCACCTCCATATGAGGTTCCAGTAATTCAACACCCTCTGCCTCCGTCACCCCTTATACAACATAACGCACCACCCCTCACTCCAGAAGCGGGTGCCGTAGGTCCAGACCCAGGTAAAACAATTCCCGACTGCCCCTATGACCCGACTCCGAGCAACACAGGGGAGGCGGGCCGAATAAGTAAAATACTTCATGACTCCTGGGAAGAAATAAGACATCTACCAGCAATTGACACGTTTCTTCAAGCGGCCTCTGAGTTTCTTCGTACTGGAGAGAACTCGCGATTAACGCTATGACTACAAGAAGATCACACCCTGTAAAAATGCACATGTATAGGTTCCTCCTTTGCTGTTTCATAAAACACATACAAGCAGAGGAAAGAAATGTACCAGTTTCACTTTTTGACTTATTAGATTCCGCATCTGACCACACTAGTCTAGAACTTATAAATGATGCACTAGACAGGTTCACCCGTAAGGTGACCCGTATTCTGCAAAACTTGCAAACAAATGAAGAGAATAAGAAACTTGAGGAGGAAATTACTGAACCTACTGAAAAAGTCTTACCCGTTCGTTCTTCCGCCCCTAATTCACGAACACTCCCGCCTACATTGCTCCAAGGTCACTCTGAACGGTCATCTCCAGATGAGTTATTTGAAAATACATCCAATGCATTAGACTACTGGTTAGATCAGGAACCTCCGCTTACACCGGAGGAGGAGGAAATAACCAGAACTTCGACCCTATGGGTCTCTCAATATAAGATATATGACAATGATCTCATAGCCCAACTTTTTCTAGCATTACCACGCTCACATCAAAGATTAGCAAGTCTCTACATGGTACAACATCTCATCACACTCAATGACACTCATTTTAAACATGATCCAAGACTCGAAGATATTCTGTCTGACTGCGCTGATAACATGTTCCTCCACAATAGTTAAGTTTTTCTCAACACATTTATAGATTTTAGACAGAAATACCAGAAAACGACTGAATATAAATCTTTCAATAATACTTGTGGACCAATTAATAGACTTCCTCAAACACGCCAGTTCCCCATGAGAGAGGTCCACCCCAGAGCTGACACGAATGGCGCGCTACAACGCGTTTTTATTTATGTACCCTTGACAAAACTTGAGTTACTAAGGATAAAAGAGATGGTCCCCTCCCACTCAAAGGATCCTGCTGGATTCTTTAAAGAATTAGGAGATGTATTAATGATGGGAACATATACTCTTTCTGATATCACAGCAATTCTGAAATTATTGTTGCCATCGGGTATATATGACAAACTAAGAGAAAAAGATTGGGAAGTAGTAGGTGAACACATTAGATGGACCGAACTTCAGAATGACGAAAATACTAGAATAGCCGGTCAAGGTATAGGAGACAAACTAAAAGCACTTCCTGGCACTATTTTAAAGGTGCTACCACAGTTACTGACAGTGAAAAAGGAGGACTGGGATACCATTTCCTCCTGCAAACAGAAACATGGTGAAGACATAGGAGATTATTATACCAGACTTGAAAAATGTTTTGCAGTAAATAGCGGCCTTACGCCGACAAGCGAAGCTTGCCCGCATCTGTTTGTTTCCAAATTAGTAGACAAGGTGGCACATCACCGCGCTGCGGTCTGTGAGCGCTTGAAATTTTAATTGTTGTTTGCTGACGCATTTAGCGCGTCTTTGCTTCGTTTTTGTTTCGTTTTTTTTGGTAGCATTTTTAACTGTGCGCTGCTTGGGCTCTCCCCCCCCCTCTTACTTGCACTTAATTGGAATCTCCACCACCGTTTTCGGTGGGTCCGGGTTCTGTGGGTGGGTTGTTTCCTGATCGGCGACCAGCGCCATCTTTGTTTGGGACCAGGCTGTTTTCGGCGGGCGCCATCTTGGAGCGTCCACGCGCTCCTCCCTCCATTTCCGGCGCCTACTTAAGGCACTTTTAGGTATCTGACGGCCTGACAAGGTGGCACATCACCGCGCTGCGGTCTGTGAGCGCTTGAAATTTTAATTGTTGTTTGCTGACGCATTTAGCGCGTCTTTGCTTCGTTTTTGTTTCGTTTTTTTTGGTAGCATTTTTAACTGTGCGCTGCTTGGGCTCTCCCCCCCCCTCTTACTTGCACTTAATTGGAATCTCCACCACCGTTTTCGGTGGGTCCGGGTTCTGTGGGTGGGTTGTTTCCTGATCGGCGACCAGCGCCATCTTTGTTTGGGACCAGGCTGTTTTCGGCGGGCGCCATCTTGGAGCGTCCACGCGCTCCTCCCTCCATTTCCGGCGCCTACTTAAGGCACTTTTAGGTATCTGACGGCCTGACAAGGTGGCACATCACCGCGCTGCGGTCTGTGAGCGCTTGAAATTTTAATTGTTGTTTGCTGACGCATTTAGCGCGTCTTTGCTTCGTTTTTGTTTCGTTTTTTTTGGTAGCATTTTTAACTGTGCGCTGCTTGGGCTCTCCCCCCCCCTCTTACTTGCACTTAATTGGAATCTCCACCACCGTTTTCGGTGGGTCCGGGTTCTGTGGGTGGGTTGTTTCCTGATCGGCGACCAGCGCCATCTTTGTTTGGGACCAGGCTGTTTTCGGCGGGCGCCATCTTGGAGCGTCCACGCGCTCCTCCCTCCATTTCCGGCGCCTACTTAAGGCACTTTTAGGTATCTGACGGCCTGACAAGGTGGCACATCACCGCGCTGCGGTCTGTGAGCGCTTGAAATTTTAATTGTTGTTTGCTGACGCATTTAGCGCGTCTTTGCTTCGTTTTTGTTTCGTTTTTTTTGGTAGCATTTTTAACTGTGCGCTGCTTGGGCTCTCCCCCCCCCTCTTACTTGCACTTAATTGGAATCTCCACCACCGTTTTCGGTGGGTCCGGGTTCTGTGGGTGGGTTGTTTCCTGATCGGCGACCAGCGCCATCTTTGTTTGGGACCAGGCTGTTTTCGGCGGGCGCCATCTTGGAGCGTCCACGCGCTCCTCCCTCCATTTCCGGCGCCTACTTAAAGTCGCTCTCTCCCGCGCAGCGGGAACGCGCAGCTGGGACGCCGTCGCATGCCGGAGTCGTGCCAGAGTCCTGCCCGTCTGCGCCCGTCCGCGACAGGACGCGCTGGACGTGGCTGGACCCTGGCCCCCCTCCTGGTCGGTCTACTCTACATCATGCGGTGCTATACCAGAGATAGTCTGGTTGCCATTGAGAGGTCTCGACCACCTTGCCTGACACCAAGGGTTGATCCCTTAAGCGGCCCCTTATCGTGTGGCTGCGGATGCTTTACGCTGGCTGCCCCTGTAAGCAGGAGCTGCAGGGAAATACTGCGCGTGCCTCTAAGCCCGGTGCCAGGTATTAGCATTTGGAATCTTAATGCTAGGTCGCTTGTCAAGCACCATCTTGACATCAATGATCTATTAGGCAGGGAGTTGCCTGACCTATTTTGTGTAACAGAGACCTGGCTGCAGGATGCTGACACGGCCATTGTCAATCTGGCCTTCCCGCCGGAATACTCGGTATTCACCTTGAATAGGACCTCAAGAGGCGGGGGTATTGCGCTTGCCGTCAAGTCCTGTTACCCTACCACATGGCTTGGGCAAAAGATCTCGGGGTGCGAAAGCGCTTTGTTTAAGGTTGCTATCTCATCCAACTTCACCCTGTCGGGACTGGTAATTTATCGGCCCCCGGGGAGTGAAGTAACCTTCAGAGCAGCGTTACCCGAGGCTGTTAGTAATCTGGCTACGGGGTGCTCCAATTTCACCCTCATTGGAGATCTAAATCTGCACTTTAACAACTCCAGCAGCCCCTCAGTCGCCAGTTTCCTGGCCGACCTTGAGGCGTTACAGCTTACTCAGTTGGTGACGCAGCCCACACACTCAGGGGGTCACACCCTTGACCCGTTTTTTACCAATCTGACGGAAGTCTGTGTCACCAGCTACACACCTTTGGCGTGGACTGATCATTATTTGATACAGTTCCACTGCCCTATCGTGGCTAGTCCATCTAAGCCAATGGTGTGTTCTGTTCCAAGAAGACGCTGGAACAAACTTAAGCTAGATGAGTTCTTTCATCTCTTATCAGCTGACCCGCTTGACGTCTCAGGCCCTCCGGATCAGTTGTACGACAGGTTCACCGATTGGGTCTCCAGGGCCTTGGACACCCTCATCCCCTTGGTGACCCGTAAAACTGGTCCTGGCAAGGCCAGCCCTTGGTACGATGACTCTCTACGAGCCCTGAAGGTGTCTTGCAGGCGCGCAGAGCGGGCATGGCGCAAAGCCTACTCCAGCTCTAAGAAAGTCTTATATCAGGCTACAGTGAAGGTGTACCATCGGGTGGTGTGTAGAACCCGTGCCGCTTTTTATGCGACACAATTCAGGAATAGTTCGAACCCTGCAAAGGCTATCTTTAAGGTATTGAAAGACCTCACTGCCAAAAAAGTTATAACATCACACCAGAGCTCTCTGGAGCACTGTGAAAAGTTGGCAGAGTTTTTTCTGGAGAAGGTGAATGCTATTTATCGAGCCTTCCCCGTGGTCGTTCCCTCAGTGATGACATCATCTAAGCCTCCACCATCTGAGGGGCTGTGTTCTCTACCTTTGTTAAATCTAGATAGCCTAGGCATTTTGGCTCGCAAAGTGAAATCTGGGTCCCCTGAGGATCCACTTTGCCCTGAGGTGTTCAAGGACCTGGCGGCACATGACATCTCTCCGCTTTGTTCCTTGGTCAATGCGTCTCTGACATCTGGCGTTGTTCCACTTAAGTGGAAGCGAGCCATGGTACGTCCGATCCTGAAGAAACCTAGCCTGGATGGAAGCAAGCCGGAGAGCTATCGGCCTATTTCACTCTTGCCGTGGCCGGCTAAGGTGATGGAGGCACACGTAAATGCCGCTCTCTCGGAACATCTCCGTCGAGCTGATATACTCGACGCTACGCAGAATGGGTTTAGGGCAGGTCACAGCACGGAGACGGCTCTGCTTTATATGGTGGAGCACCTCCGCTCCGTGCTTGACGCGGGACAAACGGCAGCGCTGGTGCTATTAGATCTAAGCGCTGCCTTTGACACCGTCTCGCACCCTATCCTTCTGCAGCGTTTAGAGGATGCTGGTGTCTCCGGCATTGCGCTCGACTGGTTCCGGTCGTTCTTATCAAACCGGGCCTTTAGCGTGACCGTCCCACCCTTTCAGTCAAAATTCCACCCGTTGAACCTGGGCGTCCCCCAAGGCTCCTCGCTGAGTCCTACGCTGTTCAATCTGTACGTAAGGCCGCTAGCTGAGGTTGTCAAACTATGGGGTATGACCATGGTGTCATATGCCGATGACACCCAGCTAGCGGTCACGATCAGCGGGGATGCGGAGGTCGACGCTCCTAGGTTTCAACAAGGACTGAGGGCGGTCGCTAGATGGATGACGCTTAATTGTCTCCAGCTAAACGCTAGTAAGACCGAGGTGATGGTATTTGGTAGGCGACCGGAACTGTGGGGAGAGAGATGGTGGCCGGAGGAGCTGGGTTCCGCTCCCATCCCAGTCACCGAGCTTAAAAACCTCGGGGTCTGGCTGGACCCTTCCCTTACGTTTGCATGCCACACTAAACGCACGGCTGCTTGCTGCTTCGGCATTTTGCGTGGGCTTCGTCCTGTGCTAAAGTTCTTCGATGCCCCCACCCGGCAACTCATGATCCAAGCGACCGTCATCTCCAGATTGGATTATGCTAGTTCTTTGTTGGCCGGTCTGAATGTAGCTGAGATAGGGCGCCTGCAGCGGATCCAGAATGCAGCAGCAAGAGCGGTGGTGGGCCTTCCAAGATTCTGCCCCACCTCTAGCACCATTCGAGCACTGCACTGGCTCCCGGTGGCGCAGCGGATTCAGTTTAAGGTACTCTGCGTCGCCCATAAGATCTTGAAGGGGTCCCCGGCAATGATCCTTACGACCCTCATGGCCAACTATATTCCGGCACGACCCTTAAGATCGTCAGATCTCGAATTGGCCGTGGTACCGCGCTTTAAGCGAAGCAGGGCCGGTGGGCGCTCATTTCGAGTGCGGGCCGCCGCTCTGTGGAACTCCTTACCCCCGGCAATTCGCGCTATGAGCGATTTGCTCTCTTTTCGTCGTGCCTTGAAAACATTTTTATTCCCTTAGTTAGTGTGTTCTGTGCTGTTTTATTTAGTTGTGTTGTGTAGCTGCCTTGTCGGGCGCCAAGACGCTCCTTAGCTGGAGCATTTGTGCGCCTAATAAAAACCACATAACATAACATAACATAACATAACAACGCCTTGCCAGCTATTAAGGAAAGAGTACTAAAAGTAGAAAGTACCTGGCAATCACATACACCACCACAGGTGTTACAAATGCTGCAATATCACCAAAATCGCATTAGGGATGAAGAAGAAAATGATAAGAAACGCATGAAAGACACCAAGATGAAAGCATTAGTAGCCCAAACTGCACCCCAGCGCCAACAGACACCAGGTAGCCAGACAAACGTGAAGAGCACTTGTAATTATTGCAAAAAGACGGGACACTTCGTTAAAGACTGCCCTGTCTTAAAGTACAATTTGGCTACTGGTAAGACACAGCCTCGTCCATATCAGCCAAAACAGAATGTTTCCCAAGGCAGTTCAACACCTTCAGTTCCACCGACAACACAAATGGCCCAAATGAACATTATAGACAGCGACTACACTGAATACTACCCAGATTTTTCATGATGTTGCCCAGGGAGAGAAGATGACAAACTGCCCCTAATCCCTATCCCAGTAGCTCAGAAAGGCCCATTTATAGAGGTCCGACTTCTTGGGGAGGATAGAAAGTTTCTACTAGACACTGGGGCCAGTAAAACAACAATAAGCCATCAAGAGGTCCCAGAGGCTCCTCTCTCGGGTTCAAAAAGTATTTCTCTGGGTTTCTCCGGACAACCTGTGACAAACGCCACGTCAAAACCACTGCCCTTGCAGGTTGGTCCCCTCACGACAACTACAGATCTTATATTGACAAAATCATGTCCAGAAAATGTGCTTGGTATAAAAACATTGAAAGAATTAGGAGCTGTTATTGTTTGCTCACCTAAAGATGTCAGATTATTTCTACGAGATTTTAAGGGCCACTACACAAGTAGAGAATTAGAAGAGCGTTTGAAAGATTTGCCACACACCCTTTGGGCCACTGATTCCACCACAGTAGGATGTATGGAAATAACACCTCACAAGGTTACACTGAAAGAGGAAGCCCAACTACCACGTATAAGACAATACAAAATTCCACCTCAAGCTGAACAAGCATTAATGTTAATTATTCAGGACCTAATACAGTCAGGTGTGATTAAAGAAACAACTTCGAACATTTGCAATTCCCCTGTTTTACCAGTTCATAAAAAAGTGGAACCAGGAACACCACCTGTCTACAGACTAGTGGTGGATTTGAGAGAGCTCAATAAATGTGTCATTCCACAACACCCTGTGGTCCCAGACATCTCCACTTTACTCACAGCCATAGATGCAGAAGCAACGCATTTTTCTGTCATTGACTTAAAAAACGCATTCTTCAGTATACCCATTCACCCAGCCAGCCAATACCTTTTCGGCTTCTTCCTACAAGGACGAAGCTTCCAATTTACAAGAGCTTTCCAAGGTTTCACCGAAAGCCCAAGTGTATATAGCCAAGCGTTAAAAAGACAATTGGATACTATTGAAATGCCCCCTGACACTGCATTATTGCAGTATGTTGATGACATCCTCATTACGGCCAGATCTGACCCAGCCTGTGCTGAAGCATCATTGCTGGTACTAAAATTCTTAGCTGAGAATGGCCATAAAGTTTTCCCTGGTAAGCTCCAATTTTGTTTACAGCAAGTGGCATACTTAGGGCACTTGCTGTCAAAGGAGGGTAGGCAGCTTACACAGGAACGCATCCAGCTCATACAACAAATACCACAACCAACAACACAGAAACAAGTTCGAGCTTTTGTTGGTCTCACCTCATATTGTAGACAGTGGATCCCGCAATTTGCACTCATTTCTAAACCATTAGTGCAGCTGACAACACTCGAAGCTGGCGCTACTCCACAATTACCCTGGACAGATGAACACACGCAAGCTTTTCAGTCTCTTAAAAAGGCTATGTGTCAAGCCCCAGTGTTAGCAACACCTGATTACACCAAAGATTTTACCTTGTTTGTAACAGAAAACTCAGGTACAGCACTATCAGTCCTGACCTAACTTCAAGCAGACAGACATAGACCATGTGGTTATTTTTCAAGTACATTAGATCCAGTAGCACACGCATTACCTGCATGTCTAAAATCAGTAGCAGCTACTGCACAAGCTATTAGACAAAGCGATGCTATTGTATTGGGACATCATCTGATAGTCCAGGTCCCACACGCTGTAGAACTTATGCTAAACAGAACGCAAACACAGCATCTGACAATAGCCAGACTCACCGGATATGAGATGACGCTTTTTCAGCCACATATTGAGATTAGACGATGCAACATTTTAAACCCAGCAACACTGTTGCCACTGACCTCTCCTACTGAAGAACTTCACAATTGTATTGACATAATTGATTTAGTGACCAAACCCAGACCAGATTTACAAGATACTCCCCTTTCTAAGGCAGAAATGACACTTTTTGTTGATGGTTCTTGCATGAGACTCCCCACTGGAGAACTAGCAGCAGCCTATGCCGTCACAAATGGTACAAACACTTTGGAAGCACACAAGATAGAGATACTGTCGGCACAAGCAGCTGAACTCATAGCACTAACACGAGCATGTCACTTAGCAAAAGGAAAATCAGTTAACATCTACACTAATTCACAGTACGCTTTCGGGGTTGTACACAACTTCGGCACATTATGGAAAGAGAGAGGATTCCTCACATCACACGGGTCTAAAATACAGCATGCTACACTCATCACTGCCCTCTTAGAGGCCAGTCAGTTACCAGCGAAAGTTGCAGTATTAAAGTGTAAAGCGCACACAAAGGGAACCGATGAAATATCAAAAGGAAATGATTCCGCAGACAGTGCAGCCAAATTAGCAGCAAACACAGAATTGAATATACTACACCGCCAATACGCAATACGAGACACCTTTTCTGACATCCAGGATGTCCAAAGTCACACCACACCACAGGAACTTCTAGAATGGAAGGAAAAAGGAGGGGTCCTTACAGATCAGGGTTGGATGACACCTGAAAGAGCAGTATGGTTTCTGCCGGATGCTATAATAAACACCATACATGGACCAGCGCATCTGGGAGAAAAAGCAATGTTAGACAGTATACAGAAAATATGGCACAACAAACATTTGAGAGCTGCAGCCAAACAAAAAGTTAAAACGTGCATGATTTGTAATCAGTTCAACCCAGTTAAAAGGCACACAGGTGGAGCAGGGTGGATTCCAACCCCCTGACCATCCATTTGAAGTTCTCCAAATGGACTATATCCAGATGGAGAGATGTGGAGGTCACAAGTATGTGCTAGTTGTAGTATGTGCTCTGACCAGATGGACAGAAGCCTATCCCGTCCCAGATTACACTGCAACGACAACTGCTAAGCAACTAGTAAGAGAATATTTCCCGAGATATGGGTTGCCCTGCGTCATCTACTCAGACAACGGCCAGCCCTTCTCCTCTGAACTCATGAAGCAAGTGTCTCTTCTGTTAGGGTACACTTGGAAATTTCACTGTGTAAGACATCCTCAAGCAGCAGGTCTAGTAGAGAGACACAACCAGACTTTGAAGACAAAATTGGCCAAGATATGTAAAGACAAAGGCGTGGACTGGATGGTAGCCTTACCGGTTGCCCTCTTCTACATGCGTATGGTAGCACATTCCAGAACCGGTCTATCTCCGTATGAGGTGGTCTTTGGTAGACCACCAAATATGTGGGGTACGCCAATGCCTAAAAGAATTACTGATGTAGACAGCAGAATATTGACTGATTACCTGGCTTCCTTGATGTCTGCACTCCAATCTTGTCGTTCACAGGTCGCTGCAACCTTCCCTGACAAAACCGCCCCTGGAGAACACACCATTCGACCCGGCGACTGCGTGATAATAAGAAACTTCGACAGGACCAGTCCTCTTCAGCCCAGGTGGAAGACTCCGAAGCTCGCGCTCCTAACCACGTGGACGGCGGTGAAGGTCGAAGGCAGGAAGGGCTGGCTACACGCGAGCCACTGCCGGAAATATTTTGGACAAAGAGACACTGTTGCCGGCGACACTGCCAACCCTAGTGACATTGTAACAGAACAATCTTTTGTGCCTTTGGAACTGACCCCACAACAAGAATATAAATCAAAGTTGAGGTCTGCCATCCGGACTCTGGCTAATTAAGCCCACTGGGCGCAGGTCCAGTGGTGAAGCGGTTGGAGCATGGGGATGGATTTAAACACCTTGACTATGTGGGAAAAAGATAGAATGAAACGCAGAAACAAGACCTTTAAGAAATTGCGTAGTGGTTCTATCATATGTTTAATGATATTGTTTTTCTTCATAACCATTATGACGAGTCTTGGTTGGATCCTCCACACTGTTTTTCCTCCAACACCACACACCTCTCATGCACCCAACAGCACTCAGGAACACACATATCATGACCTACCCCCTCATGAACAATACCTTTATGCAGATGTTACACTACACTCATCAGGCCAGCAATAGCACAAATTGCTGGATATGTGGCCGCCTCCCACCTCATCAGAAAAAGGGAGGGATGCCTCTTTTCCCCTTTCCATTTTCCTATAATGGGACTTGTGAAGCCTGGTTCGCCCTAATAACAGCTGACGATACTACCCCCACCTCCTGCCCTGACGGAAATAATTCATGCAAGAATTTGTGGCCTTGGGGGGACTTAAACAAGGTACTTAATGCTGCCTGTTACCCAAATGAGGATGGAAATCCTCAGGCGACAGGTACAGTCCTAGAAAGTGAAGAATACAAGCAAGGGAACATGACCATGTCCTTCAAGATGTTAAATACCAAACCTAAAAAGAATGCTGGTCCCCCTTCCATCTCGGTCTCACCAGTAAAAGGACACCTGTGCATCCAGAAAAATGGCTCTGTTCCATTAGGACACAGTGACTGTCATACCACTATAAGTTTTGAAGACAGAGGAAAGTCCTAATTTCTAGCATCTCGCCATACTTATTTAGTCTGTGGCCAAACGGCCTATGTGCAGCTGCCCTTGAACTTGGGGGGAACTTGCTATATAGCATTCCTGTTACCCCCTGTCTTTGTGGCCCCATCCACTTACCACCGAGACCTCCTAGTGCCCCATGTCAGACATAAAAGAACGATCGATACCTCCTTGGTTGACCAAACAGAAACCTCATGGGAACAGTATACAGATTTTAACAAAGGGTTCTTCTTCTTTGTTGGCCCTGTACAGAACAGCAAGCTTATACGCAGGTTGACAAGGACCTTAGAGGCTGTTGTAAACCAGACGGCGTCTGCCCTGGGGAGCTTAACCCAGGAGCAGTCCGCCATACGATTGGTTACTCTCCAAAATCGCCTTATCCTTGACATCATCCTGGCTGACAGAGGCGGAGCCTGTAAAATTATAGGCTCTAGCTGCTGTATATTTATTCCTGATAATTCCCCATCTGTATACACGGCCATAACAAAATTACACAAGATAGCCGTAAGTTTACATCAAGAACCTGGAACTTGGACGTGGTCTGATTGGTTCTGGAAGATAATATCGTCCTGGGGATGGCAACTGCTGTCAGCAGCAGGTATAATATTCCTGATAATAACTGGATGCTGCCTTTGCATCCAATTTGGTCCTGCCCTGTGCGGTCTATGCGCTGCAAACTGCATTCCTAAACCACTTGTCCAGCAGAGAGAAAGGGAAAGAATTATGCTTCAAGAATGTATAGATGATCTCATGCAAATTGAGATATAATATAGGTACACTCTGGGGCAAGGAGGGAATGTGGAAATAAAATTGACAATTGTGCCCCATCATTTCCCTGTTTCTGCCTGACAGCTATTTTACTCATTCAGACAAGCACCCATTTTGTGTGTGACATCCATTTTGTCTTCAGACCCACAAGCAAGACACCCTGCCTCTGGCACCCCCGTTCATTGACCACACATTTCTGTGGCTCTGCCAATTCTGGGAACCAGCAGCAGATAGTTCCTGTTTTAATAAATAGTTCCTGTTCTTGACTGCAAGCCAGAGAGCAGATGGTCTCTGTTTTACACAAGATAGTTCCTCTTTTTGACTCTTGTGGTTCAGCCAATTCCCAGAACCAGCAAGATGGTCTCTGTTTTACACAAGATAGTTCCTCTTTTTGACTCTTATGGTTCAGCCAATTCCCAGAACCAGCAAGATAGTTCCTGTTTTACACAAGATGGTTCCTGTTCTTGACTCTAAGCCAGAGATAAACCCCCGAATGAGGAAGGGCCTTCAACTGAAAGAGAACACATTTCCACACATCGCATGCCCTCTCACGAGACACAAGACACGCCCCTACCTTGACACATCTGTTGGAAATTACTGCTTGTCACTTCTCTTTTCTTCTTTTGCCTATTGACTGAAAACTGTATAAATACTCTGATGTGTGAATAAAGCTGCAGACCACTCCTGTACCCACTTGGTGCTGGAGCTCTCCCCTTAACTCGAGTTACTGGACCCTTTTTTGTACTCAAGCACCACGGACTCCTCTCTTTGCTTTGACTGAAATTATGATTATTAAGTATAGAAATTCTGATATGAGGTAATATTGAATTAATTTACCACATTAATTGGCGCCCGAATAGTAACGTTCACTTTTCCCCACGCGCCGGCGATATTGGACCCGGTACTGTCCTCTCCTGACCTTTGACGGACTTCAAAGTGCACAAACGCGGGGAATTCCCGCTAACTCCCTCGAGGCGAAGAGGGGGACCGACTGCGGCCCGGCATCCACACGAGGCGGTGAGGAAAATTGCAGAACGTCCTGAACCAGAGCCCAACCTGTGAAGAGACGAGTCCGAGGTTCTGCGAGCCCCACCTTAGAAGCTGCGCGCATTTCAAAATCTTCAAGAGGCCTTCCAGTTATTTTTTCGGTGAGTACTGCTGAAAAGTATAAAGACGAACCCACAGCTTTTGTGGGTGCGGTAAAGATACATGTTTTTGTTGGTTTCTCACCTATCTTTGGTGAGGACTGCTAAACTAGTATAAAAGACGGACTCACCACTTTGTGGGTGCGGTAAAGATACATGTTTTTGTTGGTTTCTCACTTATTTTGTAAGGACTGCTAAACTAGTATAAAAGACGGACTCACCACTTTCGTGGGTATGGTAAAGATATATGTTCTGTTTGTTTTTCTTTTTCTCTCAATTCTAAATCTTTGAAAAGTCTTGCCATCATGCCTATTTTCTCGAAAATACATAAGATAGCAACCAAAAGGAGTATTCTTGAGAAGGAAATTCCCCTTCCTCCTCGGGATACTCCAGGACACTTCATGTATGCAAAACATGGTGTCGGTGCAATTATTTATTGTGATTTATGGGTGGATTATACTAAAGACCTAGAACACAGATATAGATGGCCTGAAAATGGTACTTTTGACATGGAATGTATTATAAAATTAGAGGAACAGTTGTGGAAGAAAAAGGGAGTCCGCCAGTCACAAAGTGACTCGGTGGAATTATGGAGAAAAGAAGCCCATAGGAGGCAACAGAAGGAATTGCAGAAAGTTGAAAAGGGTAAGAGAATGTCAGAGCAGGCCAAGAAAGAACAGTTACAAGAAATAGGGAAAGAAGTAGTTAGTGAAAGGAATAAAAGGGAACAATCAGCCATTTCTACTGGTTTTTATCCTGTATTGCCATCTGCACCTGAAAACCTTAACATTGCACCACCTAAGACACAACCTACCGCCCCATCACCAGAGGATACTTTCACCAATTTCCTCTTAGATACTCCACCTCCATATGAGGTTCCAGTAATTCAACACCCTCTGCCTCCGCCACCCCTTTTACAACATAACGCACCACCCCTCACTCCAGAAGCGGGTGCCGTAGGTCCAGACCCAGGTAAAACAATTCCCGACTGCCCCTATGACTCGACTCCGAGCAACACAGGGGAGGCGGGCCGAATAAGTAAAATACTTCATGACTCCTGGGAAGAAATAAGACATCTACCAGCAATTGACACGTTTCTTCAAGCGGCCTCTGAGTTTCTTCGTACTGGAGATAAGTCACGATTAACGCTATGACTACAAGAAGATCACACCCTGTAAAAATGCACATGTGTAGGTTCCTCCTTTGCTGTTTCATAAAACACATACAAGCAGAGGAAAGAAATGTACCAGTTTCACTTTTTGACTTATTAGATTCCGCATCCGACCACACTAGTCTAGAACTTATAAATGATGCACTAGACAGGTTCACCCGTAAGGTGACCCGTATTCTGCAAAACTTGCAAACAAATGAAGAGAATAAGAAACTTGAGGAGGAAATTACTGAACCTACTGAAAAAGTCTTACCCGTTCGTTCTTCCGCCCCTAATTCACGAACACTCCCGCCTACATTGCTCCAAGGTCACTCTGAACGGTCATCTCCAGATGAGTTATTTGAAAATACATCCAATGCATTAGACTACTGGTTAGACCAGGAACCTCCGCTTACACCGGAGGAGGAGGAAATAACCAGAACTTCGACCCTATGGGTCTCTCAATATAAGATATATGACAATGATCTCATAGCCCAACTTTTTCTAGCATTACCACGCTCACATCAAAGATTAGCAAGTCTCTACATGGTACAACATCTCATCACACTCAATGACACTCATTTTAAACATGATCCAAGACTCGAAGATTTTCTGTCTGACTGCGCTGATAACATGTTCCTCCACAATAGTTAAGTTTTTCTCAACACATTTATAGATTTTAGACAGAAATACCAGAAAACGACTGAATATAAATCTTTCAATAATACTTGTGGACCAATTAATAGACTTCCTCAAACACGCCAGTTCCCCATGAGAGAGGTCCACCCCAGAGCTGACACGAATGGCGCGCTACAACGCGTTTTTATTTATGTACCCTTGACAAAACTTGAGTTACTAAGGATAAAAGAGATGGTCCCCTCCCACTCAAAGGATCCTGCTGGATTCTTTAAAGAATTAGGAGATGTATTAATGATGGGAACATATACTCTTTCTGATATCACAGCAATTCTGAAATTATTGTTGCCATCGGGTATATATGACAAACTAAGAGAAAAAGATTGGGAAGTAGTAGGTGAACACATTAGATGGACCGAACTTCAGAATGACGAAAATACTAGAATAGCCGGTCAAGGTATAGGAGACAAACTAAAAGCACTTCCTGGCACTATTTTAAAGGTGCTACCACAGTTACTGACAGTGAAAAAGGAGGACTGGGATACCATTTCCTCCTGCAAACAGAAACATGGTGAAGACATAGGAGATTATTATACCAGACTTGAAAAATGTTTTGCAGTAAATAGCGGCCTTACGCCGACAAGCGAAGCTTGCCCGCATCTGTTTGTTTCCAAATTAGTAGACAACGCCTTGCCAGCTATTAAGGAAAGAGTACTAAAAGTAGAAAGTACCTGGCAATCACATACACCACCACAGTGTTACAAATGCTGCAATATCACCAAAATCGCATTAGGGATGAAGAAGAAAATGATAAGAAACGCATGAGAGACACCAAGATGAAAGCATTAGTAGCCCAAACTGCACCCCAGCGCCAACAGACACCAGGTAGCCAGACAAACGTGAAGAGCACTTGTAATTATTGCAAAAAGACGGGACACTTCGTTAAAGACTGCCCTGTCTTAAAGTACAATTTGGCTACTGGTAAGACACAGCCTCGTCCATATCAGCCAAAACAGAATGTTTCCCAAGGCAGTTCAACACCTTCAGTTCCACCGACAACACAAATGGCCCAAATGAACATTATAGACAGCGACTACACTGAATACTACCCAGATTTTTCATGATGTTGCCCAGGGAGAGAAGATGACAAACTGCCCCTAATCCCTATCCCAGTAGCTCAGAAAGGCCCATTTATAGAGGTCCGACTTC
This sequence comes from Lissotriton helveticus, assembly GCF_964261635.1. NCBI lineage: Eukaryota > Metazoa > Chordata > Amphibia > Caudata > Salamandridae > Lissotriton > Lissotriton helveticus. The sequence goes on from NC_136065.1 coordinate 18,230,227, forward strand.
TTGGGGAGGATAGAAAGTTTCTACTAGACACTGGGGCCAGTAAAACAACAATAAGCCATCAAGAGGTCCCAGAGGCTCCTCTCTCGGGTTCAAAAAGTATTTCTCTGGGTTTCTCCGGACAACCTGTGACAAACGCCACGTCAAAACCACTGCCCTTGCAGGTTGGTCCCCTCACGACAACTACAGATCTTATATTGACAAAATCATGTCCAGAAAATTTGCTTGGTATAAAAACATTGAAAGAATTAGGAGCTGTTATTGTTTGCTCACCTAAAGATGTCAGATTATTTCTACGAGATTTTAAGGGCCACTACACAAGTAGAGAATTAGAAGAGCGTTTGAAAGATTTGCCACACACCCTTTGGGCCACTGATTCCACCACAGTAGGATGTATGGAAATAACACCTCACAAGGTTACACTGAAAGAGGAAGCCCAACTACCACGTATAAGACAATACAAAATTCCACCTCAAGCTGAACAAGCATTAATGTTAATTATTCAGGACCTAATACAGTCAGGTGTGATTAAAGAAACAACTTCGAACATTTGCAATTCCCCTGTTTTACCAGTTCATAAAAAAGTGGAACCAGGAACACCACCTGTCTACAGACTAGTGGTGGATTTGAGAGAGCTCAATAAATGTGTCATTCCACAACACCCTGTGGTCCCAGACATCTCCACTTTACTCACAGCCATAGATGCAGAAGCAACGCATTTTTCTGTCATTGACTTAAAAAACGCATTCTTCCGTATACCCATTCACCCAGCCAGCCAATACCTTTTCGGCTTCTCCCTACAAGGACGAAGCTTCCAATTTACAAGAGCTTCCCAAGGTTTCACCGAAAGCCCAAGTGTATATAGCCAAGCGTTAAAAAGACAATTGGATACTATTGAAATGCCCCCTGACACTGCATTATTGCAGTATGTTGATGACATCCTCATTACGGCCAGATCTGACCCAGCCTGTGCTGAAGCATCATTGCTGGTACTAAAATTCTTAGCTGAGAATGGCCATAAAGTTTTCCCTGGTAAGCTCCAATTTTGTTTACAGCAAGTGGCATACTTAGGGCACTTGCTGTCAAAGGAGGGTAGGCAGCTTACACAGGAACGCATCCAGCTCATACAACAAATACCACAACCAACAACACAGAAACAAGTTTGAGCTTTTGTTGGTCTCACCTCATATTGTAGACAGTGGATCCCGCAATTTGCACTCATTTCTAAACCATTAGTGCAGCTGACAACACTCGAAGCTGGCGCTACTCCACAATTACCCTGGACAGATGAACACACGCAAGCTTTTCAGTCTCTTAAAAAGGCTATGTGTCAAGCCCCAGTGTTAGCAACACCTGATTACACCAAAGATTTTACCTTGTTTGTAACAGAAAACTCAGGTACAGCACTATCAGTCCTGACCTAACTTCAAGCAGACAGACATAGACCATGTGGTTATTTTTCAAGTACATTAGATCCAGTAGCACAAGCATTACCTGCATGTCTAAAATCAGTAGCAGCTACTGCACAAGCTATTAGACAAAGCGATGCTATTGTATTGGGACATCATCTGATAGTCCAGGTCCCACACGCTGTAGAACTTCTGCTAAACAGAACGCAAACACAGCATCTGACAATAGCCAGACTCACCGGATATGAGATGACGCTTTTTCAGCCACATATTGAGATTAGACGATGCAACATTTTAAACCCAGCAACACTGTTGCCACTGACCTCTCCTACTGAAGAACTTCACAATTGTATTGACATAATTGATTTAGTGACCAAACCCAGACCAGATTTACAAGATACTCCCCTTTCTAAGGCAGAAATGACACTTTTTGTTGATGGTTCTTGCATGAGACTCCCCACTGGAGAACTAGCAGCAGCCTATGCCGTCACAAATGGTACAAACACTTTGGAAGCACACAAGATAGAGATACTGTCGGCACAAGCAGCTGAACTCATAGCACTAACACGAGCATGTCACTTAGCAAAAGGAAAATCAGTTAACATTTACACTGATTCACAGTACGCTTTCGGGGTTGTACACAACTTCGGCACATTATGGAAAGAGAGAGGATTCCTCACATCACACGGGTCTAAAATACAGCATGCTACACTCATCACTGCCCTCTTAGAGGCCAGTCAGTTACCAGCGAAAGTTGCAGTATTAAAGTGTAAAGCGCACACAAAGGGAACCGATGAAATATCAAAAGGAAATGATTCCGCAGACAGTGCAGCCAAATTAGCAGCAAACACAGAATTGAATATACTACACCACCAATACGCAATACGAGACACCTTTTCTGACATCCAGGATGTCCAAAGTCACACCACACCACAGGAACTTCTAGAATGGAAGGAAAAAGGAGGGGTCCTTACAGATCAGGGTTGGATGACACCTGAAAGAGCAGTATGGTTTCTGCCGGATGCTATAATAAACACCATACATGGACCAGCGCATCTGGAAGAAAAAGCAATGTTAGACAGTATACAGAACATATGGCACCACAAACATTTGAGAGCTGCAGCCAAACAAAAAGTTAAAACGTGCATGATTTGTAATCAGTTCAACCCAGGTAAAGGCACAAAGGTGGAGCAGGGTGGATTCCAACCCCCTGACCATCCATTTGAAGTTCTCCAAATGGACTATATCCAGATGGAGAGATGTAGAGGTCACAAGTATGTGCTAGTTGTAGTATGTGCTCTGACCAGATGGACAGAAGCCTATCCCGTCCCAGATTACACTGCAACGACAACTGCTAAGCAACTAGTAAGAGAATATTTCCCGAGATATGGGTTGCCCTGCGTCATCTACTCAGACAACGGCCAGCCCTTCTCCTCTGAACTCATGAAGCAAGTGTCTCTTCTGTTAGGGTACACTTGGAAATTTCACTGTGTAAGACATCCTCAAGCAGCAGGTCTAGTAGAGAGACACAACCAGACTTTGAAGACAAAATTGGCCAAGATATGTAAAGACAAAGGCGTGGACTGGATGGTAGCCTTACCGGTTGCCCTCTTCTACATGCGTATGGTAGCACATTCCAGAACCGGTCTATCTCCGTATGAGGTGGTCTTTGGTAGACCACCAAATATGTGGGGTACGCCAATGCCTAAAAGAATTACTGATGTAGACAGCAGAATATTGACTGATTACCTGGCTTCCTTGATGTCTGCACTCCAATCTTTTCGTTCACAGGTCGCTGCAACCTTCCCTGACAAAACCGCCCCTGGAGAACACACCATTCGACCCGGCGACTGGGTGATGATAAGAAACTTCGACAGGACCAGTCCTCTTCAGCCCAGGTGGAAGACTCCGAAGCTCGCGCTCCTAACCACATGGACGGCGGTGAAGGTCGAAGGTAGGAAGGGCTGGCTACACGCGAGCCACTGCCGGAAATATTTTGGACAAAGAGACACTGTTGCCGGCGACACTGCCAACCCTAGTGACATTGTAACAGAACAATCTTTTGTGCCCTTGGAACTGACCCCACAACAAGAATATAAATCAAAGTTGAGGTCTGCCATCCGGACTCTGGCTAATTAAGCCCACTGGGCGCAGGTCCAGTGGTAAAGCGGTTGGAGCATGGGGATGGATTTAAACACCTTGACTATGTGGGAAAAAGATAGAATGAAACACAGAAACAAGACCTTTAAGAAATTGCGTAGTGGTTCTATCATATGTTTAATGATATTGTTTTTCTTCATAACCATTATGACGTGTCTTGGTTGGATCCTCCACACTGTTTTTCCTCCAACACCACACAACTCTCATGCACCCAACAGCACTCAGGAACACACATATCATGACCTACCCCCTCATGAACAAGCCCATAGACTAGCCTTGCAAAACAATACCTTTATGCAGATGTTACACTACACTCATCAGGCCAGCAATAGCACAAATTGCTGGATATGTGGCCGCCTCCCACCTCATCAGAAAAAGGGAGGGATGCCTCTTTTCCCCTTTCCATTTTCCTATAATGGGACTTGTGAAGCCTGGTTCGCCCTAATAACAGCTGATGATACTACCCCCACCTCCTGCCCTGACGGAAATAATTCATGCAAGAATTTGTGGCCTTGGGGGGACTTAAACAAGGTACTTAATGCTGCCTGTTACCCAAATGAGGATGGAAATCCTCAGGCGACAGGTACAGTCCTAGAAAGTGAAGAATACAAGCAAGGGAACATGACCATGTCCTACAAGATGTTAAATACCAAACCTAAAAAGAATGCTGGTCCCCCTTCCATCTCGGTCTCACCAGTAAAAGGACACCTGTGCATCCAGAAAAATGGCTCTGTTCCATTAGGACACAGTGACTGCCATACCATTATAAGTTTTGAAGACAGAGGAAAGTCCTAATTTCTAGCATCTCGCCATACTTATTTCGTCTGTGGCCAAACGGCCTATGTGCAGCTGCCCTTGAACTGGGGGGGAACTTGCTATATAGCATTCCTGTTACCCTCTGTCTTTGTGGCCCCATCCACTTACCACCGAGACCTCCTAGTGCCCCATGTCAGACATAAAAGAACGATCAATACCTCCTTGGTTGACCAAACAGAAACCTCATGGGAACAGTATACAGATTTTAACAAAGGGTTCTTCTTCTTTGTTGGCCCTGTACAGAACAGCAAGCTTATACGCAGGTTGACAAGGACCTTAGAGGCTGTTGTAAACCAGACGGCGTCTGCCCTGGGGAGCTTAACCCAGGAGCAGTCCGCCATACGATTGGTTACTCTCCAAAATCGCCTTATCCTTGACATCATCCTGGCTGACAGAGGCGGAGCCTGTAAAATTATAGGCTCTAGGTGCTGTATATTTATTCCTGATAATTCCCCATCTGTATACACGGCCATAACAAAATTACACAAGATAGCCGTAAGTTTACATCAAGAACCTGGCACTTGGACGTGGTCTGATTGGTTCTGGAAGATAATATCGTCCTGGGGATGGCAACTGCTGTCAGCAGCAGGTATAATATTCCTGATAATAACTGGATGCTGCCTTTGCATCCAATTTGTTCCTGCCCTGTGCGGTCTATGCGCTGCAAACTGCATTCCTAAACCACTTGTCCAGCAGAGAGAAAGGGAAAGAATTATGCTACAAGAATGTATAGATGATCTCATGCAAATTGAGATATAATATAGGTACACTCTGGGGCAAGGATGGAATGTGGAAATAAAATTGACAATTGTGCCCCATCATTTCCCTGTTTCTGCCTGACAGCTATTTTTCTCATTCAGACAAGCACCCATTTTGTGTGTGACATCCATTTTGTCTTCAGACCCACAAGCAAGACACCCTGCCTCTGGCACCCCCGTTCATTGACCACACATTTCTGTGGCTCTGCCAATTCTGGGAACCAGCAGCAGATAGTTCCTGTTTTAATAAATAGTTCCTGTTCTTGACTGCAAGCCAGAGAGCAGATGGTCTCTGTTTTACACAAGATAGTTCATCTTTTTGACTCTTGTGGTTCAGCCAATTCCCAGAACCAGCAAGATAGTTCCTGTTTTACACAAGATGGTTCCTGTTCTTGACTCTAAGCCAGAGATAAACCCCCGAATGAGGAAGGGCCTTCAACTGAAAGAGAACACATTTCCACACATCGCATGCCCTCTCACGAGACACAAGACACGCCCCTACCTTGACACATCTGTTGGAAATCACTGCTTGTCACTTCTCTTTTCTTCTTTTGCCTATTGACTGAAAACTGTATAAATACTCTGATGTGTGAATAAAGCTGAAGACCACTCCTGTACCCACTTGGTGCTGGAGCTCTCCCCTTAACTCGAATTACTGGACCCTTTTCTGTACTCAAGCACCACAGACTCCTCTCTTTGCTTTGACTGAAATTATGATTATTAAGTATAGAAATTCTGAGATGAGGTAATATTGAATTAATTTACCACAAATGAACAGAATGAGAAAACAACTGCAGGTTGTGTGTGAAAGTATAATGTGGCACAGAAGCAAACATGTTTAAATAGTACGGTGTGTAAAGCTAAAGTGGCCTGTGCCGCTCACAGTTGGGCTAACATAGGGAAAACTACAATGGGGCATGTACCGAAAACACATGACAAACACAACAACACATAACATAACACAGGTGCATGTGGGCACTACCTAGCAGAAAGCAGGGGCCAGTACCCACAACCTTGCCAGTCTCACAGCATTAACTTCTCTGGGTGTCTCTGGGCACTGAGTCCTCTCCAGTACAGATCTATATAGTACCCAACTTCGGAGGCCCCGTACTGGGATCTTGATGGGTACGGGCACATCATTCACTCACTCCAGGGTGAGGAGGGCTCTTAAACAAATGAGGATGGAGATATAACTTGGGAGGCCGAAGAAGGCTCTAGTTCAAAATCCAGTGGGACCATCGGCTTGGGCTGTCAACACCTACACCGGTAGGAGGACTAGGGAACACTACATGTCTCCAGACATCATCACTGCCCCCCTGTTAATGCCTACACCTGGAGGAGGACTGGGGGACCCTATATGTCTACTCCTACACCAATAGGAGAATTAGGATGCCCAACATATCTACGTGTACATGTTATGAGGACTGGGGGACCCTACATGTGTACACCTACACCGGTAGGAGAGTGGGGGACCCTACATGTCTACAGCTACTCTGGTAGGAGGACTGGGGGACTCTACTTGTCTATGCCTACACTGGTAGGACTTGGAGGGGGGTATATGTCTCCAGATACCCCCTCTGCCCCCAGGGGGTCTTGGCCTGAGTTCCACACCCTGGCACACAGTGGCGCTAGGGGGCTCTCCCCCAGTATTAGGAGCAGGGGGGCAGGAAGGCTCTTTCTTCTGTGATGGGCCGTGAGCTCTCTAGGTCCAGTGACCGCTCCTGTTTAGCTCCAGTCAACTTGGTCCTTCGTCTGGTCTGGGGAGGGGGGGCGCCCGCCTTCTCCACTGCTTCTCTTTCACTTGTGGGGGACTGACCACTGCCTGGACTGGCCACCGGCTCCGCATGCCAGGCTGCTCCTGGCCCTTCAAGCTGGGATGGGAAAGCACCTTCAGCCGGAGCAGAATGTCCACTCCAGCCCCTCAGCCAGACATCCGACACCAGCTCCATATAAGGAGATTCCACTACAGTGACGCTCAAGAGATGGGTGGTCTGCCAGAGGAAGGGTGAAATACACCATTGTCTCTCCCACAGAAAGAGGTGCACAGAGACAGGTGCCGGAGGGGGTGTGGCCTGCAGTCAGTCTAGGGCCTGTGCTGGTCCAGTGTGCCAGCTAGAACCCGTAACTGCCACCCCAGAGTCCACCAAGGATAGAGCGCCCCCTGGGGGAATCTCGATCCGGCAGAGCCTGTTTGCAGGCAGCACATTGCGTCTATCACCAGGGGGGACCGCCATGGGGGCACTCTATGGAGGGGGAGGAGTGTAAGGGGAAAAACAAAGCAGCGGCCTCCCAGTACCTGACAAGCGAGGGTCTCCCACAGTCCGTGCACCAGAGTCCAGAACCGAAGGCTCTCCCAGCGTCACCGTACAAGGAACACTGAGGGGGATATTCACAGCGACACAACTCCGATATATCCCCACCGTAACACCACAAATGTGGAGATAGATTTAACACCCCATTCACAAGCTGGTGCAAACTGCAGACATCGCCTGAATTCCCACGATAACTGCCCCAAAATGTATCTCCACAGTGGACACCAACAACTAACCCTAATGAGAGGCAAAGTAGGCGTTCCCGTGCAAAAACACACAAAAAAAACACACCACATTCACAACAAAATGCAAGATCTGTGATGCGAACCACAACCACGCGATAAGCCGCAGTAGCAGCAGGTATTTAACACCTGCCTCCTGCAGGTGAAAAGCCGGACGACTACCTGCAGTAGGCAACGGATCCCCTCACACAGCCACACCTGAAGAACAAACTAGGCCATGGAGCTACTCATCATGCAGCTCGGAGCCCCAACAGGGCCACAACACCCACCAACACCACCCCGAGGACCGCCACCACCCCCAGGACCCGGAACCCAACCCCCCTGGACCACCACAGTTGCAGCGCAGTGTAAGACAGTGGACCTACCGAAAACGCGCCAGTCTCACAGACCTAACGCCTGAGGAAGTCATTGCCCACTACAGGCTCAAAAGGACAACCATCATCCGCATCCTGACCCACATTTCCCACAGGCTGACGGTCCCAACACAGCGGAGGACCAGCATCCCTCCGGAGACAAAGCTGCTGGCTGTTCTGCACCTGTTGGCCTCTGGTACCTTCCAACCAACAACTGCCAGAGTCGGAGGAGTCTCACAGCCAGCCCTATCAAAGTTCATCACACCGGTCCTGGATGCTTTCCTCAGCTTCATACCCGAGTACCTTCACTTCCCCCACACTGCACAGGAACAGCAGGAGACCAAGCAAGGCTTCTACGCCATCGCCGGATTCCCGGCCGTGTTGGGGGCAATAGACTGCCCACATGTCCCACTTGTGTCCCCTGCGGATACAGCACACCACTACCGTAACAGAAAGCACACGCGTTCCATCAATGTGTAGGAAATAGTGGCCCACCGTGGACTCTTCACCAAAGTCGTCGCAAACTAGCCCAGCAGTGTGCATGATTCCTACATCTTCCGACAGTCCATCATCAATTAGCGCTTCCAGGATGGCACATATCGAACTGGACTGCTCGTTGGTAAGTGCCAAATCAACACAACACACACCTCAAAGCCAGCATTACACAATGCACAACTGTGGGAATGCACACATGACCAAACCACATACAACATGGCAATCAACATGCCCACCGACCAGACACAACAACACAACTCCATGGTGATTATGGGCTACCCCTGCACACAATATAGCCATATCATGGCACCACAGCCACACCACAGCTGAACGTGTGTAGATGCGACATGCAGCCATGTGCGAAGGATGTGGGAATAAATGGAGCGGTGCACTACCCTGGTCGTCTGTTTTAGTAACAACGAGTAGTCTCTTTCCTTTTGTGAGAACATTTACTTTATTCAAATGTTCCAACAGATATGTGCAAAAGAGCCTCAGCCAATGCGTTCCGTTCAATAGGATTGAACTTCATAAGGGCATGTGTGTGTGCTGGAGAGTTCAAATAAGTTCTGAAATGATAAGGTCTCCTGGCAGGAGGTGACCGTTGGAGATTGTGGATGCGGTCACGGGTAATGTAGCGGCTCCAAGGACAAAAGCAAGCCTCCTTGATAAGGGCCCAAATGAAGGATCTGGAGCCGTAGTGTCTGTGCTCCTTCCTCGCACCGCCTCTGGATGATGTGCGAAGGATGCAAGTGACCCGTGAATGACAATGTACACAACGACAAGTGAGGCGTGGATGTGCAGGACAGACATGGGTAGGCAAACCACAGATATGTCCATGCAGACCACAACTGCTGGTGACTGGAGAGTAGAGAACAGTGGGCCCAACCATGTCACACCAGGCCGGGGCTCAGATGGCGGAAATGTCGATTGTTGTGTGCGTGAGCGTAGTGGGTCGGCCCTGAGTACGCCACGGCTGCGCAGAGGAGTGGACAAAAACCCTGTTGCTCAGAGCGTTGTTCACTCCCGCAAAGGCCAACGTAACTGACAGGGCGTTGCCTCGCAGTCCACCATGAGGCCGACGCCGTGAGCAGCGGGGCCTGCAACCCTGTGTGCCTGCTGCACCACAGGATGTTGATACCCAGACCAGGCCTGCCCGCACCAGCGCCCCAAGGCAGCACTGCTCACCTGCTGACACCATTGTGTGTCAAAAAGGGCCCACCACGTGCTGGGGCAAGCTCCATGCCCCAGTCCCGCATGCTCTGCAGCCTCCGCAGACCATCGCTGGTCCCCACGATGCTAGCCCACATTACTCATTTCTCATTGACATACTCCACCTGCGGCCCTTCGTCATAGTAGGTCCCACATGTGGAACTGTGTCCTGAGTCCTGAATGGCAGTGGCCCCAAGTCTGTGACAGCGGTCACAGTGTCAGACTCCCTTCGATCAGGGAGGCATCATTCCATATGGCAGGCCGTCAACATGTGGTGCCATCAACCCTGTTCAACGCAAGCTGTCAACATGTGGTGCCACCAACCCTGTTCAACTCAAGCCGTTGACACATGGTGCGACCAACCCTGTTCATCGCAAGCCATCGACCCGTTGTGCCACCAACCCTGTTTAACGCAAACCATAGACACGTGGTGCCACTGACCCTGTGCACCGTGAGTGACCGTCAGCCTCCGACGGAACATCGTTGGTGTCTGAGCCTGTTGCCAGGGGGTTGTCATCAGCAAAGGGCAGGTACGGAATTGATGTCGGGAATGAGTCTGTGGCATTCATATCCTACATGTTGCAGGACATAGCTGGCATGTGCCCTCTACATGATGCCCTGGGGGTACACCTTCCACTGTCCACCGAGACAGCTCGTGACACGCTCCTTCAACATCGACGGAAACCTGCTCGGCACTCATGACCCTACCCCAGTCTCCCACAGATCAGTGTTCCGTGGCGGTAGGCCCGAGTTGGCCGCTGTGCATCCGGGTCCACTAACCCTGTGCGACTCAAGTCATCCCCCCTTGTTGTCCTGCCATTGCTTGTCTGAGTGCCTGATGACTGCTGGAGTTGTTGCCAGCACCAGCTACTCCCTGAGGGCTGGCTTACACTCACCCCTCACACAGCAAGCACAAGTGTGACTGGATTAGTGGGCCTGCCATCCCATCGTGCCGAACCAAGTATTGACTCTTTTCTCTCTGCACTGTCACAGGTGATCCATGATATGCACTCTGCCCTTGGATGATGACAGCCCTCTGAGACCCGGCCACACCTGCCCAGAGACAGTACAATGCGGCCCACATATGCACCAAGGGCATCGTTGAACGCACATTTGGTGTGTTGAAGTCACTTTTCAGGTGCTTGGACGGCACAGGTGGGAAGCTCCTGTACAGCCCGGGCATCTTGTGCAAGATGATCGTTGCATGTTGTGTGTTGCACAACATCTGTGTACGCACCAATGCACCATGGATCCCAGTTCCAGATGTACCAGACGATGATGGGGACGATGGAGCAGGTGGCCCACATCCCACTGCAGCTGCCGTAGGAATGGCCCATAGGAACACCATCACTGACAATTACTTCTCATGAACAAGTGACATTGTGGCCGCCCCTGACAATCATGGGGCAATACAAAGTGTCTAAAAATATAGCATGTGTGAATAAAACATATTTGCAGGTTACAGGTTGTACTAGTACATTGCGATGTTACGGTTCCCTGCTGGGCCAGATGTGATTTATCATCTGGTGCACGTTTGCGGCACTAGTTGTATCCTGTGTTCTGTTGTGGAGGTGTTTCTGTTTGTACTGGGATGTTTTCAATGTTGAGGTGCACTCATACTTATGTGCGTATTCTGCACGGTTGGTGATTCGCTCCTGCGGCTCTGATTTGTCTGGCACTGGTCCCTTTCATGCGGTTTGCCTGTCAGTTCTGTGCTTTCAAGGTGCTGAGATGTTGCAGACTTGGGTACTTCTCAGCACACTCAGGTCTCCGGGGTCAGCGCTGTAAAGGAGGGCAACACCAGCAGCAGCTTCCTTCTTCAGGGGGGTAGCGCCCAATGTTCCTGGGGTGCAGTTTAGGGGGCAAGTTCACCAGCAAGCCCTTGGAGATTTTTCACAAAGATGCACAAGTTGAATTCAAAAAGTCTTACAGTCTTTTTCTCCTCTCTCCTTCTTGCAGCAAGGCACCCACCACAGGCCAGTCTTTCAGGATTAGAGACAGTAGTCCTCCATGTAGTTTTCCCAGGTCCTTCTCTTCGGGCAGAGCTTCTTCTTGGCAGGAACAGGATCTAATTTCTTAGGAGCAGGGCTCCTACATTTATACTGAAAATCCTTTGTTCTTGCAGGCCAGAGGGGCTGAGCCTGGTTCAGCCCAGTTTTGGAGCCCTTTGTTTACAGGAAGCTGCCTTCTTCCTTCAGGGTGCAGGGCAGGGACATTAGATGCTCCGCAGGAAGTGGAGCCAGCATTGTGGTGGCAGAGCACAGCCCTATTCAGAGTCAAGGGGCACTCCTGCCACCTATCCTGGGGGTAATCCCTCTATTCACCACATGGCAGCCCAGACGGTCCCCTGGAATTCCCCAGCCCTGTCACTCATAGAAACCAGACAGCAGATATACATCCTACCAGAGGCGGGCATATACATCCTAGCAGAGGCGGGCTGAAATAGTCAGGCAAGCAAATGCTAACTTTCTAAAAGCAGCATTTGCAAACACAGGATATTAAAATAAACTTTACTAAAAGAAGTATTTTATTATTCTGAGTTCAGGGATACTAAACTTGACTTTCTACCATGTTCCCTGAGCCTGCTGGGATTATAGAGTGTAATAATTCCAGCAGCCCATTCTGGCCTATGAGAACAGGTAGCCTTACAATAGTGAAACACGAAAATGGCTGTAATTCACTATTAGGACATGCCACACACATCAGGGCTTGTCCTACCTTATGCTTACAATGCACCCTGCCCTTGGGCCTACCATGGGGTGACTAATATGAAGTTAAGGGAAGGTTTAGGGACTGGCAAGTAGTTGTACTTGCGCAGTCAGCATGACAGTAAATGTAAATGTAGTAAATGTAGTATACTTGTAAAGCGCACAGCTGCCCCAGCAATGGGGCGTCCCGGCGCTGTATAACTCTGGGGAACCCGTCCTGGCTTTCCCTGTGGGATGGTCCCTTGCTGGGAGTCCCCAAGGTGGAGCCAGGCATCCCCGGAATTGGTGGGGCCGTTGTGGAGATTAGGCAAGCTAATGCCCAGAGTTGCCGAGTGGAACCCCTGATTAGAGTAAGCACTGAAGCGAGAATTATCGAGTCCGCTGACCAAGGTCCACGACCCTGCCGCGTCGGGAATTGAACCCTGGTCCCAGGCTGACTTCTGCTCTCAGGCCTGCCGCCTCTAACCAGTGAGCCACACTACTCCACTACCAGACTGCACGCAGGTTCTGCAATGTCAGACCTAGACACATTTTACTAGGCCGCTTCTGTGGGTGGCACAAACAGTGCTGCAGGCCCACCAGCAGCATTTGTATTTACAAGCCCTGGCACTCCTGGTGCACTTTACTGGGGACTGACAGTAAACCAAATAAGCCAATCATGGAAACCAATCACATATACACTTTTCAGTAGGGAGAGCATATGCACTTTAGCACTTTTCAGCAGTAGTAAAGTGCCCAGAGTCATTAAACCAACAAAAACAGGTCAGAGAGAATATTGGAGGAAGGCAAAAAGTTCAGGGATGACCCTGCCAAGAGGGCCAAGTCTAACAAGGAGGCTTCCAGGCACTGTCACCCAGCACAGGAGGCTCCCATGCGCTGTATCCCAGCACAGGAGGCTCCCATGCGCTGTCTCCCTGCTCAGGAGTGGACCCTGGATGTGATCAGGTCCTGTGGGCCGGGCCCTCAAGAGGCCACTTTCATTGGCCGTCTCATTCGCTCGCTGCCTCATTTCTAGATGCCTCCTCCCCTGGATGTCCCTCCTCCGGCTGTCTCTTTAATTGATACGACCCCTGGCCGTCTCGTTCACAAACTGTCCCAGTCCTATCGCTCTTTCCTCTGCTGTCCCTCCATCGGCTGTCTCTTTCTATGATTGACAAGATCCCTGGCTGTCTAGTTATCTAGCTGTCTCTTTCTCTGAGTGACACTTCTCTAGCCGTCTCGTTAACTGGCTGTCTCTTTCTCTAACCCTCTCTTTCCCCGATTGTCTCTCACTATATCTTTTTCCCTCGTTGTCTCTTCCACTGTCTCATTCCTTGGCTGACTCTCTCCCTGGCGGTCACTTCTCTATGTCTCTTTTCCTGTCGACTTGTTGTCGCTGCCTCATTCCTTGGCTAATGGCTGCCTCTTTCTCTTAACTGTCTCTTTCCTGCCTGATGCATAACCTGGATGTGTATTGGCCTTATCCTCTGGCTGTCTTTTTTCCTCTTTCCGTGGATGTCTCTTGACCTGACTGTCTATTAATTACGTAGCTGTCCCCAGTCCCCTCATGTCGAGAACTTCATTTCATCGGGCTGTCTCTCTTCCTGAATTCCTTTCCATTGTAATCTCTTTCACAGATTGCCTCTTTCCCGAGCTATCTCTTTCTCTGGCTGGGCTGTCACTTTACCAGAGAGTCTCTTGCCCTGGTTGCCTATTGTTATCTAAATGTATCTCCCATGTGCCCCAGGCTCTTTATTTCCTAGTCTGCCATTTTCCCTGTCTGTTCCTGTTCCTGAATTCTTTTTTTGTCTGTCTCTGCTCCTGGGTTCTGTTCCCTGTCTGTCTCTGTTCCTAAACTAATTTTCTTGACGGTCTCTATGTATTTTTACCTTGGAGACCATTTCCTTAGATGCCTTTCTCTTGTCTGTCTCTGTTCCTGAATTCCTTTCTCTGACTGTGTCTGTCTCTCTTTAACTGGATGAAGATTGCTTTTCCCTTGGCAGTCTCTTCGTGGATCCCTTCTCCTGTCAGTCTCTGCTCCTTGATTCCTTCTCCTGTCTGTCTCTGTTCCTTGATTCCTTCTCCTGTCTGTCTCTGCTCCTTGGTTCCTTCTCCTGTCTGTATCTGCTCCTTGGTTCCTTCTCCTGTCTGTCTCTGCTCCTTGGTTCCTTCCCCTGTCTGTCTCTGCTCCTTGGTTCCTTCTCCTGTCTGTTTCTGCTCCTTGATTCCTTCTCCTGTCCGTCTCAGCTCCTTGATTCCTTCTCCTGTCTGTCTCTGTTCCTTGGTTCCTTCTCCTGTCTGTCTCTGCTCTCTGTCTCTGCTCCTTGGTTCCTTCTCCCGTCTGTCTCTGCTCCTTGATTCCTTCTCCTGTCTGTCTCTGCTCCTCGGTTCCTTCTCCTGTCTGTCTCTGTCCCTTGATTCCTTCTCCTGTCTGTCTCTGCTCCTTGATTCCTTCTCCTGTCTGTCTCTGTTCCTTGATTCCTTCTCCTGTCTGTATCTGCTCCTTGATTCCTTCTCCTGTCTGTCTCTGTTCCTTGATTCCTTCTCCTGTCTGTCTCTGTTCCTCGGTTCCTTCTCCTGTCTGTCTCTGCTCCTCGGTTCCTTCTCCTGTCTGTATCTGCTCCTTGTTTCCTTCTCCTGTCTGTCTCTGCTCATTGGTTCCTTCTCCTGTCTGTCTCTGCTCCTTGGTTCCTTCTCCTGTCTGTCTCTGCTCCTTGGTTCCTTCTCCTGTCTGTCTCTACTCCTTGATTCCTTCTCCTGTCTGTCTCTGCTCCTTGATTCCTTCTCCTGTCTGTCTCTGCTCCTCGGTTCCTTCTCCTGTCTGTCTCTGTCCCTTGATTCCTTCTCCTGTCTGTCTCTGCTCCTTGGTTCCTTCTCCTGTCTGTCTCTGCTCCTGTCTGTCTCTGTTCCTTGATTCCTTCTCCTGTCTGTATCTGCTCCTTGATTCCTTCTCCTGTCTGTCTCTGTTCCTTGATTCCTTCTCCTGTCTGTCTCTGTTCCTCGGTTCCTTCTCCTGTCTGTCTCTGCTCCTCGGTTCCTTCTCCTGTCTGTATCTGCTCCTTGTTTCCTTCTCCTGTCTGTCTCTGCTCATTGGTTCCTTCTCCTGTCTGTCTCTGCTCCTTGGTTCCTTCTCCTGTCTGTCTCTGCTCCTTGGTTCCTTCTCCTGTCTGTCTCTACTCCTTGATTCCTTCTCCTGTCTGTCTCTGCTCCTTGATTCCTTCTCCTGTCTGTCTCTGCTCCTCGGTTCCTTCTCCTGTCAGTCTCTGCTCCTTGATTCCTTCTCCTGTCTGTCTCTGTTCCTTGATTCCTTCTCCTGTCTGTCTCTGCTCCTTGGTTCCTTCTCCTGTCTGTATCTGCTCCTTGGTTCCTTCTCCTGTCTGTCTCTGCTCCTTGGTTCCTTCCCCTGTCTGTCTCTGCTCCTTGGTTCCTTCTCCTGTCTGTTTCTGCTCCTTGATTCCTTCTCCTGTCCGTCTCAGCTCCTTGATTCCTTCTCCTGTCTGTCTCTGTTCCTTGGTTCCTTCTCCTGTCTGTCTCTGCTCTCTGTCTCTGCTCCTCGGTTCCTTCTCCTGTCTGTCTCTGTCCCTTGATTCCTTCTCCTGTCTGTCTCTGCTCCTTGATTCCTTCTCCTGTCTGTCTCTGTTCCTTGATTCCTTCTCCTGTCTGTATCTGCTCCTTGATTCCTTCTCCTGTCTGTCTCTGTTCCTTGATTCCTTCTCCTGTCTGTCTCTGTTCCTCGGTTCCTTCTCCTGTCTGTCTCTGCTCCTCGGTTCCTTCTCCTGTCTGTATCTGCTCCTTGTTTCCTTCTCCTGTCTGTCTCTGCTCATTGGTTCCTTCTCCTGTCTGTCTCTGCTCCTTGGTTCCTTCTCCTGTCTGTCTCTGCTCCTTGGTTCCTTCTCCTGTCTGTCTCTACTCCTTGATTCCTTCTCCTGTCTGTCTCTGCTCCTTGATTCCTTCTCCTGTCTGTCTCTGCTCCTCGGTTCCTTCTCCTGTCTGTCTCTGTCCCTTGATTCCTTCTCCTGTCTGTCTCTGCTCCTTGGTTCCTTCTCCTGTCTGTCTCTGCTCCTGTCTGTCTCTGCTCCTTGATTCCTTCTCCTGTCCGTCTCTGCTCCTTGATTCCTTCTCCTGTCCGTCTCTGTCCCTTGATTCCTTCTCCTGTCTGTCTCTGCTCCTTGATTCCTTCTCCTGTCTGTCTCTGTTCCTCGGTTCCTTCTCCTGTCTGTATCTGCTCCTTGATTCCTTCTCCTGTCTGTCTCTGCTCCTTGGTTCCTTCTCCTGTCTGTCTCTGTTCCTTGATTCCTTCTCCTGTCTGTCTCTGTTCCTCGGTTCCTTCTCCTGTCTGTCTCTGCTCCTCGGTTCCTTCTCCTGTCTGTATCTGCTCCTTGTTTCCTTCTCCTGTCTGTCTCTGTTCCTTGATTCCTTCTCCTGTCTGTATCTGCTCCTTGATTCCTTCTCCTGTCTGTCTCTGTTCCTTGATTCCTTCTCCTGTCTGTCTCTGTTCCTCGGTTCCTTCTCCTGTCTGTCTCTGCTCCTCGGTTCCTTCTCCTGTCTGTCTCTGCTCCTTGATTCCTTTCCTGTCTGTCTCTGCTCATTGGTTCCTTCTCCTGTCTGTCTCTGCTCCTTGGTTCCTTCTCCTGTCTGTTTCTGCTCCTTGATTCCTTCTCCTGTCCGTCTCAGCTCCTTGATTCCTTCTCCTGTCTGTCTCTGCTCCTTGGTTCCTTCTCCTGTCTGTCTCTGCTCTCTGTCTCTGCTCCTTGGTTCCTTCTCCTGTCTGTCTCTGCTCCTCGGTTCCTTCTCCTGTCTGTCTCTGCTCCTCGGTTCCTTCTCCTGTCTGTCTCTGCTCCTCGGTTCCTTCTCCTGTCTGTCTCTGTCCCTTGATTCCTTCTCCTGTCTGTCTCTGCTCCTTGGTTCCTTCTCCTGTCTGTCTCTGCTCCTCGGTCCCTTCTCCTGTCTGTCTCTGCTCCTTGATTCCTTCTCCTGTCTGTCTCTGCTCCTCAGTTCCTTCTCCTGTCTGTCTCTGTCCCTTGATTCCTTCTCCTGTCTGTCTCTGTTCCTCGGTTCCTTCTCCTGTCTGTCTCTGCTCCTCGGTTCCTTCTCCTGTCTGTCTCTGCTCCTTGGTTCCTTCTACTGTCTGTCTCTGCTCCTCGGTTCCTTCTCCTGTCTGTCTCTGCTCCTTGGTTCCTTCTCCTGTCTGTCTCTGCTCCTTGGTTCCTTCTCCTGTCTGTCTCTGCTCCTCGATTCCTTCTCCTGTCTGTCTCTGCTCCTCGGTTCCTTCTCCTGTCTGTCTCTGTTCCTCGATTCCTTCTCCTGTCTGTCTCTGCTCCTTGATTCCTTCTCCTGTCTGTCTCTGCTCCTCGGTTCCTTCTCCTGTCTGTCTCTGCTCCTCGGTTCCTTCTCCTGTCTGTCTCTGCTCCTTGATTCCTTCTCCTGTCTGTCTCTGCTCCTCGGTTCCTTCTCCTGTCTGTCTCTGCTCCTTGATTCCTTCTCCTGTCTGTCTCTGTTCCTTGATTCCTTCTCCTGTCTGTCTCTGCTCCTTGATTCCTTCTCCTGTCTGTCTCTGCTTCTTGGTTCCTTCTCCTGTCTGTCCCTGCTCCTCGGTTCCTTCTCCTGTCTGTCTCTGTCCCTTGATTCCTTCTCCTGTCTGTCTCTGCTCCTTGGTTCCTTCTCCTGTCTGTCTCTGCTCCTCGGTTCCTTCTCCTGTCTGTCTCTGTCCCTTGATTCCTTCTCCTGTCTGTCTCTGCTCCTTGGTTCCTTCTCCTGTCTGTCTCTGCTCCTCGGTTCCTTCTCCTGTCTGTCTCTGTCCCTTGATTCCTTCTCCTGTCTGTCTCTGCTCCTTGGTTCCTTCTCCTGTCTGTCTCTGCTCCTCGGTTCCTTCTCCTGTCTGTCTCTGCTCCTCGGTTCCTTCTCCTGTCTGTCTCTGTTCCTTGATTCCTTCTCCTGTCTGTCTCTGTTCCTTGATTCCTTCTCCTGTCTGTCTCTGTCCCTTGGTTCCTTCTCCTGTCTGTCTCTGCTCCAAGGTTCCTTCTCCTGTCTGTCTCTGTTCCTTGATTCCTTCTCCTGTCTGTCTCTGCTCCTTTATTCCTTCTCCTGTCTGTCTCTGCTCCTTGGTTCCTTCTCCTGTCTGTCTCTGCTCCTCGGTTCCTTCTCCTGTCTGTCTCTGTCCCTTGATTCCTTCTCCTGTCTGTCTCTGCTCCTTGGTTCCTTCTCCTGTCTGTCTCTGCTCCTTGGTTCCTTCTCCTGTCTGTCTCTGCTCCTTGATTCCTTCTCCTGTCTGTCTCTATTCCTTGGTTCCTTCTCCTGTCTGTCTCTGTTCCTTGGTTCCTTCTCCTGTCTGTCTCTGCTCCTTGGTTCCTTCTCCTGTCTGTCTCTGCTCTCTGTCTCTGCTCCTTGGTACCTTGTCCTGTCTGTCTCTTCTCCTGTCTGTCTCTGCTCCTTGATTCCTTCTCCTGTCTGTCTCTTCTCCTGTCTGTCTCTGCTCCTTGGTTCCTTCTCCTGTCTGTCTCTGTTCCTTGATTCCTTCTCCTGTCTGTCTCTGCTCCTTGGTTCCTTCTCCTGTCCGTCTCTGCTCCTTGGTTCCTTCTCCTGTCTGTCTCTGCTCCTTGGTTCCTTCTCCTGTCCGTCTCTGCTCCTTGATTCCTTCTCCTGTCTGCCTCTGCTCCTTGATTCCTTCTCCTGTCTGTCTCTGCTCCTTGGTTCCTTCTCCTGTCTGTCTCTGCTCCTTGGTTCCTTCTCCTGTCTGTCTCTGCTCCTTGGTTCCTTCTCCTGTCAGTCTCTGCTCCTTGATTCCTTCTCCTGTCTGTCTCTGCTCCTCGGTTCCTTCTCCTGTCTGTCTCTGCTCCTTGGTTCCTTCTCCTGTCTGTCTCTGCTCCTTGATTCCTTCTCCTGTCTGTCTCTGCTCCTGTCTGTCTCTTCTCCTTGGTTCCTTGTCCTGTCTGTCCCTTCTCCTGTCAGTCTCTGCTCCTTGGTTCCTTCTCCTGTCTGTCTCTGCTCCTTGGTTCCTTCTACTGTCTGTCTCTGCTCCTCGGTTCCTTCTCCTGTCTGTCTCTGCTCCTTGGTTCCTTCTCCTGTCTGTCTCTGCTCCTTGATTCCTTCTCCTGTCTGTCTCTGCTCCTCGGTTCCTTCTCCTGTCTGTCTCTGTTCCTTGGTTCCTTCTCCTGTCTGTCTCTGCTCCTTGATTCCTTCTCCTGTCTGTCTCTGCTCCTTGATTCCTTCTCCTGTCTGTCTCTGCTCCTTGATTCCTTTCCTGTCTGTCTCTGCTCCTTGATTCCTTCTCCTGTCTGTCTCTGCTCCTTGATTCCTTCTCCTGTCTGTCTCTGCTCCTCGGTTCCTTCTCCTGTCTGTGTCTGCTCCTCGGTTCCTTCTCCTGTCTGTCTCTGCTCCTCGGTTCCTTCTCCTGTCTGTCTCTGTCCCTTGATTCCTTCTCCTGTCTGTCTCTGCTCCTTGGTTCCTTCTCCTGTCTGTCTCTGCTCCTTGGTTCCTTCTCCTGTCTGTCTCTTCTCCTTGGTTCCTTCTCCTGTCTGTCTCTGCTCCTTGGTTCCTTCTCCTGTCTGTCTCTGCTCTCTGTCTCTGCTCCTCGGTTCCTTCTCCTGTCTGTCTCTGCTCCTTGGTTCCTTCTCCTGTCTGTCTCTGCTCCTTGGTTCCTTCTCCTGTCTGTCTCTGCTCCTTGATTCCTTCTCCTGTCTGTCTCTGCTCCTGTCTGTCTCTTCTCCTTGGTTCCTTGTCCTGTCTGTCCCTTCTCCTGTCAGTCTCTGCTCCTTGGTTCCTTCTCCTGTCTGTCTCTGCTCCTTGGTTCCTTCTACTGTCTGTCTCTGCTCCTCGGTTCCTTCTCCTGTCTGTCTCTGCTCCTTGGTTCCTTCTCCTGTCTGTCTCTGCTCCTTGATTCCTTCTCCTGTCTGTCTCTGCTCCTCGGTTCCTTCTCCTGTCTGTCTCTGTTCCTTGATTCCTTCTCCTGTCTGCCTCTGCTCCTTGATTCCTTCTCCTGTCTGTCTCTGCTCCTTGGTTCCTTCTCCTGTCTGTCTCTGCTCCTTGGTTCCTTCTCCTGTCTGTCTCTGCTCCTTGGTTCCTTCTCCTGTCAGTCTCTGCTCCTCGATTCCTTCTCCTGTCTGTCTCTGCTCCTCGGTTCTTTCTCCTGTCTGTCTCTGCTCCTTGGTTCCTTCTCCTGTCTGTCTCTGCTCCTTGGTTCCTTCTCCTGTCTGTCTCTGCTCCTTGATTCCTTCTCCTGTCTGTCTCTGCTCCTGTCTGTCTCTTCTCCTTGGTTCCTTGTCCTGTCTGTCCCTTCTCCTGTCAGTCTCTGCTCCTTGGTTCCTTCTCCTGTCTGTCTCTGCTCCTTGGTTCCTTCTACTGTCTGTCTCTGCTCCTCGGTTCCTTCTCCTGTCTGTCTCTGCTCCTTGGTTCCTTCTCCTGTCTGTCTCTGCTCCTTGATTCCTTCTCCTGTCTGTCTCTGCTCCTCGGTTCCTTCTCCTGTCTGTCTCTGTTCCTTGATTCCTTCTCCTGTCTGTCTCTGCTCCTTGGTTCCTTCTCCTGTCTGTCTCTGCTCCTTGATTCCTTCTCCTGTCTGTCTCTGCTCCTTGATTCCTTTCCTGTCTGTCTCTGCTCCTTGATTCCTTCTCCTGTCTGTCTCTGCTCCTTGATTCCTTCTCCTGTCTGTCTCTGCTCCTCGGTTCCTTCTCCTGTCTGTGTCTGCTCCTCGGTTCCTTCTCCTGTCTGTCTCTGCTCCTCGGTTCCTTCTCCTGTCTGTCTCTGTCCCTTGATTCCTTCTCCTGTCTGTCTCTGCTCCTTGGTTCCTTCTCCTGTCTGTCTCTGCTCCTTGGTTCCTTCTCCTGTCTGTCTCTTCTCCTTGGTTCCTTCTCCTGTCTGTCTCTGCTCCTTGGTTCCTTCTCCTGTCTGTCTCTACTCTCTGTCTCTGCTCCTTGGTTCCTTCTCCTGTCTGTCTCTGCTCCTTGGT
Organism: Lissotriton helveticus; assembly: GCF_964261635.1. NCBI lineage: Eukaryota > Metazoa > Chordata > Amphibia > Caudata > Salamandridae > Lissotriton > Lissotriton helveticus. The sequence goes on from NC_136065.1 coordinate 18,251,606, forward strand.
TCCTTCTCCTGTCTGTCTCTGCTCCTTGGTTCCTTCTCCTGTCCGTCTCTGCTCCTTGATTCCTTCTCCTGTCTGCCTCTGCTCCTTGATTCCTTCTCCTGTCTGTCTCTGCTCCTTGGTTCCTTCTCCTGTCTGTCTCTGCTCCTTGGTTCCTTCTCCTGTCTGTCTCTGCTCCTTGGTTCCTTCTCCTGTCAGTCTCTGCTCCTTGATTCCTTCTCCTGTCTGTCTCTGCTCCTCGGTTCCTTCTCCTGTCTGTCTCTGCTCCTTGGTTCCTTCTCCTGTCTGTCTCTGCTCCTTGATTCCTTCTCCTGTCTGTCTCTGCTCCTGTCTGTCTCTTCTCCTTGGTTCCTTGTCCTGTCTGTCCCTTCTCCTGTCAGTCTCTGCTCCTTGGTTCCTTCTCCTGTCTGTCTCTGCTCCTTGGTTCCTTCTACTGTCTGTCTCTGCTCCTCGGTTCCTTCTCCTGTCTGTCTCTGCTCCTTGGTTCCTTCTCCTGTCTGTCTCTGCTCCTTGGTTCCTTCTCCTGTCTGTCTCTGCTCCTCGGTTCCTTCTCCTGTCTGTCTCTGTTCCTTGGTTCCTTCTCCTGTCTGTCTCTGCTCCTTGATTCCTTCTCCTGTCTGTCTCTGCTCCTTGATTCCTTCTCCTGTCTGTCTCTGCTCCTTGATTCCTTTCCTGTCTGTCTCTGCTCCTTGATTCCTTCTCCTGTCTGTCTCTGCTCCTTGATTCCTTCTCCTGTCTGTCTCTGCTCCTCGGTTCCTTCTCCTGTCTGTGTCTGCTCCTCGGTTCCTTCTCCTGTCTGTCTCTGCTCCTCGGTTCCTTCTCCTGTCTGTCTCTGTCCCTTGATTCCTTCTCCTGTCTGTCTCTGCTCCTTGGTTCCTTCTCCTGTCTGTCTCTGCTCCTTGGTTCCTTCTCCTGTCTGTCTCTTCTCCTTGGTTCCTTCTCCTGTCTGTCTCTGCTCCTTGGTTCCTTCTCCTGTCTGTCTCTGCTCTCTGTCTCTGCTCCTCGGTTCCTTCTCCTGTCTGTCTCTGCTCCTTGGTTCCTTCTCCTGTCTGTCTCTGCTCCTTGGTTCCTTCTCCTGTCTGTCTCTGCTCCTTGATTCCTTCTCCTGTCTGTCTCTGCTCCTGTCTGTCTCTTCTCCTTGGTTCCTTGTCCTGTCTGTCCCTTCTCCTGTCAGTCTCTGCTCCTTGGTTCCTTCTCCTGTCTGTCTCTGCTCCTTGGTTCCTTCTACTGTCTGTCTCTGCTCCTCGGTTCCTTCTCCTGTCTGTCTCTGCTCCTTGGTTCCTTCTCCTGTCTGTCTCTGCTCCTTGATTCCTTCTCCTGTCTGTCTCTGCTCCTCGGTTCCTTCTCCTGTCTGTCTCTGTTCCTTGATTCCTTCTCCTGTCTGCCTCTGCTCCTTGATTCCTTCTCCTGTCTGTCTCTGCTCCTTGGTTCCTTCTCCTGTCTGTCTCTGCTCCTTGGTTCCTTCTCCTGTCTGTCTCTGCTCCTTGGTTCCTTCTCCTGTCAGTCTCTGCTCCTCGATTCCTTCTCCTGTCTGTCTCTGCTCCTCGGTTCTTTCTCCTGTCTGTCTCTGCTCCTTGGTTCCTTCTCCTGTCTGTCTCTGCTCCTTGGTTCCTTCTCCTGTCTGTCTCTGCTCCTTGATTCCTTCTCCTGTCTGTCTCTGCTCCTGTCTGTCTCTTCTCCTTGGTTCCTTGTCCTGTCTGTCCCTTCTCCTGTCAGTCTCTGCTCCTTGGTTCCTTCTCCTGTCTGTCTCTGCTCCTTGGTTCCTTCTACTGTCTGTCTCTGCTCCTCGGTTCCTTCTCCTGTCTGTCTCTGCTCCTTGGTTCCTTCTCCTGTCTGTCTCTGCTCCTTGATTCCTTCTCCTGTCTGTCTCTGCTCCTCGGTTCCTTCTCCTGTCTGTCTCTGTTCCTTGATTCCTTCTCCTGTCTGTCTCTGCTCCTTGGTTCCTTCTCCTGTCTGTCTCTGCTCCTTGATTCCTTCTCCTGTCTGTCTCTGCTCCTTGATTCCTTTCCTGTCTGTCTCTGCTCCTTGATTCCTTCTCCTGTCTGTCTCTGCTCCTTGATTCCTTCTCCTGTCTGTCTCTGCTCCTCGGTTCCTTCTCCTGTCTGTGTCTGCTCCTCGGTTCCTTCTCCTGTCTGTCGCTGCTCCTCGGTTCCTTCTCCTGTCTGTCTCTGTCCCTTGATTCCTTCTCCTGTCTGTCTCTGCTCCTTGGTTCCTTCTCCTGTCTGTCTCTGCTCCTTGGTTCCTTCTCCTGTCTGTCTCTTCTCCTTGGTTCCTTCTCCTGTCTGTCTCTGCTCCTTGGTTCCTTCTCCTGTCTGTCTCTACTCTCTGTCTCTGCTCCTTGGTTCCTTCTCCTGTCTGTCTCTGCTCCTTGGTTCATTCTCCTGTCTGTCTCTGCTCCTTGGTTCCTTCTCCTGTCTGTCTCTGCTCCTTGGTTCCTTCTCCTGTCAGTCTCTGCTCCTTGATTCCTTCTCCTGTCTGTCTCTGCTCCTCGGTTCCTTCTCCTGTCTGTCTCTGCTCCTTGGTTCCTTCTCCTGTCTGTCTCTGCTCCTTGGTTCCTTCTCCTGTCTGTCTCTGCTCCTTGATTCCTTCTCCTGTCTGTCTCTGCTCCTGTCTGTCTCTTCTCCTTGGTTCCTTGTCCTGTCTGTCCCTTCTCCTGTCAGTCTCTGCTCCTTGGTTCCTTCTCCTGTCTGTCTCTGCTCCTTGGTTCCTTCTCCTGTCTGTCTCTGCTCCTCGGTTCCTTCTCCTGTCTGTCTCTGTCCCTTGATTCCTTCTCCTGTCTGTCTCTGCTCCTTGGTTCCTTCTCCTGTCTGTCTCTGCTCCTCGGTTCCTTCTCCTGTCTGTCTCTGTCCCTTGATTCCTTCTCCTGTCTGTCTCTGCTCCTTGGTTCCTTCTCCTGTCTGTCTCTGCTCCTCGGTTCCTTCTCCTGTCTGTCTCTGCTCCTCGGTTCCTTCTCCTGTCTGTCTCTGTTCCTTGATTCCTTCTCCTGTCTGTCTCTGTTCCTTGATTCCTTCTCCTGTCTGTCTCTGTCCCTTGGTTCCTTCTCCTGTCTGTCTCTGCTCCAAGGTTCCTTCTCCTGTCTGTCTCTGTTCCTTGATTCCTTCTCCTGTCTGTCTCTGCTCCTTGATTCCTTCTCCTGTCTGTCTCTGCTCCTTGGTTCCTTCTCCTGTCTGTCTCTGCTCCTCGGTTCCTTCTCCTGTCTGTCTCTGTCCCTTGATTCCTTCTCCTGTCTGTCTCTGTTCCTTGATTCCTTCTCCTGTCTGTCTCTGCTCCTTGGTTCCTTCTCCTGTCTGTCTCTGCTCCTTGGTTCCTTCTCTTGTCTGTCTCTGCTCCTTGATTCCTTCTCCTGTCTGTCTCTATTCCTTGGTTCCTTCTCCTGTCTGTCTCTGTTCCTTGGTTCCTTCTCCTGTCTGTCTCTGCTCCTTGGTTCCTTCTCCTGTCTGTCTCTGCTCTCTGTCTCTGCTCCTTGGTACCTTGTCCTGTCTGTCTCTTCTCCTGTCTGTCTCTGCTCCTTGATTCCTTCTCCTGTCTGTCTCTTCTCCTGTCTGTCTCTGCTCCTTGGTTCCTTCTCCTGTCTGTCTCTGTTCCTTGATTCCTTCTCCTGTCTGTCTCTGCTCCTTGGTTCCTTCTCCTGTCCGTCTCTGCTCCTTGGTTCCTTCTCCTGTCTGTCTCTGCTCCTTGGTTCCTTCTCCTGTCCGTCTCTGCTCCTTGATTCCTTCTCCTGTCTGCCTCTGCTCCTTGATTCCTTCTCCTGTCTGTCTCTGCTCCTTGGTTCCTTCTCCTGTCTGTCTCTGCTCCTTGGTTCCTTCTCCTGTCTGTCTCTGCTCCTTGGTTCCTTCTCCTGTCAGTCTCTGCTCCTTGATTCCTTCTCCTGTCTGTCTCTGCTCCTCGGTTCCTTCTCCTGTCTGTCTCTGCTCCTTGGTTCCTTCTCCTGTCTGTCTCTGCTCCTTGATTCCTTCTCCTGTCTGTCTCTGCTCCTGTCTGTCTCTTCTCCTTGGTTCCTTGTCCTGTCTGTCCCTTCTCCTGTCAGTCTCTGCTCCTTGGTTCCTTCTCCTGTCTGTCTCTGCTCCTTGGTTCCTTCTACTGTCTGTCTCTGCTCCTCGGTTCCTTCTCCTGTCTGTCTCTGCTCCTCGGTTCCTTCTCCTGTCTGTCTCTGCTCCTTGATTCCTTCTCCTGTCTGTCTCTGCTCCTCGGTTCCTTCTCCTGTCTGTCTCTGTTCCTCGATTCCTTCTCCTGTCTGTCTCTGCTCCTCGGTTCCTTCTCCTGTCTGTCTCTGCTCCTTGATTCCTTCTCCTGTCTGTCTCTGCTCCTTGATTCCTTTCCTGTCTGTCTCTGCTCCTTGATTCCTTCTCCTGTCTGTCTCTGCTCCTTGATTCCTTCTCCTGTCTGGCTCTGCTCCTTGATTCCTTCTCCTGTCTGTCTCTGCTCCTCGGTTCCTTCTCCTGTCTGTCTCTGCTCCTCGGTTCCTTCTCCTGTCTGTCTCTGCTCCTCGGTTCCTTCTCCTGTCTGTCTCTGTCCCTTGATTCCTTCTCCTGTCTGTCTCTGCTCCTTGGTTCCTTCTCCTGTCTGTCTCTGCTCCTTGGTTCCTTCTCCTGTCTGTCTCTGCTCCTTGGTTCCTTCTCCTGTCTGTCTCTGCTCTCTGTCTCTGCTCCTTGGTTCCTTCTCCTGTCTGTCTCTGCTCCTTGGTTCCTTCTCCTGTCTGTCTCTGTTCCTTGGTTCCTTCTCCTGTCTGTCTCTGCTCCTTGGTTCCTTCTCCTGTCTGTCTCTGCTCCTTGGTTCCTTCTCCTGTCAGTCTCTGCTCCTTGGTTCCTTCTCCTGTCTGTCTCTGCTCCTCGGTTCCTTCTCCTGTCTGTCTCTGCTCCTTGGTTCCTTCTCCTGTCTGTCTCTGCTCCTTGGTTCCTTCTCCTGTCTGTCTCTGCTCCTTGGTTCCTTCTCCTGTCTGTCTCTGCTCTCTGCTCCTTGGTTCCTTCTCCTGTCTGTCTCTGCTCCTTGGTTCCTTCTCCTGTCTGTCTCTGCTCCTTGGTTCCTTCTCCTGTCTGTCTCTGCTCCTTGGTTCCTTCTCCTGTCTGTCTCTGCTCCTTGGTTCCTTCTCCTGTCAGTCTCTGCTCCTTGATTCCTTCTCCTGTCTGTCTCTGCTCCTCGGTTCCTTCTCCTGTCTGTCTCTGCTCCTTGGTTCCTTCTCCTGTCTGTCTCTGCTCCTTGGTTCCTTCTCCTGTCTGTCTCTGCTCCTTGGTTCCTTCTCCTGTCTGTCTCTGCTCTCTGTCTCTGCTCCTTGGTTCCTTCTCCTGTCTGTCTCTGCTCCTTGGTTCCTTCTCCTGTCTGTCTCTGCTCCTTGGTTCCTTCTCCTGTCTGTCTCTGCTCCTTGGTTCCTTCTCCTGTCTGTCTCTGCTCCTTGGTTCCTTCTCCTGTCTGTCTCTGCTCCTTGGTTCCTTCTCCTGTCAGTCTCTGCTCCTCGGTTCCTTCTCCTGTCTGTCTCTGCTCCTCGGTTCCTTCTCCTGTCTGTCTCTGCTCCTCGGTTCCTTCTCCTGTCAGTCTCTGCTCCTTGATTCCTTCTCCTGTCTGTCTCTGCTCCTTGGTTCCTTCTCCTGTCTGTCTCTGCTCCTTGGTTCCTTCTCCTGTCTGTCTCTGCTCCTTGGTTCCTTCTCCTGTCTGTCTCTGCTCCTTGGTTCCTTCTCCTGTCAGTCTCTGCTCCTTGATTCCTTCTCCTGTCTGTCTCTGCTCCTCGGTTCCTTCTCCTGTCTGTCTCTGCTCCTTGGTTCCTTCTCCTGTCTGTCTCTGCTCCTTGGTTCCTTCTCCTGTCAGTCTCTGCTCCTTGATTCCTTCTCCTGTCTGTCTCTGCTCCTTGGTTCCTTCTCCTGTCTGTCTCTTCTCCTGTCTGTCTCTGCTCCTTGGTTCCTTCTCCTGTCTGTCTCTTCTCCTTGGTTCCTTCTCCTGTCTGTCTCTGCTCTCTGTCTCTGCTCCTTGATTCCTTCTCCTGTCTGTCTGTCTGTCTCTGAGCCTCACGTCAGGCCTGAGATGACCTTTACAGCCGTGAGCCGAGCGGTGAATATACCCTTATACTGAAGGAATGTGCTCTTGTATAAAGTGGTGATGTCACCAGGACATAGTGCCTCCCTGGGCCAGGCGCAGCCTACACATTCTGCAACACAAAGTCTTCTTGTGCTGAGAGTGGGCTCCACCAATCAGAGCAGCCCATGGCCCTGTGCTTCTAGGAGCTGCTGACATTCTAATTTTAAGAGTGGATTTCACACCAGGACAGACATTTTATTCATCGAGAGATGACTTACAGAGCCCCCTGGAGTGATGTCACAGACCGGCCCCTGTTCCCTTTATTGATCTCATAAACTGACCTTTATCGTTTCCAGTGACGTCAAAGCCGTAGCTTTGTTTTATTTATACGAGTGATGTCACGAGTGATGTCTCAAACATAAACTCTGGTTCGTGTGGAGGTCACAGCCTGACCCCTGACCCCTGAAGGCCTGTCACTGCCTGACTCCACACACTGAAGTGATGTCACAACCTGACCTTTGCACCCTGAAGTGTTGCCACAGCCTGACCCCTGTTTCCTGGAGAGAAGTCATAATCTGGCCTCTGGTTCCTGCAGTGACAACCTCCATTCCAGGCACGTGACCCCGGGACAGACACCAGACCGCTCTACAGGACCCGACCCACAGCACCAGGCCGGGCAGGAGGGATGTCCCAGTCTGGCTCTGGTTCCTGCTGCGACGTCAGTCTGACCTCTAGTTCCTGCTGCAACGCCATAGGTTGACCTCTATATACAGCAGTCATGACCCAGTCTGACCTCTGGTTCCTGTAGTAATGCCATTGGTTGACCTCTATATACAGAAGGGACGTCAGTCTGACCACTGGTTCCAGCTGCAATGTCATGGGTTGACCTCTATATACTGCTGTGATGTCACAGTCTGGCCTCCGATGCCCACGGTGACGTCATAGACTGGCCCATACATCTGTAATAATGGCACACTTTGACGTCAGGCTTGTGCAGGGATGGCGCTCCGTCGCTTCTGTGAGGTCTGTATAAAATGCAAAAACAACAGTTGATGGACAGAATGCAGAACAATGTCATACATTCACCCCAGTACAGAGATCTGGGCCTAAATCCATCGTTTTTTTGCTCACAATGCCATTCCAGTTTGGACCCAACCATATGCAAATCAGTCTTGACCCTGTGCCTCATGGGAACAGTCCAGCCCGAACTGCCAGGCCAGGTCCTCCCTGGAATGGAAAGAAGCATCCAAGGACCGGTTTCGGGCTTTCAGCCCTCATCAGCCAGGTTAGCTTGACTCCAGTGGCATGGAGAGCACGGGACTCATGTCTGAGCATACCCATCCCACTCGGGGTGACAAATGCAAAAAGAACAATTGATGGACAGAATGCAGAACAAGTCATACATTCACCCCAGTACAGAGATCTGGGCCTAAATCTATCGTTTTTTTGCTCACAATGCCATTCCAGTTTGGACCCAACCATATGCAAATCAGTCTTGACCCTGCACCCAATGGGAACAGTCCAGCCTGAACTGCCAGGCCAGGTCCTCCCTGGACTGGAAACAAGCACTGCGTACTTATTCAAACATCCATTGCCTCACTCTTTCATTCACTTGTTCACTCATCTTTTGCCTTACTCTTTTATCCACTCATTCACTCATCCATTGCCTCACTCTTTCATCCACTCGTTCACTCATCTATTGCTTGCTCTTTCATCCACTCAATCATCCATTGCCTCACTCTTTCATCCACTCATTCACTCATCTATTGCCTCGCTCTTTCATCCACTCATTCAATCATCCATTGCCTCACTCTTTCATCCACTCGTTCACTCATCTATTGCCTCGCTCTTTTATCCACTCATTCAATCATCCATTGCCTCACTCTTTCATCCACTCGTTCACTCATCCATTGCCTCGCTCTTTTATCCACTCATTCGATCATCCATTGCCTCACTCTTTCGTCCACTCGTTCACTCATCCATTGCCTCGCTCCTTCATCCACTCGTTCAATCATCCTTTGCCTCACTCTTTCATCCACTCGTTCACTCATCTATTGCCTCGCTCTTTCATCCACTCGTTCAATCATCCATTGCCTCACTCTTTCATCCACTCGTTCACTCATCTATTGCCTCGCTCTTTTATCCACTCATTCGATCATCCATTGCCTCGCTCTTTCGTCCACTCGTTCACTCATCCATTGCCTCGCTCTTTCATCCACTCATTCAATCATCCATTGCCTCACTCTTTCATCCACTCGTTCAATCATCCATTGCCTCACTCTTTCATCCACTCGTTCACTCATCTATTGCCTCGCTCTTTCATTCACTCGTTCACTCATCCATTGCCTCACTCTTTCATCCACTTGTTCACTCATCCATTGCCTCACTCTTTTATCCACTCATTCAATCATCCATTGCCTCACTCTTTCATCCACTCGTTCACTCATCTATTGCCTCTTTCTTTCATCCACTCATTCAATCATCCATTGCCTCACTCTTTCATCCACTCGTTCACTCATCCATTGCCTCACTCTTTTATCAACTCATTCAATCCTTCATTTGCCTCATTTCATCCAATCGTTCACTCATCTATTGCCACGCTCTTTCATCCACTCATTCAATCATCCATTGCCTCATTTTTTCATCCACTCGCTCACTCATCTATTGCCTCGCTCTTCCATCCACTCATTCAATCACCCATTGCTTCACTCTTTCGTCCACTCATTCACTCATCTATTGCCTCGCTCTTCCATCCACTCATTCAATCACCCATTGCTTCACTCTTTCGTCCACTCATTCACTCATCCATTGCCTCGCTCTTTCATCCACTCGTTCAATCATCCATTGCTTCACTCTTTCATCCACTCGTTCACTCATCTATTGCCTCTCTCTTTTATCCACTCATTCAATCATCCATTGCCTCACTCTTTCATCCACTCATTCAATGATCCATTGCCTCACTCTTTTATCCACTCATTCAATCATCCATTGCCTCATTTTACCCACTTGTTCACTCATCTATTGCCTCGCTCTTTCATCCACTCATTCAATCATCCATTGCTTCACTCTTTCGTCCACTCGTTCACTCATCCATTGCCTCACTCTTTCGTCCACTCGTTCACTCATCCATTGCCTCGCCCTTTCATCCACGCAGTCATTCACTGTTTGCGTCACTCGGCTTCTCTTACGTTCCCTACCCCAGCGCTGATCTTCTTGGCGCCTTGTTCATTCTGTCATTCAGCCTCTCACTGTTGGAATCAGTTCATTTCAAAGTCACTCCCTCACTCACTCACCTTGGGTAAAGCTGGAATGTGGGGTGAAAGCTGAGGAGAGGAGCCCCCCCCCCCCCGTTTTATAAATATTGCTCATGCATGAACCGTCTTGGGAGGAGGGGGTGGGGGGGGTGATCCTAGTTCCAGATGTTGGAAGCTTCAGGGAAAAGAAACATGCAGGCAGCAGGATAAAGAAAGTGACTTTATTATCAATATGGAATGTGGAGAAGCTGGTGAATATGGCCCTGCAAGTCTCACGCCTTCCTCTCTGGGCCCTGGCGCCCAGGACCAGACCCCTGTTCAGGGCCGACCCCCAGGATGAGACCAGCTCCTGGAGTCCAGAACCAGACCCACTGTAAGGACCGACTCCCCAGGACCGGACCCACTCCAAGGCCGGACCCCGCACTCCCTCCCCCAGGATAAGACCAGCTCCTGGAGTCCAGAACCAGACCCACTGTAAGGACCGACTCCCCAGGACCGGACCCACTCCAAGGCCGGACCCCGCACTCCCTCCCCCAGGATAAGACCAGCTCCTGGAGTCCAGAACCAGACCCACTGCAAGGACCGACTCCCCAGGACCGGACCCACTCCAAGGCCGGACCCCGCACTCCCTCCCCCAGGGCAAGAGCAGCTCCTGTAGAGCGCAAACATGTCACCCTGGAAGGCTTCAAAGCGCTGGGGGCTGTCGGGGAGATTAAGTGAGCTATTGCCCAGAGGCACATGAAGATGAGCTGAGCTGCAGTGGGAGACACAAGCTCATGAGTCAACCACTCTGGCTGCTGCGCCACACCCCTCCCACCTCCCCCTGGCACCTAGGTCCAGATCCTCTGCAGGGCCCGACCCCCAGGGCAAGACTAGCTCTGAGCCTGACCCCGGGGATGAGACCCCAATACACCCCCCTCCCCCCCTCCCCCGCAAGACCAGCTCCTGGCCCTGGCACCCAGGACCAGATCCCCTTGACAGGCCTGATGTCCAGGACCAGACCGTCTCAGGGCCCGACTCCCAGGACCAGACCGTCTCAGGGCCCGACTCCCAGGACCAGACCCACTCCATGACTAGACTGTTATATCTTGTGGTTATTCATTATTTCTGTTTATTCATTATTTTGTTTTTACTATTCATGGATCTTTAACTATGCTGTATTGTTAATGCATCTTTCAATTGATAGAGCTTAGCAGTTTAGAATGTTGGGCTTGTTCTAGCCAGTATGAGCTGTAGCTGATTGAAGAAACACTCTGCTTGGATCTGAGTGCTGCACTTTTTTAAGAATAAAACTTATTCTTATTCACGATTTGATAATTGGAGATGTTAAAGACGTCTTGGCTTACCAGGATGACATTTTAATTTCTACCAATTCAGTACAGGAACATCTTACCAAACTAGATCAGTTTTTAGGTATATTACACAAATATGGTATGACGGTAAAGAAGCAAAAATGTAAATTCCTACTAGATCAGGTTGAATACTTAGGTCATGTTATTTCTCAAAGAGGCATTAGTCCCAAACAGGATTTGTTAAAGGCTATTCGGGAATGTGCTAGACCTTCCAATAAAGATCAATTGAGGTCTTTCTTGGGGCTGAGCGAATTCTATTCAAGGTTTGTTCAAAATTTTGCACATAGACCCTCAGGAACAGACCCATCCAAGGCCCGACTTTCCAGGCAAGACCAGCTCCTGGGCCTGATCCACAGGACGAGACAATCTCAGGGCTCGACCCCCAGGAGAAGACCAGCTCCTGGGTCTGCCCCTACCACTAGGCCCTCTCCAGAGCCTGACCCCAGGACCAGACTCTCTCCAGGGACCGACCCCCAGGACCAGACTCTCTCCAGGGCCCGACCCCAGGACCAGACTCTCTCCAGGGCCCGACCCCCAGGACACGACTCTCTCCAGAGCCCGACCCCCAGGCCCAGACTCTCTCCAGGGCCCAACCCCCCAAGACCAGATCCTCTCCAGGGCCTGGCCCCCAGGGCAAGAGACCCCCTGTACTCAGTACCGGCCAATTTAAAGCACTGCCAGTACCTTCATGTTCTGTCCAGGGTACCAAAGTGTTTCTGCGGACAGGTGTTTCCGATCCAGGACCTGTTGGTTCTCTGGAGGGCAGTGTAGTATCTGTGATCAGGTTTTTCAGTAGTACCTGCATGTTCTCTCCAGGGTACTGGATGTGTTTCGGTGGACCGGTGTTTCCGTACCAGTACCTGTTGCACCTGTTTCTGGAGGGCAGTGTGTCGCAAGTAGAATAATCCACAAAAGAAGGTGAGATTCAAGATGAAGTTTATTCCATAAATAACTCCACCCCAGCGCGATGCATCCAGACAGCAAAGAGCCCAACGGTGACTGAAGGATGTTAAGGCTCTTCCACTGAACGGACACGCCGCACGGGAACATTACATTCAAAGAACAGCAATCATAACATGCTGGGCATCGTGCGGCGCCCCACGCGAACCTGGAAAGCATCGCGTGGTACCTCGCGCGATTAACAATAAGCACGCCACTACACCACCTTCCCCCTTACAATAATGCGAAACAATTAAATACACTTTTTTTTTTTAAAACCTCACAAAACTATTAAATCTCCTGGGAACTATAATGTTCCTGCCCCTAGAAGAGCACCTAGTGACATTCTGCACATTGGAATGAACACTTGACTGAGACTGGGGCCCAACAGCTGGAACATGCTTCGTGTGGACCACAGAAGTATCCAGCCAATGACTCCAATCCAAATCCTCAGCAGATTCCCTCCGCTTATCTTGTATGATTCCAGCCTGCTGATGGGAAAGTTTTACTAGATGACGCTTGTTCCACCAACCTTTCCCATCAACAAATGCAGCTCCTTTACTAACTTTAAGAACTTGAATTGGTTCAAGAAACTTTGATTCCCCTTTCTTAACACTGTCAGGTTTCTTTATTAAAACCCAATCCCCTACCAAATCATCCACATACCCGGGACTCCATTTTTTATCAATTTTATTTTTCATTTGAGCTTGTTTCTCCTCCACTGTTCTACGAATAACACCTAAGTCAATGTTCTTTTCACTGGACAAGTTTTGTAACCAATAAGGAAACAAATTTGAATGAGCTTCCCTGCTCCTTAGAAGAGTAAAAGGAGATATGCCAGTAGTACAGTGTGGTGATGTATTATAATGCCAAACCTTATCCTTAATGAAATCTTTTACATTGAGTTTGCACGTTAAAGCCGTTTGAATGCCTTCTTTAATTACTTCATTCCCTCTCTCGACCAGTCCATGGGACGAGGGAGAGTACAAAACAACTTTCAATTGTTTGATCTCCAAATCATTTAGAAATGTGCACATTTTCACAGAAGAGAAATGTGTGCCATTATCAGTGACAATCATTCTCGGAGTACCTTCCACATTAAAAACTCTCCTTAAGAAAGCGATTGTTGAATCAGAATCAAGATTCTTAACACATTTGTGGTACATCCATTTTGAATAATAGTCAACAAAATCACATACTTCTTCTCTTGATCCAAAATGGAATACGGCCCAGAAAAATCTATACCAACTTTCTCCCAAGTGCTATGTGGAAATTCGGTTGGATGCAAAGGAACTTTTAATGTTTGCCAATGTTTATCTGATAAAAAACATTCAGGGCAGGAATCAATTAATTTCCTAACCTGAACTTCCATAGAAGGCCACCAGTAATGATCCTTAATCCTCATGACCGTCTTGGTTACCCCCAAATGTCCCCGATGAGCCTTGTTGATGATTGCAGAACGTAAAGCAAAAGGAGGAACAAACATGTCTCCCCTGCAAGCAATTCCATTCTCAACAGAAAGTTCCTCGGAATCTCCGTAACTCACCTTCTAAACTCCTAGGCTCAGGCCAATGATGAGTTGAATAATCAATGACCTTCTGTAAGATCGCATCACTTTCAATGGCGGACTTCCAATCAGACTCAGCTATGACTGTACTCATCTCACTCACTGCATCAACCACGGCAACACTCATTATCTTCCACTGAAATATCCTCGTCGTCATCCTTCACCATAGAGAGTCTAGAAAGACAGTCGGCACGGAAATTCTTCCCTCCTTGAATTTTTTTTACTTCAAAATGGAACTCTTGTAATTTTGAAACAAGCCTCATTAACCTTGCAGACATACAAGAAGAGCCCACTTTATTAAAAATGTAAATCAGAGGCTTATGATCTGTCACTAGTTCAAACCTCCTGCCCCAAATATATGTCCTGAACTTTTGCACTGCCCAGGTGCAAGCTAATGTTTCTCGCTCGATAGTACTGTACTTTGCTTCAAAGGGTTTAAGCGACATAGAAGCGAAGGCCACTGTCTGCTCGTGTCCTTTCACCCTTTGTGTAAGCATAGCCCCAAGTCCAGACATACTAGCGTCAACTGTAATGATTGAAACACAATCCTCTCTAAAAGCGTGAAGAGCTTTAGCAGACACAATCATCTTTTTCACGTCCTCAAAAACCTTATCCAATTCCTGAGACCAAACAAAACTACAACCTTTCCTTAACAGCATGCGTAGAGGTTCAACTAATTGGGAATAAGACGGCACGAACCTAGCATAGTATTCGGCCAAACCAAGGAAAGACCGGAGGGAATCCTTATCAGTAGGATGCTTGGCATCCTCAATTGCACGGATCACAGAAAATTTAGGCCGAATTCCTTCGTGAGAAACGGTGTGCCCCAAATATTCCAGTTCAGTAACTGCAAATTTACACTTGTCACTACGAACAGTCATATTTTTAGCCATCAAAATTGTGAGAACCTGCTTTAAAATCGAATTATGTTCATCTAAAGACTTTGCAAAAATTAAGATATCATCAAGATATGCCTGAACTCCCCTTACATCATGGAAAAGAGAATCCATAAGCTTCTGAAAAACGCTTCCTGAAGATGCCAACCCAAACGGAAGGCGTAGAAACTTATATGCCCCAAACGGGGTGATGAAAGTTGTCAATTCTTGGGACTCTTTTGATAAAGCGACTTGATGATAAGCCGATTTTAAGTCAATCAGCGAAAACCATTTGCCCCCCCCCCAAATTTGCGAGAAGCTCATGTATTTTCGGCAGAGGATGGCAATCTATGATAATATTTTTGTTTAAAGCGCACAAATCCGCGCAAAGCCTAATTTCGCCGGACTTCTTGCGTGCGACCACAATGGGGGCCACCCACTGAGAAGAGTCAACAGGTTCTATTATCCCCTGGACGCATAAGTCTTTAAGTGACTTCTCTAATTCTCTACGTACACTCAGTGGGACGGATCTTACTCTATGTGAGACGGGTTGGGCACCTGGAACTAATCTTATCTTATGTTCAAAACCTTTCACCGTGCCAACATTACCACTAAATACAGGTTTGAACTCGTCCACAATCTGTTCTAGAGAAAGAGAAACAGAACCAGAGGGGTCACAATCGATACTAGATACAGGTAGTTCCCTGACCTTAATAGGGTTCTCGTCACCAGGAACTAAATATAGACCCATGCGAGCGAGATCCTTCTACCCAACGATATTTTTCCCTTTTTCAGCAACATAAATCTTTGTAATGGTTTCTCTACCTAGGCATTGCACTAAACCTGTAAAATACCCAATCATGTTGATATCTTTTTTGCCAAAGGCTTTTGGATTTATGTCAGAATCTAATAAGTCAACCTTTCTTTTCCATAAATCGTAAAATGCTGAATCTCTCAAGATGGTAAATGGTGATCCAGAATCTGCCATCACCTGCAAAGGAACATTATCGATTATCACAGAACATAAAGGGCTCTTAATATCGTTAATTTCACCATCACAATCTAAGGAGACAACTATGTTGCTGATAGAATTACTGCAATATTCCACTTCTGAATCAACACAATTTACATTAGGTGGTTTTCTCACATTTCTACAAACCCCTTGAAAATGCCCCACTTTTTTACAAATTACGCAACATTTGTTAATAGCAGGACATCCCTGAAAATTCCCAATGTGGGACTTGGAGCCACATCTATAACAAAACAAATTCAGCTTTTTCTGAGCAAGTTTCACATTTTTGTTCTTATAACTCACTGCACAAATAGGATTGTCATGGCAATAATCAGCAGGGGTGACCAAGTTAATTCCGCCCTTAGGAGAATCAGACATCACCTTGCTAGTAAGGCTAGAACGCTCAATACTTAAAGAAAGATCAATAACTTCAGTTAAAGAAGGGTTCTTGCAACTAAGAATTCGTTCTTTGATTTTTCTAGACGAACAATTGAAAACTAATTGGTCCCTGATATAACTGTCGGATAATGGACCAAAGTCACATGTTGTTGCTAAAACCCTAAGAGCAGATATATATTCCTCTACTTTTTCTTCAACTTTTTGTTTCCTAGCGTAGAAGTTATGACGCTCCAACATAATGTTTGGTTCTTCTGCGAACTGCATCTTTAAGCGAGCTACTGCTTCAAGATAAACGTTCCATCGCTGATCGCCAGACTGGGAAGCAGGAGGGGAATAGGGGTAACACTTTTAAAAATCCTTTGTGCCGCTTGTCCAAGACAACCAAAAAGGATGGCACATTTTAGGTGAGTAAGCAGCAGCATCTATTGCAACTAGGTGATTTTCAAAAAGAGCAAACCACTCTTTCCAAATAATTTCAGGACTCCCAGGCTTGCTTAAGAAAGGGGGTGGTTGGGTAATTTGTTGCAACTGTAAATTAGCCATAACTTGAAAATAAATTCAAACTGTTATGAAATACTTAAATGAAATCTAACTCAATGTTAATACAAACATGTTATTCAAAACAAATATCAAAAGCAGTACTATGCCTTCAATGTTGAAAATGTAATCACTTTAACTATATAAATTGTATAATGTACTCAAAGTTCCAAGCGTGCGTATCACTGTAGACACGCAGAATATCAAGACAGAAATAAAATGTAAGTGAGCGTGTTGCTGTATGAATCTACAAGGAAAAGCATGCGTGTCGCTGTAGATATGCTGAACAACAAAACAGTAATTAATTAAATGGAAGTGTGTATATCGCTGTAGCAACGCGCTAATAATGCGTGCGCATCGCAGTAAACCATCCACAATATTGAAAAGAATCAATATAGTCACGCGCTAGGTAAGCGTGCGCATTGCAGTAGGGGCATAAAGAAAGGAGTTAATTGGTGCTCTGACAAACCGCAATAATCCTCAGCAAATGTCACAGTGGCGCTCACTCAGATAATTAAAGCGTGCGCGTCGCTGTGGTAACGTCGGAGAGCACGAAATTTTATTTGTAGAGCCGATTGACTAATGGACCAATAGAAATAAAGACGGTGGTCCAAGCAAACACTCAATCCTTCCAATGAGAGTCACGGGCTGACTTCAATGACCAATCCTCTGGCAGATTTAAAATGGCCAATCATAAAGAAGTCAAAATGACGCGGTAATTGGGATCAAATCTGGAGCAATCACGCTTTACCAAACATTCTTCACGTACCTCCTTTAAGTAGAAATTACACTGATAGTCCTTACCGGGATACTCTTTCACTCAAGATCGACCGGATAAGGATGTAGATACGTGATCGAGTTGAATTGTCGAGAAAATGAAGAAAATCTTTTGCGTGGGTGGGGTGGAGTCTCCCGATCGTCGCCAAATGTCGCAAGTAGAATAATCCACAAAAGAAGGTGAGATTCAAGATGACGTTTATTCCATAAATAACTCCACCCCAGCGCGATGCATCCAGACAGCAAAGAGCCCAACGGTGACTGAAGGACGTTAAGGCTCTTCCACTGAACGGACACGCCGCACGGGAACATTACATTCAAAGAACAACAATCATAACATGCTGGGCATCGCGCGGCACCCCACGCGATCCTGGGAAGCATCACGTGGTACCTCGCGCGATTAACAATAAGCACGCCACTACACAGTGGAGTATCTGTGAACAGGTTTTTCAGTAGTACCTGAAGGTTCTCTCCAGGGTACCGGATGTGTTTCACCAGTACCTGCCAGTTCTCCCACCCCCAGTCTTTAGCTCACTTCCCCAGTCCAGTTCAGACCCAGCTATATGCAAATCAGTCTTGACCCTGTGTTTCATGGGAGCAGTGCAGCCCGAACTGCCAAGCCATGTCTTCCTTGGACCGGAAACAAGCTTCCTGGGACCGGTTGCGGGCATCACCCCTCCAGGCTAGCGTGAATCCAGTGGCAAAGTGAGCAAGTGACCCACATCTCGGCACGGTGCCAAATTAGTGCGAACAAAGCAAACACAAGGAGATGATGGATGGAGCGCTGAAACTTTTCAGACACTCACCCCAGTCACAGATCTGTGTTGAACCCATCATCGTTCTGTAGCTCGCTTCACCACCCCAGTTTGGACCCAGCCATATGCAAATCAGACTTGACCCTGTGCCTCATGGGAACAGTTCAGACCAAACTACCCAGCCATGTCTTCCCTGGACCGGAAACAAGCATATTCATTGTGTTTATTTTGGTACCAGTACCTGCCGGTTCTGTCCAGGGTACTGGAGTGTTTCTTTGGACAGATACTTCCATACCAGTACCTGCAGGTTCTCTCCAGGGTACTGAATTGTTTCTGCGGACAGGTATTTCTGTACCGGTACTTGCTGGTTCTCTCCGGGGTTCTGGAGTGTTTCTCTGGACAGGTGTTTCCATACCAGTACCTACAGGTTCTCTTCAGGGTATAGAACTGTTTCTGCGGACAGGTGTTTCTGATCCAGTACCTGCAGGTTCTCTCCAGGGTACTGAATTGTTTCTGTGGACAGGTGTTTCCGATCCAGTACGTGCAGGTTCTCTCCAGAGTACTGGAATGTTTCTGTGGACAGGTGTTTCTGATCCAGTACCTATAGGTTCTCTTCAGGGTACTGAATTGTTTCTGCGGACATGTGTTTCCGTACCGGTACCTGCAGGTTCTCTCCAGGCTACTGAATTGTTTCTACGGACAGGTGTTTCCGTACCGGTACTCGCAGGTTCTCTCAGGGGTACTGGAGTGTTTCTGTGGACAGGTGTTTCCAATCCAGTACCTGCAGGTTCTCTCCAGGATACTGAATTGTTTCTGTGGACAGGTGTTTCCGTACCGGTACCTACAGGTTCTCTCCGGGGTAATGGAGTGTTTCTGTGGACAGATGCTTCCATACCAGTACTTGCAGGTTCTCCCCGGGGTACTAGAGTGTTTCTGCGGACAGGTGTTTCCAATCCAGTACATGCAGGTTCTCTCCATGGTACTGAATTGTTTCTGCGGACAGGTGTTTCCGATCCAGTACCTGTAGACTCTCTCCAGGGTACTGGAGTGTTTCTGAGGACAGGTGTTTCCATACCAGTACCTGCAGGTTCTCTCCAGGGTACTGAATTGTTTCTGCAGACAGTTGTTTCCGATCCAGTACCTGCAGGTTCTCTCCGGGGTACTGAATTGTTTCTGCGGACAGGTGTTTCCGATGCAGTACCTGCAGGTTCTCTCTGGGGTACTGGAAGGTTTCTGAGGACAGATGTTTCCATACCAGTACCTTCAGGTTCTCTCCAGGGTACTGAATTGTTTCTGCGGGCAGGTGTTCCGATCCAGTACCTGCAGGTTCTCTCCAGGGTGCTGAATTGTTTCTCGGGACAGGTGTTTCCGTACCAGTACTTGCAGGTTATCTCCGGGGTACTGTCGTGTTTCTGCGGACAGGTGTTACCGATCCAGTACGTGCAGGTTCTCTCCAGAGTACTGAATTGTTTCTGCGGACAGGTGTTTCCGATCCAGTACCAGCAGGTTCTCTCCAGAGTACTGAATCGTTTCTGCGGACAGGTGTTTCCGATCCAGTACCTGCAGGTTCTCTCCAGGGTACTGAATGGTTTCTGCGGACAGGTGTTTCCGATCCAGTACCTGCAGGTTCTCGCCAGGGTACTGGAGTGTTTCTGTTTCTGTGGACAGGTGTTTCCATACCAGTACCTGCAGGTTCTCTCCAGGGTACTGAATTATTTCTGCGGACAGGTGTTTCCGATCCAGTACCTGCACGTTCTCTCCAAAGTACTGAATTGTTTCTGCGGACAGGTGTTTCTGATGCAGTACCTGCAGGTTCTCTCCAGGGTACTGAATTGTTTTTGCGGACAGGTGTTTCCATACCGGTACTTGATGGTTCTCTCCGGGGTACTGGAGTGTTTCTGTGGACAGGTGTTTCCATTCTAGTACCTGCAGGTTCTCTCAAGGGTACTGAATTGTTTCTGCGGACAGGTGTTTCCGATCCAGTACCTGCAGTTTCTCTCTAGGGTACTGAATTGCTTCTGCAGACATGTGTTTCCGTACCAGTACTTGCATGTTCTCTCCGGGGTACTGGAGTGTTTCTGTGGACAGGTGTTTCCATACCAATACCTGCAGGTTCTCTCCAGGGTACTGAATTGTTTCTGCGGACAGGTGTTTCTGTACCAGTACCTGTAGGTTCTCTCCAGAGTACTGAATTGTTTTTGCGGACAGGTGTTTTCGATCCAGTACCTGCAGGTTCTCTCCAGAGTTCTGAATTGTTTCTGCGGACAGGTGTTTCCGAACCAGTACCTGCAGGTTCTCTCCAGAGAACTGAATTGTTTCTGCGGACAGGTGTTTCCGATCCAGTACCTGCAGGGTCTCTCCAGAGTACTGAATTGTTTTTGCGGACTGGTGCTTCCGGTGCAGTACCTGCAGGTTCTCTCCAGAGTACTGAATTGTTTCTACGTACAGGTGTTTCCGATCCAGTACCTGCAGGTTCTCTCCAGAGTACTGAATGGTTTCTGCGGACAGGTGTTTCCGATCCAGTACCTGCAGGTTCTCTCCAGGGTACTGGAGTGTTTTTGTGGACAGGTGTTTCCATACCAGTACCTGCAGTTTCTCTTCAGGGTACTGAATTGCTTCTGCAGACAGGTGTTTCCATCCAGTACCAGCAGGTTCTCTCCAGAGTACTGAATCGTTTCTGCGGACAGGTGTTTCCGATCCAGTACCTGCAGGTTCTCTCCAGGGTACTGAATGGTTTCTGCGGACAGGTGTTTCCGATCCAGTACCTGCAGGTTCTCGCCAGGGTACTGGAGTGTTTCTATTTCTGTGGATAGGTGTTTCCATACCAGTACCTGCAGGTTCTCTCCAGGGTACTGAATTATTTCTGCGGACAGGTGTTTCCGATCCAGTACCTGCACGTTCTCTCCAAAGTACTGAATTGTTTCTGCGGACAGGTGTTTCTGATGCAGTACCTGCAGGTTCTCTCCAGGGTACTGAATTGTTTTTGCGGACAGGTGTTTCCATACCGGTACTTGATGGTTCTCTCCGGGGTACTGGAGTGTTTCTGTGGACAGGTGTTTCCATTCTAGTACCTGCAGGTTCTCTCAAGGGTACTGAATTGTTTCTGCGGACAGGTGTTTCCGATCCAGTACCTGCAGTTTCTCTCTAGGGTACTGAATTGCTTCTGCAGACATGTTTCCGTACCAGTACTTGCATGTTCTCTCCGGGGTACTGGAGTGTTTCTGTGGACAGGTGTTTCCATACCAATACCTGCAGGTTCTCTCCAGGGTACTGAATTGTTTCTGCGGACAGGTGTTTCTGTACCAGTACCTGTAGGTTCTCTCCAGAGTACTGAATTGTTTTTGCGGACAGGTGTTTTCGATCCAGTACCTGCAGGTTCTCTCCAGAGTTCTGAATTGTTTCTGCGGACAGGTGTTTCCGAACCAGTACCTGCAGGTTCTCTCCAGAGAACTGAATTGTTTCTGCGGACAGGTGTTTCCGATCCAGTACCTGCAGGGTCTCTCCAGAGTACTGAATTGTTTTTGCGGACTGGTGCTTCCGGTGCAGTAACTGCAGGTTCTCTCCAGAGTACTGAATTGTTTCTACGTACAGGTGTTTCCGATCCAGTACCTGCAGGTTCTCTCCAGAGTACTGAATGGTTTCTGCGGACAGGTGTTTCCGATCCAGTACCTGCAGGTTCTCTCCAGGGTACTGGAGTGTTTTTGTGGACAGGTGTTTCCATACCAGTACCTGCAGTTTCTCTTCAGGGTACTGAATTGCTTCTGCAGACAGGTGTTTCCATCCAGTACCAGCAGGTTCTCTCCAGAGTACTGAATCGTTTCTGCGGACAGGTGTTTCCGATCCAGTACCTGCAGGTTCTCTCCAGGGTACTGAATGGTTTCTGCGGACAGGTGTTTCCGATCCAGTACCTGCAGGTTCTCGCCAGAGTACTGAATTGTTTCTACGGACAGGTGTTTCCGATCCAGTACCTGCAGGTTCTCTCCAGAGTACTGAATGGTTTCTGCGGACAGGTGTTTCCGATCCAGTACCTGCAGGTTCTCTCCAGGGTACTGGAGTGTTTTTGTGGACAGGTGTTTCCATACCAGTACCTGCAGTTTCTCTTCAGGGTACTGAATTGCTTCTGCAGACAGGTGTTTCCATCCAGTACCTGCAGGTTCTCTTCAGGGTACTGAATTGTTTCTGCAGAAAGGTGTTCCCGTACAGGTATTTGAAAGTTCTCTCCGGGGTACTGGAGAGTTTCTGTGGACAGGTGTTTCCATACCGGTTCTAGCAGGTTCTCTCCAGGGTACTGAATTTTTTCTTCGGACAGGTGTTTCCAATCCAGTACCTGCAGGTTCTCTCCAGAGTACTGAATTGTTTCTGCGGACAGGTGTTTCCGATGCAGTACCTGCAGGTTCTCTCTGGGGTACTGGAAGGTTTCTGAGGACAGATGTTTCCATACCAGTACCTTCAGGTTCTCTCCAGGGTACTGAATTGTTTCTGCGGGCAGGTGTTCCGATCCAGTACCTGCAGGTTCTCTCCAGGGTGCTGAATTGTTTCTCGGGACAGGTGTTTCCGTACCAGTACTTGCAGGTTATCTCCGGGGTACTGTCGTGTTTCTGCGGACAGGTGTTACCGATCCAGTACGTGCAGGTTCTCTCCAGAGTACTGAATTGTTTCTGCGGACAGGTGTTTCCGATCCAGTACCAGCAGGTTCTCTCCAGAGTACTGAATCGTTTCTGCGGACAGGTGTTTCCGATCCAGTACCTGCAGGTTCTCTCCAGGGTACTGAATGGTTTCTGCGGACAGGTGTTTCCGATCCAGTACCTGCAGGTTCTCGCCAGGGTACTGGAGTGTTTCTGTTTCTGTGGACAGGTGTTTCCATACCAGTACCTGCAGGTTCTCTCCAGGGTACTGAATTATTTCTGCGGACAGGTGTTTCCGATCCAGTACCTGCACGTTCTCTCCAAAGTACTGAATTGTTTCTGCGGACAGGTGTTTCTGATGCAGTACCTGCAGGTTCTCTCCAGGGTACTGAATTGTTTTTGCGGACAGGTGTTTCCATACCGGTACTTGATGGTTCTCTCCGGGGTACTGGAGTGTTTCTGTGGACAGGTGTTTCCATTCTAGTACCTGCAGGTTCTCTCAAGGGTACTGAATTGTTTCTGCGGACAGGTGTTTCCGATCCAGTACCTGCAGTTTCTCTCTAGGGTACTGAATTGCTTCTGCAGACATGTGTTTCCGTACCAGTACTTGCATGTTCTCTCCGGGGTACTGGAGTGTTTCTGTGGACAGGTGTTTCCATACCAATACCTGCAGGTTCTCTCCAGGGTAC
Source organism: Lissotriton helveticus (assembly GCF_964261635.1). Classification (NCBI taxonomy): domain Eukaryota; kingdom Metazoa; phylum Chordata; class Amphibia; order Caudata; family Salamandridae; genus Lissotriton; species Lissotriton helveticus. The sequence continues at coordinate 18,274,390 of NC_136065.1, forward strand.
TGAATTGTTTCTGCGGACAGGTGTTTCTGTACCAGTACCTGTAGGTTCTCTCCAGAGTACTGAATTGTTTTTGCGGACAGGTGTTTTCGATCCAGTACCTGCAGGTTCTCTCCAGAGTTCTGAATTGTTTCTGCGGACAGGTGTTTCCGAACCAGTACCTGCAGGTTCTCTCCAGAGAACTGAATTGTTTCTGCGGACAGGTGTTTCCGATCCAGTACCTGCAGGGTCTCTCCAGAGTACTGAATTGTTTTTGCGGACTGGTGCTTCCGGTGCAGTACCTGCAGGTTCTCTCCAGAGTACTGAATTGTTTCTACGTACAGGTGTTTCCGATCCAGTACCTGCAGGTTCTCTCCAGAGTACTGAATGGTTTCTGCGGACAGGTGTTTCCGATCCAGTACCTGCAGGTTCTCTCCAGGGTACTGGAGTGTTTTTGTGGACAGGTGTTTCCATACCAGTACCTGCAGTTTCTCTTCAGGGTACTGAATTGCTTCTGCAGACAGGTGTTTCCATCCAGTACCAGCAGGTTCTCTCCAGAGTACTGAATCGTTTCTGCGGACAGGTGTTTCCGATCCAGTACCTGCAGGTTCTCTCCAGGGTACTGAATGGTTTCTGCGGACAGGTGTTTCCGATCCAGTACCTGCAGGTTCTCGCCAGGGTACTGGAGTGTTTCTATTTCTGTGGATAGGTGTTTCCATACCAGTACCTGCAGGTTCTCTCCAGGGTACTGAATTATTTCTGCGGACAGGTGTTTCCGATCCAGTACCTGCACGTTCTCTCCAAAGTACTGAATTGTTTCTGCGGACAGGTGTTTCTGATGCAGTACCTGCAGGTTCTCTCCAGGGTACTGAATTGTTTTTGCGGACAGGTGTTTCCATACCGGTACTTGATGGTTCTCTCCGGGGTACTGGAGTGTTTCTGTGGACAGGTGTTTCCATTCTAGTACCTGCAGGTTCTCTCAAGGGTACTGAATTGTTTCTGCGGACAGGTGTTTCCGATCCAGTACCTGCAGTTTCTCTCTAGGGTACTGAATTGCTTCTGCAGACATGTTTCCGTACCAGTACTTGCATGTTCTCTCCGGGGTACTGGAGTGTTTCTGTGGACAGGTGTTTCCATACCAATACCTGCAGGTTCTCTCCAGGGTACTGAATTGTTTCTGCGGACAGGTGTTTCTGTACCAGTACCTGTAGGTTCTCTCCAGAGTACTGAATTGTTTTTGCGGACAGGTGTTTTCGATCCAGTACCTGCAGGTTCTCTCCAGAGTTCTGAATTGTTTCTGCGGACAGGTGTTTCCGAACCAGTACCTGCAGGTTCTCTCCAGAGAACTGAATTGTTTCTGCGGACAGGTGTTTCCGATCCAGTACCTGCAGGGTCTCTCCAGAGTACTGAATTGTTTTTGCGGACTGGTGCTTCCGGTGCAGTACCTGCAGGTTCTCGCCAGAGTACTGAATTGTTTCTACGGACAGGTGTTTCCGATCCAGTACCTGCAGGTTCTCTCCAGAGTACTGAATGGTTTCTGCGGACAGGTGTTTCCGATCCAGTACCTGCAGGTTCTCTCCAGGGTACTGGAGTGTTTTTGTGGACAGGTGTTTCCATACCAGTACCTGCAGTTTCTCTTCAGGGTACTGAATTGCTTCTGCAGACAGGTGTTTCCATCCAGTACCTGCAGGTTCTCTTCAGGGTACTGAATTGTTTCTGCAGAAAGGTGTTCCCGTACAGGTATTTGAAAGTTCTCTCCGGGGTACTGGAGAGTTTCTGTGGACAGGTGTTTCCATACCGGTTCTAGCAGGTTCTCTCCAGGGTACTGAATTTTTTCTTCGGACAGGTGTTTCCAATCCAGTACCTGCAGGTTCTCTCCAGAGTACTGAGTTGTTTCTACGGACAGGTGTTTCCGAACCAGTGCCTGCAGGTTCTCTCCAGGCTACAGTAGTGTTTCTGTGGACATGTGTTTCCATACCAGTACCTGCAGGTTCTCTTGAGAGTACTGAATTGTTTCTGCGGACAGGTGTTTCCGATCCAGTACCTGCAGGTTCTCTCCAGGGTACTGGAGTGTTTCTGCGGACAGGTGTTTCCGATCCAGTACCTGCAGGTTCTCTCCAAAGTACTTATTTGTTTCTGCGGACAGGTGTTTCTGATCCAGTACCTGCAGGTTCTCTTCAGAGTACTGAAATATTTCTGTGGACGGTGTTTCGGATCCAGTACCTGCAGGTTCTCTTGAGAGTACTGAATTGTTTCTGCGGACAGGTGTTTCCGATCCAGTACCTGCAGGTTCTCTCCAGAGTACTGAATTGCTTTTGCGGAAAGGTGTTTCCGATCCAGTACCTGCAGGTTCTCTCCAAAGTACTGATTTGTTTCTGCGGACAGGTGTTTCTGATCCAGTACCTGCAGGTTCTCTTCAGACTACTGAATTATTTCTGTGGACAGGTGTTTTTCGATCCAGTACCTGCAGGTTCTCTCCAGAGTACTGAATTCTTTCTGCGGACAGGTGTTTCCGATCCAGTGCCTGCAGGTTCTCTCCAAGGTACTGGAGTGTTTCTGTGGACAGGTGTTTCCATACCAGTACCTGCACTTTCTCTTCAGAGTACTGAATTGTTTCTGCGGACAGGTGTTTCCATCCAGTGCCTGCAGGTTCTCTTCAGGGTACTGAATTGTTTCTGCGGACAGGTGTTTCTGTACAGGTATTTAAAGGTTCTCTCCGGGGTACTGGAGTGTTTCTGTGGACAGGTGTTTCCGTACAGGTTCCAGCAGGTTCTCTCCAGGCTACTGAATTGTTTCTGCGGCAAGTGTTTCCAATCCAGTACCTGCAGGTTCTCTCCAGAGTACTGGAGTGTTTCTGCGGATAGGTGTTTCCGATCCAGTACCTGCAGGTTCTCTCAAGAGTACTGAATTGCTTTTGCGGAAAGGTGTTTCCAATCCAGTACCTGCAGGTTCTCTCCAAAGAACTTATTTGTTTCTGCGGACAGGTGTTTCTGATCCAGTACCTGCAGGTTCTCTTCAGAGTACTGAATTATTTCTGTGGACAGGTGTTTCCGATCCAGTACCTGCAGGTTCTCTCCAGAGTACTGAATTGTTTCTGCGGACAGGTGTTTCCGATCCAGTGCCTGCAGGTTCTCCCCAGGGTACTGGAGTGTTTCTGCAGACAGGTGTTTCCATCCAGTGCCTGCAGGTTCTCTCCAGGGTACTGAATTGTTTCTGTGGACAGGTGTTTCTGTACAGGTATTTAAAGGTTCTCTCCGGGGTACTGGAGTGTTTCTGTGGACAGGTGTTTCCGTACAGGTTCCAGCAGGTTCTCTCCAGGGTACTGAATTGTTTCTGCGGACAGGTGTTTCCAATCCAGTACCTGCAGGTTCTCTCCAGGGTACTGGAGTGTTTCTCTGGACAGGTGTTTCAATACCAGTACCTGCAGGTTCTCTTGAGAGTACTGAATTGTTTCTGCGGACAGGTGTTTCCGATCCAGTACCTGCAGGTTCTCTCCAGAGTACTGAATTGCTTTTGCGGAAAGGTGTTTCCAATCCAGTACCTGCAGGTTCTCTCCAAAGAACTTATTTGTTTCTGCGGACAGGTGTTTCTGATCCAGTACCTGCAGGTTCTCTTCAGAGTACTGAATTATTTCTGTGGACAGGTGTTTCCGATCCAGTACCTGCAGGTTCTCTCCAGAGTACTGAATTGTTTCTGCGGACAGGTGTTTCCGATCCAGTGCCTGCAGGTTCTCCCCAGGGTACTGGAGTGTTTCTGCAGACAGGTGTTTCCATCCAGTGCCGGCAGGTTCTCTCCAGGGTACTGAATTGTTTCTGTGGACAGGTGTTTCTGTACAGGTATTTAAAGGTTCTCTCCGGGGTACTGGAGTGTTTCTGTGGACAGGTGTTTCCGTACAGGTTCCAGCAGGTTCTCTCCAGGGTACTGAATTGTTTCTGCAGACAGGTGTTTCCAATCCAGTACCTGCAGGTTCTCTCCAGAGTACTGGAGTGTTTCTGCGGACAGGTGTTTCCGATCCAGTACCTGCAGGTTCTCTCCGGGGTGCTGGAGTGTTTCTGCGGACAGGAGTTTCCGATCCAGTACCTGCAGGTTCTCTCCGGGGTACTGATTTGTTTCTGTGGAAAGGTTTTTTAATACCAGTACCTGCAGGTTCTCTCCGGGGTACTGAATTGTTTCTGCGGACAGGTGTTTCCGTACAGGAATTTGAAGGTTCTCTCCGGGGTACTGGAGTGTTTCTGTGGACAGGTGTTTCCGTACAGATATTTGAAGTTTCTCTCCAGAGTACTGAATTGTTTCTGCGGACAGGTGTTTCCATACCAGTACCTGCAGGTTCTCTTGAGAGTACTGAATTGTTTCTGCCGACAGGTGTTTCCGTACAGGAATTTGAAGGTTCTCTCCGGGGTACTGAATTGTTTCTGCGGACAGGTGTTTCCGAACCAGTACCTGCAGGTTCTCTCCAGGGTACGGGAGTGTTTCTGTGGACAGGTGTTTCCGATCCAGTACCTGCAGGTTCTCTTGAGAGTACTGAATAGTTTCTGCGGACAGGTGTTTCCGATCCAGTACCTGCAGGTTCTCTTGAGAGTACTGAATTGTTTCTGCAGACAGGTGTTTCCATCCAGTGCCTGCAGGTTCTCTCCAGGGTACTGAATTGTTTCTGTGGACAGGTGTTTCTGTACAGGTATTTAAAGGTTGTCTCCGGGGTACTGGAGTGTTTCTGTGGACAGGTATTTCCGTACAGGTTCCAGCAGGTTCTCTCCAGGGTACTGAATTGTTTCTGTGGACAGGTGTTTCCAATCCAGTACCTGCAGGTTCTCTCCAGAGTCCTGTAGTGTTTCTGCAGACAGGTGTTTCCGATCCAGTACCTGCAGGTTCTCTCCGGGGTACTGGAGTGTTTCTGCGGACAGGTGTTTCCGATCCAGTACCTGCAGGTTCTCTCCGGGGTACTGAATTGTTTCTGCAGACAGGTGTTTCCGTACAGGAATTTGCAGGTTCTCTCCGGGGTACTGGAGTGTTTCTGTGGACAGGTGTTTCCGTACAGATATTTGAAGGTTCTCTCCAGAGTACTGAATTGTTTCTGCGGACAGGTGTTTCCATACCAGTACCTGCAGGTTCTCTCCAGAGTACTGAATTGTTTCTGCAGACAGGTGTTTCCGTACAGGAATTTGAAGGTTCTCTCCGGGGTACTGAATTGTTTCTGTGGACAGGTGTTTCCGAACCAGTACCTGCAGGTTCTCTCCAGGGTACAGGAGTGTTTCTGTGGACAGGTGTTTCCGATCCAGTACCTGCAGGTTCTCTTGAGAGTACTGAATTGTTTCTGCGGACAGGTGTTTCTGATCCAGTACCTGCAGGTTCTCACCGGGATACTGATTTGTTTCTGTGGACAGGTGTTTCCGATCCAGTACCTGCAGGTTCTCTTGAGAGTACTGAATTGTTTCTGCGGACAGGTGTTTCCGATCCAGTACCTGCAGGTTCTCTCCGGGGTACTGATTTGTTTCTGTGGACAGGTGTTTCCATTCAGTACCTGCAGGTTCTCTCCGGGGTACTGAATTGTTTCTGCGGACAGGTGTTTCCGTACAGGAATTTGAAGGTTCTCTCTGGGGTACTGGAGTGTTTCTGCGGACAGGTGTTTCCGATCCAGTACCTGCAGGTTCTCTCCGGGGTACTGATTTGTTTCTGTGGGCAGGTGTTTCCATCCAGTACCTGCAGGTTCTCTCCGGGGTACTGAATTGTTTCTGCGGACAGCTGTTTCCGTACAGGAATTTGAAGGTTCTCTCTGGGGTACTGGAGTGTTTCTGCGGACAGGTGTTTCCGATCCAGTACCTGCAGGTTCTCTCCGGGGTACTGATTTGTTTCTGTGGACAGGTGTTTCCATCCAGTACCTGCAGGTTCTCTCCGGGGTACTGAATTGTTTCTGCGGACAGGTGTTTCCGTACAGGAATTTGAAGGTTCTCTCCGGGGTACTGGAGTGGTTCTGTGGACAGGTGTTTCCGTACAGATATTTGAAGGTTGTCTCCAGAGTACTGAATTGTTTCTGCGGACAGGTGTTTCCATACCAGTACCTGCAGGTTCTCTCCAGAGTACTGAATTGTTTCTGCGGACAGGTGTTTCCGTACAGGAATTTGAAGGTTCTCTCCGGGGTACTGAATTGTTTCTGCGGACAGGTGTTTCCGAACCAGTACCTGCAGGTTCTCCCCAGGGTACGGGAGTGTTTCTGTGGACAGGTGTTTCCGATCCAGTACCTGCAGGTTCTCTTGAGAGTACTGAATTGTTTCTGCGGACAGGTGTTTCCGATCCAGTACCTGCAGGTTCTCTCCGGGGTACTGATTTGTTTCTGTGGACAGGTGTTTCCATCCATTGCCTGCAGGTTCTCTCCGTGGTATGAGGTTCCGTGGTTATCCGGACCAGACTCCATTTTGTTTGCGTTGTTCATAACGCCATTTTGTGTGGCTCTCACGTAGACCGTGGAGGTAACCGAACGAACAAAGTTGCATGGGCCTCATTTTTCATGTATGCATTAAACTTGCCCTTTCTGACTTGTGAGTGAACTGCCGGACGCTGACCTCTTCACCTGAAACTGACCCTTCACGAAGCCAATTTCCCTTGGTTTGATTCTTGTCTGAGATTGCCAATCAATGTTCAGGACCTCGTTAACTTTTAGTTTCCTTGCACATATCTTATCCTAATCAGCATCTGAATTGTTTCTTTCCTTACGACTTTTCATTACATGGGTAGTGCTTTCAATTATGGGTTTGTCCGGCTTGTGGAAATTGAATTTGGGACATTCCTAATAATTAACTTTTGGGTTGGGTTACTGTAAATTGGATTTTTGTTAATGTGATACTCAGTTAGAAAATGTGTCCTATTGGTCAGAATTTTGCGCAGTGGGTGTACATTTATAATGAGAATATTGTGTATAAATACTGATGTCTTGCTCTATGAAATTGAACAGTTTCTTGAGTTGTACACCATGTTGTATTGCTGGGATTACTGTTACTAGCTGCAGCTAATAAATTTGATCTCTGACGCCACCTAGAAGTATTCCGTGTCTCTGTTTGCCAAGACAGGAGAACCCGAAGACTTTGGGCGTTACCCTGGCGCCGCTGGGTTCTAAAACCCAGTTCTTCAGTTGGCGCCCAACGGCGGGGCGACTTCAGCGGTACCGGTCCAATCCTGAGGATCGTGAGGAGCCACGTGAGGAAATTCTGGAGGAAGGTCGCCACTTTATTGACCCCTGCATGTCGACGTGGACCGAAGGTCTTTTCTGCGAGGCTTCCCGCTTTCCAACGGCTACGAAGGACTGCTGCTCTAACTGTCGCCCTGTCTTGGACCCTTGATTGATCCTTTGTAGAGCGAGACGATAGACGGTCTTCTGGTGGCGTGACAGATATTTGGTTAAGTATAAGTGGGTCGCTCCCACGACTTTGTTTTGGTTCTTGGTTTTGATTTGATTTTTGCAATAATCGAAGCCGAGGGGCTCGTATATTTACGAGTGTATCGATAGTTGATAACCCCTTGAAGTTTGAAGCTAGATTAGTGAGCTATAGATGCCTGGTCTTAGCAAAATTGGGAAATGGTTTAGTTGTGGTTGCAACAGGGATTCCCGATTGGAGGATTCGTGTCCGATACCTCCGGTTGGAACTCCGACTTATGAGCTCTATTCAGAACACGGAGTGGGTCCTATTACTTATAATGAAGTATGGGTCCGCTACACTAGGAAGGGTGGTGTTTTACGATGGCCCCAACATGGTAGTTTCGAATTAAATATTTTAGATAATCTGGAAGTTGCGCTATTTAAGAAGAAAGCCCGGCCGGCAATGTTTGACTCTTTCCGCCTTTGGCGAAAGGAAGCCAAACAGCGAGAAATTAAGCAAGCAAAGAGAGATAGGAAAGATAAGATTATGTCAGTACTACAAGCTGCTAGACAGTTTAAGTCAGATGAGGAAGATCAAGTGTGTGAAGTTTTAGATAGGCAGCGTTGCATGGCCATAGATAAATGTTATTCGGCCTTGCCGTCTTCTCCTTCGAAAGTGACGGAAGACTCTGAAAAAGATCCTTTGATGTCTCATTTACTGAGATTGCCACCCCCTTATGTGCAGGGTGCTACTACGCCTCCATTACCCCCGGTTGTTCCACCCTTTGTTGTTCAACCTCCTGCTGTTGTTCAGCCACCTGGTGCTCCACAGATGGTTCTGCCTCCTATTGCGCAACCCACTCTAAGGTCGCAAGCTTTGCTTCCAGCTTTGCCTTAAACTCCTTTGCCTTCTGCTTCTGCATCTCAGACTCCTACTGCTCTTGTTCCTACTTCGTCTCAAGATTTTAACTTTCCTGTTTTTACGCCTACTTCTTCTCCTTCTGCTCGAAAACGAATGACAGAAACTGTCGTTAATCTGTTGTCACCATTGTTTGGGCCACTGAGTATGACCCCTGTTTCGGAACGTAAGCAGAGTCGTAGTCAGCTTCCTAGTTCCGAAGAACGAGCAGTGTTGGATTTATTGGCTCGTAGATGGATTTTGAATGCTTCTAGGTACAATTTGCCATCAGTTATGGATGTTTTCTTTCAGTAGGAGCCGCCTAAGCAAAGGTATGTTTTTAATGTAATGTGTGCCTTTTTGAGGCAGGAATGGGAAGATAATGAGTTGGGTCCGATTCCGCAGGAAGTGCATGATGTTCAGTCAGAGTTTGCTAAAGGGACGATAGTGGAATCTGATGTTACTGATGCTGTAGAGACGATACTTGCCTTCAGAACTAGTCACCCGTCTCAGCCATTGTACGAACCTGATCCTTCTGTTAGGAGGAAAGTGAAGCAGTATCCTATGAGAGAAGTTCCCCCTGTATGGAGAGAGGCAGTTGCTGCTAATGTTAATCAGGGTATTCAGGCTGTAGAGGCCCATTTTCAGCGAGTGTGGGTACATGTCCCTTGGAAGAGAGCAGAGGTCTTGGCTCTTAAGCAGACCTTACCTGACTCTCGTAAGAATCCTGCTGGTTATTACAAGGAGTTGTCTCAGACAGTTGAAGCGTGTATTATGAATTTAGCTGACATAGATATGTTAATGGGTAATGTAGTTCCTCAACCTTTGTGGGCGAAGATTCGTCATGAGAATCATGCGCCAGAATTAGGAGATACGTGGGCTAATATTGTTGCTGCAGATGGTCGACAGGTTGGAGGTGCCAAACCTGAGCCTTTAGTTGCAGAATTACCTGGTAGGATTATTAATTTAATGAAAACTATGATGCCTCCTTTACGAGTGAATTGGGACAAGTTAGCAGCATGCAAGCAAAAGAAAGATGAGAGTGTGTCTGATTTCTTCACAAGGTTTGAAGAGACGTTTATCGATCATAGTGGTCAGGACATGAGTACAGAAGGTGGTCAAAGGTTGTTCGTGGACAAATTTGTCTTTAATTTGCTTCCTGAACTTTCCAATAAGTTAAAGGACTCTGAGAGTTCATGGGCTGTTTCTTTGTCGGCCCAGATATTGGCTACTGCACAATATTATGGGAATAGGGATAAAGATGAGAAGGATAAAGCAGAGAAGAAGACTAAAGATTTAAAGACGAAGGTTCTTTTGCAGCAAGCTTATCCGCCTCGTCAGAATCAGCCTCAGTTTCAGCAACCTCCACAGTTTCAGAGATTGTTACAGAAACCTGAGCCTTATGCTCCGCGATTCTTTCATGGTCCTAATCAGTGTGCTTATTGCAGAGAGGAAGGTCATTTTAAGAATAGTTGCCCGGCTTTGTTACAGCGTGCGAATGGCGTATCTGGTCAGAGAGGTCATGGTGGTTTCCAGCAAGCTCCTAGTGGTAGGGGAGGTGGTGTGTTACCCCAGAATGAGCGTTCCTCTTCTCTTCAGAATTCTGCGAATTATTTTGACAGACAGAATGTTCCGAGTGGTCAGTCTGCACAGTACTATGTTGATGATTATTATGTCGAGAGTGAGAGTGCTGGTTATAATGATAGTTAGGACAGCCATGGGCAAAGAGACAGAGTAGTGTCAGTTCCAGTAGACCAGAGTGGACCTTATGTTGAAGTGACTACATCAGGTGTGGTACAACCTTTTCTTTTGGATACTGGTACGACGAAGAGTTCTATTATGCACTCTAAACTTCCTGGCGCACCTTTGTCTGGCTTGGCCAATGCTTCCGTAGGATTTTCAGGCGCCCCAGTTTGTAACCCGATTTCTAATCCTTTGCCCCTTTCTATTGGCCCTTGTGAATTGGAAGCTCCTCTTATTTTGACGACTGGTTGTAATGAGAATCTGTTGGGTTTGGACTTACTGAAAAGATTGTATGCGACATTACATTGTTCTCCTTCGGGAGTACATCTTACCCTAGGTAAGAAAGTGATTTCTCCGATGTATTTGTCTAAAGATTGTCTTCCACTGGTATTGCGTTCGCTTCCTGATACGCTTTGGGCTACAGGTCCAAATGATGTTGGTCTTTTGCAGATTCCACCGTATGTTGTTACCCTCAAATCGAATGCTAGGCTACCTTGTATCCCACAGTATAAAATATCTAGTGATGGCGAGAGAGCTCTATTAGCGATTGTCTATGATCTGGTTGAGAAGGGTGTAGTTGAGGAAACGAGAGGTAATGTGTGTAATAGTCCGGTTTTGCCTGTCCTTAAGCGTACTGATGCTTCTCAGCCACCTGTGTACCGGTTTGTGATTGACCTTCGAGAGGTAAACAAGATTGTGGTGCCACAGTTTCCTGTTGTTCCAGATATCACTGCTTTGTTGACTCTGATTCCTGCTTCGGCAGCCTGGTTTTCTGTTATCGACCTGAAGAATGCTTTCTTTAGCATTCCGATTGCTGAAGAGAGTAGGGATATTTTTGGCTTCTCTTTAGGAGGACGAAGCTTCCGGTTTAAGAGAGCTCCCCAACGTTATTGTGAAAGTCCCTCCATCTATAGTCAAGCGTTGAAAACTCAGCTTGATGGTTTTGTGTTGCCTGTTGGTGCTACTCTTATTCAGTACTTTGATTATTTGTTGATTACTGCTGATGACGAAGAGATTTGTAAAGAGGCTACTCTTTCTTTGTTACGATATTTGTCTGACCTCCATCATAAAGTGTCTCTTTCCAAGTTACAGTATTGCCGACAGGAAGTAACCTACTTAGGTCATCTCTTGTCGAAGGAGGGAAGAAGGATGACCCCAGAAGGAATTCAAGCGATTGCGCAAATGAGTGTACCATCCACACAGAGAGAAGTGCGTGCTTTCTTAGGTATCACCTCGTATTGTAGACAATGGATCCCTAATTTTTCCCTGCTAGCGAAACCTCTGTTGGCGCTGACTCTTAAAGATACTCCGCATACTCTCCCTTGGTCTGATGAGTGTCAGAAAAGTTTTTCTGAATTACGTGATGCATTGTGTTCAGCTCCGGTATTGGGTACTCCTGACTACAGTAAACCGTTCACGTTGTACGTTCACGAGAGAGAAGGTTGTGCATTGTCAGTGTTGGCTCAACAGTTTGGAGACAAGCAACGCCCATGTGCGTATTTTTCAGCGACGTTAGATCCAGTAGCTAAAGCGTTGCTGAGCTGTTTGAGAGCTACTGCGGCAGCGGCTGTTTCTATCTGACAGTCTGCTGGTTTGGTATTGGATAATGCGTTGATTGTGATGGTCCCACATGCAGTGGATACCTTATTGAACAGGACCAAGACACAGCACCGTACTAGTGCACGTCTTTCAGGTTACGAGTTGACACTTTTAGCTAGTCATGTTCACATTAGAAGATGTAATGTGTTGAATCCAGCTACGTTGTTGCCGATTTCTACAGAGACGGATGCTCAAGAACAGCCTGATTGTTTTCTTCGTACAGAGGAAGAAACGAAAGCTAGGATTGACCTAAAAGATACACCTCTGGAGAATGTCGATGGTACCTTATGGGTAGATGGTTCGTGTTTTAAGCTTCCGAATGGTGAAACGACTGCAGCATATGCTGTCACAACTTTACATACAGTTGTTGAGACAGCACGCATAGCACAGAATTCTGTGCAAGCAGCAGAGTTGATTGCATTGACACGAGCGTGTGTATTGTCAGAGGGAAAGCGAGTGAATGTTTATACTGATAGCCAGTATGCGTTTGGTGTTGCCCATAGTTTTGGACGTTTGTGGAGAGAGAGAGGATTCCTGACTTCCCATGGTACAAAAATTCAGCATGGGCAGTTAGTGAATGAACTTTTGGAATCTCTTACTCTCCCAAAGCAGACTGCAATTGTGAAGTGTAGTGCGCATAAGAAAGTTGTGGACGATGTAGGTCGAGGGAATGCGTTTGCGGATGAAGTTGCGAAGGAAACGGCGAGAGACATGATGAGCCGTATGTATGTGGCAGGTCCTGCAAGATGGGTTGTGCAAAGTGGAATGTGTGAAGACACAATAAAAAGTGTGAAGATGATTCAGGCTGAAGCTACGGAAAAAGAAGTGAGTACATGGAGAGAGAGTACGGGTATGTTGGATTCGACAGGTTGTTGGGTTGAGTTGTCGGAGCACCAGCGATGGTTGTTGCCTGATGCGTATATGCTCCCAGTGGTTACTATGGCTCATGGAATGGCTCACATTAGTTCGAAGGGAATATGCACGTTGTTGGCTCCAGTATGGCAGAATGCTGGAATTCCGAAATGTGCTGAGAATGTTGTGAAGCATTGCATGATGTGTCTGAAGTATAATCCTGGCAAGGGAACTTGTGGTTGTTTGCGCCTTTTCCAGATGGATAGAGTCCTACCCCCTAAAGGATAATACTGCCTTGTCTTCAGCTAAGGTTTTGCTCAAAGAGTATTTCCCTAGATTTGGTTTGCCGAGAATTGTATGGTCAGACAATGGGAGTGAATTTGTGGATCGAGTCTTGAAGAAAGTGTGTATTAGATTAGGGATAAATCAGAAGTTCCACGCTGCGAATCATCCCCAGTCAGCAGGTCTTGTCGAATGCTATAACGGCACATTAAAGCTGAAACTCGCTAAGATTCAAGCGAGCACTGGTCTTACATTGCCGGATGCCTTGCCGTTGGCTCTTTTGTCAACAAGGACAACAGTGCATTCTCGTGTGGGACTTAGCCCATACGAAAATGTTTTTGGTCGTCCAGCGAATGTTTGGGGTGTGCCTCGTCCTAAGAAATACAGTGACCTTGAGTACCCTATGTTGGTCGATTACTTACATCACTTGACTGCTAAATTACGTGTTCTCCACCAACAAGTCTATGACAGTTTGCCGACAGCTACTACAGATCCAGGGCACACGATCCAACCTGGTGATTTTATCTTGACGAAGAATTTTCAGCGATCCAAGAATTTGGAGCCGAGATGGACTGGTCCCTATTTGGTATTGCTGGTCACTAGAACTGCTGTTAGAATAGCTGGTAAAAAGAAGTGGGTGCATGCCACCCATACGAAAAAAGTTCAGTTGCCCTTACCGTAAGATAAGTGGGTGAGGGATGGAATAGCTGACTCCGAGTGTGAAAGGGTTCCTAGATTTGTACCTTTTAGTGATGCACATTTGACATGGACTCAGTCGGAACGCGAGGATGATGATGTTCTGTAAGTTGCAGTGCCTCCGTCTCTGAGACTCGACACTACGAATCCAGAATTCCTCTTTAAGGATCAGACTGTGCCTGGCAAAGAGCGCTACAATCTGAGATCGAAAAGGGACGTTTGAAATGGACAAATAAATCTAAATTGTTTTATTTAGTGAATTACACCTTGTCAGATCAAGAGACTTTTTTACTTTTTCTTTTTCGAGTCACCATCCGAACTCAGCTGCAGGGTCACGGTATAAGTTCTTAAGGGGTGAGCCGCGTATTGACACAAGGTCTGTGGTTTAGGGTCGTTAGTACGATCTTGACGCACACTTAAGTGAAGAAGGAAAATTGCCGTGAGCAGCACGTTAGAGGATGGAGTCTTTTGAATTCAACAAGGGTGTTAAAAGAGTTGATTTCAGAGTGCAAATGTGTATATTGGTTCGTAGCAAATGTTTTTTAATAATGTGTTTTCTTATGCTTTTGAACATTACGTTGGTTTGTGTGGGTTGGATTTTCAATGCATCACAACAGACACTTGCATCTACCTCCCAACCTACTCTTTCTTTCCCTACTGTTTCCCCACATGAGTTTCATACGTTGCCTGAACATGAACAGACACGAAGATTAGAATTTGTGAACAATTTGTTTATACAGATGTTACATCAGCATCAGCTAGTTGTAAATACCACGAATTGTTGGGTTTGTGGTCTTATGCCACATACGACTGATAAGGGAATGCCATATTTGGTTTTGCCTTTTTCGCCTAATGGGTCAGTATGGGCACTCCAGTTAATGTTTATGCGAATGAAGCATCTCCTGTACGTTCTGTCAAAGATAGTGCGAATAATAACGCCTTGATACAGGGAATAGTAGATATGGTCAGAGATATTGATGCATATAATGCTATCCCTAAAGATGAGGTACGAGCATATGTTGGTTGGAACAAGACGAGATATAGCATTAGTCTGACAGAGAAAGAGAGACAGAAAAGGTCTCCTCCTATTTGGATTGTACCCCACCAAGGTCATTTTTGTCTGCAAGGTAATGGTCAGAATCCGAGAGCTCAGCTTGGTAAGAGTATGTGTGTTCACACCTATGTCTATACGTCCCAGAAATCTCCACCATTCGTGCCAGCTAAAGGCACGTATTTTGTTTGTTATGATAGAGCATATACATGGTTGCCTTCTGATTTTTCAAGCACATGTTATGTGGCATTTTTGCTTCCCCCTACATACACAGCTGATTTCAACTACCATAAGACAAGATATGGTAGAGGTGTTATCGATGCGAAAGACACTGCCGCACAAGAAGTTGGAGACTTCTTTAAGGGTTTCCTGCCCTTTTGGGGTCCTATGGCTAATGGTAGGACAATTTGTCAGCTTACGAGAGTGTTCGAGGCCACTATAAATGAGACTGCAGGTGCCCTTAGCAATATTACAGCCGAGCTTCAAGCGGATCGCCTTATGACATTACAGAACCGCTTTGCTTTAGACATTATACTTGCAGATAGAGGTGGAGTATGTAAATTGATCGGGTTTAGTTGCTGCATTTTCATACCAGATAACGCCCCGACAGTGTACCAAGCCATCTTGAGGTTATATAAGTCTGCTGAGTCTATACATGTAGACGAAGGGAACTGGTCATTGATGGGATGGTTTTTGGGAACTGCTGTCCAAATGGGGATGGAAGATTCTGATGTTCCTTGGTATGCATCCAGTGTGGTCCCGCCATTTGTGGCCTTTGTGCTACAATCTGTGTGAGAAGACCCGTCCCGAGAGAAGTGAGAGATAATAAGATGATGTTACAGCAACACCTCGATGACCTGATGAGAATAGATATAGACCTGGATTCAGATTGACGTGAGTTTAGGTCATTGCCTACGTAATGGCAAAAGGAGGGTCTGAGGTTCCGTGGTTATCGGGACCGGACTCCATTTTGTTTGCGTTGTTCATAACGCCATTTTGTGTTGCCCTCACGTAGGCCGTGGAGGTAACCGAACGAACAAAGTTGCATGGGCCTCATTTTTCATGTATGCATTAAACTTGCCCTTTCTGACTTGTGAGTGAACTGCAGGACGCTGACCTCTTCACCTGAAACTGACCCTTCACGAAGCCAATTTCCCTTGGTTTGATTCTTGTCTGAGATTGCCAATCAATGTTCAGGACCTCGTTAACTTTTAGTTTCCTTGCACATATCTTATCCTAATCAGCATCTGAATTGTTTCTTTCCTTACAACTTTTCATTACATGGGTAGTGCTTTGAATTATGGGTTTGTCCGGCTTGTGGAAATTGAATTTGGGACATTCCTAATAATTAACTTTTGGGTTGGGTTACTGTAAATTGGATTTTTGTTAATGTGATACTCAGTTAGAAAATGTGTCCTATTGGTCAGAATTTTGCGCAGTGGGTGTACATTTATAATGAGAATATTGTGTATAAATACTGATGTCTTGCTCTATGAAATTGAACAGTTTCTTGAGTTGTACACCGTGTTGTATTGCTGGGATTACTGTTACTAGCTGCAGCTAATAAATTTGATCTCTGACGCCACCTAGAAGTATTCCGTGTCTCTGTTTGCCAAGACAGGAGAACCCGAAGACTTTGGGCGTGTCCCTGGCGCCGCTGGGTTCTAAAACCCGGTTCTTCCGATGCAGTACCTGCAGGTTCTCTCCAGAGTACTGAATTGTTTCTGTTGACAGGTGTTTCCGATCTAGTACCTGCAGGTTCTCTCCGGGGTACTGAATTGTTTCTGTGGACAGGTGTTTCCGATCCAGTTCCTGCAGGTTCTCTCCAGGGTACTGGAGTGTTTCTGTGGACAAGTGTTTCCGATCCAGTACCAGCAGGTTCTCTCCGGGGTACTGAATTGTTTCTGCGGACAGGTGTTTCCATCCAGTACCTGCAGGTTCTCTCCAGGGTACTGGAGTGTTTCTGTGGACAGGTGTTTCCGATCCAGTACCTGCAGGTTCTCTCCGGGGTACTGAATTGTTTCTGCGGACAGGTGTTTCCATCCAGTACCTGCAGGTTCTCTCCTGGGTACTGGAGTGTTTCTGTGGACAGGTGTTTCCGATCCAGTACCTGCAGGTTCTCTCCAGAGTACTGAATTGTTTCTGCGGACAGGTGCTTCCATACCAGTACTTGCAGGTTCTCTCCAGGGTACTGGAGTGTTTTTGGGGATAGGTGTTTCCGTACCTGCCAGTTCTCCAGCGGATATTCATATGTGTGTGCGTGTGTGTGTGCGTGTGTGTGGTGATGGGTGAGAAGAGGAGATAACTACACAACGCTTCCTGGCCATCGTGTCAGCCTTGGGGGGGCATATCTCCGGTAAAGGGGGGATCCAGCTCAACAGCTAGGGGTCAGTGTCATTCCTGGGGAATTCGGGGGTGGTGGTCGGTCCTCTACAATGCCCCCGCCCCCCTACCCCCCGTGCGGCTGGGGCCGGCTTTGGATGTCAACTGCCCCTCCTCCCCATTTGCTAGATAAATATTGAACTCCCACCTTTGACCCTGGCCCCAGGAGTCCTCGTCCACAGAACAAATTTCTTTTCTGATGAGAAGAAAAGCCTAAAAATGGGACCCCTGACCCGCATACCTCAGCAGACCTCCGAGGGCTCCACAGGCTGATGTCACCCAACTGAGACTGGGCGACTGGGCTGAACACCCTCCCGTCAACACTTGGGCCTGGGGCCTCGTTGCTGGGGCGCGGGTTTACTTAACTCAAGGGCCGCTGGAATTATGTGGCGAGAGAGGACCAAATTATACAGCAGGGTGGACTCAATTATGTGGCAAAAAAAGCAAATTATGCCCCATAGTGCGGCACATTTTATGATAGTTTTACTGAATTGTCATTTTTACACTTGCTAACACTGCCTGGGCATAGATCGTACCTCCTGGGTCACCACGTGTCTCTGGTCATCAACAAGTTGACGGAAGCTCAGCGGAGACAAGGGTTCAGGAGTCTCTTCTACTACTGGGGGACCAAGGATCAGTGGGAGGTCTGAGCCCCCCTCATGGAGCCCAATAACCTACAAGAGGCCTGAGGCCCCTTCATGGAGCCCAAGAACCTACAAGAGGCCTGAGCCCCCCTCATGGAGCCCAAGAATCTACAAGAGGCCTGAGGCCCCCTCATGGAGCCCAAGAACCTACAAGAGGCCGGAGGCCCCCTCATGGAGCCCAAGAACCTACAAGAGGCCGAAGGCCCCCTCATGGAGCCCAAGAACCTACAAGAGGCCTGAGCCCCCCTCATGGAGCCCAAGAATCTACAAGAGGCCTGAGGCCCCCTCATGGAGCCCAAGAACCTACAAGAGGCCGGAGGACCTCATGGAGCACAAGAATCTACAAGAGGCTGGAGGCACCCTCATGGAGCCCAAGAACCTACAAGAGGCCGGAGGCCCCCTCATGGAGCCCAAGAACCTACAAGAACCTACAAGAGGCCGGAGGCCCCCTCATGGAGCCCAAGAATCTACAAGAGGTCTAAGCCCCCCTCATGGAGCCCAAGAATCTACAAGAGGCCGGAGGCCCCCTCATGGAGCCCAAGAATCTACAAGAGGCCTGAGGCCCCCTCATGGAGCCCAAGAATCTACAAGAGGTCTAAGCCCCCCTCATGGAGCCCAAGAATCTACAAGAGGCCGGAGGCTCCATCATAGAGCCCAAGAACCTACAAGAGGCCGGAGGCCCCCTCATGGAGCCCAAGAACCTACAAGAGGCTGGAGGCCCCCTCATGGAGCCCAAGAACCTACAAGAGGCCGAAGGCCCCCTCATGGAGCCCAAGAACCTACAAGAGGCCGGAGGCCCCCTCATGGAGCCCAAGAACCTACAAGAGGTCTGAGCCCCCCTCATGGAGCCCAAGAATCTACAAGAGGCCGGAGGCTCCATCATAGAGCCCAAGAACCTACAAGAGGCCTGAGGCCCCCTCATGGAGCCCAAGAACCTACAAGAGGCCGGAGGACCTCATGGAGCCCAAGAACCTACAAGAGCCAGGAGGCCCCCTCATGGAGCCCAAGACCCTACAAGAGGCCGGAGGCCCCCTCATGGAGCCCAATAATCTACAAGAGGTCTGAGCCACCCTCATGGAGCTCAAGAATCTACAAGAGGCCTGAGGCCCCCTCATGGAGCCCAAGAATCTACAAGAGGCCTGAGGCCCCCTCATGGAGCCCAAGAATCTACAAGAGGTCTGAGCCCCCCTCATGGAGCCCAAGAATCTACAAGAGGCCTGAGGCCCCCTCATGGAGCCCAAGAACCTACAAGAGGCCGGAGGCCCACTCATGGAGCCCAAGAACCTACAAGAGGCCGGAGGCCCCCTCATGGAGCCCAAGAACCTACAAGAGGCTGGAGGCCCCCTCATGGAGCCCAAGAACCTACAAGAGGCTGGAGGCCCCCTCATGGAGCCCAAGAATCTACAAGAGGCCGGAGGCCCCCTCATGGAGCCCAAGAACCTACAAGAGGCCAGAGGCCCCCTCATGGAGCCCAAAAATCTACAAGAGTGTGGTAAATAAATAAATAATACCCTATTTTTGAATGTATAAATGAATAACAGATAGCTCAATAAATAAGAGTCAAGATTCGAGGTAGTAGGAGTTTCGCAGGTTTATTACAGCATAAAGGACAGGAACAGGACAACCTGCATAGGAATAGGATGGCAGGGCCCAGCAGCTGCCGGGGCTGGATCTGGGATGAGCGCGCTAGCATTTAATAACAATACACAAGCATATATAGTAAAACAGTTGCATTACAGTACATATGATAGGCGGAGCAGTGGGTGGAGCAAAGGGTGTGACGCGTAGCAGTCGCGAAAGATAAGGGTGAAAGTGGGTGTAACAGGGCGTATACATAGACATGTGATGCAAACGTAACAGAATATGTCATGAATGGGGCGGAAACCATGGAGGGGGCTACCTGAGGAGCCGGGACCTCTAACCTGATGGTGCGCGCAAACTGGCAATGACGTATCACTAGGAGAAGCTGGGGGCTTCGAACTCTGTGCTAGGAGCAGAGACTGAAGTCTGGAGAGTCAGGGCGACATGTACCTAAGCAGTATCTAGTATCTGATGTTTAGAGAACATGTTGATATAAACTAGAAGTCAGGAGGGGAAAGGCTAACTTGATTCTAAGACTGGACCATGCATTATTCTACATGTAGTGCGTGATGAAGAATACGAAATGACCATTAAATACAGTATTTCTCTTACATGGAGCCGGAAAGGCTAGACAATGACGGAAACTATTGATGCAGTTCAGTAGCTTAGGAATGCAGAGAAGGAGGACTGAACTGATAACTGGAATCATAACATTTTCTTGGCAGACTCAGAGGCAGAGCCAGGCTGAACCGGGCACTGCGAGGCAGGAAGTAAGTGAAGGGTCGAGGATACAGGTGGGGGCTGTATCGCTCCTCAGCGAGGGCTCAGGAGACAGGAGCTGAATCTGGTGTCCAGGCCCTTTTGAGGCCTAGAAACGGGGAGTTTATAATGGAATAATGTGCACACTGAGAAACGTGGCAACGTAGCTTTACATAGGCCTGATATTCGTAGTATTCACGAGGACTGGAAACTGGCATACTAGAGGTGGACACAACTATAATTGCGTCTTGAATCGAACATAGGGAATACATATGCATATTAATCATGCACACATAACATATGATGGATGACACGTAGGGACACAGAACATGGCAAAATTTACTTTTCCACAAGAGGCCGGAGGCCTCCTCATGGAGCCCAAGAATCTACAAGAGGCCGGAGGCCCCCTCATGGAGCCCAAGAATCTACAAGAGGCCTGAGGTATCCCTCATGTAGGCCTGGATCTGTGGGAGCCCTGAGGTACTCCTCATGTAGGCCTGGAACTGCGGGAGGCCTGAGGTACCCCTCATGTAGGCCTGGATCTGATGGAGGCCTGAGGTACTCCTCATGTAGGCCTGGAACTGATGAAGGCCTGAGGTATCCCTCATGTAGGCCTGGATCTGATGGAGGCCTGAGGTATCCCTCATGTAGGCATGGATCTGCGGGAGGCCTGAGGGGCCCCTCATGTAGGCATGCAACTGCGGGAGGCCTGAGGTATCCCTCATGTAGGCATGGAACTGCGGGAGGCCTGACGTACCCCTCATGTAGGCTTGGAACTGCGGGAGGCCTGAGGTATCCCTCATGTAGGCCTGGAACTGCAGGAGGCCTGAGGTATCCCTCATGTAGGCCTGGAACTGCGGGAGGCCTGAGGTACACCTCATGTAGGCCTGGAACTGTGGGAGGCCTGAGGTATCCCTCATATAGGCATGGACTGCAGGAGGCCTGAGGTATTCCTCATGTAGGCATGGAGCTGCAGGATGCCTGAGGGGCCCCTCATATAGGCCTGGAACTGATGGAGGCCTGAAGTATCCCTTATGTAGGCATGGAACTGATGGAGGTCTGAGGTACTCCTCATGTAGGCCTGGAACTGATGGAGGCCTGAGGGGCCCCTCATGTAGGCATGGAACTGTGGGGGCCTGAGGTATCCCTCATGTAGGCCTGGAACTGTGGGAGGCCTGAGGGGCCCCTCATGTAGGCATGGAACTGTGGGGGGCCTGAGGTATCCCTCATGTAGGCCTGGAACTGTGGGAGGCCTGAGGTATCCCTCATTTAGGCATGGAACTGCGGGAGGCCTGAGGTACTCCTCATGTAGGCCTGGAACTGATGGAGGCCTGAGGGGCCCCTCATGTAGGCATGGAACTGTTGGGGGCCTGAGGTATCCCTCATATAGGCCTGGAACTGATGGAGGCCTGAGGTATCCCTTATGTAGGCATGGAACTGATGGAGGTCTGAGGTACTCCTCATGTAGGCCTGGAACTGATGGAGGCCTGAGGGGCCCCTCATGTAGGCATGGAACTGTGGGGGGCCTGAGGTATCCCTCATGTAGGCCTGGAACTGTGGGAGGCCTGAGGTATCCCTCATGTAGGCATTGAACTGCAGGAGGCCTGAGGTCCCCCTCATGTCTGCATGGAACTGCGGGAGGCCTGAGGGGCCCCTCATGTAGGCATGGAACTGTGGGAGGCATGAGGTATCCCTCATGTAGGCATGGATTGCAGGAGGCCTGAGGTATCCCTCATGTAGGCCTGGATCTGATGGAGGCCTGAGGTACCCTCATGTAGGCCTGGATCTGCAGGAGGCCTGCGGTATCCCTCATGTAGGCCTGGATCTGCAGGAGGCCTGAGGTACCCCTTATGTAGGCCTGGAACTGCGGGAGGCCTGAGGTACCCCTTATGTAGGCATGGAACTGATGGAGGTCGGAGGTACTCCTCATGTAGGCCTGGAACTGATGGAGGCCTGAGATACTCCTCATGTAGGCCTCGAACTGATGGAGGCCCGAGGCATCCCTCATGTAGGCCTGGATCTGCAGGCCTGAGGTATCCCTCAAGTAGGCATGGAACTGCGGGAGGCCTGAGGTACCCCTCATGTAGGCCTGGAACTGTGGGAGGCCTGAGGTATCCCTCATGTAGGCCTGAAACTGCAGGAGACCTGAGGTACTCATCATGTAGGAGGCCTGGATCTGATGGAGGTCTGAGGTATCCTTCATGTAGGCCTGGAACTGTGGGAGGCCTGAGGTACCCCTCATGTAGGCTTTGAACTGCAGGAGGCCTGAGGCCCCCTCATGTAGGCCTGGAACTGTGGGAGGCATGAGGTATTCCTCATGTAGGCCTGGAACTACAGGAGGCCTGAGGTATCCCTCATGTAGGCCTGGATCTGATGGAGGCCTGAGGTATCCTTCATGTAGGCCTGGAACTGTGGGAGGCATGAGGTATCCCTCATGTAGGCCTGGAACTGTGGGAGGCATGAGGTATCCCTCATGTAGGCCTGGAACTACAGGGGGCCTGAAGTATCCCTCATGTAGGCCTGGATCTGATGGAGGCCTGAGGTATCCTTCATGTAGGCCTGGAACTGTGGGAGGCCTGAGGTACCCCTCTTGTAGCCATGGAACTGCGGGAGGCCTGAGGCCCCCTCATGTAGGCCTGGAACTGATGGAGGCCTAAGGGGCCCCTCATATAGGCCTGGAACTGCGGGAGGCCTGAGGTATCCCTCATGTAGGCCTGGAACTGCGGGAGGCCTGAGGTATCCCTCATGTAGGCATGGATCTGTGGGAGGCCTGAGGTATCCCTCATGTAGGCCTGGAACTGCGGGAGGCATGAGGTATCCTTCATGTAGGCCGGGATCTGATGGAGGCCTGGGGTACTCCTCATGTAGGCCTGGAACTGCGGGAGGCATGAGGTATCCCTCATATAGGCCTGGATCTGTGGGAGGCCTGAGGTATCCCTCATGTAGGCATGGACTGCAAGAGGCATGAGGTATCCCTCATGTAGGCCTGGAACTGAGGGAGGTCTGAGGGGCCCCTCATGCAGGCCTGGATCTGTGGGAGGCCTGAGGTATCCTTCATGTAGGATTGGATCTGTGGGAGGCCTGAGGTATCCCTCATGTAGGCCTGGAACTGTGGGAGGCCTGAGGTACCCCTCTTGTAGGCCTGGAACTGTGGGAGGCATGAGGTATCCCTCATGTAGGCATGGATCTGCGGGAGGCCTGAGGTACCCCTCATGTAGGCCTGGAACTGTGGGAGGCATGAGGTATCCCTCATGTAGGCCTGGAACTGTGGGAGGCATGAGGTATCCCTCATGTAGGCCTGGAACTGATGGAGGCCTGAGGGGCCCCTCATGTAGGCCTGGAACTGTGGGAGGCATGAGGTATCCCTCATGTAGGCCTGGAACTGTGGGAGGCATGAGGTATCCCTCATGTAGGCCTGGAACTACAGGGGGCCTGAAGTATCCCTCATGTAGGCCTGGATCTGATGGAGGCCTGAGGTATCCTTCATGTAGGCCTGGAACTGTGGGAGGCCTGAGGTACCCCTCTTGTAGCCATGGAACTGCGGGAGGCCTGAGGCCCCCTCATGTAGGCCTGGAACTGATGGAGGCCTGAGGGGCCCCTCATATAGGCCTGGAACTGCGGGAGGCCTGAGGTATCCCTCATATAGGCCTGGAACTGCGGGAGGCCAGAGGGGCCCCTCATGTAGGCATGGAACTGCGGGAGGCCTGAGGTATCCCTCATGTAGGCCTGGAACTGCGGGAGGCCTGAGGTATCCCTCATGTAGGCATGGATCTGTGGGAGGCCTGAGGTATCCCTCATGTAGGCCTGGAACTGCGGGAGGCATGAGGTATCCTTCATGTAGGCCGGGATCTGATGGAGGCCTGGGGTACTCCTCATGTAGGCCTGGAACTGCGGGAGGCATGAGGTATCCCTCATATAGGCCTGGATCTGTGGGAGGCCTGAGGTATCCCTCATGTAGGCATGGACTGCAAGAGGCATGAGGTATCCCTCATGTAGGCCTGGAACTGAGGGAGGTCTGAGGGGCCCCTCATGCAGGCCTGGATCTGTGGGAGGCCTGAGGTATCCTTCATGTAGGATTGGATCTGTGGGAGGCCTGAGGTATCCCTCATGTAGGCCTGAAACTGTGGGAGTGAGGTTCCGTGAATTCTGAACCTGGGTCCTAAAGGTCGTGGTTCTGTTACGATTTTGGTAACAGCGAACCGTAAACAGTGAGCTCAGCAAGCATGAATGTTTCCGTCATGTTACACCGATGGATTCACTGTGTATTTGAAGATTTCGTTCTGAATCCTTGGGTTCCATTTTGTGCATGGCAGCAATTTTGTAGTTGCCCTCACATAGGCTGATGACTTTAGCTGACTTTTGAATGACCTGAGTGAACTGACCCTGTTGCCTGAAGCTGACCTTGTTAGACCAGTTCCTTGCCCTTTAGCTGATCAAGATAGAGATCAAAGAGCAGGACATTGCTGAGTTTATGGTACATGCACACACCCTTCTATCTTGCTTCTCATCTGTTTCTGTTCCTTCTTTTTATGACCTGTTTACGATATGGGTTGTGGTCTTTTATTATGGGTTTGTTCAGCTTGTGTAAGAAGGAATATTGGGTTTTTTGCATGCTTGCAAAAGCTAGGACTGACCCTTACTTTTGTGCTGAGTCATGTAACCCTAAAACATATAAAAGGCCTCTGTCTTCTGTATTCCTCAGACTACCTCATTCAGTTGCTACGGCTTCTGTGTGACGTGGCCTCACTTATTAAATTTAATAAAGATGTCTTTTCATATTTTCAGCTTCTGTGCCAAGTTCTTTTTTATTAGTAAGTATTCCCTGAGAATGAAGATTTTCATTTCTTCAAATGGCGCAGCCAACGCGGGGCTCATCAGAGAAGTGGCTTTCTGTGGGAGTGATCTTGTCAGGAGACTGAAATCTACTGAGGAGGACAGAGCAGGATTCTACTAAGAAGGTACTCTGTGCACAGGGATTCTGGAGATTCTTCATCTCTGCAGCCCAGTATATTTCTGATCTTCCTGATTTTGATCCTCCACATGATGTCACTCCTGACTGAGAACCTTTTTGGCGTGAGTATTCTAAAAAGACCGTTAGGTCATGTAGAACTTGACAGTTAGAATTTGGATAACCTTTTGATTAGTAAAAGTAAGAGTTAAGTATAAGTGGGTCGCTCCCAATCCTTTGTTCTTTGGTTCTTTGGTTTTGATTGGTTCTTAGTTTGTTTGGTCCTTAGTTCTATTTGAAGATTGCAATTTTCAAAAACCGAGGGTCTTGTATATTTACGAGTGTATCGATAGAGATAGCCCCTTGAAGTTTGAAGCTAGATTAGTGAGCTATAAGATGCCTGATCTTAGCAAATTTGGAGCTTTGTGTTGGCCAACTTTGTATACGTTTGTATTAGCCGGTTTCCCCTACAGGGAATATCTAAATAGGTTTAGATTTAAAAACATATTTCTTCCTTGGTGATTTTGTATCCCCAGGGAATTAAAATATGACATAATACAAAACAAGGATCCTTTGTTCTACGCAGTTTTATGAACAAAGATATGCAGAACGATTTTGTGTGGTGTTCTGCTAGCCAAAGCTAGTGAATTGAGTGTATTTTCGGTTCTTGGACATACATCAGTCTGTTGGGCTGTTTTTGCAGTCTTTTGAAACACAATTGAGAAGCGTTTCTTGTAAATATGACTTACAACTAGTATTTACAAATGGTTTGGTTTAAGTACAGTCTGTGGGCTGTCCTTGGTTTCTGTCCTGAGTATTGATTTGCGGGTTAAATGTGTGTTTAAATGTCTATGTGGGTTTCCCATTAGTGCAATTTCTGTAAGTACATAGCGATGGCGCTATTCACGAGATGCATGGCTAAAAGTGCGCTGTATTGTGTTCCTGAGTGTTTTGACCCCTTTCTGTTTATGTCTGAAATGAGCTCAATGTCTGTTCGTGGTTTTTCTTGATGTTTTCAGTCTATTAAGCAACATTTTGTAAGCATATTCTTGGGACTGTTGCTGAATAAAATTGTCCTTTTTAGAAAGAAAAAAATGGTGCAAAAATGTTGTCATGTTTCAAGTTAGGCGTCTGTGTTTTTCGGCTTATAAATGAATGCGTCTAAAAATGATAGGCAAGGGATGCAGGTTGCTTTTATATGTGGAATTATCAAAAATAATTAGGTTTATTAAAAATAATTATTAAATTATGAAAAATAATTATTTAAAATAAGAGCTACAAAATTCGTTTTTTACTATTCATGAAGCTTAATGGTCATACTATGACATCCTAGCATTAAAATTTAATTTAAGTTGTGCTATACCGCATAATGAAAACATTAGCATATTGAATTTCACTTAGCGCAGGTGTAAAAAACTAATTTTTCTAAAGATTTACATGGGATATGTCTGATTAAAAATCTCTGTAATTTGTAAAGAACATTCTGAGGATGATTAATATGTAACATAATTATAGGATATTTATTTTTAAGTGCCCCTAATATCAAAGTCGAATTTGGGTATTTTTGCCATTTAAAATAGCTTTAAAGTGCTTTAGGCTTCAGTAAATGCATACATTTAGGTATAATACAAATTTGCAGGTTGTCCCCATTTGGGTTTACTTTTAAATGGCCCAATGAGATCCAATTAAAGTTGCTGAAATGAGTACCATTGCAACAAGCATTTGTTCTAAAAACTGGTATGTGTGTTATTAGGTTTTGTGAATCATTTACAGTAAATGTAGAAGGCCTTTTGCCTTTGTCAGCCTCAGAATGAGCAGAGAGTGGGGGCTAGAAGAAGCTGTGGGCTAGGAGAACAGGCTGCTCAAGTTGCACTAAGATGCTATCTTTTAGTTTTCCTGTAAACAATGGAAGGAAGCTGTCATGTTGAAATTTGCGACCTTTTAAATTAGGGCTTGGTCTCTGTGAAATGCAGAATGACCTTGCTAAACAGGCCTCTAAAAGGAAGGGTTTCTGGTTTCTCCACAAAATTAAAGAACTTAATTCCAAAGGGAAAAATATGAAAAAGGTTTCTTTGAAAGTCCCAACACATGCTAAATGCTCTGCAGAAATTATATATTTTTTTTTCTGCTCTAAAAAATAATGTCCGCTAGTTGCTTTTATTTGACCGAAAATGAGGCATTTCATTAAGTTTTAGACAGAAAATAAGAGGAAGCTCTTTATTCAAATGTTAAAGGCTACATGCCCAAGTGAGAACGAATTGTGGGGCAAGGCTAACATGGAGTGTCAGTGAAAGAATTGTACTTTTGGAAAGTTAAAAGGGCTTCATGTTGCAAGGTGACTGACAAGATGGTAACAGTTAAGTAATGGAATTTTTTTTGTGTCTGTTCATATGTATTATGTTTTGTCTTCTGATTAAAAGTTATAATTGATGTCTGTTTGTTAAGAGAAATGTCTCTCTTTTGTGTGTTGTGTATTTTTTTGCTTGCTTCTGCTCACAGATCATCCATGGATTGCTCTGGGGGATTTTAAGGCTGACAAGACACGTGAGTTTGGTTGGTTGAAATGAGATGTGGTTTTTGCGTAACTCCTTTGGAAAGAAATGTTCATGCATTTTTCATATTTGTGTATTTGGTTCTATCATGAATTGTTCTTGCTGGTTCTGTGTGTCTGAAAGTTGTATTTGACAGCAGATATCCACTAATTGGTGATCTACTGTCAAAAAGGAGGGTAAGGATTTTAAACCTGACACGGTATTATGCGTCACCACTCATTTATATATGATATTGTTTTACAGCGAGTATATCTGATGGCTTGACATGTCCGTTTTGTGCGTCTTTTTTTTGCATGTTTTATGTTTTATGTTGCTGCTTATGATACTATTACAAGTTTACCTGTGTTGTGAAGGGATATACATGACGATGTGTATCCTGCAAAACAGTTGGGTAGATTTGCTTTGACACTAAATTTCACAGAAAGACAGACAACACTTCATCAGTGTATGTCAAATTTGGCTTTAATGGTATTTGAAGGAAAATAAAAAAAGATATACAGGAAACAATGTTTCACCTACAGTCACATTACTGCCCCCTTTCCTGTAAGGAACAGGCAGCCCTAAAATTATGTATCCTGATTGGACGTAAGGATAAATTATAGATTTGTGACTCTTGTACATGGTGACCTAATTTCTATATTACAGTAGTCAGTTTTATTCTGCCTCCTAAGTAGTATATGGCTTTGTACCATAAAGGAAACCAGGTTTCATTTTTCCCTGAAGAAGGAACTGGAACATTAGCAGAGGTTACCGTATATGGTTTAGCGGCCAGCGGTAGAGCCAACCTTTGTAAACTATTGTGATTTTTTTTTGTGTATCACCCATACTCTTGGTATTGTGTCACATGCCTGACTATCACCCAAGCGCATCGTGCCTAGTTATTGGGTATTTTAGCTGTGTCCTAGTCCCATTTCTCTTTTCCGTATTCCTTTCACCAGTCAGCTTTTATTATTATTAGTGTATTGTTCAGGTTCACACTTTCAGATTGCAGTAATGTACCATGGACCCCCATCTTATGTATAATTCCCTTTTGCATAACCAGACTGTTTTCCCTGATAATCTGAATTATGTGATCTCTCTTTTGAGGTGTTATAGATAAGGAATTTAGGAACACCTATATGTAATCATTGAGATAAAATGTGTTTACCCCATTAGACGATGCCACTATGTGTGAGGACATCCATTCAGATAGAATTCCCATGTCGCTATCTACCCTTAGATGGTGAAGGATATGCTCTCACACGGAAACCCAATTGAAGAGCCTAGAGGCACTGTTTTGCCTACTGCCTTTGTTTTTGTATTGCCTTTGAGAATGACAGTGTATTTCAACGCAGAATTGTCCCATGGCATATGGCCACTCCTTTGAAGATTGCAGGCCCCCTGTTGTCAGTCCTTTTGTTATACAATGAACTGTTTAAAGCATCACACTTGCTCCATCAGACGGCATTGGACATCACAGAACCAGAATTTCAGTGCAAAAGAGCGCCTGTCATGTGCTGGTTAACCTCTGACAGTGTGCAGTCCCTTGAGCCCCTTGGCCTGAGTTTTGGCCACGCACCCCCCTTTTTCCTTTGCTTCAACGGAAGTGCAGTGCACCGGAGGATCCAAAATTGGCAAAAAGCACTCCATTCTGGTGCCCATGAAAGAGCAGCCCGAGCATCCTCTGACACTGAATAAAGAGTGTTGGAGCCTGAAAGTGTTGCTGAGAGTGACAGTCTGTTGCTCTTTCCCGATTAATAGTACTTGGGTCTGCATGAGATGATCTGTGCCCTTGATCAATGGAGAGCACACTATCTGTAGTGCCTGCCGCAGAGAAGAGATATTGGTGCACTGCCTTGAGACATTGAGACTTTCGAATGAGCTATGAGTGTTTGCAAGGGGGGCACTCCAACGGATACTGAGAAGCACCATTTACATGAAAGGCCTGAATGAGGAGGCCCATGCGAAAGAAAACAACAAAAGAAGATTTGATGAACAATAGAAGCCTGCCAGAGAGGCTTTTTGAACGGACTCTGGGCATAGTTGGTTTCACAAGTGGTTTCCGTGCGATTGCATATAATAGGTGTTAGGAGACTAGTTTTTGCTGTTTTGCTGGCATTGTTTTAAAGAAGTATTCTGTTGAGTAAAAGCAGAATAAAGTCCATTCTCTGTGGAAGAGTATCCCTTTTCATCTGAGAGCATTAATAAGGATCACCACTGTTTCACCTGAACATATGATAAATTACTGAAATGCATAGGAGCCCTAAAAATGTTACTAGATGATTTTAGGATTTACTTTTTGCTTAGGGTTGTGAAAAATTATAATTTCGTTTATAATAGTGGTCACTACTTTCTCCTGTTGTCTATATGTTCTTAACAACGTGTTTTCTAGTGTTTTTAAACATGACATTGTCTTTTATGGGTGGGATTGTTTTTTTTTACTCAATTGACTTCTGCACCCACTTCCCAACCTATGTCTTTTCCTACTACTGCTTCTTTGCATTCTTTTCACACTTTTGCTTAACATGAGCAGGTTAGAAGATCAGAATTCGTAAACAATTCTTTTGTACAGCTTCTGCATCAACACCAGTTAGTAGTGAACATCAGTAATTGTTGGGTGTGTGGTCTTATGCCACATACTACAGATAGAGGTATTCCCTATTTGGTCCTGCCATATGCGGCCTTTGTGCTACTACGTGTGTAAGGAGACCTGTCCCAAGAGAGTTGCTAAGTAATAGGATTATGCTCCAGCAACATCTTGATGATCTGATGAATATAGACCTGGATTCAGGTTGACGTGAGTTTAGGTTATTGCCTATGTGAGGGCAAAAGGAGGGTCTGAGGTTCCGTGAATTCTGAACCTGGGTCATAAAGGTCGTGGTTCTGTTACGATTTTGGTAACAGCGAACCGTAAACAGTGAGCTCACCAAGCATGAGTGTTTCCGTCATGTTACACCGATGGATTCACTGTGTATTTGAAGATTTCGTTCTGAATCCTTGGGTTCCATTTTGTGCATGGCAGCCATTTTGTAGTTGCCCTCACATAGGCTGATGACTTTAGCTGACTTTTGAATGACCTGAGTGAACTGACCCTGTTGCCTGAAGCTGACCTTGTTAGACCAGTTCCTTGCCCTTTAGCTGATCAAGATAGAGATCAAAGAGCAGGACATTGCTGAGTTTATGGTACCATTATCATTGATAACAACGGGGTAGACCCAAAAGATCAATAGGACCTGGGTAACTGTATATATGTATGAAAAAAGTGGTCCTAGATACACAATTTAAGCACAATTAATGATATGAATATTATTTCTTCACAATCAAAAAACAAAATCAGACTAAATCTGAACATACAAACACAAGGAGATGTATTATTGGCTTAATTCAGCTCAAAATTACCTTGAACTTCTTTTCCTTCACTTGAGCACCAACTTTGTTTCCTTCCTTTCTTTCTTTGCTGAAATTTTATGAATTTGTAAATAAATTGCAGTAGAAATTGTCATATACATTGTTGTGTTGGGTTCTTCTGTTTTCTTGAGCTGAATTAAGCCAATAATACATCTCCTTGTGTTTGTATGTTCAGATTTAGTCTGTTTTTTGAGTTTATGGTACAACAAACAGAAAGGAGTTAGGTCCTTAGCGGGGCTGAGGGAGGGCTGGACCCTATATATTGCGAACCGACAAAATGTGCCCCCTCACTCAATCACTTGAATATTATTTCAGGACCAAATAAACATGAACATTAAATCTGGTCCAGTATCTTTATTTATACCTTTTATGACTGATTATTTCAAAAAATATTTCATATGGCAACAGGAGAATACAACATACACAATTATTTACAAATAAAGATAAACTAAATTGACACAATACTACTAACACACTCTGTGAAAAATATTTAAATGTGACATCCCAATGACAATACAATACTAAACTATAACCATCATCACTAAACAATTTCATACAGCCAAATCAAAAATTCAGACGAATCAGAAAACATGGAAAGAGCCAATTCAATACAAGAGAAAAAGCGTGAGGCAGGTATAATTCATAATACACAATTAATGTATATCATTAACTCTTGCTGGATTGCCGACGCGTTTCAAGTTTGGGCGTGAAGTTTCCAAACTATCATCAGGGCTCTTGTGATTTTTCGGTTGGAATGTAAAAAAAACGTGTTTAAATACAACCAAATGGCCTCTTCTGAAAGAAGAACCGTTTGAATGGGGTTAAAAGTACCTGAACGTTAGTGAACGGTTGGCCTGTGTGGGTTTCTATAACTGGACCAAATCCTTTATTCAGGACACAACCAGGATAATTTCAGTGGCAGCACCAACCTGGGAAAAGAGGTGTTGCCTTTATTCAACATGAGGTCCCTTAGGAATAGAATATCATCCTGCATTCTCTTTCCAACACAATAATAATATTGAAAAGCATATTGTCATACCTTTAGTGGTTCAAATTTGTAGCCACAAAAAGGGAGGGGGGATTTTCTGGGAGGCAGAGGATTATCTCTTCTTTTGATCCTGCATGGGGAATATGTACCCATTTAACATAAATACAAATGCGTAAAAGTGTCTTTTTCTTAAAGCAAAAACGAAAAATCGTGTTATCATACCTTTCACGATTTTCTGATATGAGGCGGCAGGAATTTCTACCCTGTATCTGTAAAAGCAATGGACTGAATCAATGCGCGCTTTTAGTTTTTGTCA
Source organism: Lissotriton helveticus (assembly GCF_964261635.1). Lineage (NCBI taxonomy): Eukaryota > Metazoa > Chordata > Amphibia > Caudata > Salamandridae > Lissotriton > Lissotriton helveticus. Next base: position 18,306,392 of record NC_136065.1, read on the forward strand.
AAGCTACACATAACGTTATGGCATAATTCATGACCTTTTAGGTGTGCCAGACAGGAATGTACCTTTATTTGTTGTTATTATCCGCTCGCCGCGCTTCCAATCAAAGGACCCCAGCCGGGGCACTCGCGGAGCACAGTGACTCGATTCCGCTCTGTATTCAACAGTCACGTACCGTCGTGATCTGTAAAGACGCGCGGGGGATTAGTATGTGAATTGCCGGCCCGCAGCAGTCTCTTGGCGGATAAATCGACCTCCCAAGTAACGCTTACCTCCAACCTCTGTACACAAATTGGAACCGGCGCTTCTCACTCGCTGCTAGCTACAAGTGGCGGCGGCCATTTTTACATTCTTAAAGTAACACCGCAGCAGCGCCCTTCTGGGTCCAAGGTGCATTCTGGGATTTGCGGTGCAAAGCCCATTCTAATGAACTGGGGTCAGTCCGGGGTGGATTTTATGGCACACAAAAAGTGAATTCAGTCTATACAGTACTGCAAGGTACCTCATTTTGTGGCAAACACCAAATGAATTTAGTCTGTATAATGCTAAAAGGTACATGATTTTCCAATGTTGTTATTCATGAAGGGAGCAAGAACGTGACAACGCTGCAGTGTGACACAAAGTCTCAGATTCTTGACAGTTCAGACATGTTGTTGAGGCCAGTCATGATGCAATTAAATTTCAAAATTAGATATGCTTCTTTTGTCAGTAACATTTTATCAATGTCAGCAGGACGCTGTACGTGACTCATGGTGTGTAAAACAGTCCACTTGAAATCATTTTCGTTGTGGGACATTTCGATGAAATGTTCTACCACTGGGGCTGTTAGTATTCTTTTTTTGATTCTTGATCGGTGCTGTCCCATTCGAAGATTTACCTGCTGGTTTGTTTTCCCTATATATAGCCTTGGGCAGGGGCAGATGAGGGCGTAAACCACATTTTTGGTTTTACAATTTGAAAAACCTGGATGTTTCCATTTTGTTCCTTGATGCTCAAATTCGTTTATGGTACATGCACACACCCTTCTATCTTGCTTCTCATCTGTTTCTGTTCCTTCTTTTTATGACCTGTTTACGATATGGGTTGTGGTCTTTTATTATGGGTTTGTTCAGCTTGTGTAAGAAGGAATGTTGGTTTTTTTGTATGCTTGCAAAAGTTAGGACTGACCCTTACTTTTGTGCTGAGTCATGTAACCCTAAAACATATAAAAGGCCTCTGTCCTCTGTATTCCTCAGACTACCTCATTCAGTTGCTACGGCTTCTGTGTGACGTGGCCTCACTTATTAAATTTAATAAAGATGTCTTTTCATATTTTCAGCTTCTGTGCCAAGTTCTTTTTTATTAGTAAGTATTCCCTGAGAATGAAGATTTTCATTTCTTCAGGAGGCCTGAGGTATTCTTCATGTAGGCCTGGAACTGCGGGAGGCCTGAGGGGCCCCTCATGTAGGCCTGGCTCTGATGGAGGCCTGAGGGGCCCCTCATGTAGGCCTGGCTCTGATGGAGGCCTGAGGAGCCCCTCATGTAGGCCTGGCTCTGATGGAGGCCTGAGGGGCCCCTCATGTAGGCCTGGCTCTGATGGAGGCCTGAGGAGCCCCTCATGTAGGCCTGGCTCTGATGGAGGCCTGAGGTATCCCTCATGTAGGCCTGGAACTGCGGGAGGCCTGAGGGGCCCCTCATGTAGGCCTGGAACTGCGGGAGGCCTGAGGGGCCCCTCATGTAGGCCTGGCTCTGATGGAGGCCTGAGGGGCCCCTCATGTAGGCCTGGCTCTGATGGAGGTCTGAGGTATCCCTCATGTAGGCATGGAACTGCTGGAGGTCTGAGGAGCCCCTCATGTAGGCCTGGAACTGCGGGAGGCCTGAGGTATCCCTCATGTAGGCCTGGATCTGATGGAGGCCTGAGGTACCCTCATGTAGGCCTGGATCTGCAGGAGGCCTGAGGTACCCCTTATGTAGGCCTGGAACTGCGGGAGGCCTGAGGTACCCCTTATGTAGGCATGGAACTGCGGGAGGCCTGAGGTATCCCTCATGTAGGCCTGGATCTGATGGAGGCCTGAGGTACCCTCATGTAGGCCTGGATCTGCAGGAGGCCTGAGGTATCCCTCATGTAGGCCTGGATCTGCAGGAGGCCTGAGGTACCCCTCATGTAGGCCTGGATCTGCAGGAGGCCTGCGGTATCCCTCATGTAGGCCTGGAACTGCGGGAGGCCTGAGGTACCCCTCTTGTAGCCATGGAACTGCGGGAGGCCTGAGGGGCCCCTCATGTAGGCCTGGAACTGAGGGAGGTCCGAGGGGCCCCTCATGTGGGCCTGGAACTGCGGGAGGCCTGAGGGGCCCCTCATGTAGGCCTGGCTCTGATGGAGGCCTGAGGGGCCCCTCATGTAGGCCTGGAACTGCGGGAGGCCTGAGGGGCCCCTCATGTAGGCCTGGCTCTGATGGAGGCCTGAGGGGCCCCTCATGTAGGCCTGGCTCTGATGGAGGCCTGAGGTATCCCTCATGTAGGCATGGAACTGCTGGAGGTCTGAGGGGCCCCTCATGTAGGCCTGGAACTGCTGGAGGTCTGAGGGGCCCCTCATGTAGGCCTGGAACTGCTGGAGGTCTGAGGGGCCCCTCATGTGGGCCTGGATTAATTTTTTTATTTTATTTATTTATGCGTTTTTATATAGCGCAGACTTTACCCGAAGGCGTCAGGGCGCTTCACAATAGGAAAAGAAAATTTACAAATGAACAAATTACAATAGCAGACGATAAGTTACATGAGGTAAAAGTGACAATTGTGAGCAAACAAAATACATGAGGTAGCAAACAGTGCATTACAGGAGGACAGAGTGACAAGTGTGCAGGTTACAAGTAAAAACAAAGTACAATTAGATGTAATATACTGCAATATATGCTAGACACTCAGGCACAAGAACAAACGTTTCGTAGGCAATGGTGGCACTTGTGCAAGTATCAAAAGCAAACAAAATGTGAGAGGTGGGAAACAGTGTGGTACAAGAGAAAAGTGACGTGTGCATGTTACAAAAGAGTACCAAACACTGGTACAGGGATAATACTGCAATAAATGGCATACACTCCAACCACACGAACACACTGGGAAGGCACTTCCATTGTCATTGAGAATAGAGTTTTCAGTAATGGGAGGTCTTCCTTCAGATAATAGAGAGGGCGTGAATTAGATTTGGAAGTGTTTTGAAGGAGGAGAACTTTGAGGTCAGTTTTGAAGGCCTGGGGGGAGGCGGTGGTCCGGAGCTGAGGCGGAAGTGAGTTCTAGATTCTCACCGCGTTGCCTGAAAAGGATTGGGCCATCGATCTTTCCTTCTTGAAAGTGGGAGGTTCAAGCAGTAGATTTTCCGCATTACGTGATGGTCTAGAGCCTCCAGGGAGTTTCAGTTTATTCGCCAGGTAGCGAGGAAAGGAGGAGTGCAAGGCTTTGTGGGTGATACAAGCAGTCTTGTAGATAGCTCTAGCCTCGATGGGAAGCCAGCGGAGGGTGGATAACAACGGTGTGATGTAGTCGCTTCTTTTGGCCCCATAAATGAAACGAGCTGCTGAATGGAGAACAGATCTAAGGGGGGAAGAGTGGGATTTGGGGAGGCCAGTAAGATGAGAATTGCAGTAGTCTAGTCTGGAGAGGACCAGCGATTGGACCAGGGTTTTAAGGTCCTGCTCCGGGAAAAAGCAACAAATTCCCCAAAGAAGGCACAGTTGGTATCGAGCAGACTTTGCAATGGAATTGATGTGGGAGATTAGATTGAGTTTTTTGTCGAGTATGACACCAAGGGATTTTGCGCTGTCGACAATGATGGGTTTATTGTTAAGTAGATTCATCTGATCCATCCATGATTGAACCGAGGGAGGAGAGAGTGAGGAGGAGAGGAGGAGGAATTCAGTTTTGGAGGGATTCAGAATCAGTTGATGAGGTGACATCCAGTTTTGAATGGAGTCGAGAGTAGAGCTTAGGATGGAGAGATCGTGAGTGGAGGCAACCTTGAGGTAGATTTGAGTTTCGTCTGCATAGAGATGATAATGGATCCCGGATTTACTTAGGAGATTTCCCAGTGGTTCTAAATAGAGATTGAACAACGTGGGTGCAAGTATAGAGCCTTGAGGAACACCTTGACCTACCGCCACAGGAGATTAAAGACTGATCGCTATTTTAAACATTTGGGATCTATCAGAGAGGAAGGAAGCAAACCATTTAAGCACAGTGCCCTCCAAGCCCATTCTCTGTTGAAGAGTGTTGAGGAGGGTGTTGTGATTGACAGTGTCAAAGGCTGCAGAAAGGTCAAGGAGAATTAGAAGACAAGACCCCCCCGAACCCCGAAACGAGTATCAACCACTTGCAACAGGGCTGTTTCAGTGCTGCAGTTTTGGATGAAGCCGGACTGGAAATTGTCAAGAAGATCATTGTCCTTGATATGACGAGAGAGTTGTTTCGCTACACATCTTTCTGTGATCTTCGCAAGAAAGGGTAGGTTGGTGATGGGGCGGAAGTTGTTGAGGTCATTCGCATCAGCAGTGGGTTTTTTAAGCAGAGGGGTGACCTGCCCAGTTTTGAAGGGAACAGGAAGAGAGCCTTGCCAGAGGGAGAGGTTGATCAGAGTGGTCCAATAGGAAAGGGAAAGGGTATAGAAGTCAATGGCAATGGCACTAGGGATGGGGTCAAGAGAATGGTTGGAGGGCTTTGTTTCGCGGATGCACTTGAGGAGGACATCTTCAGAGATGGGGTCGAAGTTCTGCCAAATGGCTGTGGATTTGCATTGAGCGTCCAGGAATAAATGTCCAAATGCGACGGTCTGATCAGGGTCCCGGTCCTACGGTCTGACTCACGGATAATTTCTCAGGGACAACAGAGCATGGTGACTTGGCGGAAGAGTCTGTGTGTTTGATAATGTGTGACAGGGAGTGAGGGAAGTGTTTATGAGGAATTACATGGTCTAAACATTAATGGGTGGCCAGTCACAGTACCTCTTTATTAGGAATCATTGAGGACTGCAGTCTGGCCCTCAGACACCAGGGGTCGCTGTGGTTGAGTGGTTGAGTGAGTGGTGACACCTGGTGGCCAGTCAGAGTATCTCATGATTGGTAATTGTAGGGGCCTGCAGTTTGGCCCCCAGACACCAGGGGTCGCTGTGGTTGAGTGAGCGGTGACACCTGGTGGCCAGTCAGAGTATCTCATGATTGGTGACCCCAGGAGCCTGCAGTTTGGCCCCCAGACACCAGGGGTCGCTGTGGTTGAGTGAGTGGTGACACCTGGTGGCCAGTCAGAGTATCTCATGATTGGTAATTGTAGGGGCCTGCAGTTTGGCCCCCAGACACAAGGGGTCGCTGTGGTTGAGTGAGTGGTGACACCTGGTGGCCAGTCAGAGTATCTCATGATTGGTAATTGTAGGGGCCTGCAGTTTGGCCCCCAGACACAAGGGGTCGCTGTGGTTCAGTGAGTGGTGACACTTGGTGGTCAGTCACAGTATCTCAAGATTGGTGACCCCAGGGGTCTGCAGTTTGGCCCCCAGACACCAGGGGTCGCTGTGGTTGAGTGAGCGGTGACACCTGGTGGCCAGTCAGAGTATCTCATGATTGGTGACCCCAGAGGCCTGCAGGTTGGCCCCGCAAACCACTTCTGGACATTCCTCTTTATTCTACTCGTTTCTCACTAGGGGGCGCTGCACTAAAGATAAATGTCGGAATTAAATGTCGGAATTTGTAAAGCGCACAGCTACCTCCACCGGAGGTGTCCCGGCGCTGTCTGTATACCGCTTAGGAACCCTTCCTGGCTTTCCTGGGAAATGTCCACTCCTGGGCACCCCCCAGGTGCAGCCAGGCATCCCAGCGCTGTTGGGGCCGTTGTGGAGACTAAGCAAGCTATTGCCCAGAGTTGCAGCGTGGGACCCATGATCAGAACAGGCACTGAGGCGAGAATATCCAGTCAGGGGAATTAATGAGCCGGAGACCCGCCGAGGCGGGAATCGAACCCTGGTCCCGGGCCAGAGCTCTGCAGCAAGGTCTGCCTGCTCTAACCATTGAGCCACACTTCTCCAAAGATGTTGGAGCTGCGACCAGTATATTGTTTGTCATCTTAAGGACTACTTTGGCTGCGGCTTACTGAGGCTAAGAGGGAAAGAGCACCTAATTGTAAGGGACATGAACCCTCAGGCCTCAGGGGCCCCGGGCCTTGGGGGACCCAGGTCTTAGGGTCTGGAAAACTGGACAACGTCAATTTACGAGTCTGTGGAGGCCACTGTCCTTGGCGGTGGGGGGGGGGGCTACAGGGCTGTTCCCAATAGACAGACAGTGGGGAGGGCGATGAAACTACCTGTGGATGAAACGTGTGCCTTTACCATCTTGACCGATGTAATTAAGGGTGTGGCTTAATCTGTGCTGCTCTGGGGGGGTGCTGTCATCTGAAGAACAATAAGGGGCAGATTTATGAGGCCCTTGCGCCACGTTTACGCCGCTGTTGCGTCACGCAAGGCGGCGTAAACGTGGCGCATCCCTACGAACAATTTACAACGTGACGCATCTAGGCAGATGCGTCACGTTGTGAAGCCCTGCGCCGCTTGTGGGCGTTCCGGCTCAGGGTGGGCGTTCCGGGGCAGGTGCGCCTCGCAAAAGTGGCTGAGTGAAATCTATAAGATTTCACTCAGTCACTTTCAGGCCAATGCTGCGTCAAAAGCCTGCGCCTGCTTGAAGCAGGCGTAGGTCTTGACGCAGCATTGTTAAGATGGGGCACCCCCGAGCCTTGCTGGAGCTGCGTCACGCTTGCGACGCAACTCCAGCAATGCGCCACCTTAACGGCACAGATGCGTCACGCATCTGTGCCGTTTTTGCCCCATGGTGCGCCGCATTGTAAATGCGGCGCATCATGGGTGGCGGAGCTGTGGCGCACTGTGGCGCACATTAACTGGCGCATCCCTGGGGATGCGCCAGTTAACATAAATCTGCCCCTAACTGTTTCTGGTATAAACCTGTTTATGACATGTTATTAAAATCAATTAAAATATTTTACTAAAAAATGTGTGTCCTATGATCCAAAGTCACATCCTCAACTGTCTCCAGCACTGAGGGCTCTGGGATGGAAATGTGTTTGAAGAGGTCTGTTTGGGGTGCAAAACCTTTTTTTACATCATTCACTAAATGGACTCTGAAAAAAGACAATTTGCCTGTCTGTGATTTAGACATAGATATATGTGAATGTTGAAAAGTGTACCTTTCTAATAAAATAGGAATTATAATTTGCATCTTGTAGAATTACGACCGTACGTACTCAAGCCTTTTCTTTCCTATTGAAAAGCCACGCCCCCTCCCCCAGAGCCCCGCCTCTGGGGATGTTACACAAGCATGGCCCAATCCTCCCCTCTTCTAGCGCCTCGAGGCCAGCCAGCAGCAGCTGATGGGGACCAGCAAACCCGTGCCAAGGCCTAGTGCAGGAGTGCAGCCCCCCCCCCCCCCCCCCCGGAAGCGCTCCTCGAAGCTTTAGGAAGTCTGAAAGTTATGCGGTAGATTGCTGATAATGCGGAATGTGCGGCAAATTCATATTAAAACAGAAAGTCATATTTTCAGTGCCCTGCAGATGTTTACAGCTGGATGCGGAGCCCTCCTGTGGATGCTGGTCCTCGGTCTATATGTGGAGATGAACAGACACCTGGGGTCGACTGCTTATGGAAAATTAAAAAAAGTAACAACTGCAAGCATTAAGCAGGAATCCGCAGTTGAAGCGTGAGACGTTCGTGACGTGTGCACGAGCCTCGTCGCCCGGCCCCACGCCCTGCAGAGATGCGCGTGCACGCGGGGCGCGTCACTCCCTGGACAGGGCAGTCCTTTCTTTTCAAGGAAAGCCCCTCTCTCACACTGAGCAGAGCCCATCTGTAGCTGGTGAACCGGGGTCTCTACCAGCAGTGGCGGAAGTTTCAATCCTCGCCTCCTCACACTTCTGACACAGGAGCCCCCCCAGAGAGTGATGGGGGGGGAGGGGCAGTAGAACAAACCCTTACCTTTACTAAGCCCATGTGGGACCCCCAATGGGGAGGGATGCCAACGCTGACCTTCCCATGACCCCCCACCATGCCCACCGGGGGCCCGGAACAGCCCCCTGGGGGCCACCTCAAACCCACTCCGTGAAGGGTGGTGTACAGAGTGAGGATAAAGAAACCGACCCCCATGTCACCCGCCACCCCCACTGGGGCCCGCGGACCCTGACTGCCCCATGCTGACTGCCCCATGTCTCCCACTGGGGCCCCCCCAACCCTGACTGTCCTATGTCCCCCACTGGGGGCCCGTCGACCCTGACTGCCCCATGTCCCCCACTGGGGCCCCCCCAACCCTGACTGTCCCATGTCCCCCACTGGGGGCCCGCCGACTCTGACTGCCCCATGTCCCCCACTGGGGGCCCGCCGACTCTGACTGTCCATGTCCCCCACTGGGGGCCCGCCGACCCTGACTGTCCCATGTACCCCACTGGGGCCCCCCCAACCCTGACTGTCCCATGTCCCCCACTGGGGGCCCGCCGACTCTGACTGCCCCATGTCCCCCACTGGGGGCCCGCCGACCCTGACTGTCCCATGTCCCCCACTGGGGCCCCCCCAACCCTGACTGTCCCATGTCCCTCACTTGGGGCCCGCCGACCCTGACTGCCCCATGTCCCCCACTGGGGGCCCGTCCACCCTGACTGACCCATGATGACTGCCCCATGTCACCCACTGGGCCCCCCCCAACCCTGACTGTCCCATGTCCCCCACTGGGGGCCCGCCGACCCTGACTGTCCATGTCCCCCACTGGGGGCCCGCCGACCCTGACTGCCCCATGTCCCCCACTGGGGCCCCCCCAACCCTGACTGTCCCATGTCCCCCACTGGGGGCCCGCCGACTCTAACTGTCCATGTCCCCCACTGGGGCCCCCCCAACCCTGACTGCCCCATGTCCCCCACTGGGGGCCCGCCGACCCAGACTGCCCCATTTCCCCCGCCATGCCCACCGTGGGGCCGGACAGCCTCTTGGGGGCCACCTCAAGCCCGCCTAGTGAAGGGGGGTGTGGGCAGCAAGGATAAAACCTGGGGTCCCACTGTGGGACGGGGAGGGATACCTTCCAGACCCGGCTCCGGGGCTGCGTTTATGTGAGGCTTGCTACCCCGGCTGTCGCAGCCGGTCGGTCGGATGGTCTGGCGGGCGACACCGGCCCTCCAGGTGAGGGAAGCGGACAGAGGACAAGGAGCCATTGAGAGACAGAGACAGAGAGAGACAGAGAGAGAGAGCGGGGAGGGAGGGGCCCCTGGTGTGACACCCTCCGCTCTGAACAAAGTGCCCCTTATATCCCCGCGCTGGCCCCGCCCCCGGCCCCGCCCCCAGCCGCGGCCCCGCCCCCCTCACAGCCCTCATTATGCGGCACACCCAGAGGCAAGCTGTGAAAACAGGAGCGAAGAAGAAGGCGTCTTTATGCGCCGCACAGGCGGCCATTCACAAACCACTGAGGGGGGGCGGGGGCCCTGGAGGGGAGGGGGGGCCCTGGAGGGGTGGGGGCCCTGGGCAAGGGGACACCGAGGCCCCCCCCCGCTCCAGCCACGGCAGGAGGGCCGAGCCCAGGCCGAGAGACTCCAGCACATCTGGAGGGGAAGCAGGGGGCTCTCCCCTGTACCCCTCAGACAGAGGTGACCCCCCAACACCCCTCAGAGGATGAGACAGACAGAGGGGCCCCCCAACACCCCTCAGAGGATGAGACAGAGACAGAGGGGCCCCCAACACCCCTCAGAGGATGAGACAGAGACAGAGGGGCCCCCAACACCCCTCAGAGGATGAGACAGAGACAGAGGGGCCCCCAACACCCCTCAGAGGGTGAGACAGAGACAGAGGGTCCCCAACACCCCTCAGAGGAGCCCCCAACACCCCTCGAGGAAGAGACAGAGACAGAGGGGCCCCCAACACCCCTCAGAGGATGAGACAGAGACAGAGGGGCCCCCAACACCCCTCAGAGGATGAGACAGAGACAGAGGGGCCCCCAACACCCCTCAGAGGATGAGACAGAGGCAGAGGTGACCCCAACACCCCTCAGAGGATGAGACAGAGACAGAGGGGCCCCCAACACCCCTCAGAGGATGAGACAGAGACAGAGGGGCCCCCAACACCCCTCAGAGGATGAGACAGAGGCAGAGGTGACCCCAACACCCCTCAGAGGATGAGACAGAGACAGAGGGGCCCCCAACACCCCTCAGAGGATGAGACAGAGACAGAGGTGACCCCAACACCCCTCAGAGGATGAGACAGAGACAGAGGGGCCCCCAACACCCCTCACAGGATGAGACAGAGACAGAGGTGCCCCCAACACCCCTCAGAGGATGAGACAGAGACAGAGGGGCCCTCAACACCCCTCAGAGGATGAGACAGAGACAGAGGGGCCCCCAACACCCCTCAGAGGATGAGACAGAGACAGAGGGGCCCCCAACACCCCTCAGAGGATGAGACAGAGGCAGAGGGGCCCCCAACACCCCTCAGAGGATGAGACAGAGACAGAGGGGCCCCCAACACCCCTCAGAGGATGAGACAGAGACAGAGGGGCCCCCAACACCCCTCAGAGGATGAGACAGAGACAGAGGTGCCCCCAACACCCCTCACAGGATGAGACAGAGTCAGAGGTGCCCCCAACACCCCTCAGAGGATGAGACAGAGACAGAGGGGCCCCCAACACCCCTCAGAGGATGAGACAGAGACAGAGGGGCCCCCAACACCCCTCAGAGGACGAGAGACAGAGACAGAGGGGCCCCCAACACCCCTCAGAGGATGAGACAGAGACAGAGGGGCCCCCAACACCCCTCACAGGATGAGACAGAGACAGAGGTGCCCCCAACACCCCTCAGAGGATGAGACAGAGACAGAGGGGCCCTCAACACCCCTCAGAGGATGAGACAGAGACAGAGGGGCCCCCAACACCCCTCAGAGGATGAGACAGAGACAGAGGGGCCCTCAACACCCCTCACAGGATGAGACAGAGACAGAGGTGCCCCCAACACCCCTCAGAGGATGAGACAGAGACAGAGGGGCCCTCAACACCCCTCAGAGGATGAGACAGAGACAGAGGGGCCCCCAACACCCCTCAGAGGATGAGACAGAGACAGAGGGGCCCCCAACACCCCTCAGAGGATGAGACAGAGGCAGAGGGGCCCCCAACACCCCTCAGAGGATGAGACAGAGACAGAGGGGCCCCCAACACCCCTCAGAGGATGAGACAGAGACAGAGGGGCCCCCAACACCCCTCAGAGGATGAGACAGAGACAGAGGTGCCCCCAACACCCCTCACAGGATGAGACAGAGTCAGAGGTGCCCCCAACACCCCTCAGAGGATGAGACAGAGACAGAGGGGCCCCCAACACCCCTCAGAGGATGAGACAGAGACAGAGGGGCCCCCAACACCCCTCAGAGGACGAGAGACAGAGACAGAGGGGCCCCCAACACCCCTCAGAGGATGAGACAGAGACAGAGGGGCCCCCAACACCCCTCAGAGGATGAGACAGAGGCAGAGGGGCCCCCAACACCCCTCACAGGATGAGACAGAGATAGAGGTGCCCCCAACACCCCTCACAGGATGAGACAGAGATAGAGGTGCCCCCAACACCCATCAGAGGATGAGACAGAGACAGAGGTGCCCCCAACACCCCTCACAGGATGAGACAGAGATAGAGGTGCCCCCAACACCCCTCAGAGGATGAGACAGAGACAGAGGTGCCCCCAACACCCCTCACAGGATGAGACAGAGTCAGAGGTGCCCCCAACACCCCTCAGAGGATGAGACAGAGACAGAGGTGCCCCCAACACCCCTCACAGGATGAGACAGAGACAGAGGGGCCCCCAACACCCCTCAGAGGATGAGAGACAGAGACAGAGGGGCCCCCAACACCCCTCAGAGGATGAGACAGAGGGGCCCCCAACACCCCTCACAGGATGAGACAGAGACAGAGGGGCCCCCAACACCCCTCAGAGGATGAGACAGAGGGGCCCCCAACACCCCTCAGAGGATGAGACAGAGGTGCCCCCCCCCAACACCCCTCAGAGGATGAGACAGAGGGGCCCCCAACACCCCTCAGAGGAGGAGACAGAGACAGAGGTGCCCCCAACACCCCTCACAGGATGAGACAGAGACAGAGGTGCCCCCAACACCCCTCACAGGATGAGAGACAGAGACAGAGGTGCCCCCAACACCCCTCACAGGATGAGACAGAAACAGAGGTGCCCCCAACACCCCTCACAGGATGAGACAGAGACAGAGGTGCCCCCAACACCCCTCACAGGATGAGACAGAGGTGCCCCCAACACCCTTCAGAGGATGAGGCAGAGTCAGAGGTGCCCTCATCACCCCTCAGAGGATGAGACAGAGACAGAGGGGCCCCCAACACCCCTCAGAGGATGAGACAGAGACAGAGGGGCCCCCAACACCCCTCAGAGGATGAGACAGAGGCAGAGGGGCCCCCAACACCCCTCAGAGGATGAGACAGAGACAGAGGGGCCCCCAACACCCCTCAGAGGATGAGACAGAGACAGAGGGGCCCCCAACACCCCTCAGAGGATGAGACAGAGACAGAGGGGCCCCTAACACCCCTCAGAGGATGAGACAGAGACAGAGGGGCCCCCAACACCCCTCAGAGGACGAGAGACAGAGACAGAGGGGCCCCCAACACCCCTCAGAGGATGAGACAGAGACAGAGGGGCCCCCAACACCCCTCACAGGATGAGACAGAGACAGAGGTGCCCCCAACACCCCTCAGAGGATGAGACAGAGACAGAGGGGCCCTCAACACCCCTCAGAGGATGAGACAGAGACAGAGGGGCCCCCAACACCCCTCAGAGGATGAGACAGAGACAGAGGGGCCCCCAACACCCCTCAGAGGATGAGACAGAGGCAGAGGGGCCCCCAACACCCCTCAGAGGATGAGACAGAGACAGAGGGGCCCCCAACACCCCTCAGAGGATGAGACAGAGACAGAGGGGCCCCCAACACCCCTCAGAGGATGAGACAGAGACAGAGGTGCCCCCAACACCCCTCACAGGATGAGACAGAGTCAGAGGTGCCCCCAACACCCCTCAGAGGATGAGACAGAGACAGAGGGGCCCCCAACACCCCTCAGAGGATGAGACAGAGACAGAGGGGCCCCCAACACCCCTCAGAGGACGAGAGACAGAGACAGAGGGGCCCCCAACACCCCTCAGAGGATGAGACAGAGACAGAGGGGCCCCCAACACCCCTCAGAGGATGAGACAGAGGCAGAGGGGCCCCCAACACCCCTCACAGGATGAGACAGAGATAGAGGTGCCCCCAACACCCCTCACAGGATGAGACAGAGATAGAGGTGCCCCCAACACCCATCAGAGGATGAGACAGAGACAGAGGTGCCCCCAACACCCCTCACAGGATGAGACAGAGATAGAGGTGCCCCCAACACCCCTCAGAGGATGAGACAGAGACAGAGGTGCCCCCAACACCCCTCACAGGATGAGACAGAGTCAGAGGTGCCCCCAACACCCCTCAGAGGATGAGACAGAGACAGAGGTGCCCCCAACACCCCTCACAGGATGAGACAGAGACAGAGGGGCCCCCAACACCCCTCAGAGGATGAGAGACAGAGACAGAGGGGCCCCCAACACCCCTCAGAGGATGAGACAGAGGGGCCCCCAACACCCCTCACAGGATGAGACAGAGACAGAGGGGCCCCCAACACCCCTCAGAGGATGAGACAGAGGGGCCCCCAACACCCCTCAGAGGATGAGACAGAGGTGCCCCCCCCCAACACCCCTCAGAGGATGAGACAGAGACAGAGGGGCCCCCAACACCCCTCAGAGGATGAGACAGAGGCAGAGGGGCCCCCAACACCCCTCAGAGGATGAGACAGAGACAGAGGGGCCCCCAACACCCCTCAGAGGATGAGAGACAGAGACAGAGGGGCCCCCAACACCCCTCAGAGGATGAGACAGAGGGGCCCCCAACACCCCTCAGAGGAGGAGACAGAGACAGAGGTGCCCCCAACACCCCTCACAGGATGAGACAGAGACAGAGGTGCCCCCAACACCCCTCACAGGATGAGAGACAGAGACAGAGGTGCCCCCAACACCCCTCACAGGATGAGACAGAGACAGAGGTGCCCCCAACACCCCTCACAGGATGAGACAGAGACAGAGGTGCCCCCAACACCCCTCACAGGATGAGACAGAGGTGCCCCCAACACCCTTCAGAGGATGAGGCAGAGTCAGAGGGGCCCCCAACACCCCTCAGAGGATGAGACAGAGACAGAGGGGCCCCCAACACCCCTCAGAGGATGAGACAGAGACAGAGGGGCCCCCAACACCCCTCAGAGGATGAGACAGAGGCAGAGGGGCCCCCAACACCCCTCAGAGGATGAGACAGAGACAGAGGGGCCCCCAACACCCCTCAGAGGATGAGACAGAGACAGAGGGGCCCCCAACACCCCTCAGAGGATGAGACGGAGACAGAGGTGACCCCAACACCCCTCAGAGGATGAGACAGAGACAGAGGGGCCCCCAACACCCCTCAGAGGATGAGACAGAGACAGAGGTGCCCCCAACACCCCTCACAGGATGAGACAGAGGTGCCCCCAACACCCTTCAGAGGATGAGACAGAGACAGAGGTGCCCCCAACCTTGGCGTCCACCTGGGGGCGTAGGTCAAACGATGGAAAAGATGAAAGCGTGGGAGGGGTGTAAAAATACGCAGATATATCCTGTACATACACTATTACATACTAACAGTTTATGTGGCAACATAATTTGTCTCTTGACACTTAAATAATGGGTGTTGATGTCGAACACAAACTCCTTTCATCACACTCGGATGAAATGCTGAGGCGATGCTGGCGGCATTCGGACCTGTGCTGTGATCGTCAGATTTCTAGAGGGGGCTCCTGCCTCGCTGTGCCCCCAGCTGTCTCGCAGACACCAAACGATACACTACAGGTGGATGGATGGATGGATGGATGGATGGATGGATGGATGGATGGATAGATGGACGGACGGATGGACAGATGAATTACTGGATGGACAGAAAGAAGGATGAAGGAAAGAATAGATGGATGAGTGCAGCTCTGAAAAAAAAAAGGAGGGGATTCACCCGGACCCCGGACCCAGCAGCTGTTATGAGTCAGAATCCAGTGTGCGGGTGCTGCCCAAGTGAAATGACCACTCCCTGGAGTGGGGGAGGGGCATCTCTAACTTTCAGTTCCAGCTGGACCCAACACAAGTGCATCACTTACAGGGCCACCAGCAGCACTGGTTTGAGTCTCATCCTTGCCTGGAGCTCCCTGAAGTCTAACACCTTGATGCCAAGGCCTTCACGAAAGCGAACACTCTCGACTGGACACTTCACAAGTGCTCAGGAGATAAACTGTGATTTAGGCACTATGTAAGATATACGCAAGAGCTGTATCTCTGCTGCCTGTGTGTCCGGCGTATCAGCCTCCACAGGTAACTTGTGATAAGTGTGTAGCCCCGCCCAAAGGAGACATGTTTGGAAACCTTAGAATATCAACTGATTGAGAAGCACACAGCAAGGTTCTAATCTTGTAGCTTGCATGCAGCTCTTTGATGCCGGTTTATAACTCACTGAGCCATATTACAAGGATTGTAACTTGTTCTTATGTCTTGTAGCTTGCTTGCAGCTCTTTGATGCCGGTTTATAACTCACTGAGCCATATTACAAGGATTGTAACTTGTTCTTATGTCTTGTAGCTTGCTTGCAGCTCTTTGATGCCGGTTTCTATCTCACTGAGCTATATTACAAGGATCATAACTTGTTCTTATCTCTTGTAGCTTGCATGCAGCTCTTTGATGCCAGTTTATAACTCACTGAGCTATATTACAAGGATCATAACTTGTTCTTATGTCTTGTAGCTTGCATGCAGCTCTTTGATGCCAGTTTATAACTCACTGAGCTATATTACAAGGATCATAACTTGTTCTTTTGTCTTGTAGCTTTCATGCAGCTCTTTGGTGCCGGTTTATAACTCACTGAGCCATATTACAAGGATCATAACTTGTTCTTATGTCTTGTAGCTTGCTTGCAGCTCTTTGATGCTGGTTTCTATCTCACTGAGCTATATTACAAGGATCATAACTTGTTCTTATGTCTTGTAGCTTGCTTGCAGCTCTTTGATGCTGGTTTCTATCTCACTGAGCTATATTACAAGGATCATAACTTGTTCTTATGTCTTGTAGCTTGCTTGCAGCTCTTTGATGCCGGTTTCTATCTCACTGAGCTATATTACAAGGATCATAACTTGTTCTTATGTCTTGTAGCTTGCTTGCAGCTCATTGATGCTGGTTTCTATCTCACTGAGCTATATTACAAGGATCGTAACTTGTTCTTATGCCCTCCCACCACAATGTATGGAGTCCCAGAGTAATTGTTTCCATCAATAGCAATGGACGGACAGATGGAAGGCTATTACACACATGCCCTTCTGCTTGAACAAAAATCTGCGTCAGGCCAAGATATCACAGCACAAAAGAAGAGCACCAAAATATCAAGACGGTAAATCCACACAGATAAATATAGTTTAATATTCTTAATTCCACATCTACGTACCTCGAAGATATATATTGTCAAGGAACATGTATGTGAAGTTATTTTTAGGAAACCTATGCTTAACTATATAAATTTACATTCACAATATTTTGTTCCTCAGCATTTCATTATTATTTTTGTGAACAGATTGAAAAAGCAAAGAACTCCAGTAAGCAACTATACCAGGTAGTGGCTACACTAACAACCATACCAGCAGCCAATACCACTGAGACCACCCAAGACTTCTGTGATCAAATGGCTGACTTTTTCAGGACCAAGGTCACAGAAATCTTTGATAAATGTAACAATGGCATGACACGGGAACCTTCAGATAACATCAAGAACGTACAATTCACATCCTCCTCTCTGAATGAATTTCTCCCTCCATCACTATCGGAAATAAAAGATCTCATTAAAACAACTAAGTCAGGCTCCCCGCTGGATCCTTGCCCATCGACCATCATCAAGCTAACATCTGATGTGGTAGCCCCTATCCTGGAGAACATCTGCAGTACCATCTGTGAATCAGGAATTTATCCTCAAAGTTGGAAAACTGCCACAATAAAGCCACTTTTAAAGAAACCCACTCTTAACACCTTGGAATTAAAAAGTTATCGCCCTATAGCAGCCCTTCCTTATCCATCTAAAATACTTGAAAAAGTGATAAACAAGCAGCTGGCTAGCTACATTGATCATAACAACTTGTTAGATAACACTCAGTTTGGGTTTAGGAGAGGACACGGAACGGAGACGGCGCTCATTAAGGCTTCTGAAGAGATCAGACAGATCATGGACCAGGGTGATTCGGCTGTTCTGATCTTGCTTGATCTCTCAGCGGCCTTTGACACGGTCGATCATAACATCTTGATCGACCGTGTCACAGCCATGGGCATAAAGGGCAAGGCTGCGGAGCTTCTGGCCTCTTTCCTGGCTAACAGAGAACAGTCAGTAAAAATGGGGAACTTCTATTCACCTACGTTTGTGCTGCCTTGCGGAGTCCCCCAGGGATCCTCGCTGAGTCCGACACTTTTTAACATCTATGTGTCGGACTTGGCGAGGGTCATCAAAACCTATGGAATGGGAGTGACTTCGTACGCTGACGACACTCAGTTGGTGTTGGCAGTGCACAAAAATGGGATCGAAGTGGCAGCCAACTTTCAGACGGGCATAAGAGCCATCAGTCATTGGATGGACAGTAATTGTCTAAAATTAAACACCGATAAGACCGAGGTAATGGTGTTTGGAGACCTAAAACCATCTTGGTCGCCGATCTGGTGGCCACCCGAAATGGGCAATCCACCCACCCCAGTCTCAAAGGTCAGAAACTTAGGAGTGCTGTTTGACAACAAACTAAGTTTCACCAATCACGCCAATGCAGTAGTTTCCTTTTCCTTTTTTACGCTACGGAAAGTGAAAAAGCTACTACCTTACCTTCCCCTTTCTGCAGGGAAAACCCTGATGTCCTCCTTGGTGTTATCCAAGGTGGACTACTGTAATGGGCTTCTGCTGAATGCTCAAGAGCAGGTCTTTAAAAAATTACAAATGGTGCAGAACCCGCTGCACGAATTTTGACCAAAACCCCCAAATTCGCGCCTATCTCATCCGTCGTTTATCAACTGCACTGGCTCCCAGTAAAAAAAAGAACAAAATTCAAGGCTTTGTGTATTACATACAAGGCACTGAATAGCCAAGGACCCGAATTCTTTAGGGAATCACTGCAGACGTATGTTCCCAAGAGAGCGTTAAGATCTGCCTCTTCCGCATCCCTATGCATTCAACGAGTGAGAACAGTCACTTGGGGAGATAGACGTTTCTTGGTGGCTGCCTCGAGGCTCTGGAACTCCTTACCCCATCATATAAAAAACAGCTCTTCACTGTTGCTTTTTAGAAAGCAAGTGAAGACTTGGTTATTCACTCAATAAATACACAGGAAGTGCCTCTCTGTCTGCCCAGCGCCGAGACACCATTCGTGGTATTTGTTCGCGCTCTAGAAGTTTCGAAAATAAATAAATAAATAAATATCGTGAACAAGGCGGCGAGACCGCCGAAACGCGCCATGGTCTATCTTGAAAAATAAATCTTTTTGCGTTCTATATCCACGGTGTCAGAGCCTGTTTCAGGAGGAGGAGGAAACGGGATTGGACTCGATATATATATATATATCTCTCTTTTCCAGGGAAAAACCTACAGGAGAATAAAAAACGAAATTTAAATTGAAGTGGTGTGCGGCGTCTTCGTCAATGAAGAAATCTTGCTAGAGCAATATATATATATATATAAATAAATATATATATATATATTTATTTATTTATATATATATATATATATATATATATATATATATATATATATACCATAGATATTCAGAAGTTATAGTTACCTGAGCTCACTATAACTTACGCCCCCGTGAAGCACTGCTTATGACCTCACATATTACATCACTCTTGACATGGTCAGTAACATTACTCATGACATCTTAAATAACATTCCTGTAACCTTTGGTGTTGCAGTGAATTTCAAAGGATTTTCAAATTCTAGTTCTAAAGTATTATGTCCCTGTAATGTTTTGTTTTTTTAGTTAATTTCTTTTTTGAGTGGGAGTGTGAGCGGCTGTATGGGTCTGTGAGTGGCTGTATGGGTCTGTGCGTGGCTGTATGGGTCTGTGAGTGGCTGTATGGGTCTGTGCGTGGCTTTGTGAGTGGCTGTATGGGTCTGTAAGTGGTTGTGTGAGTATATTTGTGTGTGGGCACCTAAGTGTCTGGATGGTTCTGAGAGTGGGTGAGTGAGTGAGCAGCTTTATGGGTTAGTGACTGGATGTGAGTGACTGTGTTGGTCTGGGACTGGGTGTTTGAGTGTCTGTCTACGTCTGTGAGTGTGTATGTGAGTGTATATGTGTGTCTGTGAGTGGGTGTGTGAGTTCCTGTGTGGATCTGTCACTGGGTGTGTGAGTGTCTGAGTGGGTCTGTGAGTGGATGTGTGAGTGTCTGAGTCGGTCTGTGAGTGGATGTGTGAGTGTCTGAGTCGGTCTGTGAGTGGATGTGTGAGTGTCTGAGTCGGTCTGTGAGTGGATGTGTGAGTGTCTGAGTCGGTCTGTGAGTGGATATGTGAGTGTCTGAGTGGGTCTGTGAGTGGGTTTATGAGTATCTGTGTGGGACTATGAGTGGGTGTGTGAGTACCTGTGTGGGTCTGTGAATGGGTGTGTGAGTGTCTTTGTGGGTCTGTGAGTGGGTGTGTGAGCGTCTGAGGGGATTGTGAGTGGGTGTGTGAGTACCTGTGTGGGTCTGTGAATGGGTGTGTGAGTGTCTGAGTGGGTCTGTGAGTGGGTCTGTGAGTGAGTGTGTGAGTGGGCATTATGAGTGTCTGAGTAGGTCTGTCAGTGCGTATTTGAGTGTCTTTGTGGGTCTGTGAGTGGGTGTGTGAGCGTCTGAGGGGATTGTGAGTGGGTGTGTGAGTCTGAGTGGGTGTGTGAGTGGGTGTATGAGTGTCTGTGTGGGTCCGTGAGTAGGTGTGTGAGTGGTTCTGTGAATGACTGCATGGGTCTGTAAGTGGAGTGTCAATATTCGAGTAGGTCTGCGAGTGTGTATGTGAGTGTTTCTGTGGGTCTGTAAGTGGGTGTGTGAGTTCCTGTGTGGATCTGTCACTGGGTGTGTGAGTGTCTGAGTGGGTCTGTGAATGGGTGTGTGAGTGTTTCTGTGGGTCTGTAAGTGGGTGCAGAGGGATGATTATAATCCCCCAGGACAACCGATTATTTTGGCACTTGGGCATACCTTTGAAAACGCTTCAAAATACATTTTTTTTCATTTTTTTAAAGCTTTATTCGACATTTGTCATAAAAGCGTTCACCTAGCCCTAATACAATAAATACTACATATAAAAATAGTTCTAAAAATACATATTAAACATTAAATGTCGAATGAATACATGATAAAAATACATCAAATTACATCAGATTATCACAATTCTTAAAAAATAAATTTTCTAGGATAAAATACAATAATCGATATGACAAAGTGCAAAATACATAATTTCATTAAGATGCAATTGCCATTAACGATCGGGTACGAATTAGCCATGACCAAGCCAAAAATTTTGCTACCACAAGCAATGTGGAACAATCTGTTTCAAGTATCCTGAGGGCTTCGGATTGGCTACGGGTTCCCAAGTTTGAGCACACAGGTTTTAACCATTTACGTCTGGGGGACGAGTACAGAGGACAACAGAACAAGAGATGGGAAATGTGTTCAGTTTGTTCATTACAATGGTGGCAATGTTCATCCCATGCCGGGGACCAATGCTTCTTAAATGCATTCAGCGGAAGTGTGCCTATGCGAAATTGAAAATAAAGTTTTCGATCGTAGGGTTTTTCAATAATATCCCAAAAAGGTTCGCAAGAAGGGTACATTTTTATATTTAAGAAGCGAGATGTTAAATTTGAGCTTGTACTGTCACTGAACATTGTAAAATATACCATTTCCCAATATAGCTCTTTTAACTTTGTCTTTGTTGGGAAGCAAGTTACATCTTTGGATTCCCACAGATAATCCAATTTCAATTTTATAAGGAGTCCCCGGAGCTCCCTTAACCATGGAATACTATGGAAGCGGTCGAATTTAATGACGTCCGTCAATGCCGCTGCATAATGGCTTAGTTCTGGGGTCACCATAATCCGTCTCCAATATAGTAGAGGGCGTAGCTTCAAAATACGTTGATTACTTTCTGTGTGACTATTTAAACATCTGCCCTCCTATACACAAGACACTGGTGATTTTCAAAAGAAAATGTATGATTTACTGTGGAAGAATGATTACATTCTTATCACAATTCATGTAACAGCGCTATATACCAGCATAGAACACCCAGATGACTCAGGGCAGTGCAGCCCTTTTTAGGTGCTGGTCCCATTATAATATGGAAACACACTGAAATGTCAATCACAAGGATACAGAGATGTTTAGAATGTATTTTTGTTCCTCTTTAACAAGGAACTGTTCCACCCGATCCTCATGCACGGCGATGGGCACCTGCTTGGCCCCCAGCTACACTTATATGCAAATGGGCTGCTGGGAGGAGCAGGTGTCCCAAACTGAGCATTATTTGGACTAGTCAAAGCAGGTAATACCACATTCTTGGTGTGGAAAGGCACTGAAGAGAGTGCCAGGTTATTTTTGATTAAGATCGAAACCAACAACTTGAACTTGCATTTTACTAACACCATCAGAAAATTGGAGGTAAACTTCCTAGATCTTACTGTCTACATCAAGAACAACAGACTAGAAACCAAACTCTTTAGAAAACCAACTTCAGGTCACACCTTGCTCCATGCTCCCAGCTTTCCCCCCCGTAGCTTAATTAACAACATCCCTATGGTGAAAGTTTATGGGTGGAAAATAATTGTAGTGAGGCTAATGAGGAGGAGAGGGTCCTTGAAGATTTAACTAAAAGATTCCAAGCTAGAAGTTATGCAAGCAGATGCATAGAGGAAGCTAAGAAGAAGCCTAAGCTGAAATCCAGGGAGCAGTTGTTATTTGATAAAACTATGACCTCCGGCACCGTAAGAAAACATACTAGAATGGACCAACACTTTAGGATTACAATTCTCAACAAACAAGAAGCTGCTGTGAGATCCATCTTGCAAAAGCATTGGCACCTTGCAAAGAATGACTCGATATTGGGTAAGGTGGCCCCCCACAGACCAGGAGTGACCTTTAGAAAAGCTAAAGCAATGAAGCAAGCCCTGGTATAGAGCAGTCCTGAAACTACAGCACATGCACAGACCATTTGGCTGGGGCATTGTATGGGTTTCAGAAGGTGTGGTAGGTTCAAAAGCTATCAGCATGGTACCAACACCAAGACATATAAATCACCATGTTCAAAATAGGGAAGAGGTGTGGCGCCGCGGCCAGGGTGACTGACTCCGGAATCTGGGGATCACTGTTCGATCCCCGGCTCCGGCGGCAGGTTAGCCCAGCACCATGTGACTCTGGGCAATAGCTTGCTTAATCTTCCCGACGGCCCCCAGCGCCTAGAGACCCTTACGGGTGATTGTGCGCTTTACAAATGTGGATTATTATTATTATTAACAAGCGCATTGATGGAAGTTACCAGTGCAAGACAGACCATGCAGTTTACGTGCTACAATGCTCCTGCACATTAATGTAAGTGGGGAGTACCACACTACCAGTACATACAAAAATACTACAGCATTTACGGGCAATCAAGCACAGGGATAAGGCACACCCCGTTGCTAGACACTTTGAAGACCAGTATCAAAGTGACATAGGTACACTGAAATATTTCGTAACTGATGCAATCCCACTCAGCATCAGAGGGGGAGACAGGGGGAAAGTGTTAAGGCGGTTAAAGTCATGGCACATCATAGAATTAAATTCCAAAGTTCCAGGTGAGTTAAATATAGAGGAAGACATCCACACTCACCTTTAGATAAATAGAAAGTATCTCTCTCAGAACTGTAAGCTAGTACTGTATTTTAACAACACAGGTGAAGGGCTGACAAAACTCACACGAACATGGGCAAGCACTGATAATGAATCATAAGAACACTTACCTCATTTGCTCATAAACATATATGTCCATATTGATTAGACAGCGGTACAAAAGGGGGTGGTGATGGACGGAGCATCTGAACCAATCAAGCACTCACACCCAGTCAAAATATCTGGGTTTAATCCATCACCGTTCTTTAGCCCACTCTGCCACCCCAGTTCAGACATGGCTATATGCAAATCAGTCTGACCCTGTGCCTCATGGGAACAGTCCAGCCTGAACTGCCAAGCCATGCCTTCCCTGGACCGGAAACAAGCTTCCGAGGACCGGTTTCTGGCATTACAGCCTTCTTCAGCCCGGCTTGCTTGAATCCAGTGGCAAAGTAAGCAAGGGACTCACGTCTGAGCATACCCTGCCACACTTATGGTGGCCAAAAGCGGTACAAAAGGGGGTGGTGATGGACGGAGCATCTGAATCAATCAAACACTCACACCCAGTCAAAAGATCTGGGTTTAATCCATCACCGTTCTTTAGCCCACTCTGCCATCCCCTTCAGACATGGCTATATGCAAATCAGTCTGACCCTGTGCCTCATGGGAACAGTCCAGCCTGAACTGCCAAGCCATACCTTCCCTGGACCGGAAACAAGCTTCCGAGGACCGGTTTCTGGCATTACAGCCTTCTTCAGCCCGTATTGATTAGACAAGCGGTTTTAATACACTGAAGACGGTATGTGGATTTAGCCCAGTATAGCCCGATTACTTTAAATTAATGAATTCTTTTTTTGATAAAGCATGTTCATTATTGCTAGCCCACTTGGGCAGTACTGCATTACTGTGATCGGGAGCTACATAGTATGTTCCTCATTACTAGGCTTGAAGTAGAAGTAAGCCAAGCTGGGCCTGATCTTACTCTAAAATGGCATTATATTAAAAGAATCTATTTCTGTAGCTCCTAACAGAGAATGTTTATAACGTAATCACAAATCTTTATTATAGTATGGATTTGTATTATCGTTTGATATATGCCCACGTGGGCTCCATTCCACTTTAAATGCTGAATTCTTGTTTTCAATGCAATGGATTTTCTTGTCTCTTTGGTGATCGGGTATTCATAGCTAGAGTAAGTTTGAGTATGTCCATGAGGGCCGAATTAAAGTCTAATTTGTGATAATACTATTGTGTTTATTCTAATTTAATTCAGTATGGACTTTAATTATATTGTTTTTTGAGCATACACAATTTACTGCAATTTATTTTTAATGAGGATTTTTTTATTATTATTGTTGTTCTGTATATTATTTAAACAATGCATGATCGCTGTCCCGATACCTGTTGTTTAAGTCTTTTCACACTCATCATGATGAAGTCAGATGTCACGCAATGTAAAAATGGTTGGAAAATGGCGCCTCAAGATCGCTGAGCAAGGCTGCAGGTCAGCTGAAACGCGTCTGATGGTGTTGTTTGGTAGCACGTGAATAAACAACCTCATATGCAGAATCAATTGCAGTCCTGAAATTCCTTGCACGCAGTGACGGCTCCTCTACTGGGTTGGGGAGAGGATTGGTGAATGTGGAGGGGAGTTTGCTGTCTCCGCTATTAGCAGGCGTGCCCTCCGTTTATGTGCACGACAGAAGCGAGCAGAAACCAAAAAGGATGCACACACGCACACACACACACACATATATATATATATATTACCTACTGGCGGTCGCCAGTAGGTATATATAGTTAGGACCTAGTTGCCATAGGAAATCCGCAACATTCTATTGGGAATAACTTTGGGGCCGGTTGATGAATCTTTGCGAATTTCTCAAAGAAGATGGCCCGTTCCGCTCCGCTCCTTCCCTGAAAGTTTTGGGGGGATTCGTCAAGTGGGGGCTGAGGAAAAAGGGGGGGTCCCAAAACGTGTTTTCCCCATGTTATTTTTCATAGGACGATTAGACACGGCTACAGCCCGAACGGCTGAACGGAATTACACCAAATTTGGCAGAGAGGTAGAGTTTGGTACGCAGATCGCCCTTTTGCTTAAATGGTGTAAATCCCTCCAGTAGTTCCTGAGAAAATCAAAAGGAAAAACATTTATATATCTAGAGCCGCGCACCGTACGCGCACGGGTCCTCGTACCGTACCCGTACCGTAGCGTACGTGCGCGGACCTTTGCGTGCGCGAGCAGCATGCTGATTGGCTGCCAATGTCTGTCAACACTCCAAAACAGAAATTGTTGGCAGCCATCTTGTGCCTCGGTAGACTGAGGCACAGGAAAGCAGAAAAACAAACGTGTAGAACTCAAAATGGGGGCAGGGTAGAAGCACCCTGACCCCCTAGGCCTGCTCAGGGGGTCCCACAAGGCCAAAAATGTATTTTTTTTTAAAACCTGGTATGTTTATTTAAAAATTACCCCCCAGGGGGACCAAATCGCGGGAGCATAGTGATAAAGAAGTGTGGGGGTGCTCAATCCCCCCCACACTGCCATGGGGACCGCCACCCTTCGGGGCAAAGCAAAGCAGCTCCCCTGGCCCATACTGGAGACTCCTGGTGGGCTAGTTGCCCCCCAGGGACCCCCAGTATGCAAGGGGAATTAGTTCCCCCTCTGCAAACACGCCCGGGGGCTGCGTTGCAGAGAGGTGTAAAAAAGGGTGTGGCCTCATTACACCTCTCTGCAATGCAGCCCACTGGCTTATACTGGAGGTTCCAGGTGGGCTAGTTGGCCCACAAGGACCCCAGTATGCAAGGGGAATTAGTTCCCCCTCTGCAAACACGCTCGGGGGCTGCGTTGCAGAGAGGTGTAAAAAGGGGCGTTGCTTCATTACACTTCCCTGTGGCGTGTTTTAAGTTGGGGAATTAATTCCTGTTCAATCCAGAGGTCCCCTAGAGGGAACTAGTCCAACAGGTATCTCCAGTAAGCGCCATGGAGCTGCGCTAATTCCTAACTATATAAGGCCTGAAACCTATGGTTTTTTCAGTGAATATATATATATATATTGGATATATCGCCACATGGATACAATCAAATTATGTGCTGTTATATATGCCCGTGTATTATACAAATAATGTCCCCTTAAAAAATACGTTTACCATGTCTATTTGTGTTTTAGCCAATCAAAATTGAGCACTTGCACTTTAAATAATTCACCCTCACTCTTTTTCGCTGTCATGTGAGCAAGGCACAGGGGTGCCGAAACGTCATGAAACCGACAGGCGAATAAAAGATTTAATATCGTGGAATTGGTCCGTGCTCTGTGTATCTGTGCCAGCAGTAATTGCGACACACCAATATACTTTGGTCGGTAATATATATATATATATATATATATATATATATATATATATTCACGCTCCAACTTGCCCTCAGGCGCGGCAGCACCCACCAACAACGTCTCCGGGTAAAAGCTCAATTCGCACCCTGATTCCTTTCAGTCCTCATGTCGACAATTTACTGCCTGACGCGTTTCTGGCCATATATAGATCCTTCTCTCTATTTTAGATATATATAAATATATATATATATATCAAACAGGCTTACAAACGAGCGGATTTGAGGAAACCTGTTGTCGGACAAGAAGTCCGAAAAGAAAAAATAACATTGTCGGCATTGAAGCAACACCGTGCCCACTGGAGGGTAGAAAAATATTAATTAAAAAATCCGGGGAGCCGCTTGCACTACAAGCACCACAAAACTTAAAACAGGAAGTGACCTGCCAAATGTCACCATTGGAGGCTTCAAAACAAGGAAATCACGAGGTACCTGTAATAACAAGCTGGTGTTCCCGGGAAAGCAGTGTTTTACAATTGAGGAAGTTCTATGAAGAACGAAACGCGTCTTGTGACAATGCTGCGCTAAAGAAAGTAAATGGAAAATAAAAGAAATTGACAAACCAGGTTGTCGTGTGCAGTTCCATCTCCCCCTGTGGGGAAACAGTGTGAATATATATATATATATATATATATATATATATATATATATATATATATATGTATGCGTTTCAAGAGTCCACCAGCAACTCTCCTGCACTCAGGGTGGGTGGTGCCCCCGCTGCATGGGTATGGACCCACGATATCTGCCAAAAGAGAAACACGGAGAACTCACGGGATGAGATTCAGTTGTTTTAACTCAAGTGAATGCGCTTCACCGTCCTTCTCAATACTTGCAAAAACGAGGTAACATCACTGAAATAAACCCGGTAGATGCATTCCCATTGGTTAATTGATGATAAAACATGAAAGGGGACTGCTGGTGTCCTGCTTTAACTCTAAACATATATTTTTATATATATATATATATATATATATATATATATATATATATATATATAATGCCATGTCAGTGCAAATAGAAGTGGCCCAATAATGTTATTTAGCGGAACGGTGCCCACATTCACAGTTTATACAGCGCATAGACCCAAATTGAGCTTGTTGCCACTGTACAGAAAAATGGACATAAGAAAAATACTGATCACTGCATTCCTAGTTGCGGTTTAATACCTTTTGTTAAAGCAAATAAACATGAAATGCAATAAAACATGCATGCAGATGCAGCTAATATCACATGTCCTTTATTACTGTAGTGAAGGGCCCCTGGCCCCCCTCAATAATGGTAATAAATAGCATATTACACTCTGCACAGCCGCATATATGAGATGCCGCAGCTCAGAGCCCGGATCATTAGGGCACCGCAGACACTCCTCAGACCCCCAGACCCCCCCCTCAATAATGGTAATAAACAGCATATTACTCTCTGCACAGCCGCATATATGAGATGCCGCAGCTCAGAGCCCGCAGGGACCCGGCCTGCCCGGATCATTAGGGCACCGCAGACACTCCTCAGACCCCAGACCCCCCCCCCCCTCAATAATGGTAATAAATAGCATATTACACTCTGCACAGCCGCATATATGAGATGCCAAGGCTCAGGGCCCACAGGGACCCGGCCTGTCCGGATCGTTAGGACACCGCAGACACTCCTCAGACCCCAGGCCTCCACCCCCCCTCAATAATGGTAATAAACAGCATATTTAATTGCGGGTTTATATAGCGCTAGGAATCGACTCCCGGAGGAGTATCTCCACGCTTCGACCGCTGGGGAACCCGTCCTGGCTCACCCTGAGAGATGGTCCCTGATGGGTATCTCTAAGGTGCGACCAAGCATCCCCGGCGGTCTGGGGGGGCCGTTGTGAAGATGAGGCAAGCTGATGCCCAGAGTTGCCGAGTGTGGTTTCTGACTAGAGTAGGCACCGATGCGAGAATTATCGAGTCCGCTGACCCTGGTCCACGACCCTGCCGCGTCGGGAATCGAACCCTGGTCCCGGGCCGTTCTCTGCTTACGGGTCTGCCGCCTCTAACCAGTGAGCCACACTTCTCCACAGCCGCATATATGAGATGCCGCAGCTCAGAGCCCGCAGGGACCCGGCCTGCCCGGATCATTAGGGCACCGCAGACACTCCTCAGACCCCAGCCCCCCCCCATAATATTGGTAATAAATAGCATATTACACTCTGCGCAGCCGCATATATGAGATGCCGCAGCTCAGAGCCCGCAGGGACCCGGCCTGCCCGGATCATTAGGGCACCGCAGACACTCCTCAGACCCCAGACCCCCCCCCCCTCAATAATGGTAATAAATAGCATATTACACTCTGCACAGCCGCATATATGAGATGCCAAGGCTCAGGGCCCACAGGGACCCGGCCTGTCCGGATCGTTAGGACACCGCAGACACTCCTCAGACCCCAGGCCTCCACCCCCCCTCAATAATGGTAATAAATAGCATATTACTCTCTGCACAGCCGCATATATGAGATGCCGCAGCTCAGAGCCCGCAGGGACCCGGCCTGCCCGGATCATTAGGGCACCGCAGACACTCCTCAGACCCCAGCCCCCCCCCCATAATATTGGTAATAAATAGCATATTACACTCTGCGCAGCCGCATATATGAGATGCCGCAGCTCAGAGCCCGCAGGGACCCGGCCTGCCCGGATCATTAGGGCACCGCAGACACTCCTCAGACCCCAGACCCCCCATAATATTGGTAATAAATAGCATATTACACTCTGCACAGCCGCATATATGAGATGCCAAGGCTCAGGGCCCACAGGGACCCGGCCTGCCCGGATCATTAGGGCACCGTAGACACTCCTCAGACCCCCAGACCCCCCCCCTCAATAATGGTAATAAACAGCATATTACTCTCTGCACAGCCGCATATATGAGATGCCGCAGCTCAGAGCCCACAGGGACCCGGCCTGCCCGGATCATTAGGGCACCGCAGACACTCCTCAGACCCCAGACCCCCCATAATATTGGTAATAAATAGCATATTACACTCTGCACAGCCGCATATATGAGAGGCCGCAGCTCAGGGCCCACAGGGACCCGGCCTGCCCGGATCATTAGGGCACCGCAGACACTCCTCAGACCCCAGCCCCCCCCCATAATATTGGTAATAAACAGCATATTACTCTCTGCACAGCCGCATATATGAGATGCCGCAGCTCAGAGCCCACAGGGACCCGGCCTGCCCGGATCATTAGGGCACCGCAGACACTCCTCAGACCCCAGCCCCCCCCCATAATATTGGTAATAAACAGCATATTACTCTCTGCACAGCCGCATATATGAGATGCCGCAGCTCAGAGCCCACAGGGACCCGGCCTGCCCGGATCATTAGGGCACCGCAGACACTCCTCAGACCCCAGCCCCCCCCTCAATAATGGTAATAAACAGCATATTACACTCTGCGCAGCCGCATATATGAGATGCCGCAGCTCAGAGCCCGCAGGGACCCGGCCTGCCCGGATCATTAGGGCACCGCAGACACTCCTCAGACCCCAGACCCCCCCCATAATATTGGTAATAAATAGCATATTACACTCTGCGCAGCCGCATATATGAGATGCCGCAGCTCAGAGCCCACAGGGACCCGGCCTGCCCGGATCATTAGGGCACCGCAGACACTCCTCAGACCCCAGACCCCCCCCTCAATAATGGTAATAAACAGCATATTACACTCTGCGCAGCCGCATATATGAGATGCCGCAGCTCAGAGCCCGCAGGGACCCGGCCTGCCCGGATCATTAGGGCACCGCAGATACTCCTCAGACCCCCAGACCCCCCCCCCCTCAATAATGGTAATAAACAGCATATTACACTATGCACAGCCGCATATATGAGATGCCGCAGCTCAGAGTCCACAGGGACCCGGCCTGCCCGGATCATTAGGGCACCGCAGACACTCCTCAGACCCCAGCCCCCCCCATAATATTGGTAATAAATAGCATATTACACTCTGCGCAGCCGCATATATGAGATGCCGCAGCTCAGGGCCCACAGGGACCCGGCCTGCCCGGATCATTAGGGCACCGCAGACACTCCTCAGACCCCAGCCCCCCCCATAATATTGGTAATAAACAGCATATTACACTCTGCGCAGCCGCATATATGAGATGCCGCAGCTCAGAGCCCACAGGGACCCGGCCTGCCCGGATCATTAGGGCACCGCAGACACTCCTCAGACCCCAGCCCCCCCTCAATAATGGTAATAAATAGCATATTACACTCTGCACAGCCGCATATATGAGATGCCGCAGCTCAGAGCCCACAGGGACCCGGCCTGCCTGGATCATTAGGGCACCGCAGACACTTCTCAGACCCCAGACCCCCCCCCCCCCCCCTCAACAATGGTAATAAATAGCATATTACACTCTGCACAGCCGCATATATGAGATGCCGCAGCTCAGAGCCCACAGGGATCCGGCCTGCCCGGATCATTAGGGCACCGCAGACACTCCTCAGACCCCAGCCCCCCCTCAATAATGGTAATAAATAGCATATTACACTCTGCGCAGCCGCATATATGAGATGCCGCAGCTCAGAGCCCGCAGGGACCCGGCCTGCCTGGATCATTAGGGCACCGCAGACACTCCTCAGACCCCAGACCCCCCATAATATTGGTAATAAATAGCATATTACACTCTGCACAGCCGCATATATGAGAGGCCGCAGCTCAGGGCCCACAGGGACCCGGCCTGCCCGGATCATTAGGGCACCGCAGACACTCCTCAGACCCCAGCCCCCCTCAATAATGGTAATAAATAGCATATTACACTCTGCACAGCCGCATATATGAGATGCCGCAGCTCAGAGCCCACAGGGACCCGGCCTGCCTGGATCATTAGGGCACCGCAGACACTTCTCAGACCCCAGACCCCCCCCCCCCCCTCAACAATGGTAATAAATAGCATATTACACTCTGCACAGCCGCATATATGAGATGCCGCAGCTCAGAGCCCACAGGGACCCGGCCTGCCCGGATCATTAGGGCACCGAAGACACTCCTCAGACCCCAGACCCCCCATAATATTGGTAATAAATAGCATATTACACTCTGCACAGCCGTATATATGAGAGGCCGCAGCTCAGGGCCCACAGGGACCCGGCCTGCCCGGATCATTAGGGCACCGCAGACACTCCTCAGACCCCAGCCCCCCCCCCCTCAATAATGGTAATAAATAGCATATTACACTCTGCACAGCCGCATATATGAGATGCCGCAGCTCAGGGCCCACAGGGACCCGGCCTGTCCGGATCGTTAGGACACCGCAGACACTCCTCAGACCCCAGGCCTCCACCCCCCCTCAATAATGGTAATAAATAGCATATTACTCTCTGCACAGCCGCATATATGAGATGCCGCAGCTCAGAGCCCGCAGGGACCCGGCCTGCCCGGATCATTAGGGCACCGCAGACACTCCTCAGACCCCAGCCCCCCCCCATAATATTGGTAATAAACAGCATATTACACTCTGCGCAGCCGCATATATGAGATGCCGCAGCTCAGAGCCCGCAGGGACCCGGCCTGCCCGGATCATTAGGGCACCGCAGACACTCCTCAGACCCCAGCCCCCCCCTCAATAATGGTAATAAACAGCATATTACACTCTGCGCAGCCGCATATATGAGATGCCGCAGCTCAGAGCCCGCAGGGACCCGGCCTGCCCGGATCATTAGGGCACCGCAGACACTCCTCAGACCCCAGACCCCCCCCATAATATTGGTAATAAATAGCATATTACACTCTGCGCAGCCGCATATATGAGATGCCGCAGCTCAGAGCCCACAGGGACCCGGCCTGCCCGGATCATTAGGGCACCGCAGACACTCCTCAGACCCCAGACCCCCCCCTCAATAATGGTAATAAACAGTATATTACACTCTGCACAGCCGCATATATGAGATGCCGCAGCTCAGAGCCCGCAGGGACCCGGCCTGCCCGGATCATTAGGGCACCGCAGACACTCCTCAGACCCCAGGCCTCCACCCCCCCCCCAATAATGGTAATAAATAGCATATTACACTCTGCACAGCCGCATATATGAGATGCCGCAGCTCAGAGCCCGCAGGGACCCGGCCTGCCCGGATCATTAGGGCACCGCAGACACTCCTCAGACCCCAGCCCCCCCTCAATAATGGTAATAAATAGCATATTACACTCTGCGCAGCCGCATATATGAGATGCCGCAGCTCAGAGCCCGCAGGGACCCGGCCTGCCCGGATCATTAGGGCACCGCAGACACTCCTCAGACCCCAGACCCCCCCCCCCATAATATTGGTAATAAATAGCATATTACACTCTGCACAGCCGCATATATGAGATGCCGCAGCTCAGAGCCCACAGGGACCCGGCCTGCCCGGATCATTAGGGCACCGCAGATACTCCTCAGACCCCAGCCCCCCCCCCCCTCAATAATGGTAATAAACAGCATATTACACTCTGCGCAGCCGCATATATGAGATGCCGCAGCTCAGAGCCCGCAGGGACCCGGCCTGCCCGGATCATTAGGGCACCGCAGACACTCCTCAGACCCCAGACCCCCCATAATATTGGTAATAAATAGCATATTACACTCTGCGCAGCCGCATATATGAGATGCCGCAGCTCAGGGCCCACAGGGACCCGGCCTGCCCGGATCATTAGGGCACCGCAGACACTCCTCAGACCCCAGCCCCCCCCCCCTCAATAATGGTAATAAATAGCATATTACACTCTGCACAGCCGCATATATGAGATGCCGCAGCTCAGAGCCCGGATCATTAGGGCACCGCAGACACTCCTCAGACCCCCTCCCCCACCCCACCCCCCCCCCGCCACCCACAATAATGGTAATAAATAGCATATTACACTCTGCGCAGCCGCATATATGAGATGCCGCAGCTCAGGGCCCACAGGGACCCGGCCTGCCCGGATCATTAGGGCACCGCAGACACTCCTCAGACCCCAGGCCTCCACCCCCCCCCCCAATAATGGTAATAAATAGCATATTACACTCTGCACAGCCGCATATATGAGATGCCGCAGCTCAGAGCCCGCAGGGACCCGGCCTGCCCGGATCATTAGGGCACCGCAGACACTCCTCAGACCCCAGGCCTCCACCCCCCCCCCAATAATGGTAATAAATAGCATATTACACTCTGCACAGCCGCATATATGAGATGCCGCAGCTCAGAGCCCGCAGGGACCCGGCCTGCCCGGATCATTAGGGCACCGCAGATACTCCTCAGACCCCCCATAATATTGGTAATAAATAGCATATTACACTCTGCACAGCCGCATATATGAGATGCCGCAGCTCAGAGCCCGGATCATTAGGGCACCGCAGACACTCCTCAGACCCCAGGCCTCCACCCCCCCCCCAATAATGGTAATAAATAGCATATTACACTCTGCACAGCCGCATATATGAGATGCCGCAGCTCAGAGCCCGCAGGGACCCGGCCTGCCCGGATCATTAGGGCACCGCAGATACTCCTCAGACCCCCCATAATATTGGTAATAAATAGCATATTACACTCTGCACAGCCGCATATATGAGATGCCGCAGCTCAGAGCCCGGATCATTAGGGCACCGCAGACACTCCTCAGACCCCCTCCCCCACCCCACCCCCCCCCCGCCACCCACAATAATGGTAATAAATAGCATATTACACTCTGCGCAGCCGCATATATGAGATGCCGCAGCTCAGAGTCCACAGGGCCCGGATCATTAGGGCACCGCAGACACTCCTCAGACCCCAGACCCCCCCCCCCCCCCCCCCTGCTCACTTCAACAAACCACCAAGACTCTCTGATGTGAAACACATGAGGCCATGAAAGTGAGAGTGCAGACAGGGGCATATCTGAGGCCTGAGCTCACATAATGAGATTACAGGGCTGGGGGAGGAGTCTGGGGGGCTCTGTGGGGGGGGGGGGGGGTGTTGGAGGGTTCTCAGCCCAACCAGGCAGCTGAAATCAAGGTCTGGGGGGGCTCAGCTCGAGGAGGGGCCGGAGGGTGGGAGCTGGACTGAGGGTCATGGGTGCTGAAAGGAACTGATCCCCTGGAGGGGGGGCTGGAGGTGTGGGGGTCTGCACTCATGGAAGGAGCGGTGCAAAGGGTGCTTACGAGGGAGTGTGCACAGTGAATTATGTCTGCTTGGCTGGTGCCTCTGTCTACAAAAAGAAGACACGGTTCATGGGCAGGACTTGGAGTTCACACACCCATCATTTCCACTGGCCAATCAGCTTCGAGAATGAAACACCACTGGCGAAGCCTTAGCCAGAACGTGGTTTCAAAGCTGACCAGTCTTCACTGGCTGATGTCTCTGAACTTTGCAAGCCCGGGGAGGGGGTGAGACCCCGCCCTGGGCAGGTAAGGCGGCCCTGGGCAGGTAAGGTGGCCAGTGCCTGGAGCAGGGGTGGCTCTAGGCTCATGGCGGCCCTAGGCAGGGAGCGTAGGTAGAGGGCCACCCGAAGGAACGCAGGCGCGGAGGCCAGTGAAGAGGGTGGTCAGGGTGTTTGGAAGTGGAACAGAGCTGGAGGCCGCCAAATCCCTGCCAGGGGGCGCCTTGCAAATATGTATCCATCCTCAGAGGATTATTATATTAAGGATATATATTGGCGTGGCGGCCCCTGGGGTTTGGTGGCCCTGTGCAGGTGCACAGCTTGCACATGAATAAGGCCGCCCCTGGCTGGAGCCCTCCTTGGTCCAGGGGAAAGCCTCTCCCCCCCCCCCACAAGGCAGAAGCACTGGCCTCACTCGCCTCTCCCTGGTGGTCCTTGCATCTGTCTGTCCAGAGCTTTCTGGCTACAGGAAAGTGAAAGGATCGAGCACTCACTGTCAGGTGCAAAATAGCACTTTTATATCGCACTTCCTGTAGCTCCTGGAGGCCTGGGTGACATTTTAATTAGAGGAGTAAACTATCTGAGTCAGCTCAAGCGGCTTCTGCTGTCCGCATTCTGTTGCGTTTAGTGTTATTTTCTTAACGCAAAATGGACCCTCTGGCCCATTTTGGATGCCAGGGTACATTTTGTACAAAGAAAATAGTGGTAACAGCTGTGTTATGCTTTTTGCATAATTCTGCATAATTTTGCTGTAATTTCACATAAATACTGGGCCTGGGCGGTAAATTTCATTCCGCTCGCGGAATTTGCGATATTTTGACATTTTCTTGTTCCGCAGAGAGCGCGAAAATGTCAAAACTTTCGCAAACTGCCGCGAAACGGAAGTATATTCTTGTTCGCGCTTTTTAAATGCGTACTCGTGCATGCGGTAGCGACTTACTGGGTCCCTGCGTTCGCCGACGAGTTTTCCTATCCGTTCGCGTGCGCCACGAGATGTTGGATTGTCGGTATCCGGTCGTGCGATCCCGCGCGAGTTTGCAATCACGAACACGTTATTCGACCCGGAACAGGAAATAAGCATCGCAAGCAAGATCACTGACATAATATCGATGTCATAAACATCGATGTAGTAAAATATCGATTAAAAAATATAGAATACCAAAATATCGACTTCCTGTCTCCAAACAGGTAAGTACAAAAATATCGAATCAAAAATATCGATGTAAAAAATATAGTTAGTTGAATAATCGAATTAAATATAATTAACTTAAACATACTTAAAATACTTAAATAACCTTAAAATTAATAAATAATTAATTTAAGTTAAAAGTAAATAAACATACAATTACATTTTTTAACACATATATATATATATATATAAACATAATATTAATAAAAAATATATTATATTTTTACCATAGGATAGCAGGAGAGTAACATTTACTATTACCACTCCAGTAAATACAACACGAGAGAAAGCGTTGGGTAGCGTAGGGATAAAAATTACTATTCCCACCCCAGAGAGTGCAACAGTAGAGAAAGCGTTGGATAGCGGGAGGGTAAAAATTACTATTCCCACTCCAGAGAGTGAAACAGTAGGGAAAGCGCTGGATAGCGGGAGGGTTAAAATTACTATTCCCACTCCAGAGAGTGCAACAGTAGGGAAAGCTTTGGATAGCGTAGGGATAAAAATTACTATTCCCACTCCAGAGAGTGCAACAGTAGAGAAAGCGTTGGATAGCGGGAGGGTTAAAATTACTATTCCCACTCCAGAGAGTGCAACAGTAGTGAAAGCGTTGGATAGCGTATGGGTAAAAAATACTATTCCCACTCCAAAGAGTGCAACAGTAGGGAAAGTGTTGGATAGCGGGAGGGTTAAAATTACTATTCCCACTCCAGAGAGTGCAACAGTAGTGAAAGCGTTGGATAGCGTAGGGGTAAAAAATACTATTCCCACTCCAAAGAGTGCAACAGTAGGGAAAGTGTTGGATAGCGGGAGGGTTAAAATTACTATGCCCACTCCAGTGAGTGCAACAGTAGGGAAAGTGTTAGATAGCCTAGGAGTAAAAATGACTATTCCCAATTCAGTGACTGCAACAGTATGGAAAGCGTTGGATAGCGTAGGGGTAAAAATGACTATTCCCACTCCAGTGAGTGCAACAGTATGGAAAGCGTTGGATAGCGTAGGGGTAAAAATTACTATTCCCACTCCAGTGAGTGCAACAGTAGGGAAAGCGTTGGATAGCGTAGGGGTAAAAATTACTATTCCCACTCCAGAGAGTGCAACAGTATGGAAAGCGTTGGATAGCGTAGGGGTAAAAATTACTATTCCCACTCCAAAGAGTGCAACAGTAGGGAAAGTGTTAGATAGCGTAGGAGTAAAAATTACTATTCCCAATTCAGTGAGTGCAACAGTATGGAAAGCGTTGGATAGCGTAGGGGTAAAAATGACTATTCCCAATTCAGTGAGTGCAGCAGTATGGAAAGCGTTGGATAGCGTAGGGGTAAAAATGACTATTCCCAATTCAGTGAGTGCAACAGTATGGAAAGCGTTGGGTAGCGTAGGAGTAAAAATGACTATTCCCAATTCAGTGAGTGCAACAGTATGGAAAGCGTTGGATAGCGTAGGGGTAAAAATTACTATTCCCACTCCAAAGAGTGCAACAGTAGGGAAAGTGTTAGATAGCGTAGGAGTAAAAATGACTATTCCCAATTCAGTGAGTGCAACAGTATGGAAAGCGTTGGATAGCGTAGGGGTAAAAATGACTATTCCCACTCCAGTGAGTGCAACAGTATGGAAAGCGTTGGATAGCATAGGGGTAAAAATTACTATTCCCACTCCAGTGAGTGCAACAGTAGGGAAAGCGTTGGATAGCGTAGGGGTAAAAATTACTATTCCCACTCCAGAGAGTGCAACAGTAGGGAAAGCGTTGGATAGCGGGAGAGTTAAAATTACTATTCCCACTGCAAAGAGTGCAACAGTAGGGAAAGCGTTGGATAGCGTAGAGGTGAAAATTACTATTCACACTCCAGAGAGTGCAACAGTAGGGAAAGTAAATACTTCATATATGAATAAAAATAAATTAAATATTAATACCAAATACAAATTAATTAAAAGTAATTAACAATTTTATATAATACTAGCAGCCCGCCCCAGCGTTGCCTGGGGCAGAAAGGGGCTGGGGGCAGTACACCCGCTCCCGGCCCGACCCCCTCCCGCCCCGACTCCCTCCCGCCCCGACTCCCTCCCGCCCCCAACTCCCGGGTGTGCACTCATCCCTCTGTGCCCACCCGCTCCCGCCCCCCCTCCCGCCCGACCCCTCCCGCCCTGATTTCAATGAGCCTTTACTTTACCTGAGCTGGCAATCCTTCCTGCGATCTTCACTTCACCGCCGCTCCTCTTCGCCATGACGCGCCCGCGCTCCTCACTTCACCGCCGCTCCATATCCGCCGGCCACCGCTCCTCCTCATCATCACGCACGTCGCGGCCAGCGCTACGTCGCGGCCAGAGCAGCGTCGCAGCCGGCACTACTTTCAGGGCACTACTTTTTTTTAAAAGTTATTTTTTTAAATGTACGTTTTTTTTTTTTTTATAGCCTATGTCCATCTGCACACCCTGACAATTTCTACAATGTATCGGGTGTGTGGATTGGCGCTGTGGTTCCCGAGTGCTTACCTGTTCCTGCACATTGTTAGTACCCAGGGTGTTAGTACCCGGACTGGAGCCTGTACCAGTTCCCATACATTGTTAGTACCCGGACTGGAGCCTGTACCGGTTCCTGTACATTGTTAGTACCTGGAGTGTAGCCTGTACCGGTTCCTGTACATTGTTAGTACCCGGAGTGGAGCCTGTACCGGTTCCTGTACACTGTTAGTACCCGGAGTGGAACCTGTACTGGTTCCTGTACATTGTTAGTACCCGGAGTGGAGCCTGTACCGGTTACTGTACACTGTTAGTACCCGGAGTGGAGCCTGTACCAGTTCCTGTACATTGTTAGTGCCCGGAGTGGAGCCTCTACCGGTTCCTGTACATTGTTAGTACCCGGACTGGAGCCTGTACCAGTTCCTGTACATTGTTAGTGCCCGGAGTGGAGCCTGTACTGGATCTTGTACACTGTTAGTACCCGGAGTGGAGCCTGTACCGGTTCCTGTACACTGTTAGTACCCGGAGTTGAGCCTGTACCGGTTCCTGTACATTGTTAGTGCCCGGAGTGGAGCCTGTACCGCTTCCCATACATTGTTAGTACCCGGAGTGGAGCCTGTACCGGTTCCTGTACACTGTTAGTACCCGGAGTAGAGCCTGTACCGCTTCCCATACACTGATAGTACCCGGACTGGAGCCTCTACCGGTTCCTGTACATTGTTAGTACCCGGACTGGAGCCTGTACCAGTTCCTGTACATTGTTAGTGCCCGGAGTGGAGCCTGTACTGGATCTTGTACACTGTTAGTGCCCGGAGTGGAGCCTCTACTGGTTCCTGTACATTGTTAGTACCCCGACTGGAGCCTGTACCAGTTCCTGTACATTGTTAGTGCCCGGAGTGGAGCCTGTACTGGATCTTATACACTGTTAGTACCCGGAGTGGAGCCTGTACCGGTTCCTGTACACTATTAGTACCCGGAGTGGAGCCTGTACCGGTTCCTGTACATTGTTAGTGCCCGGAGTGGAGCCTGTACTGGATCTTGTACACTGTTAGTGCCCGGAGTGGAGCCTCTACCGGTTCCTGTACATTGTTAGTACCCCGACTGGAGCCTGTACCAGTTCCTGTACATTGTTAGTGCCCGGAGTGGAGCCTGTACTGGATCTTATACACTGTTAGTACCCGGAGTGGAGCCTGTACCGGTTCCTGTACACTATTAGTACCCGGAGTGGAGCCTGTACCGGTTCCTGTACATTGTTAGTGCAAGGAGTGGAGCCTGTCCCGGTTCCTGTACATTGATAGTACCCGGAGTGGAGCCTGTACCGGTTCCTGTACATTGTTAGTGCCCGGACTGGAGCCTGTACCGCTTCCCATACACTGATAGTACCCGGACTGGAGCCTGTACCAGTTCCTGTACATTGTTAGTACCCTGAGTGGAGTCTGGACTGGTTCCTGTACATTGTTAGTGCCCGGAGTGGAGCCTGTACCGGTTCCTGTACATTGTTAGTACCCGGACTGGAGCCTGTACTGGTTCCTGTACATTGTTAGTACCCGGACTGGAGCCTGTACCGGTTCCTGTACATTGTTGGTACCCGGACTGGAGCCTGTACTGGTTCCTGTACATTGTTAGTGCCCGGAGTGGAGCCTGTACCAGTTCCTGTACATTGTTAGTACCCGGAGTGGAGTCTGGGCTGGTTCCTGTACATTGTTAGTACCCGAAGGGGGCCTGTACCGGTTCCTGTACATAGTTAGTACCCGGAGTGTGGCCTGTACCAGTTCCTGTACATTGTTAGTGCCCGGAGTGTGGCCTGTACCGGTTCCTCTACATTGTTAGTGCCCGGAGTGTGGCCTGTACCGGTTCCTGTACATTGTTAGTACCCGGAGTGGAGCCTGTACCGGTTTCCGTACATTGTTAGTACCCGGAGTGGAGCCTGTACCGGTTCCTGTACACTGTTAGTACCCGGACTGGAGCCTGTACCGGTTCCTGTACACTGTTAGTACCCGGAGTGGAGCCTGTACCGGTTCCTGTACACTGTTAGTACCCGGACTGGAGCCTGTACAAGTTCCTGTACATTGTTAGTGCCCGGAGTGGAGCCTGTACCAGGTCCTGTACATTGTTAGTGCCCGGAGTGGAGCCTGTACTGGTTCCTGTACATTGTTAGTACCCGGACTGGAGCCTGTACCGGTTCCTGTACATTGTTAGTGCCCGGAGTGTGGCCTGTACTGGTTCCTGTACATTGTTAGTACCCGGAGTGGAGTCTGGACTGGTTCCTGTACATTGTTAGTGCCCGGAGTGGAGTCTGGACTGGTTCCTGTACATTGTTAGTGCCCGGAGTGGAGCCTGTACCGGTTCCTGTACATTGTTAGTGCCCGGACTGGAGCCTGTACCAGTTCCTGTACATTGCTAGTACCCGGAGTGGAGTCTGGACTGGTTCCTGTACATTGTTAGTGCCCGGAGTGGAGTCTGGACTGGTTCCTGTACATTGTTAGTGCCCGGAGTGGAGTCTGGACTGGTTCCTGTACATTGTTAGTGCCCGGAGTGGAGCCTGTACCGGTTCCTGTACACTGTTAGTACCCGGACTGGAGCCTGTACCAGTTCCTGTACATTGTTAGTACCCGGAGTGGAGTCTGGACTGGTTCCTGTACATTGTTAGTGCCCGGAGTGGAGTCTGGACTGGTTCCTGTACATTGTTAGTGCCCGGAGTGGAGCCTGTACCGCTTCCCATACACTGTTAGTACCCGGACTGGAGCCTGTACCAGTTCCTGTACATTGTTAGTACCCGGAGTGGAGTCTGGACTGGTTCCTGTACATTGTTAGTGCCCGGAGTGGAGCCTGTACCGGTTCCTGCACATAGTTAGTACCCGGAGTGTGGCCTGTACCAGTTCCTGTACATTGTTAGTGCCCGGAGTGTGGCCTGTACCGGTTCCTGTACATTGTTAGTGCCCGGAGTGTGGCCTGTACCAGTTCCTGTACATTGTTAGTACCCGGAGTGGAGCCTGTACCGGTTTCCGTACATTGTTAGTACCCGGAGTGGAGCCTGTACCGGTTCCTGTACACTGTTAGTACCCGGACTGGAGCCTGTACCGGTTCCTGTACACTGTTAGTACCCGGAGTGGAGCCTGTACCGGTTCCTGTACACTGTTAGTACCCGGACTGGAGCCTGTACAAGTTCCTGTACATTGTTAGTGCCCGGAGTGGAGCCTGTACCAGGTCCTGTACATTGTTAGTGCCCGGAGTGGAGCCTGTACTGGTTCCTGTACATTGTTAGTACCCGGACTGGAGCCTGTACCGGTTCCTGTACATTGTTAGTGCCCGGAGTGTGGCCTGTACTAGTTCCTGTACATTGTTAGTACCCGGAGTGGAGTCTGGACTGGTTCCTGTACATTGTTAGTGCCCGGAGTGGAGTCTGGACTGGTTCCTGTACATTGTTAGTGCCCGGAGTGGAGCCTGTACCGGTTCCTGTACATTGTTAGTGCCCGGACTGGAGCCTGTACCAGTTCCTGTACATTGCTAGTACCCGGAGTGGAGTCTGCACTGGTTCCTGTACATTGTTAGTGCCCGGAGTGGAGTCTGGACTGGTTCCTGTACATTGTTAGTGCCCGGAGTGGAGTCTGGACTGGTTCCTGTACATTGTTAGTGCCCGGAGTGGAGCCTGTATCGGTTCCTGTACACTGTTAGTACCCGGACTGGAGCCTGTACCAGTTCCTGTACATTGTTAGTACCCGGAGTGGAGTCTGGACTGGTTCCTGTACATTGTTAGTGCCCGGAGTGGAGTCTGGACTGGTTCCTGTACATTGTTAGTGCCCGGAGTGGAGCCTGTACCGCTTCCCATACACTGTTAGTACCCGGACTGAAGCCTGTACCAGTTCCTGTACATTGTTAGTACCCGGAGTGGAGTCTGGACTGGTTCCTATACATTGTTAGTGCCCGGAGTGGCGCCTGTACCGGTTCCTGTACATAGTTAGTACCCGGAGTGTGGCCTGTACCAGTTCCTGTACATTGTTAGTGCCCGGAGTGTGGCCTGTACCGGTTCCTGTACATTGTTAGTGCCCGGAGTGTGGCCTGTACCAGTTCCTGTACATTGTTAGTGCCCGGAGTGTGGCCTGTACCGGTTCCGGTACATTGTTAGTACCCGAAGGGGGCCTGTACCGGTTCCTCTACATTGTTAGTACCCGGAGTGGAGCCTGTACCGGTTCCTGTACATTGTTAGTACCCGGAGTGGAGCCTGTACCGGTTCCTGTACATTGTTAGTACCCGGAGTGGAGCCTGTACCGGTTCCTGTACATTGTTAGTGCCCGGAGTGTGGCCTGTACCGGTTCCTGTACATTGTTAGTGCCCGGAGTGTGGCCTGTACCGGTTCCTGTACATTGTTAGTGCCCGGAGTGTGGCCTGTACCGGTTCCTGTACATTGTTAGTACCCGGAGTGGAGCCTGTACCGGTTCCTGTACATTGTTAGTACCCTGAGTGGAGCCTGTACCGGTTCCTGTACATTGTTAGTACCCGGACTGGAGCCTGTACCGGTTCCTGTACATTGTTAGTACCCGGAGTGGAGCCCGTACCGGTTCCTGTACACTGTTAGTACCCGGAGTGTGGCCTGTACCAGTTCCTGTACATTGTTAGTGCCCGGAGTGTGGCCTGTACCGGTTCCCGTACATTGTTAGTACCCGAAGGGGGCCTGTACCGGTTCCTGTACATTGTTAGTACCCGGAGTGGAGCCTGTACCGGTTCCTGTACATTGTTAGTGCCCGGAGTGGGGCCTGTACCGGTTCCTGTACATTGTTAGTGCCCGGAGTGTGGCCTGTACCGGTTCCTGTACATTGTTAGTACCCGGAGTGGAGCCTGTACCGG
This sequence comes from Lissotriton helveticus, assembly GCF_964261635.1. NCBI lineage: Eukaryota > Metazoa > Chordata > Amphibia > Caudata > Salamandridae > Lissotriton > Lissotriton helveticus. The sequence continues at coordinate 18,349,583 of NC_136065.1, forward strand.
TTCCTGTACATTGTTAGTACCCGGAGTGGAGCCTGTACCGGTTCCTGTACATTGTTAGTACCCGGACTGGAGCCTGTACCGGTTCCTGTACATTGTTAGTACCCGGACTGGAGCCTGTACCGGTTCCTGTACATTGTTAGTACCCGGAGTGGAGCCCGTACCGGTTCCTGTACATTGTTAGTATCCCGTGTGCCATCAGAGGGCCCTTCTATCCTCATCTCCTTCTCTCCTTGCTTCCGCCAGCCGCGGCCATGCTCCACCCGGCCATTATTTCTATTTTCGCTCCTTCTCTCCCTCTCTCCTTCTCTCCCTCTCCCCTTCTGTCCTTCGCTCCCTCTCTCATTCTCTCCTTCTCTCCTCTCCTTCTCTCTCCCATCTCTCCTTCCCTCCTTCTCTCCCTCCTCCCTCTCTCCCTTTCTCACCTTCTCTCCTTTTTTTCTTCTCTCCCTCCCTCCCTCTCTCCCTTTCTCTCCTTCTCTCCTTCTCTCCTTCTCTCCTTCTCTCCCTCTCTCTCTCTCCTGCTCTCCTTCTCTCCCTCTCTCTTTCTCTCCCTCTCTCCTTCTCTCTCCTCTCGTCTTCTCTCTTTCTCTCTCCTTCTCTCTCCTTCTCTCTCTTTCTCTCCCTCTCTCCTTCTCTCCTTCTCTCCCTCTCTCCTTCTCTCTCCTCTCGTCTTCTCTCCTGCTCTCTCCTTCTCTCCTTCTCTCCGTCTCTCTCCTTCTCTCGTTCTCTCTCGTTCTCTCCCTCTCTCCTTTTCTCCTTCTCTCCCTCTCTCCCTCTCTCTTTCTCTCTCCGTCTCTCTCCGTCTCTCCTTCTCTCTCTTTCTCTCCCTCTCTCCCTTTCTCTCCTTCTCTCCCTTCTCTCCCTTCTCTCCTTCTCTCCTGCTCTCCCTCTCTCCTTCTCTCCCTCTCTCTTCTCCTTCTTTCCCTCTCTCCTTCTCTCCTTCTCTCTTCCTTCTCTCCTCCTCTCCTTCTCTCCCCTCTCTCTCCCTCTCTCTTTCTCTCCCTCTCTCCTTCTCTCTCCTTCTCTCCTTCTCTCCCTCTCTCTCCCTTTCTCTTTCTCTCCCTCTCTCCTTCTCTCTCCTTCTCTCCCTCTATCCTTCTCTCCCCTCTCTCTCCCTCTCTCTTTCTCTCCCTCTCTCCTTCTCTCCTTCTCTCCCTCTCTCCTTCTCTCCCTCACTCCTTCTTTCTCTCTCTCTCCCTTCTCTCCTTCTCTCTCCTTCTCGCCCTCTCTCCTTCTTTCCTTTTCTCCCTCTCTCCCTTTCTCTCCTTCTCTCCTTCTCCCCCTCTCTCCTTCTCTCTCCTCTCTCCTTCTCCCTCCTTCTCTCCTCCCTCCTCTCCTTCTCTCTCCTTCTCTCCCTCTCTCCTTCTCTCTCCTCTCTCCTTCTCTCCTTCTCTCCTCCCTCCTCTCCTTCTCTCCTTCTCTCCTTCTCTGCTCTTCTTCTCTCCTTCTCTCCCTTCTCCCCTTCCTTCCTCCAGCCGCGGCCCGGCTCCACCCGGCCATTATTTCTATTTTCTCTCCGGTTTCCGCTCCGCCCGTCTCAGTCCAAACACCGCGGCCGCAGGAGCTCATTTTAAGCAGAGAAACCGAGTCCACGAGGCCGCAAGTGAGGAGGCCGGGCGGGCAGGGGCGGCGGCGCGCCCAGGGCGCATGGGGGGAGGGGGGGAACAGTCCTGTGAGACGCTCCTGGGCGGAGAGCGGAGGGCGCCCGTCAGGACAGGGCCTCTCCACCGCTGAAGATGAGCGCCTTGAGGCGAGGCCGCAGCTTCTAGGGTGAAAGACGGTCACCCAGGGTGGAGTCACTCAGGGCGGAGTCACCCAGGGTGGAGTCACTCAGGCGGAGTCTCTCAGGGTGGAGTCACTCAGGACGGAGTCACTCAGGTGGAGTCACTCGGGGTGGAGTCACTCAGGGCGGAGTCACTCAGGGCGGAGTCACTCAGGGCAGAGTCACTCAGGGTGGAGTCACTCAGGGCGGAGTTACTCAGGGTGGAGTCACTCAGGGCGGAGTCACTCAGGGTGGAGTCACTCAGGGTGGAGTCACTCAGGTGGACTCACTCAGGGTGGAGTCACTCAGGGCGGAGTCACCCAGGGCGGAGTCACTCAGGCAGAGTCGCTCAGGGCGGAGTCACTCAGGGCGGAGTCACTCAGGTGGACTCACTCAGGGTGGAGTCACTCAGGGCGGAGTCACCCAGGGCGGAGTCACTCAGGGCGGAGTCACTCAGGTGGACTCACTCAGGGTGGAGTCACTCAGGGTGGAGTCACTCAGGTGGACTCACTCAGGGTGGAGTCACTCAGGGCGGAGTCACCCAGGGCGGAGTCACTCAGGCAGAGTCGCTCAGGGCGGAGTCACTCAGGGCGGAGTCACTCAGGTGGACTCACTCAGGGTGGAGTCACTCAGGGCGGAGTCACCCAGGGCGGAGTCACTCAGGGCGGAGTCACTCAGGTGGACTCACTCAGGGTGGAGTCACTCAGGGCGGAGTCACTCAGGGCGGAGTCACTCAGGTGGACTCACTCAGGGTGGAGTCATTTAGGGCGGGCGGAGTCACTCAGGGTGGAGTCACTCAGGGCGGAGTCACTCAGGGCGGAGTCACTCAGGGCGGAGTCACTCAGGGCGGAGTCACCCAGGTCGGAGTCACTCAGGGTGGAGTCACTCAGGGTGGAGTCACCCAGGGTGGAGTCACTCAGGGTGGAGTCACTCAGGGCGGAGTCACTCAGGGTGGAGTCACTCAGGCAGAGTCGCTCAGGGTGGAGTCACCCAGGGCGGAGTCACTCAGGGCGGAGTCACTCAGGCAGAGTCGCTCAGGGTGGAGTCACCCAGGGCGGAGTCACTCAGGGCGGAGTCACTCAGGTGGACTCACTCAGGGTGGAGTCACTCAGGGCGGGCGGAGTCACTCAGGGCGAAGTCACTCAGGGTGGAGTCACTCAGGCAGAGTCGCTCAGGGTGGAGTCACCCAGGGCGGAGTCACTCAGGGTGGAGTCACTCAGGCAGAGTCGCTCAGGGTGGAGTCACCCAGGGCGGAGTCACTCAGGGCGGAGTCACTCAGGTGGACTCACTCAGGGTGGAGTCACTCAGGGCGGGCGGAGTCACTCAGGGCGGAGTCACTCAGGCGGAGTCACTCAGGGCGGAGTCACCCAGGTCGGAGTCACTCAGGGTGGAGTCACTCAGGGTGGAGTCACCCAGGGTGGAGTCACTCAGGGTGGAGTCACTCAGGGCGGAGTTACTCAGGGTGGAGTCACTCAGGGCGGAGTCACTCAGCGGAGTCACTTAGGCGGAGTCACTCAGGGAGGAGTCACTCAGGGTGGAGTCACTCAGGCGGAGTCACTCAGGGCGGAATCACTCAAGGCGGAGTCACTCAGGGCGGAGTCACTCAGGTGAAGTCACTCAGAGTGGAGTCACTCAGGTGAAGTCACTCAGGGTGGAGTCACTCAGGTGAAGTCACTCAGGGTGGAGTCACTCAGGGCGGAATCACTCAAGGCGGAGTCACTCAGGGCGGAGTCACTCAGGTGAAGTCACTCAGAGTGGAGTCACTCAGGTGAAGTCACTCAGGGTGGAGTCACTCAGGTGAAGTCACTCAGGGTGGAGTCACTCAGGTGAAGTCACCCAGGGCGGAGTCACTCAGGGCAGAGTCACTCAGGGCGGAGTCACTCAGGGCGGAGTCACTCAGGGCGGAGTCACTCAGGTGAAGTCACTCAGGGTGGAGTCACTCAGGGCAGAGTCACTCAGGGCGGAGTCACTCAGGTGAAGTCACTCAGAGTGGAGTCACTCAGGTGAAGTCACTCAGGGTGGAGTCACTCAGGTGAAGTCACTCAGGGTGGAGTCACTCAGGGCGGAATCACTCAAGGCGGAGTCACTCAGGGCGGAGTCACTCAGGTGAAGTCACTCAGAGTGGAGTCACTCAGGTGAAGTCACTCAGGGTGGAGTCACTCAGGTGAAGTCACTCAGGGTGGAGTCACTCAGGTGAAGTCACCCAGGGCGGAGTCACTCAGGGCAGAGTCACTCAGGGCGGAGTCACTCAGGGCGGAGTCACTCAGGGCGGAGTCACTCAGGTGAAGTCACTCAGGGTGGAGTCACTCAGGGCAGAGTCACTCAGGGCGGAGTCACTCAGGGCGGAGTCACTCAGGGCAGAGTCACCCAGGACGGAGTCAATCAGGGCGGAGTCACCCAGGGCGGAGTCACTCAGGGCGGAGTCACTCAGGTGGAGTCACTCAGGGTGGAGTCACTCAGGGTGGAGTCACTCAGGGCGGAGTTACTCAGGGTGGAGTCACTCAGGGTGGAGTCTCTCAGGGCAGAGTCACTCAGGGCGGAGTCACCCAGGGCGGAGTCACTCAGGGCAGAGTCACTCAGGGCGGAGTCACTCAGGGCGGAGTCACCCAGGGCAGAGTCACTCAGGGCGGAGTCACTCAGGCGGAGTCACTCAGGGCGGAGTCACCCAGGTCGGAGTCACCCAGGGCGGAGTTACTCAGGGCGGAGTCACTCAGGGCGGAGTCACTCAGGGCGGAGTCACTCAGGTGAAGTCACTCAGGGTGGAGTCACTCAGGGCGGAGTCACTCAGGACGGAGGCACTCAGGCGGAGTCACTCAGGGCGGAGTCACCCAGGGCGGAGTCACTCAGGGCGGAGTCACTCAGGGCGGAGTCACCCAGGGCAGAGTCACTCAGCAGAGTCCCTCCCTGGACCCCGGCGCGTTCCCCCGCAGCACACCTGGAATCCCTGCCCCGACTGACCTTCATCGCCCCCAAGGTCTTTGCTAATAACCTTTAATTTATAGAATTAGTGGGTCTCTGGTATTTAGTTTGGTGTGACTTCTTGTCACCATTTTCTTCCCAATAGTACCCAAATGAGAAATGAGTAACCTAGAAGACAGGGTCAAAGGCCATCTGAGCTCTCCCACCGATTGGATTCAAATGGCTGAAGCTGAACCCTGGAGCCCAGTGCCGGCTGCCAGCAGGGGGAGGGTGCCCACCTTGGTTCCAGTGAAGGGTCTCACCCACAAATGCCATGAGCCTAAGAGGCAGACCCCAGAGCCAGGTGTCAGCTGGAGCAGGTGTGGCCACCTGGCTTCAGTGGTGGGCCTCGTCCAGACATGCCATGTCCATGATGGGCAGACCCAGTGCCAGCTGCTGGCAGGAGGAGGTTTAGTCGCCCTGGGTGCCACCCACAGGGCTCATCTCTGGAGCCCCCAGGGCGCTTCACTCTAACCGTGGCAGGGCTTGATCAGCCGGACACCCGTTGATAGGTGCCAACCAGGCTTGGCACGGGCCAGACGCTCAGAAAACCGTGCCCGGTGTCCCTGCACCAGGCTTGACCAAACGGACTTCCATGGATGAGTCTCACCCAGTCATGCCACGAGCATGATGCCAGGCCCAAGGGTTTGCTGCCATAGGTGGGACGTTACCAACTTGGCACCAAGGACTGGAATCACCCAGACACCTCGGGCCTCATTTATGAGGCTGTGCGTCACTTTTACGCCGCCGGTGCGTCACTTTTTGGGACGCATCGGCGGCGTAAAAAATGCGCCTTGTTGTGCCATATTTACAAAGTGACGCATCTAGGTAGATGCGTCACGTTGTAAACCTCTGCGCCACATTATACCTGCGCCAGGTATAATGTATGCAAGGGGGGCGTTCTGACGCATGTAAGCCTCGTAGAAGTGACGCAGTGAAATCTATGAGATTTCACTGCGCCATTTCTTGGCCGCTAATGCATCAAAATCTTACGCCTGCCTCACAGCAGGCGTAAGACTGACGCAGGCCCTTTCACATGGGGCTTGCCCCATGTGAAAGGATGCATTGCTGGAGTTGCGTCACTTTTGTGACACACTCCAGCAATGCGTCACTTTTGCGCCCTACAGATACGTCAGAAACACTGACGTATCTGTAACTCCTTGCAACATGATGCGTCATACTGTAAATATGACGCATCATTGGTGTTGCAAGGAGGGCGCAGTGAAAAGTGACGCATCGCTGTTTTCACGCAGCGATGCGTCACTTTTCATAAACGAGGCCCCTTGTCTGCAGCACCCACTGTGGCCGGACTGGGCTTGGCCAACATGGCTTTCATTGTTGGCACTCACCAGGCCAAGCCCTGTGCACGACCCCAGCGCCTGCCTCGGTGGGCACAGGCTGGATCAGCTTTGGTATCCTGGAGGGACCTTCTGAGCGCACTAACCTCTGGCAGGTCTTCACCCACTGCAGTACTCTGATCCCAGCACCCCAGGGGCCATGTATCTCCGTCAACACAACTGCACTAGAGACCCCCACCACACCAGAGCTGTACCTGTGCAGGCCTCGGTGCCCCAGCAACTGATGGCACAGCAAGCCTTCCCCACCGCTGCTTACAGTGGAGTCTCCCAGGCCACGGTGAAGCACGCGCCTAGAAGGCCACTTGAAGCCGCAGTCATGGGTGGACAGGCCTCAGAGATCTCCAGAGCTGCTTCCCTGTACCAGGCGGTGTGCCACCCCCCTGAAGGCAGCCACAGCCTCCTCAACTCTAATGTGCCCACCTCCCCCCTGGTATTGAGAGCTGCTTCCCTGTACCAGGCGGTGTGCCACCCCCCTGAAGGCAGCCACAGCCTCCTCAACTCTAATGTGCCCACCTCCCCCCTGGTATTGAGAGCTGCTTCCCTGTACCAGGCGGTGTGCCACCCCCCTGAAGGCAGCCACAGCATCCTCAACTCTAATGTGCCCACCTCCCCCCTGGTATTGAGAGCTGCTTCCCTGTACCAGGCGGTGTGCCACCCCCCTGAAGGCAGCCACAGCATCCTCAACTCTAATGTGCCCACCTCCCCCCTGGTATTGAGAGCTGCTTCCCTGTACCAGGCGGTGTGCCAGCCCCCTGAAGGCAGCCACAGCTTCCTCAACTCTAATGTGCCCACCTCCCCCCTGGTATTGAGAGCTGCTTCCCTGTACCAGGCGGTGTGCCACCCCCCTGAAGGAAGCCTAAAGCATCCTAAACTCTAATGTGCCCACCTGCCCCCTGAATTCAGAGAGTGGATTGCTTCAAAGACTGCACAGGTAGGTTAAAGGAGCCTCTAAGCGCTATTCATCAAGGGCGCTCTGAAGCGTCGGACAGAGAGACACTGCAATGAACCTTCCTTTTCTGCCTGCGGTCCGGCGTCCTATCACTGCGTCTCTTGCGCCCTGCCTCCGTGTCCTGCTCCTGCACTGCCTGTGAGGTCATCAGGGTCCGGCTGAGAATTCTACTGGTGTCAGTCGGGATATGGTAGTTACCACCTGGTGCTCGATAATGCCCCATCTGTCTCCTGTTGAGAAGCCTGTCTCGTGTACCCAGTACTTAATTTGAGACAGTGGTTTCTGGAGCTTGGCACCAACATTTAATTGTCAGCACCGGCACTTATGCCAGTCTGCCACATGGTGGGGCTGTTCGTCTAATTTAGAGATGAACACAACAACAGTTGTTTATTAATTATAAATGACTAAAGCCTGCCACCCAAGCCATTCTCAGCGCTTTGGGGGCCTGGAATAGTTTGAATTGTCACACTTATAGGATGCAAAGGTTAGTAGATGTGTTGGTGCTGTCATTGGCAGCGCTGGCAGCGGCAACGGGTGGTCTTAGCAGCAGCGGTGCACTGACGAGGGCCTGGCACTTCTGTTTTTTGCAAATTAAGCCCTGCCTACATTACGCACATGTCTATTCTTTTGAAAACGCTTGTCTCAAGGATTAAGCCAGGCACATGAAAGTACACGCGGCCGGTCCAGTGAAACCGTGAATGGCTCATTCAATCAGTTATGCTTCCCTTGAGGGCTCCGTGTTATTCTTGGAGAACTGCGGTAATTCTAGAGCTACTACAAAGCTACCATATGTTAAATAAAGGTCTCCGCGTGAGCCCGCCTGCTTCTAGACGTCTGTACCGATGTCTACCAACCTACCCCACAGCACTGTCCACCAGGGGGGGCTTTCTAGAGTTGTGTTTGCCTCATGTGGTTGGTGCTGCTTTGGGTTGTGCTGGGCGTGCGCTTTCCCTTTGGATGGACTGGCAGGATGGTGCCAGGGGGTGTGAAGAGGGTCTACTCATGGGGGCGAGGGGGGCACTGCAGCACAGGCTGGTATCAGGGGGTGCCTGCCACCCGCAGCCAGCCCCAGGCCCTGGTATTGGAGGTGATAGAGCAAGAGGTACTGCACGGTGGCACAGGAGGTGGCACAGGAGGTGGTACAGCAGGGTGGCACAGGAGGTGGCACAGGAGGTGGTACAGCAGGGTGGTAAAGGAGGTGGTACTGTAGGGTGGTAAAGGAGGTGGTACTGCAGGGTGGTACAGGAGGTGGTGCTGCAGGGTGGCACAGGAGGTGGTGCTCAGGGTGGCACAGGAGGTGGTGCTGAGGGTGGCACAGGAGGTGGTGCTCAGGGTGGCACAGGAGGTGGTGCTGCAGGGTGGCACAGGAGGTGGTACAGCAGGGTGGTAAAGGAGGTGATACTGCAGGGTGGCACAGGAGGTGGTACTGCAGGGTGGTACAGGAGATGGTACTGCAGGGTGGCACAGGAGGTGGCACAGGAGGTGGTACAGCAGGGTGGTAAAGGAGGTGATACTGCAGGGTGGCACAGGAGGTGGTACTGCAGGGTGGTACAGGAGATGGTACTGCAGGGTGGTACAGGAGGTGGCACAGGAGGTGGCGCAGGAGGTGGTACTGTAGGGTAGTAAAGGAGGTGGTGCTGAGGGTGGCACAGGAGCTGTTACAGCAGGGTGACACAGGAGGTGGTGCTGAGGGTGGTACAGGAGGTGGCACAGGAGGTGGTACTGTAGGGTGGTAAAGGAGGTGGTACTGTAGGGTGGTAAAGGAGGTGGTACTGCAGGGTGGTACAGGAGGTGGTGCTGCAGGGTGGCACAGGAGGTGGTGCTGAGGGTGGCACAGGAGGTGGTGCTGAGGGTGGCACAGGAGGTGGTGCTGAGGGTGGCACAGGAGGTGGTGCTCAGGGTGGCACAGGAGGTGGTGCTGAGGGTGGCACAGGAGGTGTTACTGCAGGGTGGCACAGGAGGTGGTGCTGAGGGTGGCACAGGTGGTGGTGCTGCAGGGTGGTAAAGGAGGTGGTGCTGCAGGGTGGCACAGGAGGTGGTGCTGAGGGTGGCACAGGAGGTGTTACTGCAGGGTGGTACAGGAGGTGGTGCTGAGGGTGGTACAGGAGGTGGTGCTGAGGGTGGCACAGGAGGTGGTGCTGAGGGTGGTAAAGGAGGTGGGGCTGCAGGGTGGCACAGGAGGTATTACTGCAGGGTGGTACAGGAGGTGGTGCTGAGGGTGGCACAGGAGGTGGTGCTGAGGGTGGCACAGGAGGTGTTACTGCAGGGTGGCACAGGAGGTGGTGCTGAGGGTGGCACAGGTGGTGGTGCTGCAGGGTGGTAAAGGAGGTGGTGCTGCAGGGTGGCACAGGAGGTGGTGCTGAGGGTGGCACAGGAGGTGTTACTGCAGGGTGGCACAGGAGGTGGTGCTGAGGGTGGCACAGGAGCTGTTACTGCAGGGTGGTACAGGAGGTGGTGCTGAGGGTGGTAAAGGAGGTGGGGCTGCAGGGTGGCACAGGAGGTATTACTGCAGGGTGGCACAGGAGGTGGTGCTGAGGGTGGCACAGGAGGTGGTGCTGCAGGGTGGTACAGGAGGTGGTGCTGAGGGTGGCACAGGAGGTGGTGCTGAGGGTGGCACAGGAGGTGGTGCTGCTGGGCAGGGACCGCAGGGTGTCGGTCCGGGTCTGCCCGGCTCCCACCCCTGGCTCCACGGCTCGGGGCTCGGGCTCTGCAGGTCCACTGGAGTCTGCTGCCCTCTGCTGGGCCCGGTGCGCCGCTGCACGGCCTCGGCCGGGTCCCTGCACAAGGCTGAGGCGATGCCGCCCTCTGCTGGCCGCAGGGAGAAGAGCACCGCGGCCGAGAGGAGCCCTGCGGGCCTGCGGGACTGGAGAGAGGGGCTGCCCGGAGGAGGAGAGGTGGAGGGCTTCATGCCTGGGGGCAGAGGGCACAGTAGGGGCAGCCAGGAAGAGAGGTGGAGGGCCGCCGGGGCCTGGAGGAGAGGCAGAGGGCTGAGGAGGGCCCCCAGTGCCTGAGGAGAGGCAGAGGGCTGAGGAGGGCCCCCAGTGCTCGGAGGAGGGGCAGAGGGCTGAGGAGGGCCCCCAGTGCCTGGGGAGAGGCAGAGGACTGAGGGCCGCCAGTGCCTGAGGAGAGGCAGAGGGCTGAGGAGGGCCGCCAGTGCCAGAGGAGAGGAGAAGGCTGGGGAGGGCCGCCAGTGCCAGAGGAGAGGAGAAGGCTGGGGAGGGCCGCCATTGCATGAGGAGAGGCAGAGGGCTGAGGAGGGCCCCCAGTGCTCGGAGGAGGGGCAGAGGGCTGAGGAGGCCCCCAGTGCTCGGAGGAGGGGCAGAGGGCTGAGGAGGGCCCCCAGTGCCTGGGGAGAGGCAGAGGGCTGAGGAGGGCCCCCAGTGCTCGGAGGAGGGGCAGAGGGCTGAGGAGGCCCCCAGTGCTCGGAGGAGGGGCAGAGGGCTGAGGAGGGCCCCCAGTGCCTGGGGAGAGGCAGAGGCCTGAGGAGGGCCCCCAGTGCCTGGGGAGAGGCAGAGGACTGAGGAGGGCCCCCAGTGCTAGGAGGAGGGGCAGAGGGCTGAGGAGGGCCCCCAGTGCCTGGGGAGAGGCAGAGGGCTGGGGAGGGCCGCCATTGCATGAGGAGAGGCAGAGGGCTGAGGAGGGCCCCCAGTGCTCGGAGGAGGGGCAGAGGGCTGAGGAGGCCCCCAGTGCTCGGAGGAGGGGCAGAGGGCTGAGGAGGGCCCCCAGTGCCTGGGGAGAGGCAGAGGCCTGAGGAGGGCCCCCAGTGCCTGGGGAGAGGCAGAGGACTGAGGAGGGCCCCCAGTGCTAGGAGGAGGGGCAGAGGGCTGAGGAGGGCCCCCTGTGCCTGAGGAGAGGCAGAGGGCTGAGGAGGGCCCCCAGTGCTCGGAGGAGGGGCAGAGGGCTGAGGAGGGCCCCCAGTGCTCGGAGGAGGGGCAGAGGGCTGAGGAGGGCCCCCAGTGCCTGGGGAGAGGCAGAGGACTGAGGGCCGCCAGTGCCTGAGGAGAGGCAGAGGGCTGAGGAGGGCCGCCAGTGCCAGAGGAGAGGAGAAGGCTGGGGAGGGCCGCCATTGCATGAGGAGAGGCAGAGGGCTGAGGAGGGCCCCCAGTGCCTGAGGAGAGGCAGAGGGCTGAGGAGGGCCCCCAGTGCTCGGAGGAGAGCAGAGGGCTGAGGAGGGCCCCCAGTGCTCGGAGGAGGGGCAGAGGGCTGAGGAGGGCCCCCAGTGCCTGTGGAGAGGCAGAGGGCTGAGGAGGGCCCCCAGTGCCTGAGGAGAGGCAGAGGGCTGAGGAGGGCCCCCAGTGCCTTAGGAGACGTAGAAGGCTGAGGAGGGCCCCCAGTGCCTGGGGAGAGGCAGAGGGCTGAGGAGAGCTGCCAGCGCCTGTGGAGAGGCAGAGGGCTGAGGAGGGCCCCCAGTGCTCGGAGGAGAAGCAGAGGGCTGAGGAGGGCCCCCAGTGCTCGGAGGAGGGGCAGAGGGCTGAGGGGGGCCCCCAGTGCCTGGGGAGAGGCAAAGGGCTGAGAGGGCCCCCAGTGCCTGGGGAGAGGCAGAGGGCTGAGGAGGGCCCCCAGTGCTAGGAGGAGGGGCAGAGGGCTGAGGAGGGCCCCCTGTGCCTGAGGAGAGGCAGAGGGCTGAGGAGGGCCCCCAGTGCTAGGAGGAGAGGCAGAGGGCTAAGGAGGGCTCCCAGTGCTAGGAAGAGAGGCAAAGGGCTGAGGAGGGCCCCCAGTGCTCGGAGGAGGGGCAGAGGGCTGAGGAGGGCCCACAGTGCAGAGGGCTGAGGAGGGCCCCCAGTGCCTGAGGAGAGGCAGAGGGCTGAGGAGGGCCCACAGTGCAGAGGGCTGAGGAGGGCCCCCGGTGCCTCGGGAGAGGCAGAGGGCTGAGGAGGGCCCCCAGTGCTCGGAGGAGGGGCAGAGGGCTGAGGACGGCTCCCAGTGCCTGGGGAGAGGCAGAGGGCTGAGGAGGGCTCCCAGTGCCTGGGGAGAGGCAGAGGACTGAGGAGGGCCCCCAGTGCCTGGGGAGAGGCAGAGGACTGAGGAGGGCCCCCAGTAATGGGCGGAGAGGCAGAAGGCTGAGGAGTGCCCCCAGTGCCTGGGGAGAGGGAAAGGGCTGAGGAGGGCCCCCAGTGCCTGGGGAGAGGCAGAGGGCTGAGGAGGGCCCCCAGTGCCTGGGGAGAGGCAGAGGGCTGAGGAGGGCCGCCAGTGCTGGGCGGAGAGGCAGAGGGCTGAGGAGGGCCCCCAGTGCCTGGGGAGAGGCAGAGGCCTGAGGAGGGCCCCCGGTGCCTCGGGAGAGGCAGAGGGCTGAGGAGGGCCCCCAGTGCTCGGAGGAGGGGCAGAGAGCTGAGGAGGGCTGCCGGTGCCTGAGGAGAGGCAGAGGGCTGAGGAGGGCCCCCAGTGCCTGGGGAGAGGCAGAGGCCTGAGGAGGGCCCCCAGTGCTCGGAGGAGGGGCAGAGGGCTGAGGAGGGCTCCCAGTGCTAGGAGGAGAGGCAAAGGGCTGAGGAGGGCCCCCGGTGCCTCGGGAGAGGCAGAGGGCTGAGGAGGGCCCCAGTGCTCGGAGGAGGGGCAGAGAGCTGAGGAGGGCTGCCGGTGCCTGAGGAGAGGCAGAGGGCTGAGGAGGGCCCCCAGTGCCTGGGGAGAGGCAGAGGCCTGAGGAGGGCTCCCAGTGCCAGAGGAGAGGCAGGGGGCTGAGGAGGGCCCCCACTGCCTGGGGAGAGGCAGAGGCCTGAGGAGGGCTCCCAGTGCTCGAGGAGAGGCAGAGAGCTGAGGAGGGCTGCCGGTGCCTGAGGAGAGGCAGAGGGCTTAGGAGGGCCCCCAGTGCTCGGAGGAGGGGCAGAGGGCTGAGGAGGGCCCCCAGTGCCTGGGGGGAGAGGCAGGGGGCTGAGGAGGGCCCCCGGTGCCTGGGGAGAGGCAGAGGCCTGAGGAGGGCTCCCAGTGCCAGAGGAGAGGCAGAGGGCTGAGGAGTGCCCCCACTGCCTGGGGAGGGGCAGAGGGCTGAGGAGGGCCCCCAGTGCCTGGGGAGAGGCAGAGGGCTGAGGAGGGCCCCCAGTGCTCGGAGGAGGGGCAGAGGGCTGAGGAGGGCCCCCAGTGCTCGGAGTAGAGGAAGAGGACTGAGGATGGCCCCCAGGGATAGCGGAGAGGCAGAAGGCTGAGGAGGGCCACCAATGCCTGAGGAGAGGCAGAGGGCTGAGGAGGGCCCCCAGTGCCTGGGGAGAGGCAGAGGGCCCCCAGTGCCTGGGGAGAGGGAAAGGGCTGAGGAGGGCCCCCAGTGCCTGGGGAGAGGCAGATGGCTGAGGAGCGGCCCCAGTGCCTGGGGAGAGGCAGAGGGCTGTGGAGGGCCCCCAGTGCTCGGAGGAGGGGCAGAGGGCTGAGGAGGGCCACCAGTGCCTTGGGAGAGGCAGAGGGCTGAGGAGGGCCCCCAGTGCCTGGGGATAGGCAGAGGACTGAGGAGGGCCCCCAGTGCCTGGGGAGAGGAGAAGGCTGAGGAGGGCCGCCGGTTCTCAGAGGAGTGGAGAAGGCTGAGGAGGGCCGCCGGTGCTCAGAGGAGAGGAGAAGGCTGAGGAGGTCCCCCAGGGCTCAGAGGAGGGGCAGAGGGCTGAGGAGGGCCCCAGTGCTCGGAGGAGGGGCAGAGGGCTGAGGAGGGCCCCCAGTGCTCGGAGGAGGGGCAGAGGGCTGAGGAGGGCCCCCAGTGCCTGAGGAGAGGCAAATGGCTCAGGAGGGCCCCCAGTGCCTGGGGAGAGGCAGGGGGCTGAGGAGGGCCCCCAGTGCTGGGCGGAGAGGCAGAGAGCTGAGGAGGGCCCCCAGTGCCTGGGGAGAGGCAGAGGGCTGAGGAGGGCTCCCAGTGCCTGGGGAGAGGCAGAGGACTGAGGAGGGCCCCCAGTGCCTGGGGAGAGGCAGAGGACTGAGGAGGGCCCCCAGTAATGGGCGGAGAGGCAGAAGGCTGAGGAGTGCCCCCAGTGCCTGGGGAGAGGGAAAGGGCTGAGGAGGGCCCCCAGTGCCTGGGGAGAGGCAGAGGGCTGAGGAGGGCCCCCAGTGCCTGGGGAGAGGCAGAGGGCTGAGGAGGGCTGCCAGTGCTGGGCGGAGAGGCAGAGGGCTGAGGAGGGCCCCCAGTGCCTGGGGAGAGGCAAAGGGCTGAGGAAGGCCCCCAGTGCCTGGGGAGAGGTAGAGGGCTGAGGAGGGCCCCCAGTACCTGGGGGGAGGCAAAGGGCTGAGGAGGGCCCCCAGTGCCTGGGGAGAGGCAGAGGGCTGAGGAGGGCCCCCAGTGCCTGGGGAGAGGCAGAGGACTGAGGAGGGCCCCCAGTGCCTGGGGAGAGCCAGAGGACTGAGGAGGGCCCCCAGTGCTGGGCGGAGAAGCAGAGGGCTGAGGAGGGCCACCAGTGCCTGGGGAGAGGCAAAGGGCTGAGGAGGGCCCCCAGTGCCTGGGGAGAGGCAGAGGGCTGAGGAGGGCCCCCAGTGCCTGGGGAGAGGCAGAGGACTGAGGAGGGCCTGCAGTGCCTGGGGAGAGGAGAAGGCTGAGGAAGGCCGCCGGTGCTCAGAGGAGAGGAGAAGGCTGAGGAGGGCCGCCGGTGCTCAGAGGAGAGGGGAAGGCTGAGGAGGGCTGCCGGTGCCTGAGGAGAGGCAGAGGGCTGAGGAGGGCCCCCAGTGCTCGGAGGAGGGGCAGAGGGCTGAGGAAGGTCCCCAGTGCTCGGAGGAGGGGCAGAGGGCTGAGGAGGGCCCCCAGTGCCTGGGGAGAGGCAAAGGGCTGAGATGGGCCCCCAGTGCCTGGGGAGAGGCAGAGGGCTGAGGGCCGCCAGTGCCTGAGGAGAGGCAGAGGGCTGAGGAGGGCCCCCAGTGCCTGGGGGGAGAGGCAGGGGGCTGAGGAGGGCCCCCGGTGCCTGGGGAGAGGCAGAGGCCTGAGGAGGGCTCCCAGTGCCAGAGGAGAGGCAGAGGGCTGAGGAGTGCCCCCACTGCCTGGGGAGGGGCAGAGGGCTGAGGAGGGCCCCCAGTGCCTGGGGAGAGGCAGAGGGCTGAGGAGGGCCCCCAGTGCTCGGAGGAGGGGCAGAGGGCTGAGGAGGGCCCCCAGTGCTCGGAGTAGAGGAAGAGGACTGAGGATGGCCCCCAGGGATAGCGGAGAGGCAGAAGGCTGAGGAGGGCCACCAATGCCTGAGGAGAGGCAGAGGGCTGAGGAGGGCCCCCAGTGCCTGGGGAGAGGCAGAGGGCCCCCAGTGCCTGGGGAGAGGGAAAGGGCTGAGGAGGGCCCCCAGTGTCTGGGGAGAGGCAGATGGCTGAGGAGGGGCCCCAGTGCCTGGGGAGAGGCAGAGGGCTGTGGAGGGCCCCCAGTGCTCGGAGGAGGGGCAGAGGGCTGAGGAGGGCCACCAGTGCCTTGGGAGAGGCAGAGGGCTGAGGAGGGCCCCCAGTGCCTGGGGATAGGCAGAGGACTGAGGAGGGCCCCCAGTGCCTGGGGAGAGGAGAAGGCTGAGGAGGGCCGCCGGTGCTCAGAGGAGTGGAGAAGGCTGAGGAGGGCCGCCGGTGCTCAGAGGAGAGGAGAAGGCTGAGGAGGGCCCCCAGGGCTCAGAGGAGGGGCAGAGGGCTGAGGAGGGCCCCCAGTGCTCAGAGGAGGGGCAGAGGGCTGAGGAGGGCCCCCAGTGCTCGGAGGAGGGGCAGAGGGCTGAGGAGGGCCCCCAGTGCCTGAGGAGAGGCAAATGGCTCAGGATGGCCCCCAGTGCCTGGGGAGAGGCAGGGGGCTGAGGAGGGCCCCCAGTGCTGGGCGGAGAGGCAGAGAGCTGAGGAGGGCCCCCAGTGCCTGGGGAGAGGCAAAGGGCTGAGGAGGGCCCCCTGTGCCTGGGGAGAGGCAGAGGGCTGAGGAGGGCTCCCAGTGCCTGGGGAGAGGCAGAGGACTGAGGAGGGCCCCCAGTGCCTGGGGAGAGGCAGAGGACTGAGGAGGGCCCCCAGTAATGGGCGGAGAGGCAGAAGGCTGAGGAGTGCCCCCAGTGCCTGGGGAGAGGGAAAGGGCTGAGGAGGGCCCCCAGTGCCTGGGGAGAGGCAGAGGGCTGAGGAGGGCCCCCAGTGCCTGGGGAGAGGCAGAGGGCTGAGGAGGGCCGCCAGTGCTGGTCGGAGAGGCAGAGGGCTGAGGAGGGCCCCCAGTGCCTGGGGAGAGGCAAAGGGCTGAGGAAGGCCCCCAGTGCCTGGGGAGAGGTAGAGGGCTGAGGAGGGCCCCCAGTACCTGGGGGGAGGCAAAGGGCTGAGGAGGGCCCCCAGTGCCTGGGGAGAGGCAGAGGGCTGAGGAGGGCCCCCAGTGCCTGGGGAGAGGCAGAGGACTGAGGAGGGCCCCCAGTGCCTGGGGAGAGCCAGAGGACTGAGGAGGGCCCCCAGAGCTGGGCGGAGAGGCAGAGGGCTGAGGAGGGCCACCAGTGCCTGGGGAGAGGCAAAGGGCTGAGGAGGGCCCCCAGTGCCTGGGGAGAGGCAGAGGGCTGAGGAGGGCCCCCAGTGCCTGGGGAGAGGCAGAGGACTGAGGAGGGCCTGCAGTGCCTGGGGAGAGGAGAAGGCTGAGGAAGGCCACCGGTGCTCAGAGGAGAGGAGAAGGCTGAGGAGGGCTGCCGGTGCCTGAGGAGAGGCAGAGGGCTGAGGAGAGCCCCCAGTGCTCGAAGGAGGGGCAGAGGGCTGAGGAAGGTCCCCAGTGCTCGGAGGAGGGGCAGAGGGCTGAGGAGGGCCCCCAGTGCCTGGGGAGAGGCAAAGGGCTGAGATGGGCCCCCAGTGCCTGGGGAGAGGCAGAGGGCTGAGGGCCGCCAGTGCCTGAGGAGAGGCAGAGGGCTGAGGAGGGCCGCAAGTGCCAGAGGGGAGGAGAAGGCTGAGGAGGGCCCCAAGTGCCTGGGGGGAGAGGCAGAGGGCTGAGGAGGGCCCCCGGTGCCTGGGGAGAGGCAGAGGCCTGAGGAGGGCCCCCAGTGCCAGGGGAGAGGCAGAGGGCTGAGGAGGGCCCCCAGTGCTCGGAGGAGGGGCAGAGGACTGAGGAGGGCCCCCAGTGCTCGGAGGAGAGGAAGAGGACTGAGGATGGCCCCCAGGGATAGCGGAGAGGCAGAAGGCTGAGGAGGGCCCCCAGTGCCTGGGGAGAGGCAGAGGGCCCCCGGTGCCTGGGGAGAGGGAAAGGGCTGAGGAGGGCCCCCAGTGCCTGGGGAGAGGCAGAGGGCTGAGGAGGGGCCCCAGTGCCTGGGGAGAGGCAGAGGGCTGTGGAGGGCCCCCAGTGCTCGGAGGAGGGGCAGAGGGCTGAGTAGGGCCACCAGTGCCTTGGGAGACGCAGAGGGCTGAGGAGGGCCCCCAGTGCCTGGGGATAGGCAGAGGACTGAGGAGGGCCCCCGTGTGCCTGGGGAGAGGAGAAGGCTGAGGAGGGCTGCCGGTGCTCAGAGGAGTGGAGAAGGCTGAGGAGGGCCGCCGGTGCTCAGAGGAGAGGAGAAGGCTGAGGAGGGCCCCCAGGGCTCAGAGGAGGGGCAGAGGGCTGAGGAGGGCCCCCAGTGCTCGGAGGAGGGGCAGAGGGCTGAGGAGGGCCCCCAGTGCCTGAGGAGAGGCAAATGGCTCAGGAGGGCCCCCAGTGCCTGGGGAGAGGCAGGGGACTGAGGAGGGCCCCCAGTGCTGGGCGGAGAGGCAGAGAGCTGAGGAGGGCCCCCAGTGCCTGGGGAGAGGCAAAGGGCTGAGGAGGGCCCCCTGTGCATGGGGAGAGGCAGAGGGCTGAGGAGGGCTCCCAGTGCCTGGGGAGAGGCAGAGGACTGAGGAGGGCCCCCAGTGCCTGGGGAGAGGCAGAGGACTGAGGAGGGCCCCCAGTAATGGGCGGAGAGGCAGAAGGCTGAGGAGTGCCCCCAGTGCCTGGGGAGAGGGAAAGGACTGAGGAGGGCCCCCAGTGCCTGGGGAGAGGCAGAGGGCTGAGGAGGGCCCCCAGTGCCTGGGGAGAGGCATAGGGCTGAGGAGGGCCGCCAGTGCTGGGCGGAGAGGCAGAGGGCTGAGGAGGGCCCCCAGTACCTGGGGAGAGGCAAAGGGCTGAGGAAGGCCCCCAGTGCCTGGGGAGAGGTAGAGGGCTGAGGAGGGCCCCCAGTGCCTGGGGGAGGCAAAGGGCTGAGGAGGGCCCCCAGTGCCTGGGGAGAGGCAGAGGGCTGAGGAGGGCCCCCAGTGCCTGGGGAGAGGCAGAGGACTGAGGAGGGCCCCCAGTGCCTGGGGAGAGACAGAGGACTGAGGAGGGCCCCCAGTGCTGGGCGGAGAGGCAGAGGGCTGAGGAGGGCCCCCAGTGCCTGGGGAGAGGCAAAGGGCTGAGGAGGGCCCTCAGTGCCTGGGGAGAGGCAGAGGGCTGAGGAGGGCCCCCAGTGCCTGGGGAGAGGCAGAGGACTGAGGAGGGCCCGCAGTGCCTGGGGAGAGGAGAAGGCTGAGGAAGGCCGCCGGTGCTCAGAGGAGAGGAGAAGGCTGAGGAGGGCCGCCGGTGCTCAGAGGAGAGGAGAAGGCTGAGGAGGGCTGCCGGTGCCTGAGGAGAGGCAGAGGGCTGAGGAGGGCCCCCAGTTCTCGGAGGAGGGGCAGAGGGCTGAGGAAGGTCCCCAGTGCTCGGAGGAGGGGCAGAGGGCTGAGGAGGGCCCCCAGTGCCTGGGGAGAGGCAAAGGGCTGAGATGGGCCTCCAGTGCCTGGGGAGAGGCAGAGGGCTGAGGTCCGCCAGTGCCTGAGGAGAGGCAGAGGGCTGAGGAGGGCTGCAAGTGCCAGAGGGGAGGAGAAGGCTGAGGAGGGCCCCCAGTGCCTGAGGAGAGGCAGAGGGCTGAGGAGGGCCCCCAGTGCTTGGAGGAGGGGCAGAGGGCTGAGGAGGGCCCCCAGTGCTCGGAGGAGGGGCAGAGGGCTGAGGAGGGCCCCCAGTGCCTGAGGATAGGGTGATGGCTGAGGGCCCCCAGTGCTCAGAGGAGGGGCAGAGGGCTGAGGAGGGCCGCCAGTGCCTGAGGAGAGTCAGAGAGCTGAGGAGGGCTGAGGAGGGCCGCCAGTGCCGGAGGAGAGGCAGAGGGCTGATGAGGGCCGCCAGTGCCTGAGGAGGGGCTGAGGAGGGCTGTCAGTGCCTGGGGAGAGGCAGAGGGCTCAGGAGGGCCGCCGGTGCTCAGGGGAGAGGAGAAGGCTGAGGAGGGCCGCCGGTGCCTGTGGAGAGGCAGAGGCCTGAGAGGGCCCCCAGTGCTCGGAGGAGGGGCAGAGGGCTGAAGAGGGCCCCCAGTGGCTGAGGATTGGCAGATGGCTGTGGAGGGCCCCCAGTGCTCGGAGAAGGGGCAGAGGGCTGAGGAGGGCCCCCAGTGCCTGGGGAGAGGCAGAGGGCTGAGGAGGGCTCCCAGTGCCTGGGGAGAGGCAGAGGGCTGAGGAGGGCCCCCAGTGCTCGGAGGAGGGGCAGAGGGCTGAGGAGGGCCCCCTGTGCCTGAGGATAGGCAGATGGCTGTGGAGGGCCCCCAGTGCTCGGAGAAGGGGCACAGGGCTGAGGAGGGCCCCCAGTGCCTGGGGAGAGGCAGAGGGCTGAGGAGGGCCCCCAGTGCCTGGGGAGAGGCAGAGGGCTGAGGAGGGCCCCCAGTGCCAGAGGAGAGGCAGAGGACTGAGGAGGGCTGACGGTGCCTGGGGAGAGGCAGAGGGCTGGGGAGGGCTGACGGTGCTTGGAGGAGAGGCAGAGAGTGAGGTCCCCTGCATGTCTCCAAAGCCACAAGGCACAGACAGACAAGGACACAAGAATAAGAACAGTAACAAGACAAGCATTTGCAATGGAATAAGTCTCAAATTTGAAAGAGTTTAAGTTATTAGCATTGTAAATGACGATGGCTTTTATTTATCTGTTTTGATTATTAACAAATAGATAAAACAAGCATTTGCAATGCAATAGGTCTCGCATTAGGAAAGTGTGAGCTATTGGTACTGTAAATGACTCATTTTTTTAAATATGTGTTGGCATTGAAAATATATAAATTAATAGCATTGTTATTCACAAAGCCAATAGCTTACACTTTCCTAATGCGAGTCCTATTGGCTATGGCATTGCTTGATCGTAGCAAGCAAGGACAGTGCTGTTGTGGTGCTAAGTGACGATGTTGTTGGGTTGAGTGATGTGGTGGTGTATTAGAGTGATGTGGTGGTGTCCCTGAGTGATGTGGTGGTGTCCCCGAGTGATGTGGTGGTGTCCCCGAGTGATGTGGTGTCCCCGAGTGATGTGGTGGTGTCCCTGAGTGATGTGGTGGTGTCCCCGAGTGATGTGGTGGTGTCCCCCGGGTGATGTGGTGGTGTCCCCCCGAGTGATGTGGTGGTGTCCCCCCGAGTGATGTGGTGGTGTCCCCGAGTGATGTGGTGGTGTCCCCGAGTGATGTGGTGGTGTCCCCGAGTGATGTGGTGGTGTCCCCGAGTGATGTGGTGGTGCCCCCGAGTGATGTGGTGGTGTCCCCGAGTGATGTGGTGGTGTCCCCGAGTGATGTGGTGCTGTCCCTGAGTGATGTGGTGCTGTCCCTGAGTGATGTGGTGGTGTCCCCGAGTGATGTGGTGTTGCTCCTGAGTGATGTGGTTGTGTCCCAGAGTTATGTGGTGGTGTCCCAGAGTGATTTGGTGGTGTCCCAGAGTGATGAGGTGGTGTCCCAGAGTGATGTGGTGGTGTCCCAGAGAGTGATGTGGTGGTGTCCCAGAGTGATGTGTTGGTGTCCCAGAGTGATGTGGTGGTGTCCCAGAGTGATGTGGTGGTGTCCCAGAGTGATGTGGTGATGCCCCAGAGTGATGTGGTGGTGTCCCAGAGTGATGTGGTGGTGTCCCCGAATGATGTGGTGGTGTCCCAGAGTGATGTGGTGGTGTCCCTGAGTGATGTGGTGGTCTTCCTGAGTGATGTGGTGGTGCCCCTGAGAGATGTGGTGGTGTTCCTGAGTGATGTGGTGGTGTTCCTGAGTGATGTGGTGGTATTTCTGAGTGATGTGGTGGTATTCC
This sequence comes from Lissotriton helveticus, assembly GCF_964261635.1. Taxonomy (NCBI): domain Eukaryota; kingdom Metazoa; phylum Chordata; class Amphibia; order Caudata; family Salamandridae; genus Lissotriton; species Lissotriton helveticus. The sequence goes on from NC_136065.1 coordinate 18,370,521, forward strand.
TGAGTGATGTGGTGGTATTCCTGAGTGATGTGGTGGTGTCCCCGAGTGATGTGGTGGTGTCCCTGAGTGATGTGGTGGTGTCCCCGAGTAATGTGGTGGTGTCCCCGAGTGATGTGGTGGTGTTCCCGAGTGATATGGTGGTGCCCCTGAGTGATGTGGTGGTGTTCCGGAGTGATGTGGTGGTATTCCTGAGTGATGTGGTGGTGTCCCTGAGTGATGTGGTGGTGTCCCTGAGTGATGTGGTGGTGTCCCTGAGTGATGTGGTGGTGTCCCCGAGTGATGTGGTGGTGCCCCTGAGAGATGTGGTGGTATTCCTGAGTTATGTGGTGGTGCCCCTGAGTGATGTGGTGGTGTTCCTGAGTGATGTGGTGGTGGTCCTGAGTGATATGGTGGTGCCCCTGAGTGATGTGGTGGTGTTCCGGAGTGATGTGGTGGGGTCCCTGAGTGATGTGGTGGTGTCCCTGAGTGATGTGGTGGTGTCCCCGAGTGATGTGGTGGTGCCCCTGAGTGATGTGGTGGTGTTCCTGAGTGATGTGGTGGTGTTCCTGAGTGATGTGGTGTGTGAGGGAGTGAGGGTGAGAGGGTTGTGAGGGTGAGGGGTGTGAGGGTGTGAGGTTGTGTGAGGGTGAGGGGTGTGAGGGTGTGAGGTTGTGTGAGGGTGAATGAGGGTGAGTGAGGGTGAGTGATGTGGTGGTGTCCCAGAGTGATTTGGTGGTGTCCCAGAGTGATGTGGTGGTGTCCCAGAGTGATGTGGTGGTGTCCCAGAGTGATGTGGTGGTGTCCCAGAGAGTGATGTGGTGGTGTCCCAGAGTGATGTGTTGGTGTCCCAGAGTGATGTGGTGGTGTCCCAGAGTGATGTGGTGGTGTCCCAGCGTGATGTGGTGATGCCCCAGAGTGATGTGGTGGTGTCCCAGAGTGATGTGGTGGTGTCCCCGAATGATGTGGTGGTGTCCCAGAGTGATGTGGTGGTGTCCCCGAGTGATGTGGTGGTCTTCCTGAGTGATGTGGTGGTGCCCCTGAGAGATGTGGTGGTGTTCCTGAGTGATGTGGTGGTGTTCCTGAGTGATGTGGTGGTATTTCTGAGTGATGTGGTGGTATTCCTGAGTGATGTGGTGGTATTCCTGAGTGATGTGGTGGCATTCCTTAGTGATGTGGTGGTGTCCCCGAGTGATGTGGTGGTGTCCCTGAGTGATGTGGTGGTGTGCCCGAGTGATGTGGTGGTGTCCCCGAGTGATGTGGTGGTGTTCCCGAGTGATGTGGTGGTGCCCCTGAGTGATGTGGTGGTGTTCCGGAGTGATGTGGTGGTATTCCTGAGTGATGTGGTGGTGTCCCCGAGTGATGTGGTGTCCCCGAGTGATGTGGTGGTGTCCCTGAGTGATGTGGTGGTGTCCCCGAGTGATGTGGTGGTGTCCCCCGGGTGATGTGGTGGTGTCCCCCCGAGTGATGTGGTGGTGTCCCCCCGAGTGATGTGGTGGTGTCCCCGAGTGATGTGGTGGTGTCCCCGAGTGATGTGGTGGTGTCCCCGAGTGATGTGGTGGTGTCCCCGAGTGATGTGGTGGTGCCCCCGAGTGATGTGGTGGTGTCCCCGAGTGATGTGGTGGTGTCCCCGAGTGATGTGGTGCTGTCCCTGAGTGATGTGGTGCTGTCCCTGAGTGATGTGGTGGTGTCCCCGAGTGATGTGGTGTTGCTCCTGAGTGATGTGGTTGTGTCCCAGAGTTATGTGGTGGTGTCCCAGAGTGATTTGGTGGTGTCCCAGAGTGATGAGGTGGTGTCCCAGAGTGATGTGGTGGTGTCCCAGAGAGTGATGTGGTGGTGTCCCAGAGTGATGTGTTGGTGTCCCAGAGTGATGTGGTGGTGTCCCAGAGTGATGTGGTGGTGTCCCAGAGTGATGTGGTGATGCCCCAGAGTGATGTGGTGGTGTCCCAGAGTGATGTGGTGGTGTCCCCGAATGATGTGGTGGTGTCCCAGAGTGATGTGGTGGTGTCCCTGAGTGATGTGGTGGTCTTCCTGAGTGATGTGGTGGTGCCCCTGAGAGATGTGGTGGTGTTCCTGAGTGATGTGGTGGTGTTCCTGAGTGATGTGGTGGTATTTCTGAGTGATGTGGTGGTATTCCTGAGTGATGTGGTGGTATTCCTGAGTGATGTGGTGGTGTCCCCGAGTGATGTGGTGGTGTCCCTGAGTGATGTGGTGGTGTCCCCGAGTAATGTGGTGGTGTCCCCGAGTGATGTGGTGGTGTTCCCGAGTGATATGGTGGTGCCCCTGAGTGATGTGGTGGTGTTCCGGAGTGATGTGGTGGTATTCCTGAGTGATGTGGTGGTGTCCCTGAGTGATGTGGTGGTGTCCCTGAGTGATGTGGTGGTGTCCCTGAGTGATGTGGTGGTGTCCCCGAGTGATGTGGTGGTGCCCCTGAGAGATGTGGTGGTATTCCTGAGTTATGTGGTGGTGCCCCTGAGTGATGTGGTGGTGTTCCTGAGTGATGTGGTGGTGGTCCTGAGTGATATGGTGGTGCCCCTGAGTGATGTGGTGGTGTTCCGGAGTGATGTGGTGGGGTCCCTGAGTGATGTGGTGGTGTCCCTGAGTGATGTGGTGGTGTCCCCGAGTGATGTGGTGGTGCCCCTGAGTGATGTGGTGGTGTTCCTGAGTGATGTGGTGGTGTTCCTGAGTGATGTGGTGTGTGAGGGAGTGAGGGTGAGAGGGTTGTGAGGGTGAGGGGTGTGAGGGTGTGAGGTTGTGTGAGGGTGAGGGGTGTGAGGGTGTGAGGTTGTGTGAGGGTGAATGAGGGTGAGTGAGGGTGAGTGATGTGGTGGTGTCCCAGAGTGATTTGGTGGTGTCCCAGAGTGATGTGGTGGTGTCCCAGAGTGATGTGGTGGTGTCCCAGAGTGATGTGGTGGTGTCCCAGAGAGTGATGTGGTGGTGTCCCAGAGTGATGTGTTGGTGTCCCAGAGTGATGTGGTGGTGTCCCAGAGTGATGTGGTGGTGTCCCAGCGTGATGTGGTGATGCCCCAGAGTGATGTGGTGGTGTCCCAGAGTGATGTGGTGGTGTCCCCGAATGATGTGGTGGTGTCCCAGAGTGATGTGGTGGTGTCCCCGAGTGATGTGGTGGTCTTCCTGAGTGATGTGGTGGTGCCCCTGAGAGATGTGGTGGTGTTCCTGAGTGATGTGGTGGTGTTCCTGAGTGATGTGGTGGTATTTCTGAGTGATGTGGTGGTATTCCTGAGTGATGTGGTGGTATTCCTGAGTGATGTGGTGGCATTCCTTAGTGATGTGGTGGTGTCCCCGAGTGATGTGGTGGTGTCCCTGAGTGATGTGGTGGTGTGCCCGAGTGCTATGGTGGTGTCCCTGAGTGATGTGGTGGTGTCCCCGAGTGATGTGGTGGTGTCCCCGAGTGATGTGGTGCTGTCCCTGAGTGATGTGGTGGTGTCCCCGAGTGATGTGGTGTTGCTCCTGAGTGATGTGGTTGTGTCCCAGAGTTATGTGGTGGTGTCCCAGAGTGATTTGGTGGTGTCCCAGAGTGATGAGGTGGTGTCCCAGAGTGATGTGGTGGTGTCCCAGAGAGTGATGTGGTGGTGTCCCAGAGTGATGTGTTGGTGTCCCAGAGTGATGTGGTGGTGTCCCAGAGTGATGTGGTGGTGTCCCAGAGTGATGTGGTGATGCCCCAGAGTGATGTGGTGGTGTCCCAGAGTGATGTGGTGGTGTCCCCGAATGATGTGGTGGTGTCCCAGAGTGATGTGGTGGTGTCCCTGAGTGATGTGGTGGTCTTCCTGAGTGATGTGGTGGTGCCCCTGAGAGATGTGGTGGTGTTCCTGAGTGATGTGGTGGTGTTCCTGAGTGATGTGGTGGTATTTCTGAGTGATGTGGTGGTATTCCTGAGTGATGTGGTGGTATTCCTGAGTGATGTGGTGGTGTCCCCGAGTGATGTGGTGGTGTCCCTGAGTGATGTGGTGGTGTCCCCGAGTAATGTGGTGGTGTCCCCGAGTGATGTGGTGGTGTTCCCGAGTGATATGGTGGTGCCCCTGAGTGATGTGGTGGTGTTCCGGAGTGATGTGGTGGTATTCCTGAGTGATGTGGTGGTGTCCCTGAGTGATGTGGTGGTGTCCCTGAGTGATGTGGTGGTGTCCCTGAGTGATGTGGTGGTGTCCCCGAGTGATGTGGTGGTGCCCCTGAGAGATGTGGTGGTATTCCTGAGTTATGTGGTGGTGCCCCTGAGTGATGTGGTGGTGTTCCTGAGTGATGTGGTGGTGGTCCTGAGTGATATGGTGGTGCCCCTGAGTGATGTGGTGGTGTTCCGGAGTGATGTGGTGGGGTCCCTGAGTGATGTGGTGGTGTCCCTGAGTGATGTGGTGGTGTCCCCGAGTGATGTGGTGGTGCCCCTGAGTGATGTGGTGGTGTTCCTGAGTGATGTGGTGGTGTTCCTGAGTGATGTGGTGTGTGAGGGAGTGAGGGTGAGAGGGTTGTGAGGGTGAGGGGTGTGAGGGTGTGAGGTTGTGTGAGGGTGAGGGGTGTGAGGGTGTGAGGTTGTGTGAGGGTGAATGAGGGTGAGTGAGGGTGAGTGATGTGGTGGTGTCCCAGAGTGATTTGGTGGTGTCCCAGAGTGATGTGGTGGTGTCCCAGAGTGATGTGGTGGTGTCCCAGAGTGATGTGGTGGTGTCCCAGAGAGTGATGTGGTGGTGTCCCAGAGTGATGTGTTGGTGTCCCAGAGTGATGTGGTGGTGTCCCAGAGTGATGTGGTGGTGTCCCAGCGTGATGTGGTGATGCCCCAGAGTGATGTGGTGGTGTCCCAGAGTGATGTGGTGGTGTCCCCAAATGATGTAGTGGTGTCCCAGAGTGATGTAGTGGTGTCCCCGAGTGATGTGGTGGTCTTCCTGAGTGATGTGGTGGTGCCCCTGAGAGATGTGGTGGTGTTCCTGAGTGATGTGGTGGTGTTCCTGAGTGATGTGGTGGTATTTCTGAGTGATGTGGTGGTATTCCTGAGTGATGTGGTGGTATTCCTGAGTGATGTGGTGGCATTCCTTAGTGATGTGGTGGTGTCCCCGAGTGATGTGGTGGTGTCCCTGAGTGATGTGGTGGTGTGCCCGAGTGATGTGGTGGTGTCCCCGAGTGATGTGGTGGTGTTCCCGAGTGATGTGGTGGTGCCCCTGAGTGATGTGGTGGTGTCCCCGAGTGATGTGGTGGTGTCCCCCGGGTGATGTGGTGGTGTCCCCCCGAGTGATGTGGTGGTGTCCCCCCGAGTGATGTGGTGGTGTCCCCGAGTGATGTGGTGGTGTCCCCGAGTGATGTGGTGGTGTCCCCGAGTGATGTGGTGGTGTCCCCGAGTGATGTGGTGGTGCCCCCGAGTGATGTGGTGGTGTCCCCGAGTGATGTGGTGGTGTCCCCGAGTGATGTGGTGCTGTCCCTGAGTGATGTGGTGCTGTCCCTGAGTGATGTGGTGGTGTCCCCGAGTGATGTGGTGTTGCTCCTGAGTGATGTGGTTGTGTCCCAGAGTTATGTGGTGGTGTCCCAGAGTGATTTGGTGGTGTCCCAGAGTGATGAGGTGGTGTCCCAGAGTGATGTGGTGGTGTCCCAGAGAGTGATGTGGTGGTGTCCCAGAGTGATGTGTTGGTGTCCCAGAGTGATGTGGTGGTGTCCCAGAGTGATGTGGTGGTGTCCCAGAGTGATGTGGTGATGCCCCAGAGTGATGTGGTGGTGTCCCAGAGTGATGTGGTGGTGTCCCCGAATGATGTGGTGGTGTCCCAGAGTGATGTGGTGGTGTCCCTGAGTGATGTGGTGGTCTTCCTGAGTGATGTGGTGGTGCCCCTGAGAGATGTGGTGGTGTTCCTGAGTGATGTGGTGGTGTTCCTGAGTGATGTGGTGGTATTTCTGAGTGATGTGGTGGTATTCCTGAGTGATGTGGTGGTATTCCTGAGTGATGTGGTGGTGTCCCCGAGTGATGTGGTGGTGTCCCTGAGTGATGTGGTGGTGTCCCCGAGTAATGTGGTGGTGTCCCCGAGTGATGTGGTGGTGTTCCCGAGTGATATGGTGGTGCCCCTGAGTGATGTGGTGGTGTTCCGGAGTGATGTGGTGGTATTCCTGAGTGATGTGGTGGTGTCCCTGAGTGATGTGGTGGTGTCCCTGAGTGATGTGGTGGTGTCCCTGAGTGATGTGGTGGTGTCCCCGAGTGATGTGGTGGTGCCCCTGAGAGATGTGGTGCTATTCCTGAGTTATGTGGTGGTGCCCCTGAGTGATGTGGTGGTGTTCCTGAGTGATGTGGTGGTGGTCCTGAGTGATATGGTGGTGCCCCTGAGTGATGTGGTGGTGTTCCGGAGTGATGTGGTGGGGTCCCTGAGTGATGTGGTGGTGTCCCTGAGTGATGTGGTGGTGTCCCCGAGTGATGTGGTGGTGCCCCTGAGTGATGTGGTGGTGTTCCTGAGTGATGTGGTGGTGTTCCTGAGTGATGTGGTGTGTGAGGGAGTGAGGGTGAGAGGGTTGTGAGGGTGAGGGGTGTGAGGGTGTGAGGTTGTGTGAGGGTGAGGGGTGTGAGGGTGTGAGGTTGTGTGAGGGTGAATGAGGGTGAGTGAGGGTGAGTGATGTGGTGGTGTCCCAGAGTGATTTGGTGGTGTCCCAGAGTGATGTGGTGGTGTCCCAGAGTGATGTGGTGGTGTCCCAGAGTGATGTGGTGGTGTCCCAGAGAGTGATGTGGTGGTGTCCCAGAGTGATGTGTTGGTGTCCCAGAGTGATGTGGTGGTGTCCCAGAGTGATGTGGTGGTGTCCCAGCGTGATGTGGTGATGCCCCAGAGTGATGTGGTGGTGTCCCAGAGTGATGTGGTGGTGTCCCCGAATGATGTGGTGGTGTCCCAGAGTGATGTGGTGGTGTCCCCGAGTGATGTGGTGGTCTTCCTGAGTGATGTGGTGGTGCCCCTGAGAGATGTGGTGGTGTTCCTGAGTGATGTGGTGGTGTTCCTGAGTGATGTGGTGGTATTTCTGAGTGATGTGGTGGTATTCCTGAGTGATGTGGTGGTATTCCTGAGTGATGTGGTGGCATTCCTTAGTGATGTGGTGGTGTCCCCGAGTGATGTGGTGGTGTCCCTGAGTGATGTGGTGGTGTGCCCGAGTGATGTGGTGGTGTCCCCGAGTGATGTGGTGGTGTTCCCGAGTGATGTGGTGGTGCCCCTGAGTGATGTGGTGGTGTTCCGGAGTGATGTGGTGGTATTCCTGAGTGATGTGGTGGTGTCCCCGAGTGATGTGGTGTCCCCGAGTGATGTGGTGGTGTCCCTGAGTGATGTGGTGGTGTCCCCGAGTGATGTGGTGGTGTCCCCCGGGTGATGTGGTGGTGTCCCCCCGAGTGATGTGGTGGTGTCCCCCCGAGTGATGTGGTGGTGTCCCCGAGTGATGTGGTGGTGTCCCCGAGTGATGTGGTGGTGTCCCCGAGTGATGTGGTGGTGTCCCCGAGTGATGTGGTGGTGCCCCCGAGTGATGTGGTGGTGTCCCCGAGTGATGTGGTGGTGTCCCCGAGTGATGTGGTGCTGTCCCTGAGTGATGTGGTGCTGTCCCTGAGTGATGTGGTGGTGTCCCCGAGTGATGTGGTGTTGCTCCTGAGTGATGTGGTTGTGTCCCAGAGTTATGTGGTGGTGTCCCAGAGTGATTTGGTGGTGTCCCAGAGTGATGAGGTGGTGTCCCAGAGTGATGTGGTGGTGTCCCAGAGAGTGATGTGGTGGTGTCCCAGAGTGATGTGTTGGTGTCCCAGAGTGATGTGGTGGTGTCCCAGAGTGATGTGGTGGTGTCCCAGAGTGATGTGGTGATGCCCCAGAGTGATGTGGTGGTGTCCCAGAGTGATGTGGTGGTGTCCCCGAATGATGTGGTGGTGTCCCAGAGTGATGTGGTGGTGTCCCTGAGTGATGTGGTGGTCTTCCTGAGTGATGTGGTGGTGCCCCTGAGAGATGTGGTGGTGTTCCTGAGTGATGTGGTGGTGTTCCTGAGTGATGTGGTGGTATTTCTGAGTGATGTGGTGGTATTCCTGAGTGATGTGGTGGTATTCCTGAGTGATGTGGTGGTGTCCCCGAGTGATGTGGTGGTGTCCCTGAGTGATGTGGTGGTGTCCCCGAGTAATGTGGTGGTGTCCCCGAGTGATGTGGTGGTGTTCCCGAGTGATATGGTGGTGCCCCTGAGTGATGTGGTGGTGTTCCGGAGTGATGTGGTGGTATTCCTGAGTGATGTGGTGGTGTCCCTGAGTGATGTGGTGGTGTCCCTGAGTGATGTGGTGGTGTCCCTGAGTGATGTGGTGGTGTCCCCGAGTGATGTGGTGGTGCCCCTGAGAGATGTGGTGGTATTCCTGAGTTATGTGGTGGTGCCCCTGAGTGATGTGGTGGTGTTCCTGAGTGATGTGGTGGTGGTCCTGAGTGATATGGTGGTGCCCCTGAGTGATGTGGTGGTGTTCCGGAGTGATGTGGTGGGGTCCCTGAGTGATGTGGTGGTGTCCCTGAGTGATGTGGTGGTGTCCCCGAGTGATGTGGTGGTGCCCCTGAGTGATGTGGTGGTGTTCCTGAGTGATGTGGTGGTGTTCCTGAGTGATGTGGTGTGTGAGGGAGTGAGGGTGAGAGGGTTGTGAGGGTGAGGGGTGTGAGGGTGTGAGGTTGTGTGAGGGTGAGGGGTGTGAGGGTGTGAGGTTGTGTGAGGGTGAATGAGGGTGAGTGAGGGTGAGTGATGTGGTGGTGTCCCAGAGTGATTTGGTGGTGTCCCAGAGTGATGTGGTGGTGTCCCAGAGTGATGTGGTGGTGTCCCAGAGTGATGTGGTGGTGTCCCAGAGAGTGATGTGGTGGTGTCCCAGAGTGATGTGTTGGTGTCCCAGAGTGATGTGGTGGTGTCCCAGAGTGATGTGGTGGTGTCCCAGCGTGATGTGGTGATGCCCCAGAGTGATGTGGTGGTGTCCCAGAGTGATGTGGTGGTGTCCCCGAATGATGTGGTGGTGTCCCAGAGTGATGTGGTGGTGTCCCCGAGTGATGTGGTGGTCTTCCTGAGTGATGTGGTGGTGCCCCTGAGAGATGTGGTGGTGTTCCTGAGTGATGTGGTGGTGTTCCTGAGTGATGTGGTGGTATTTCTGAGTGATGTGGTGGTATTCCTGAGTGATGTGGTGGTATTCCTGAGTGATGTGGTGGCATTCCTTAGTGATGTGGTGGTGTCCCCGAGTGATGTGGTGGTGTCCCTGAGTGATGTGGTGGTGTGCCCGAGTGCTATGGTGGTGTCCCTGAGTGATGTGGTGGTGTCCCCGAGTGATGTGGTGGTGTCCCCGAGTGATGTGGTGCTGTCCCTGAGTGATGTGGTGGTGTCCCCGAGTGATGTGGTGTTGCTCCTGAGTGATGTGGTTGTGTCCCAGAGTTATGTGGTGGTGTCCCAGAGTGATTTGGTGGTGTCCCAGAGTGATGAGGTGGTGTCCCAGAGTGATGTGGTGGTGTCCCAGAGAGTGATGTGGTGGTGTCCCAGAGTGATGTGTTGGTGTCCCAGAGTGATGTGGTGGTGTCCCAGAGTGATGTGGTGGTGTCCCAGAGTGATGTGGTGATGCCCCAGAGTGATGTGGTGGTGTCCCAGAGTGATGTGGTGGTGTCCCCGAATGATGTGGTGGTGTCCCAGAGTGATGTGGTGGTGTCCCTGAGTGATGTGGTGGTCTTCCTGAGTGATGTGGTGGTGCCCCTGAGAGATGTGGTGGTGTTCCTGAGTGATGTGGTGGTGTTCCTGAGTGATGTGGTGGTATTTCTGAGTGATGTGGTGGTATTCCTGAGTGATGTGGTGGTATTCCTGAGTGATGTGGTGGTGTCCCCGAGTGATGTGGTGGTGTCCCTGAGTGATGTGGTGGTGTCCCCGAGTAATGTGGTGGTGTCCCCGAGTGATGTGGTGGTGTTCCCGAGTGATATGGTGGTGCCCCTGAGTGATGTGGTGGTGTTCCGGAGTGATGTGGTGGTATTCCTGAGTGATGTGGTGGTGTCCCTGAGTGATGTGGTGGTGTCCCTGAGTGATGTGGTGGTGTCCCTGAGTGATGTGGTGGTGTCCCCGAGTGATGTGGTGGTGCCCCTGAGAGATGTGGTGGTATTCCTGAGTTATGTGGTGGTGCCCCTGAGTGATGTGGTGGTGTTCCTGAGTGATGTGGTGGTGGTCCTGAGTGATATGGTGGTGCCCCTGAGTGATGTGGTGGTGTTCCGGAGTGATGTGGTGGGGTCCCTGAGTGATGTGGTGGTGTCCCTGAGTGATGTGGTGGTGTCCCCGAGTGATGTGGTGGTGCCCCTGAGTGATGTGGTGGTGTTCCTGAGTGATGTGGTGGTGTTCCTGAGTGATGTGGTGTGTGAGGGAGTGAGGGTGAGAGGGTTGTGAGGGTGAGGGGTGTGAGGGTGTGAGGTTGTGTGAGGGTGAGGGGTGTGAGGGTGTGAGGTTGTGTGAGGGTGAATGAGGGTGAGTGAGGGTGAGTGATGTGGTGGTGTCCCAGAGTGATTTGGTGGTGTCCCAGAGTGATGTGGTGGTGTCCCAGAGTGATGTGGTGGTGTCCCAGAGTGATGTGGTGGTGTCCCAGAGAGTGATGTGGTGGTGTCCCAGAGTGATGTGTTGGTGTCCCAGAGTGATGTGGTGGTGTCCCAGAGTGATGTGGTGGTGTCCCAGCGTGATGTGGTGATGCCCCAGAGTGATGTGGTGGTGTCCCAGAGTGATGTGGTGGTGTCCCCAAATGATGTAGTGGTGTCCCAGAGTGATGTAGTGGTGTCCCCGAGTGATGTGGTGGTCTTCCTGAGTGATGTGGTGGTGCCCCTGAGAGATGTGGTGGTGTTCCTGAGTGATGTGGTGGTGTTCCTGAGTGATGTGGTGGTATTTCTGAGTGATGTGGTGGTATTCCTGAGTGATGTGGTGGTATTCCTGAGTGATGTGGTGGCATTCCTTAGTGATGTGGTGGTGTCCCCGAGTGATGTGGTGGTGTCCCTGAGTGATGTGGTGGTGTGCCCGAGTGATGTGGTGGTGTCCCCGAGTGATGTGGTGGTGTTCCCGAGTGATGTGGTGGTGCCCCTGAGTGATGTGGTGGTGTTCCGGAGTGATGTGGTGGTATTCCTGAGTGATGTGGTGGTATTCCTGAGTGATGTGGTGGTGTCCCTGAGTGATGTGGTGGTGTCCCTGAGTGATGTGGTGGTGTCCCTGAATGATGTGGTGGTGTCCCCGAGTGATGTGGTGGTGCCCCTGAGTCATGTGGTGGTGTTCCTGAGTTATGTGGTGGTGGTGATGTGGAGGTGTTCCTGAGTGATGTGGTGGTGTTCCTGGGTGATATGGTGGTGCCCCTGAGTGATGTGGTGGTGTTCCGGAGTGATGTGGTGGTATTCCTGAGTGATGTGGTGGGGTCCCTGAGTGATGTGGTGGTGTCCCTGAGTGATGTGGTGGTGTCCCCGAGTGATGTGGTGGAGCCCCTGAGTGATGTGGTGGTGTTCCTGAGTGATGTGGTGGTGTTCCTGAGTGATGTGGTGTGTGAGGGAGTGAGGGTGAGAGGGTTGTGAGGGTGAGGGTTGTGAGGGTGAGGGGTGTGAGGGTGTGAGGTTGTGTGAGGGTGAGGGGTGTGAGGGTGTGAGGTTGTGTGAGGGTGAATGAGGGTGAGTGAGGGTGAATGATGTGGTGGTGTCCCAGAGTGATGTGGTGGTGTCCCAGAGTGATGTGGTGGTGTCCCGGAATGATGTGGTGGTGTCCCAGAGTGATGTGGTGATGTCCCAGAGTAATGTGGTGGTCTTCCTGAGTGATGTGGTGGTGCCCCTGAGAGATGTGGTGGTGTTCCTGAGTGATATGGTGGTGTTCCTGAGTGATGTGGTGGTATTTCTGAGTGATGTGGTGGTATTCCTGAGTGATGTGGTGGTATTCCTGAGTGATGTGGTGGTGCCCCTGAGAGATGTGGTGGTGTTCCTGAGTGATATGGTGGTGTTCCTGAGTGATGTGGTGGTATTTCTGAGTGATGTGGTGGTATTCCTGAGTGATGTGGTGGTATTCCTGAGTGATGTGGTGGTATTCCTGAGTGATGTGGTGGTGTCCCCGAGTGCTATGGTGGTGTCCCTGAGTGATGTGGTGGTGTCCCCGAGTGATGTGGTGGTGTCCCCGAGTGATGTGGTGGTGTCCCCGAGTGATGTGGTGGTGTTCCCGAGTGATGTGGTGGTGCCCCCGCGTGATGTGGTGGTGTTCCCGAGTGATATGGTGGTGCCCCTGAGTGATGTGGTGGTGTTCCGGAGTGATGTGGTGGTATTCCTGAGTGATGTGGTGGTGTTGCTGAGTGATGTGGTGGTGTTCCTGAGTGATATGGTGGTGCCCCTGAGTGATGTGGTGGTGTTCCGGAGTGATGTGGTGGTATTCCTGAGTGATGTGGTGGTGTCCCTGAGTGATGTGGTGGTGTCCCTGAGTGATGTGGTGGTGTCCCCGAGTGAGGTGGTGGTGCCCCTGAGTGATGTGGTGGTGTTCCTGAGTGATGTGGTGGTGTTCCTGAGTGATGTGGTGTGTGAGGGTGAGAGGGTTGTGAGGGTGTGTGAGGGTGAGGGGTGTGAGGGTGTGAGGTTGTGTGAGGGTGAATGAGGGTGAGTGAGGGTGAGTGATGTGGTGGTGTCCCAGAGTGATGTGGTGGTGTCCCAGAGTGATGTGGTGGTGTCCCGGAATGATGTGGTGGTGTCCCAGAGTGATGTGGTGGTGTCCCCGAGTAATGTGGTGGTCTTCCTGAGTGATGTGGTGGTGCCCCTGAGTGATATGGTGGTGTTCCTGAGTGATGTGGTGGTATTTCTGAGTGATGTGGTGGTATTCCTGAGTGATGTGGTGGTATTCCTGAGTGATGTGGTGGTATTCCTGAGTGATGTGGTGGTGTCCCCGAGTGCTATGGTGGTGTCCCTGAGTGATGTGGTGGTGTCCCCGAGTGATGTGGTGGTGTCCCCGAGTGATGTGGTGGTGTTCCCGAGTGATGTGGTGGTGCCCCTGAGTGATGTGGTGATGTTCCGGAGTGATGTGGTGGTATTCCTGAGTGATGTGGTGGTGTCCCTGAGTGATGTTTTGGTGTCCCTGAGTGATGTGGTGGTGTCCCTGAGTGATGTGGTGGTGTCCCCGAGTGATGTGGTGGTATTCCTGAGTGATGTGGTGGTGTCCCTGAGTGATGTGGTGGTGTCCCTGAGTGATGTGGTGGTGTCCCCGAGTGATGTGGTGGTGCCCCTGAGTGATGTGGTGGTGTTCCTGAGTGATGTTGTGGTGTTCCTGAGTGATGTGGTGTGTGAGGGAGTGAGGGTGAGAGGGTTGTGAGGGTGAGGGGTGTGAGGGTGTGAGGTTGTGTGAGGGTGAGGGGTGTGAGGGTGTGAGGTTGTGTGAGGGTGAATGAGGGTGAGTGAGGGTGAGTGATGTGGTGCTGTCCCAGAGTGATGTGGTGGTGTCTCCGAGTGATGTGGTGGTGCCCCTGAGTGATGTGGTGGTGTTCCTGAGTGATGTGGTGGTGTTCCTGAGTGATGTGGTGTGTGAGGGAGTGAGGGTGAGAGGGTTGTGAGGGTGAGGGGTGTGAGGGTGTGAGGTTGTGTGAGGGTGAGGGGTGTGAGGGTGTGAGGTTGTGTGAGGGTGAATGAGGGTGAGTGAAGGTGAGTGATGTGGTGGTGTCCCAGAGTGATTTGGTGGTGTCCCAGAGTGATGTGGTGGTGTCCCAGAGTGATGTGGTGGTGTCCCAGAGTGATGTGGTGGTGTCCCAGAGAGTGATGTGGTGGTGTCCCAGAGTGATGTGTTGGTGTCCCAGAGTGATGTGGTGGTGTCCCAGAGTGATGTGGTGGTGTCCCAGAGTGATGTGGTGATGCCCCAGAGTGATGTGGTGGTGTCCCAGAGTGATGTGGTGGTGTCCCCGAATGATGTGGTGGTGTCCCAGAGTGATGTGGTGGTGTCCCCGAGTGATGTGGTGGTCTTCCTGAGTGATGTGGTGGTGCCCCTGAGAGATGTGGTGGTGTTCCTGAGTGATGTGGTGGTGTTCCTGAGTGATGTGGTGGTATTTCTGAGTGATGTGGTGGTATTCCTGAGTGATGTGGTGGTATTCCTGAGTGATGTGGTGGCATTCCTGAGTGATGTGGTGGTGTCCTCGAGTGATGTGGTGGTGTCCCTGAGTGATGTGGTGGTGTGCCCGAGTGATGTGGTGGTGTCCCCAAGTGATGTGGTGGTGTTCCGGAGTGATGTGGTGGTATTCCTGAGTGATGTGGTGGTGTCCCTGAGTGATGTGGTGGTGTCCCTGAGTGATGTGGTGGTGTCCCTGAGTGATGTGGTGGTGTCCCCGAGTGATGTGGTGGTGCCCCTGAGTCATGTGGTGGTGTTCCTGAGTTATGTGGTGGTGCCCCTGAGTGATGTGGAGGTGTTCCTGAGTGATGTGGTGGTGTTCCTGAGTGATATGGTGGTGCCCCTGAGTGATGTGGTGGTGTTCCGGAGTGATGTGGTGGTATTCCTGAGTGATGTGGTGGGGTCCCTGAGTGATGTGGTGGTGTCCCTGAGTGATGTGGTGGTGTCCCCGAGTGATGTGGTGGAGCCCCTGAGTGATGTGGTGGTGTTCCTGAGTGATGTGGTGGTGTTCCTGAGTGATGTGGTGTGTGAGGGAGTGAGGGTGAGAGGGTTGTGAGGGTGAGGGTTGTGAGGGTGAGGGGTGTGAGGGTGTGAGGTTGTGTGAGGGTGAGGGGTGTGAGGGTGTGAGGTTGTGTGAGGGTGAATGAGGGTGAGTGAGGGTGAATGATGTGGTGGTGTCCCAGAGTGATGTGGTGGTGTCCCAGAGTGATGTGGTGGTGTCCCGGAATGATGTGGTGGTGTCCCAGAGTGATGTGGTGGTGTCCCAGAGTAATGTGGTGGTCTTCCTGAGTGATGTGGTGGTGCCCCTGAGAGATGTGGTGGTGTTCCTGAGTGATATGGTGGTGTTCCTGAGTGATCTGGTGGTATTTCTGAGTGATGTGGTGGTATTCCTGAGTGATGTGGTGGTATTCCTGAGTGATGTGGTGGTGCCCCTGAGAGATGTGGTGGTGTTCCTGAGTGATATGGTGGTGTTCCTGAGTGATGTGGTGGTATTTCTGAGTGATGTGGTGGTATTCCTGAGTGATGTGGTGGTATTCCTGAGTGATGTGGTGGTATTCCTGAGTGATGTGGTGGTGTCCCCGAGTGCTATGGTGGTGTCCCTGAGTGATGTGGTGGTGTCCCCTAGTGATGTGGTGGTGTCCCCGAGTGATGTGGTGGTGTCCCCGAGTGATGTGGTGGTGTTCCCGAGTGATGTGGTGGTGCCCCCGAGTGATGTGGTGGTGTTCCCGAGTGATATGGTGGTGCCCCTGAGTGATGTGGTGGTGTTCCGGAGTGATGTGGTGGTATTCCTGAGTGATGTGGTGGTGTCCCTGAGTGATGTGGTGGTGTCCCTGAGTGATGTGGTGGTGTCCCTGAGTGATGTGGTGGTGTCCCCGAGTGATGTGGTGGTGCCCCTGAGTGATGTGGTGGTGTTCCTGAGTGATGTGGTGGTGCCCCTGAGTGATGTGGTGGTGTTCCTGAGTGATGTGGTGGTGTTCCTGAGTGATATGGTGGTGCCCCTGAGTGATGTGGTGGTGTTCCGGAGTGATGTGGTGGTATTCCTGAGTGATGTGGTGGTGTCCCTGAGTGATGTGGTGGTGTCCCTGAGTGATGTGGTGGTGTCCCCGAGTGATGTGGTGGTGCCCCTGAGTGATGTGGTGGTGTTCCTGAGTGATGTGGTGGTGTTCCTGAGTGATGTGGTGTGTGAGGGAGTGAGGGTGAGAGGGTTATGAGGGTGAGGGGTGTGAGGGTGTGAGGTTGTGTGAGGGTGAGGGGTGTGAGGGTGTGAGGTTGTGTGAGGGTGAATGAGGGTGAGTGAGGGTGAGTGATGTGGTGGTGTCCCAAAGTGATGTGGTGGTGTCCCAGAGTGATGTGGTGGTGTCCCGGAATGATGTGGTGGTGTCCCAGAGTGATGTGGTGGTGTCCCCGAGTAATGTGGTGGTCTTCCTGAGTGATGTGGTGGTGCCCCTGAGAGATGTGGTGGTTTTTCTGAGTGATATGGTGGTGTTCCTGAGTGATGTGGTGGTATTTCTGAGCGATGTGGTGGTATTCCTGAGTGATGTGGTGGTATTCCTGAGTGATGTGGTGGTGTCCCTGAGTGATGTGGTGGTGTCCCCGAGTGATGTGGTGGTGTCCCCGAGTGATGTGGTGGTGTTCCCGAGTGATGTGGTGGTGCCCCTGAGTGATGTGGTGATGTTCCGGAGTGATGTGGTGGTATTCCTGAGTGATGTGGTGGTGTCCCTGAGTGATGTGGTGGTGTCCCTGAGTGATGTGGTGTTGTCCCTGAGTGATGTGGTGGTGTCCCCGAGTGATGTGGTGGTATTCCTGAGTGATGTGGTGGTGTCCCTGAGTGATGTGGTGGTGTCCCTGAGTGATGTGGTGGTGTCCCCGAGTGATGTGGTGGTGCCCCTGAGTGATGTGGTGGTGTCCCCGAGTGATGTGGTGGTGCCCCTGAGTGATGTGGTGGTGTTCCTGAGTGATGTGGTGGTGTTCCTGAGTGATGTGGTGTGTGAGGGAGTGAGGGTGAGAGGGTTGTGAGGGTGAGGGGTGTGAGGGTGTGAGGTTGTGTGAGGGTGAGGGGTGTGAGGGTGTGAGGTTGTGTGAGGGTGAATGAGGGTGAGTGAGGGTGAGTGATGTGGTGCTGTCCCAGAGTGATGTGGTGGTGTCCCAGAGTGATGTGGTGGTGTCCCGGAATGATGTGGTGGTGTCCCAGAGTGATGTGGTGGTGTCCCCGAGTAATGTGGTGGTCTTCCTGAGTGATGTGGTGGTGCCCCTGAGAGATGTGGTGGTGTTCCTGAGTGATATGGTGGTGTTCCTGAGTGATGTGGTGGTATTTCTGAGTGATGTGGTGGTATTCCTGAGTGATGTGGTGGTATTCCTGAGTGATGTGGTGGTATTCCTGAGTGATGTGGTGGTGTCCCCGAGTGCTATGGTGGTGTCCCTGAGTGATGTGGTGGTGTCCCCGAGTGATGTGGTGGTGTTCCCGAGTGATGTGGTGGTGCCCCTGAGTGATGTGGTGATGTTCCGGAGTGATGTGGTGGTATTCCTGAGTGATGTGGTGGTGTCACTGAGTGATGTGGTGGTGTCCCTGAGTGATGTGGCGGTGTCCCTGAGTGATGTGGTGGTGTCCCCGAGTGATGTGGTGGTGCTCCTGAGTGATGTAGTGGTGTTCCTGAGTGATGTGGTGGTGCCCCTGAGTGATGTGGTGGTGTTCCTGAGTGATGTGGTGGTGTTCCTGAGTGATGTGGTGGTGCCCCTGAGTGATGTGGTGGTGTTCCGGAGTGATATGGTGGTATTCCTGAGTGATGTGGTGGTGTCCCTGAGTGATGTGGTGGTGTCCCTGAGTGATGTGGCGGTGTCCCTGAGTGATGTGGTGGTGTCCCCGAGTGATGTGGTGGTGCTCCTGAGTGATGTGGTGGTGTTCCTGAGTGATGTGGTGGTGTCCCTGAGTGATGATGAGGTGTCCCTGAGTGATGTGGTGGTGTCCCCGAGGGATGTGGTGGTGCCCCTGAGTGATGTGGTGGTGTTCCTGAGTGATGTGGTGGTGTTCCTGAGTGATGTGGTGGTATTCCTGAGTGATGTGGTGGTGTCCCCGAGTGCTATGGTGGTGTCCCTGAGTGATGTGGTGGTGTCCCCGAGGGATGTGGTGGTGTCCCCGAGTGATGTGACCAAGACTCCATGCCGGAGATTATTGAAGCCATCCCTGAGGACTACTGTCTGCAAAGACTAGACAGAATACGGGGGAGAGGGGGTGGCATAGCCATTGTTGTTAAACAAGATTACCAATGTCTGCTTGAACGCACTATGATTGATGATAGTGAAGCAGGTGTGTTTTCTATCTCAATAAATGGCTACCTTACCCTGAAGGGTCTTTTGCTTTATCGCCCTCCGGGCCCCACTGCAGCTTTTATTGAGAAGTTAGTGGAAAGCGTCACAGAGGCTGCATTATGCACGGACAAATACCTAGTCTTAGGTGACCTTAACTTGCATTTAGATACCCCTACGGATAAGGTGGCGAGTGATTTCTGTCGAATAATGGCAGGTTTACAGTTTGAACAGAAAGTACAGCACCCTACCCACCAGCTGGGCCACCTCCTTGATCCGGTTTTTGCAAACTGGAGCCAAGTGGATGCCCAAACTCCGATCCCCATCCCATGGTCTGATCATCTCCTCATCCCATTTACCATCGGAATGCAGGGACCACGCCCCAGTGACCCCCCCGCGGACAAACATCCTAGGCGGAGATGGGCGGCGTTCTCCCAAGCCAAATTCAATCTGGCGCTAACCGAGAAGGGTCATCCTGGGGGTGATGGGGTAGATGAAATTAATTCTAACTTAGACCAACGAATTACGGAAGCCCTGGATCTGATGGCACCACTTGGTGTGGTTAAAACGGGGGGCCGAGCACATAGATCGGCTCCTTGGTATAATGAGGACATGCAGACGGCCAAAGCTGCATGTAAACGTGCTGAAAGGCAATGGAGAATTGCCTACTCGACCCCCGCCAAAACAGAGTACATAGATTGCAGGCGCAATTACCACAAATTGATTAGGAAGGGTAAATCATTGTACTACTGCAACAAGATTGAAGAAGCTGAACAGTCCACCAAGGAACTCTTCTCAATCTATAAGTCCATTGCGGTAGGGAAACCCGCTGCGGTGCCTAAAAAACTGTACGACGGAGGGTTGTGACCGCATTGCTGAGTTCTTTGCAAACAAGGTTATTAACATCTACAATTCCTTTCCTCAGAGGACAGATAACGGTCCTAGACACCCGGAAGCCACTAAAACCAAAGGGGAACAACGTTTAACCACCTTTGTCACCCCCCCCCACTGAGGAACTTCTCCGCATTTGTGGGTCGATAAAATCCGGCTCGCCTAGAGACCCGACCACTCCTAGTCGGTTGAAGGGCAGCCTGCCAGTACTTGAGCCTTATGTTCGTCATTTACTGGATACCTCCTTTAAATCCCAGGTTGTCCCTAATGCTTGGAAGCAAGCAGTGGTACTTCCCCTGCAGAAGAAAGCCAATGTCAGTTTTGAAAAACTCGACAACCTTCGCCCAATCTCCCTCCTGCCCTACATGGCAAAAGTGGCGGAAAAAATAGCCAATGTACAACTTATGCAGTTCGAGGAGGCGGCTTCGCTACTCCATGACTCGCAATTTGGCTTCCGCCCCCGTCACTCGACGGAATCGGCACTCCTCGTGGCGGTTGAAGCGCTACGACAAGGTGTGGACGAGGGCCAAACCATGGCATTGATTTTACTCGACCTAAGCGCGGCATTCGACACTGTAGCACATTCCATCCTGCTACAGTGTCTGAATGAAGGCGGGGTCACAGGAGCAGCGTTTGGCTGGATCGGGTCCTTCCTGTCTGACAGGTGTTTTCAAGTCAGACTGGGTGAATGCTACTCGAAGGAGATTGAGTTGGGCCAGGGCGTGCCTCAGGGCTCGTCCCTGAGCCCAACCTTATTTAATATCTATGTCTCCCCCTTGGCGGCCATCGTGGAGGGATACGGTCTACGCCTGGTGTCCTATGCCGACGACACGCAGTTGGTCATCTCCCTGTCACGTGCACCCGGCCTTGCAGCGGACATCTTCAGGAATTGCATGCAAGACCTTGCTGCCTGGATGTCCGCAAACTGCTTAAAACTAAACGGCAGTAAGACCGAGGTGCTCGTGGTGGGGGGAGGGCCGTCTGCCTGGTCGTCGGCGTGGTGGCCGCCCTGTTTGGGTGAAGTCCCCGCTCCTTGCCGTGAGGCCAGGAACCTTGGCGTGTGGCTGGACAAAGATCTTGCCTTTGGTCCCCAGGTCAGTCGGGTGGCGGGTGTATGCTTCGGTGTCCTGAGAGCCTTAAGGAAAGTGTTAGATCTTCTCCCGATTTCTGCTCGAAGGACGCTGGTGCATGCCCTCGTCACCTCACGACTTGACTATGGGAACTTGCTTTATCTGGGGGCCACAGGCAAGGCCATGGGTCGCCTGCAAGTCCTTCAAAATGCTGCAGCGCGGCTTGTACTCAGGCTCCCTAGGAGGTCATCCTCCAAACCAGCTTTGCGGGCCCTCCACTGGCTTCCCATTGAGAGGAGAGTGGAGTTCAAGGCCCTCACTACATGCCATCGCATTTTGAGCGGTAAAGCGCCTGCTCCGCTCAAGAGCCTGGTAACCCACTATGAGCCCACACGCAGTCTACGGTCCTCGCAGACTGGGCTGCTTAAGGTCCCCAGAGTATCGAAGGCGCGTATGGGAGGCAGATCTTTTAGATACCTCGCTCCCAGGTGCTGGAATGCTCTTCCTTTGGAACTGCGACTAGAACGATCTGAAGTTCTGTTCAGGAAAAAACTTAAAACACACCTTTTCAGCAGGTAGCCTTCTGTGGGAGGGGGGGGGGGCAGCCATTTCACTTATCACAGCGCGGGGACACGCCAGTGGCGTAACCAGGCGCTTTACAAATGCCCAAATAAATAAATAAATAAATAAAATGTGGTGGTGTTCCCGAGTGATGTGGTGGTGCCCCTGAGTGATGTGGTGGTGTTCCTGAGTGATGTGGTGGTGTTCCTGAGTGATGTGGTGTGTGAGGGAGTGAGGGTGAGAGGGTTGTGAGGGTGAGGGGTGTGAGGGTGTGAGGTTGTGTGAGGGTGTGGGATGTGAGGGTGTGAGGTTGTGTGAGGGTGAATGAGGGTGAGTGAGGGTGAGTGATGTGGTGGTGTCCCAGAGTGATGTGGTGGTGTCCCAGAGTGATGTGGTGGTGTCCCCGAATGATGTGGTGGTGTCCCAGAGTGATGTGGTGGTGTCCCCGAGTGATGTGGTGGTCTTCCTGAGTGATGTGGTGGTGTCTCTGAGAGATGTGGTGGTGGTCCTAGTTACGTTCACCGCGTCAAGAAATATTGGAATTCTTAGTTGTAGTAGGAAACAGAGGCAGAGTGGCATAGAGCCGGGACTGGACTCCCTAAGTAAACCCTCAGAAATATTGGAAGCACTTGAGTGTCCCAGTTACAGGCCTTAGCAATGTCAGTTAAGTGGATCACGCCAATGAGAGGAACTTAATATTCATCCATGTGCAAGTAAATACAGTAAAGCATCTTGTCAATAGGTATTGGCAAGGTTTGTTACCACATCTGAATGCAATGATATGAATCAATTGTGAATACGATTGCATAACATGAGGACAGAACAGGAACTTTGTCCATTTTAACTGTTACATTCAACACATGGTCCCTTGTGAGAAGCTCAATGGATGGATTAGGTACACAAAGACCACACGTGTACAGAATAGGAACATGTAACACCATATTTCCTAGTTAACATCTGCACTGTAGATCTTTCAAAACTACAAGATGCCCCTATGCCCAACAACCAAATGTTTCAAGATAGCCAGATCCAAAATGGCTTATTAACAATCATGTTACCTTATTTAAATCCCGGTGTGGGTTACAATCATTAAACTGATAAACTGAAAAGAAATGCTAGAGAGTGGGATCTGTTAAAATAATTGTAAATTCATTACCATTAAATATATGGTTATTTCTGGTTTGTACCTACAGTGACTTGAGATGTGACTGTAAACAAAAGGGTAAAATTTAGCAGCAATACCAAAACTGAAATGGAAAAATGGTGGTCTACTTCTTACTCTTCTTCGTGATGTTTTTAAATATAAGGATTCCTCAATTGCTTTTTATGCCTGCTTAGTTACATTTTATCTACCTCATTCTTTCACTCTTTCACTCCAGAAGGTGAACTAGGACAGCCTGTTATGTATATAGATGCAACTAAATATGTGCCTTCTGTTTTGGGAAACTGACTTCTATTCTCCATTGAAAAGCCGCACTGAGATCCAAAAGTGAACACCTTACAGACCAGCCTTAAAGCACCTGAAACTACCGAGAAGAGAAAGAGTGTTCTGAAAACACATTCCTAGAAATGTTACTCTACACGATTATGCTCAGAGCATAAGTCATATTCCGAGTCCACAAATGACCCCAATGTGAACAGCAAGAGTAACATTTCAGCAATGTCTAACTTGAAGCACGCTGAATTATTCAAGAGACTTCATCAAAAAACAACAGAACATAACACCCAGAGAGGACATGCCTGCGACGTCTGGTACAGCAGACTGACAGAGCTTGCATTCCACAAACACCAGGCTGTCCCTGGGCACAGCACCGGAGAAGCGACTGAAAACACGTGAGCACAGACTGCCCAGCTTGGTGCCCAGCTCGCCAGACACCTCGTCGCCACTGTGTCAATTCAGCAGAGTTACTTTTAGAAAACGGAATGCTGCTTCACTCTGCACTCGCTAGCCAGAGCTGGCATCAATCTGTCAAAGATATATACCTTTAATAACTGCACCGTTCACAAGGCAGGGGAAGCCATCTCAAGAGAGATGACAGAGATCGGCACCGGGTGACTGGGGAGAGCTGCTGTCCCCAGCCTAGGATTACAATAATTTAACAAGACGTGCTCGTAACGAACACTGCCATGGGGCGGGACTTTCATTTCCTGCTGGAAGCTCGCGCCCACGGAGTGGCTGGCCAGGAGAGGAGCAGTGGTGACGCGGGCGGGGCTCCCATGCCCGAGGGAGAGCCCCGCGGTGGCGGCTGAAGTCCGGAGTTGCGCCCATGCGGTAAGTGGGGCTTAGTTATAGTGGGGGTGGCAGCAGGGGGTGGCGGCAGGGGAGGGGGTGGTGGGGGTGTGTGCGCGTGTGTGGGTGTAGCTGTGTGTGTGCGCGTGTGTAGCTGTGCGTGTGTATGTATATGTGTGACTGTATGTCTGTTAGCTGTGCGTGTGTATATGTGGGGCTGTGGGGTGGAAGTGCGTCATGATGCATTGTGCCTGCATGTGTGTTTGTGTGTGTTTGTGCGCATGCGTGAGTGTGTCTGTGTGTTATTGAGAGAGGCTGTGAATGTGAGACAGGAGATGGGCACGGCACCGTGCGCGCCCACGAGGATAAATCGGCGCTCGTGCCCATCCCCTGTCTCAGATTCCCAGGAGACGAGCGACAATAGTTGTCGAGCTAGATGCATGCTTCGCATGCGTACTCTAGCTCGACCTAAAAAGGGCATTGTCATGTACAATGGCAAGAGCTGAAACTCTAGTAAATGCGAGACCTATTTCATTTTAAAGAGGTGCCCGCCATTGTCCCGGCTGCTTGTAAAGTGAAAGCGCGCATGGCGCGCTGAAAGCTGCAGGAAAGCACGTTGTGCCTGCAGTACGAGAAACCTATTTAAGAAAATAGTCGTTAAAGACTAAATAACACTTACCGTGTAACAACGGAAGTAAAAGGGCCAGTCCTCTTGGGAGGTTACAAACGAAGACAAGGCGGTACTAAGGATGGACTAACAAGCCTATTAACGAATCAGAAGCCAGCATTTACGAAGGGCAATGACACAAGCCAATGAAAAAGATGGCCTCGAATACAGCATGCTTCGCAGAGGAACGTATGCGCTGCCCAAGCTCGACCTAAAAAGTACAACAATTGGCATTAATAAAAGGGATGATAACACATTATTGTTATTTCTTTGTACAGTTTTCTACGCTGGGGAGCAGGCTCGGGGTGGTCTTTACTATGAAGAGCTACAACATGGGCGTCTGGAGAGACTCCGAGGGGAAGGGAGGCTATGGAAGAGCACAGAATGCAAACTACAGGTCCCACAATGCACTGGGAGAAAGAATGCCACTCTAGATAAAACGACAAAAAGAAGTCTTCCCTCTGGCACGTGTTCTAATATTTGTATGAGCCGGTCACTGCCTCCGGGTAGTCTGTGCAGAGGGTGGGTGTGGGGGAGGGGGATGCACCCCTCTGCACCCCTCTGCCCCCTCCCCCCTGTACACACCCAGCATGACCAGGACTCAGGGAGCCAGGGCAGGGTATCACAGAGCGGGATACAGGACGAGGGTGCAAGAGTGAGACTGGGGCAGTGTGTGGGGTGGAGGGAGGGACATTCCAGCTCCCAGTCTGAGAGCGCTCACTATTTCGACCCCAGAAGGAGAAAGGCTAGGTTCCAGCATCACCTTCTGCCCCACTAAGCGGTGA
The DNA here is from genome assembly GCF_964261635.1 of Lissotriton helveticus. Lineage (NCBI taxonomy): Eukaryota > Metazoa > Chordata > Amphibia > Caudata > Salamandridae > Lissotriton > Lissotriton helveticus. The sequence continues at coordinate 18,394,566 of NC_136065.1, forward strand.
TTGAGCCCGTTAATTGCTGAGCGCCACAGGAGGGCGGGAAGGCTCTCACTTTCTTCAGCGCAGCAAGTCCTCTGCTGTTACACCATTTAGGTCTTTTACAGCTGCGCAGCAAGTAGTGCCAGCTGCACCGTTTAGGCCTTTTACAGCTGCGCAGCAAGTAGTGCCAGCTGCACCGTTTAGGCCTTTTTTACAGCTGCGCAGCCAGTAGTGCCAGCTGCACCGTTTAGGCCTTTTACAGCTGCGCAGCAAGTAGTGCCAGCTGCACTGTTTAGGCCTTTTTTACAGCTGCGCAGCCAGTAGTGCCAGCTGCACCGTTTAGGCCTTTTACAGCTGCGCAGCAAGTAGTGCCAGCTGCACCGTTTAGGCCTTTTACAGCTGCGCAGCAAGTAGTGCCAGCTGCACCGTTTAGGCCTTTTTTACAGCTGCGCAGCAAGTAGTGCCAGCTGCACCGTTTAGGCCTTTTACAGCTGCGCAGCAAGTAGTGCCAGCTGCACCGTTTAGGCCTTTTTTACAGCTGCGCAGCAAGTAGTGCCAGCTGCACCGTTTAGGCCTTTTACAGCTGCGCAGCAAGTAGTGCCAGCTGCACTGTTTAGGCCTTTTTTACAGCTGTGCAGCCAGTAGTGCCAGCTGCACCGTTTAGGCCTTTTACAGCTGCGCAGCAAGTAGTGCCAGCTGCACCATTTAGGCCTTTTACAGCTGCACAGCAAGTAGTGCCAGCTGCACCGTTTAGGCCTTTTTTACAGCTGCGCAGCCAGTAGTGCCAGCTGCACCGTTTAGGCCTTTTACAGCTGCGCAGCAAGCAGTGCCAGCTGCACCGTTTTGGCCTTTTACAGCTGTGCTGCAAGGAGTGCCAGCTGCACCGTTTATGACACCTTTTTCCATGGGGACATTTCTGATTGAGTCAGGACTCTTGCTGCATTGGCAGCAACCTTGACATTATGTTTTTCTGATTAGGGTCCAATAGTGGTCTGCTGAGATTATGGGCGTACAATGCGGTTGGTGCCGAATGTGCTTATGTTTCAGGCTGATGCTAAGTACAATGATTACCAATAGTCACTGGGCGTTCGTCCGTGATCTGCTTTACGTTGACTAATTGTGCATTATGATGGTTTTGACAGTGATCCAGTTGGTCCTATCATATGTAATCATGTCCCTTGTAAATATTATCCTGTGCCAGTTGGTTTCTTATACACCTAGATGAAGGGCCCAACAAATACCCACCTCTCTTCCCGGACTACACATTAGTTCAGTTATCCACTCCCGACGCCTGGAATATGTGCCCCCTGTTAGTCCCTATACTTCTCATCACCACCGCTCTCCTAGGTACACCCATCTCATACCCCCCTCGCACTCTTTCTCACATCCCCAACATGGCCACCTCTCGAGTTCAGGATGGAATTAACTGCTACAAAATCATCTATCCTCCTGGCCAAACTAAAGCTTCAGCTAAACGATTGAAGCATAAGACTATTGAACGTTTCCCTGATTCCCTTTTTGTTGACCGATTTTACAATTCATTTTCTTCACTCACGACACCCCTTCTTGGTCCTCCAGCTTATTTAATTCCCTTAACGTCACCTCCTCCTCCTCTATCCCTCATGGGAAACAACTAAAGATTTCCCCCTCTACGTATTTCAAAGGCTCCCTCACCATCTCAATCTATAATAATGGTACTGTCTTGATCCAAGGCAAAGACACCTGTCTCTCTCTCTTTGACCACCTCTTCCCCTCCCTACTCCCCTCCTCTGCGACCAGGTTTTCCCCTATCTCTCCATCTAACTCCACCCTTTACTCTCTTTCTCCTCCCCTGACCCTCCTACACTCCAATAGGATTCACCCTCGGGAGGCTCAGGTCAACCCTCTTCCCTCCCCCTCCCTTGTGCCCTCCTCTCTCTTTCCCCCCACTTCACAGTATGCCCCCCCCTTCATCACGTCAGCCTTACCACTAGGCAATACTCTCCTTGTCCAATCCGCACCGTCCCGGTACCCCAATCTCATCTCGTCCCCCCTTTTCCTTTCTGCTACTCCCTTTTTTAGTCCGCCCCTCAGCCAACCTCCTCCCCCAGCTAATTTTCCTTATGCTCCCCTCATTCCTCCCTCTCCCCCTCTCCTCTACCCCCTTCTCCCCTCACTTCTTTCCCCGATTTCTTCACAATTCCATTGCATCTCTCTCCTTCCCCACTCCGCTAGCATTGCTGTGCTGCCCCCTTTACCCCCCTGGTAACCCTTTCCATCTCCCCCCATCTGGCCCAGCAGAACCATTTCCTGTCGTCAATTTCCCCTTCTCTCAACCCCCCCCCCCATTCTACCAGATACCGGTTCCCTCACAGCCACCTCTCCTAGCCAACAGGACCTCTCCAACCACCTCCCCTCTTTCCCTCCCAAACTTCCTACACTCCTATGACACCTCATAGTCCTCCCCTCTCCTTCTTCCCCACCATCTTGTTCTGCACCCATCCCCCCTAAACATGTCCTAAATTCCTTTCCTTTGTGCAACGCCAACAAAGACAAGTCTCCCTTCACCTCTGATACACCAACCCCCGCTCTCAACCTCCACCTTTCCCCACCTATGAACCCTATACCTCAACTCTCCTCCTGTCCTCCCACCTCTCCCTGCCTCCCACCACCTATACCACCCCCTCCTTTTGCCATCGAGACACCCAACCTTCCGTGCTCTGCCCTACTCTCTCTTGAAAATAAGCTATGCTCTCTTATGACCTCCATCTCCCAGCTTGTAGCTTCCATTTCACTTTTAAGCTCTAAGATTTCAACTTTCCCATTCACCTCAACTTCTCTGGAAAACTCTCACCTTCCCACGAGATGCACCTCGCCCCCTCACACCATTATAGCCAAGCATAACCTGTCGTCTGCAAACATAACTCACCCACACAAGCCCTTGAACGCCACCCTTCTGTATGACATTGTTCTACATTCTGTCCATCAACTGTGTTTTTTGCAATTTTCACCCCGAGTGTGCTGGGTATGCTCAGACGTGAGTCCCAGGCTCTCCACACCACTCGAGTCAAGCTATCCAGGCTGATGAAGGCTGATAGCCATAAACCGGTCCTTGGATGCTTGATTCCGGTCTGGGAAAGACATGGCTTGGTAGTTCGGACTGGACTGTTCCCATGAGGCACAGGGTCAGAGCTGATTTGCATATAGCCAGTGTCTAACCCAGGGTGGTGTGGAGTGCAAAAAAACGATGGATTTAGGCCCAGATCCTTGTACTGGGGTGAATGTATGACATTGTTCTACATTCTGTCCATCAACTGTGTTTTTTGCAATTTTCACCCCGAGTGTGCTGGGTATGCTCAGACGTGAGTCCCAGGCTCTCCACACCACTGGAGTCAAGCTATCCAGGCTGATGAAGGCTGATAGCCAGAAACCGGTCCTTGGATGCTTGATTCCGGTCTGGGAAAGACATGGCTTGGTAGTTCGGACTGGACTGTTCCCATGAGGCACAGGGTCAGAGCTGATTTGCATATAGCCAGTGTCTAACCCAGGGTGGTGTGGAGTGCAAAAAAACGATGGATTTAGGCCCAGATCCTTGTACTGGGGTGAATGTATGACATTGTTCTACATTCTGTCCATCAACTGTGTTTTTTGCAATTTTCACCCCGAGTGTGCTGGGTATGCTCAGACGTGATTCCCAGGCTCTCCACACCACTGGAGTCAAGCTATCCAGGCTGATGAAGGCTGATAGCCAGAAACCAGTCCTTGGATGCTTGATTCCGGTCTGGGAAAGACATGGCTTGGTAGTTCGGACTGGACTGTTCCCATGAGGCACAGGGTCAGAGCTGATTTGCATATAGCCAGTCTCTAACCCAGGGTGGTGTGGAGTGCAAAAAACGATGGATTTAGGCCCAGATCCTTGTACTGGGGTGAATGTATGACATTGTTCTACATTCTGTCCATCAACTGTGTTTTTTGCAATTTTCACCCCGAGTGTGCTGGGTATGCTCAGACGTGAATCCCAGGCTCTCCACACCACTGGAGTCAAGCTATCCAGGCTGATGAAGGCTGATAGCCAGAAACCGGTCCTTTGATGCTTGATTCCGGTCTGGGAAAGACATGGCTTGGTAGTTCGGACTGGGCTGTTCCCATGAGGCACAGGGTCAGAGCTGATTTGCATATAGCCAGTGTCTAACCCAGGGTGGTGTGGAGTGCAAAAAAACGATGGATTTAGGCCCAGATCCTTGTACTGGGGTGAATGTATGACATTGTTCTACATTCTGTCCATCAACTGTGTTTTTTGCAATTTTCACCCTTCTTCAACCAGCATCTCCGAGTAACCCAATTACCTACTCTAGTCCAACCATCTCCTCTGTCAGAACCAAGCATCCACCTAAACCGTCCCGTGCACCCCAATATCGGTATAATATCCCTATCACCCTTCTTAGCCCAAGTGCCCCCGTCACCAAAACAGTCTGGACAGAGCTGCGATGTCTGCTCCACAACTGCAGATCTGCAATAAAACACAAACTCAAAATCTCTGATACCATCACCTTCACAATATTGACCTGTTCTTCCTAACAGAGACCTGGTTCAACGATACCTCTCAATCTATGTTTGATCTCCTTCTACCCACTGGCTACTCTATTTTCAGGAATGACAGACCTATCAAAGTTGGGGGAGGTGTTGCAGTCATCTTTAGAAACTCCCTTCAACTCAAGGCTTTTCCCATCAGCGCCTTCCGCACTTTTGAATGTCTATCTCTTGAGCTTCAACTACACCACCGCTCACCCCTCAGATTCCATGTCATTTACCGCCCACCTGGCAGCGGCCCTTCGTTCATGGAGGAACTCACTGACTTCATCAGCGACCAATACGCACAAAGTGACAATCAGACCTTCGTGGGTGACTTCAATCTCCACTGGGGCTCCCTGCAAGACTCTTCCGCGAACTTGCTGGCCTCCATCCTCTCTACAAACGATCTTACCCAACACTGCACAGAATCAACACACTCCAAGGGCTCAATCCTGGACCTTGTTATTGCTAAAGCAGGCTTGCTTTCTATCGCTACCCCTATTCACGTAGACTGGCCTGACCACCTCCTCATTCCATTCTCTCTTCTCCTAGCACACTCAATTACTCTTGGCCAACCTAAGAGGGCTACCTCTTGGTTCCGTGATGCTAAAAATATTGACACTGTTTTCCTCTGTGAATCAGCTTTGCTGTCACTTCCAAGGCTTGACCCGAACCTAGATGTCGACGATCTCACCTCACAATGCCTCTCAGTCCTTGCAGTCGAAATCAATAGCGTCGCTCCTCTCCAAAGCAAAAAGAAAAGGCCCATTCCCTCAGCACCCTGATTCAGCAAATCCCTATATGAAGAAAGAAAGCACCTAAGACTCCTGGAGAAACAATGGAGGCAAGCACCCTCCACCGATAATTTGGCCACGCTTCGCTCAGCAAGATCCGAGTACCACAAGCACATCTTCCTTGGGAAAGCGTCACACTTCAGAACCCTCCTTGACTCAGCCACAAATAGACCTAAAAAACTATTTGATCTCATCAAGAATTCTAACTACTCTCCCCCAACCTCCAAATTGGAGGATTCTACAAAGAAAGCTGCTGATTTCGCTGTGTTCTTTGACGACAAAGTGAAATCACTTGTGGCTCAGGTCGCTCATCCTACCCCTCCAGAGGAGCGCAAATCACTAGCCATCTGGCAGAACTTCGACCCCATCTCTGAAGATGTCCTCCTCAAGTGCATCCTCGAAACAAAGCCCTCCAACCACTCACTCGACCCCATCCCTAGTGCCATTGCCATTGACTTCTACACCCTTTCTCTTCCCTATTGGACCACTCTGGTCAACCTCTCCCTCTGTCAAGGCTCTCTTCCTGTTCCCTTCAAAACTGGGCAGGTCACCCCTCTGCTTAAAAAACCCACTGCTGATGCGAATGACCTCAACAACTTCCGCCCCATCACTAACCTACCCTTTCTTGCGAAGATCACAGACAGATGTGTAGCAAAACAGCTCTCTCGTCATATCAAGGACAATGATCTTCTTGACAATTTTCAGTCCGGCTTCATCCAAAACTGCAGCACTGCAAGTGATTGATGATGCGCTGCGGATACTCGATTCGGGGGAGTCTTGTCTTCTAATTCTCCTTGACCTTTCGGCAGCCTTTGACACTGTTAATCACAACACCCTCCTCAACACTCTTCAACAGAGAATGGGCATGGAGGGCACCGTGCTTAAATGGTTTGCTTCTTTCCTTTCTGATAGATCCCAAATGATCAAAATAGCGGACAGTCTTTCATCTCCTTTGGCGGTGGGTCAAGGTGTTCCCCAAGGCTCTATTCTTGCACCCACATTGTTCAATCTCTATTTGGAACCTCTGGGAAATCTCCTAAGTAAATCTGGGGTCAACTATCATCTCTACGCTGACGACACTCAAATCTACCTCAAGGTGGCCTCCACTCACGATCTCTCCATCCTAAGCTGTACCCTCGACTCCATTCATAACTGGATGTCAACACATCAACTGATCCTGAACCCCTCCAAAACTGAATTCCTCCTCCTCTCTTCCTCACTTTCTCCTCTCCCGGTTCAATCATGGATGGACCACATGAATCTGCTGAACAATAAACCCATCATTGTCGACAGCGCAAAATCCCTTGGTGTCATACTCGACACAAAACTCAATCTACTCTCCCACATTAATTCAATATTGCAAAGTCTGCCCGATACCAACTGCGCCTTCTTTGGGGATTCGTCGCTTCTTCCCGGAGCATGACTTAAAAACCCTGGTCCAATCGCTGGTCCTCTCCAGACTGGACTACTGCAATTCTCTTCTGACTGGCCTCCCCAAATCCCACCTATCCCCCCTTAAGTCTGTTCTACATTCAGCAGCTCGTTTCATCTATGGGGCCAAAAGAAGCGACCACATCACTCCCATGTTATCCACCCTCCGCTGGCTTCCCATCGAGGCTAGAGCTATCTACAAGACTGCCTGCATCACCCACAAAGCCTTGCACTCCTCCTCTCCGCGCTACCTGGCGAATAAACTGAAACTCTCTGGAGGCTCTAGACCTTCACGCAATGCGGAGAATCTACTGCTTGAACCCCCCACTTTCAAGAAGGAAAGATCGATGGCCCAATCCTTTTCAGGCAGCGCGGTGAGAATCTGGAACTCACTTCCGCCTCAGCTCCGGACCACCACCTCCTCCCAGGCCTTCAAAACTGACCTCAAAGTTCTCCTCCTTCAAAGACACTTCCAAATGTAATCCATGCCCTCTCTATTATCTGAAGGAAGCCCTTCAATTATTGAAAAATCTACTTTACATGACTATGGAAGTGTCTTTCCAGTGTGTTCTTGCGGTTTGAGAGTCTGCCATTTATTGCAGTATTATCCTTCTACCAGTGGCGGTTTCTGTGATTGGGCGTCGGGGCTCCGCCCCCTTCACTTTTACCCCCAGTCAACTATTGCCAACATTGTAAAACAAACAAACTCTCGTATTTCTGATTTAATAAAATGTGAACACACATCTTTCTTGACCTTTGAGGTCGGGGCTCTTTTTACCGTTGTTAGTCTCAGAGAGACTCTCTTAACAGTGAAGTTCAAGTGACGCATTGCCTGCCAGCCAGCAAGCAATGATTTCTAAACCTTTTGTCTCTGACCTGATGTATTTGCTGGGCTGACGAGCTCACGCCCTGAGGGTTGTGAGGTCATCAGCTCAGCAAACACATAGCCTAAAGCACCAGTCTCCACCCCCTGACGACGTGGGGTTAAATAAAGCCCTGGGCGTTTTACACTGAAGCCCTGCATTTCTGGACCCTCACGTCAGTCAGAGAATGGAGAGGATGGTTACCCCACCTTTTCCCAACTCGTCACAGGAGGGTTGGTCCTGTCCTGCGACTAGTAGGGAAAGGGTGGGTAAAGGCTGTAGGCCAGTGGCAAGCCGAGAATTCGAGTCTGCGCAGTTTGTCATCTTGACATTTGAAGACAAACTGCGCAGACTCGAATTATTTGCTTCCCATGCTGCTGTTAATGGCAGGTCCGTGTGTGGCCTCATTATCTGAACAGCAGTGACAGGCCTGGTAGTTCCCTAGAATAGTCCCAAACCCCATCCAAGCAACTCGGTAAGCAAAACAAAAGTTTCGTTAGTATCCAGGCAATTCTGTAAAGCCAGTAATAAACTTGAAGTGTATCGCTTGCTTTACAGAATGTAATTAATGAATTCAGCATGCCATTTCAAAATAAATCACGAGAGAAAAAATTAAACAAAATCGGATTTGTGGCAGATAATTGGTGCACGAAGTGTGGGTTAGTTAACACGTCTGATAGAATTTTTGTTTCTATCAATTGGCCGAGCTTTATTTATTTGAAATGTCCGAGGTTGTGAAAGACGTCTTCAGACATTACCTGCAGCCGGGCATGAGGGAAAATGATCCCAGGCATGGGTCGGAATGACTTGTGCAAGTGTACTCGAGTTGTTGCATGCTTAATTAATGCAGCTAGGGACCCATACTGCCTGTTACCTTACTTTGTCACACTGGGGTGGCATTAGTTGCTTTGGCAGGGAAGCACCAAAATGGTGTTACACAGAAGGGTGAGATTTGAACACTTTGCGCGCTCCGGTGCAATGTATCTTTCTTTTCACTGACTGGTGGCTGCATGTTTGTGTCAGCTTGAAATTTAATAATGCGGAGAACAGTGAAAACCGGCTGCATGTGCAAATGTCTGGCCGTAAATCCGCTTGCAGAGCAGTTGTTGACCAATGACCAAGCAGCCTGAAGGCAGAACACTGAGTTATGTAGGCTCCACCGCATATAGCTCACTATTCATGATGAAGTGTCAGCCCCAGCAGCAATTGCATGTGACTGTCTGCAGCCCAACAAAAAATCCTTACACAATGCTTTCTTACTTTCTTTTGTAGAGACTGCCCCTGATGAAGGCACACACGAGTGCCGAAATGCATTGGGCTCACTCAAGAAATGTTGATTGAATGTACAACAACATAAGTGCCAAACAAATGTGTACAAATATGATGTAAAAATGTACTGTGAATATTAGTTTGTTACTAAACAGTCATGTGAATGTTGAATAATGAAATTATAACCAATAAGAAAAAATTATAAATATGAAATAAAAGGAAAACTGATGTAAGTACACACGAGTGTGGTTTAACAAGGAGTAAAGGAATAAATTACAGAAAGCGTCAGGGCGCCAAGTGAACAGTGCGTGATTGGGTGGAAACTTAATTTCACCATAACCAACTTCAGTACCAGGTCTGACGAACCTTTACAATCGCAGCACCATTGTACAAGATTGAATAATCAGAAAAAACTCGGAGTGCTCCTACAATCCCCTCAAGTGTCTGCAGCCCTTGCCATAACTGCAGTAAAATTAGATGGAAGGTTAGTGTGCTGTGCAGCCTGGCTACAGTACTGCACATGCCATTTTGATGCTTGAATGTAAAGATGTTAGCATTTGTCGACCATCTTGCTTCAGGAACCTGTCCTTAGCATGCTGGTGACTCCAGGCTACTCTTGATTTGTGTGTGTTATTCTTGTAGCCTTCTAGACCCTGGTGGTGTTCTGTGTGGCTTACAGTTTTAAATCACACAAAACAAACATTGGCTGTGAAAGCATAAAAAAATGGTGTCCCATAATTGATTGATTAGCCCTGCTCTTTTCTGGATATATAGATGAAACCATGAAAACTTCTAATCTTTCTGAATTTTAAAATAATGTAACTGTGTGTTGATGTCTTTTTTCTTTGTTTGTGTGAAGTAGGTCTTCTGTAATGAATTCAATAATTTGGCAAAGTATTTCATTTGGTACGACAGGAAATTGTGACCAGCTTCCCAAAAAATGCCATGTCCCCCTAAAGTTTACCCCAAAACCCACTCGCTCAGCCCGCACAGCCCCACCACTCTCAACCTTCACCAGCCGCCACTGCCTTCTACCTGTGCTTGGGACTCGTGTGTAACATGCACCCGTCACTTTCTCTTGTAACACACTGTTTTCTACCTCTTACTTTTGTTTGTTTTCGATACCTGCACAAGTGCCACCAGTGCCTACGTAACGTTTGTTCTTGTGCTTGAGGGCCCTCCATATATTTCAGTATTATACCTCTATGTTTATTTTGTACGCTTTTGTAACCTGCACACGTCACTTTTTGCTACCTCTTGTATTTTGTTGGCTCACGGTTGTCACTTTTGTAATGCACCGTTTGCTACCTCTTGTATTTTGTTGCCTCATGATTGTCATTTTTGCTTCATTTAATGTAACGTTTGCTTTTGTTTTTTGTTCACCTGTAATGTTCTCATGTATCAGTTCTGTTTCTATTGTGAAGCGCCCTGACACCTTCGGGTAAAGTCCGCGCTATACAAAAACGCATAAATAAATAAATAAAATAAATAAAGTTGGCTCTGCTGGGATCGAAGCGTGTGGCCTGGAGGGTCAGGGTTTACATCCCACTGCCCTGGCACACGCCTCCCCTGCCGGCACCAGGGGTGGAGTTAACTCTTTGGTCTGTAAACTCTTCCCCGTTCTGAACTGTGGGTGCGCCCTGCCCCCTGGCGGTCGAGTGTAAGTATGCGCTGGATCTGTGCAGCGCCTGCTCCGCCCGGGGCTGTCCCCGCTGCCCCAGGGGGGGTCCGCAGGGGAGACCCCGGGGCTCTGTTTGGGTGCAGGAGGCACGTGCTTGTGTCTAGATGAGGGGTGTTCAAGAGGTGAGCCCCAAAGAAGCGCGGCACCCCCGATCTGACACCAGGATCAGCAGATTTAGAAAACCCAAAACCGGGACATTTCACAAAAACAGAAGAAGGACGTAATTCAGTATGACTGACAGCTGTCATCAATAGAGAAACACGGACACAATCGTAAGGAAACCAATCAAAAGTATTTTTATAAACCAACTAGCTTTCTAATAAGAGCTGCTAACTAGTACTTCATTGTACCATATAACAAGCATTAGAAATGCAATCGGGCTCGGATTTATTTGAGTTTGAGCTAATGGCATTGTAAATGCCAATGTATTGTTGCTATGTGTTATGGAGTGTGTTCATGTGGTGTGTACTGCTAGGGATCTCCTTGTGAATGTGGCAATATTGCACCACTTGCCTGTGATGTCCTTCTTATGTGTGAGAAGCTTGCACCTCTGCTGCCTGTGGTCTCCTTGTGAGTGTAAGAAGCTTGCACTGCTGCTGCCTGTGATGTCGTTCTTGTGAGTGGGTGAAGATTGCACCTCAGCTGGCTGTGGTCTCCTTGTGAGTGTATGCACTGTCATTGCTAGCCTGTAGATATGCACTATGTTAGACGGGGACCCTGAGGGTCGGCCGGATACCGAGGGAGAGATCCCCGAGGGGGACCGTCTCCGGCGATCGTACAGACAAGTACCCTCCCTCCCCACAAACAGGCACCACACCAAGTCGAGTTCAAGGCTTTATATAAGGTTCTTAAGGCAAGGATATCAGCGATACAGGATAACTTGGACCCGGGGGTCCTCTCACTTCTAGTCTCTGTAGGGAAAGGGGGTAGCGGGACAGTCTTAGTACCGGATCGGTACAGGTGGTGGTAAAAGGCGAGCTCACAATCCTCGAGCTGGAGGGTCTGTGGATCGGGCCGCGGCAGCGCCAGCAGGCCAAGGTGATAGTCTCCTAAAGCAGAGGGCCGCGGCAGCGCCAGCAGGCCAAGATGGTTTCACGAGGCAGAGGGCCGCGGCAGCGCCAGCAGGCCAAGACGATGGTTTCACGAGGCAGAGGGCCGCGGCAGCGCCAGCAGGCCAAGATGGTTTCACGAGGCAGAGGGCCGCGGCAGCGCCAGCAGGCCAAGACGATGGTTTCACGAGGCAGAGGGGCCGCGGCAGCGCCAGCAGGCCAAGACGATGGTTTCACGAGGCAGAGGGCCGCGGCAGCGCCAGCAGGCCAAGACGATGGTTTCACGAGGCAGAGGGCCGCGGCAGCGCCAGCAGGCCAAGTCACGGATGAGTTCTTCTCGGGTCTCTCGACTCCAGGATACAACTGCCTTCCTGGTCTGGTCCTGCCCCAGTTATAGGTCTGGTCCCCTTTGATGTCCGGACCCTCGCGCCTGGGGGCCGGGAGGTCCGGGATGAGGGAGTCCAGACACCCAGCAGGGGGGTGGAGCCAGCGCCCAGGCGGCCTGGGGTGATCGACACCTGGCGGAGGAGAGCCGTTGACGATTCCTTCTCCCATTGACTCGCCAAGTGGTCACTCTGCCTCCTGGGGGGAGGTTGGTGCCTCGATGTCGGGCCCGGCCGGGCCCAGGGTGAGGGTCGAGTTGAGGCCACGCGGCCTCGTGCTGCAGTGCCCCAAGATGGCGGCCGGGTCGATGTCGTGGGGTAGATGGTGACCCGGGCCAGCTGGGTCCGGAGCTGGTGTCTTGTAGTGGAGGGATTGCAGGGTACTTCGGGTGGTCGTTGGTGGACTCTGGCTGGGGATGCAGGGAGAGCCAGGGTCCTGGTCCCATTGCGGGGAGGGGGTACAGCTCGAACATGCGGCCTGTCCAACATGCGTCCCCCCCAGCTGAAGGCGGGGAGAGTCAGCCATCTTCCTGGGGACTCTCCTCGCTGAGGCGGAAAAAGCGTGACAGGCCGTCGGCGTTGGCGTGGTCCTGGCCTGGACGATGTTCCACCGTGAAGTCCATCCCCTGCAGGGAGATGGACCAGCGCAACAGCTTCGGGTTCTCCCCCCGCATTTGCATCAGCCATTGCAGGGGTCGGTGGTCTGTTTGCACCCGGAAGTGGGTGCCGAAGAGGTATGGCCGGAGCTTCTTGAGTGCCCAGACTACGGCGAAGGCCTCCCTCTCAATGGTGCTCCAGCGCTGTTCTCGGGGCAAGAGGCGTCTGCTGATGAAGACCACCGGATGGTCGACCCCTTCGGCGTTGAGTTGGGAGAGGACGGCCCCCACACCATGATCGGAGGCGTCCGTCTGCACAATGAATTCCCGGCTGTAGTCGGGAGCCTGGAGCACGGGGGCCGTGCACATGGCGGTCTTTAGCTTCTCGAAGGCTGATTGGCAGCCCGGGGTCCAGTTGACGGTTTTGGGGCTCTTTTTGGAGGTGAGCTCTGTGAGGGGCCCCACGATGCTGCCATAGTCCTTCACGAACCGCCGGTAGTATCCGGTGAGCCCCAGGAAGGCCCGGACCTCCGTTTGGCTCGTAGGGGGTTGCCAGGCCTGGATGGCAGCAATCTTGAGTTGGAGAGGGGCCACCAGCCCGCTTCCCACTTGGTGTCCCAGGTAGGTCACGGACCCTTGGCCAACTTGGCACTTGCTGGCCTTGATGGTGAGCCCGGCTTGCGGGAGGGCGAGTAGAACCTCCCGCAGGTGGCGGAGGTGGTCGGTCCACTGGTGGCTGTACACAGCAATGTCGTCCAGGTAGGCGGCGCTGAAGTCTTCCAGGCCCGCCAGTACCTGGTTTACCAGCCGTTGGAACGTTGCCGGGGCGTTTTTCATGCCGAAGGGCATGACTTTAAAGTGGTAGTGCCCGTCTGGGGTAGAGAAGGCGGATCGTTCTTGGGCCCTAGGGGTGAGGCCGATCTGCCAGTAGCCCGCTGTTAAGTCGAAGATGCTCAGGTAGCGGGCGGCCCCCATCCGGTCAATTAGCTCGTCTGCCCGGGGGATGGGATGAGCGTCGGTCCGGGTAACTGCATTCAGCCCTCGATAGTCCACGCAGAACCGGAGCTCAGGGGCAACGCCCGGGGCAGCTGCCTTGGGAACCAGGACGACTGGGCTCGCCCAGGGACTGTCTGAGGGTTCGATCACTCCTAGGGTCAGCATCTTGGACACCTCGGTCTGGATGCAGGCTCGTACCCGGTCTGGTACGCGGTATGCTCGGTGTCGAATAGGAGGGCTGTCCCCGGTGTCCACATCGTGGAGGCACCAGGGGGTGACTCCGGGGGTGAGGGAGAACAGGGAGGCGAACTGCCTCAGGAGCGTTTGGCAGTCTTGGCGTTGCTCCGGGGACAGGGCCTCGGAGAGCTGGACCCCTTCCACTGAGCCATCCTGCTCGAAGGCCCTCAGTAAGTCCGGAAGGGGTTCGGAGTCTTCTGTCCCAGTATCGGTAGCCATTAGGAGGCTGAGTTCGGATCGCACAAAATGGGGTTTGAGCCTGTTGGCATGGAGGACCCGTAGGGGGTTCCGGGCAGTCTCCATGTCGATTAAATAGGTGACGGGCCCCTTGCGTTCGATTACCTTGAAGGGCCCGGACCATCTGTCTTGGAGGGCACAGGGCTCAACCGGGGACATCACCCAGACCTGTTGTCCAGGTTCGAACTCAATGGAGGACGTGTGCTGATCGTACCACCTCTTCATGTCCTCCTGACTGGCCTCGAGGTTGGCTTTGGCGGTGTCTCGGAACCGCCGGGTCTGGTTGCGGAGAGCCAGGAGATACCGGTAGATGTCCGGGGGAGTTTTCTGGGGAGGCTGCTCCCAACCTTCCTTGACTAGGCTGAGGGGGCCCCGGACGGGGTGTCCGTACAGTAGTTCAAAGGGGCTGAAGCCGAGGGACTTCTGCGGGACCTCCCGATAGGCAAACAGGAGGCATGGCAGCAGTACGTCCCACTGGCGTCGAAGGGGTTCTTCTAGACCCATAATCATCCCCTTGAGGGTGCGGTTGAATCTCTCGACCAGTCCGTTTCCTTGCGGGTGATAGGGGGTCGTGAATTTGTAGGTGACCCCGCATTGCTGCCAGAGGGACTTCATATATCTGGAGATAAAGTTCGTGCCCCTGTCACTGACGACCTCCCGGGGGAACCCCACCCGGGAGAAGATCCCCATCAGGGCCCGGCCCACCACGGGGGCCGTCACAGTCCGAAGAGGGATGGCCTCGGGATAGCGGGTGGCGTGGTCTACCAGGACCAGGATGAACCGGTGTCCTTGGGCTGTTCGAGGGTCGAGGGGCCCCACAATGTCTATTCCCACTCGTTCAAACGGGGTGGTGACGACAGGAAAGGGTTGTAATGGTGCTTTGATTTTTCGGCCACTTTTTCCGCTGGCCTGGCAGGTGGGGCAGGCCTTGCAGTGGTTGGGGACATCCTTCCGCATGTGGGGCCAGAAAAAATGGGTCACCAGGCGGTCGTAGGTTTTATCCTGCCCCAGGTGTCCGGCAAGGGGGACATCGTGGGCTAAGTTCAGGAGGAAGTCTCGGAAGCGAAGGGGCACCACCAGCACCCGACTGGCCCCTAGTTCTGCAATTTTCTGCTCGCTGTAGAGCAGGTCTTGGTCCCAGTAGATCCAGTGGGCCCCCGAGGTATCCCCGGTGCTCTGGGCCAGGGCTTGCTGCCGGAGTCCTTCGAGAGAAGGACAGGTTTGTTGCTCGGCCCGGAATTGTTCCTGCGTGGGGCCTCCCTCCTGCCGCCATTGTGCCAGGTCAGGGACGTCCCGAAGCTGGTCGGGTCCTTCTTCGGTTTGGGTCAAGGGAATGGCTTCTGGGGCGGCCTCCTCTGGGATGAGCGCGGGAGGAGGTTCTGGCCACTCGGGCTCTTCTGGGCTGGGGACCGCGCGGGCGGTCATGGACCGGGTCGTGACGCAGACCCATTCGGGGAGGCCAAGCATCCCCAGGTGCTCCCTCCGTTCGACAGCTGCCCAGGGAGAGCTTTCAAGGTCGTTTCCTAGGAGGCAGTCCACGGGGGCATCATCGCGGACAGTTACTTTTAACATCCCTGTTACTCCTCCCCACTCGAAGGGGACGCAGGCCATGTGGCATAGGCTTTCGGAGTTGTCGGCTGATCGAACAGGGCAAAGAATGTTCGGCAAGATTTGGTCTGGAGTGACGAGGTGGCGTCGGACCGCCGTTACACTGGCCCCGGTGTCGCGGAGGGCTTCCGCCCGGCGGCCATTGATGTTGACCCATTGACCGTACTTCTGTGTGTTGGCGGGAAGGGGGGCCCGCGGAATCATGTCTCTCTCCCCTAAGCAGACCAGTGCCATGGCGGCGGGTGCCCATTCAGAGGGATCGGTCTCGTACTCCTCTTGGTCTTCCGGGATTATTTCTTCCCCTAGGGCCGCCGCTGCAACTTGGCGGGGAGTAGTGTTCGGATTCTTTGGGCAGTTGGGATCACTGGCGTAGTGGCCGGGTCGCTGGCACCTGTGGCACGTAATGTTGGCCCGGAAACCGGCCCGGACGGCAGGGCTTCCCCGGCCAACCGGGGTTGAGGGGTTTCTGGGGGGTGACGAGGGGCCGGGGTCTCTCCCCCGACCCTGACTTCCTCCTCCCCCTCGGGGGCGATGCGATCTGGATACTTCGCTGGGTGCGCTCCGGCCAACTCGGGTGCTTTCCCACCGGTCGGCTTCAGCGGCGAGTTGTCGAGGGTCGGTTAGCTTGCTGTCCAGGAGGTGTTGCCGGAGCTCCACGAAGCAGTTGTTCGACAGGTGTTCCCATACGATAAGGTCAAAGAGTTGGTCGTAGGTGGTTACTTTGTTGCCCTTGATCCACCCCTCGAAGGCTCGGCTAAAAAAGTTCACGTACTCCACCCAAGTTGTACCCGGAATCCGTTTGCAGTCGCGGAACCGTTGGCGGTACATCTCAGGTGTGAGCCCGTATCGAGTGAGGAGGGCGGCCTTCATGTGGTCGTAGGAGGTCATCAGCTGGTCCGGGAGTTGCAGCAGGGCGTCCCGCCCTTCGTTGACAAACCTCCCCCATAATCCGGCTCCCCAATCGCTTCGGGGAATCCGGTGGGAGGTCATTGCCACCTCATAGGCTTTAAACCACTGCTGGATATCATCGTTCTTGTGGTATTCCCGGATGACATCTTTGGGGATGTGAACCTTGGGTTCGGTCGAGGCAGACGGGGTCGGTCGTTCGGGGAGCCCGAGATCTTTATTCTGTTTCTGAATCTCCAGTGCTTTGAGATTGCGCTCATGTTCGTATTCTAGTCTCTTTTCCTCTAGCTCCCTCTGTCTTTGCTTGTCTTCCCGCTCTTCCCTGAGTCGTAAGTGTTCCAGGGTTATTTTTTGTTCTGCCAGCTTGAGTTCCCCATCCAAGCGAAGTCGGGCAAGTTCTAATTCGTGGAGTCTGGTTTTTTCTCTTTCTCGGATCTCTTCCAGGGAGAGATCCGTTCTTTCTTTAGTTGGTGCGGGGCTCGTTTCGGTTGTTTGTGTTCGGGGTACGGCCGTACCCGTTTCTGCCCAAGCTTCTAGGGCTCGTTTGAAGTCTTCCTTTGTGCTAAGACCTGTGGTTGGAAGTCCAAGTTCTATGCAATATTGCTTCAGTTCCCGGTGGTTGTAGTCTTCCAATTTTTCCATCTGAAATTTTTCCGTTGTTCCGCTCTCTATTGACATGGTTGTTGTGTGTGGTGGGGCGAGTGACTTTCTGTACGATTATGCGTAGGTTCGGATCCCGTCGCTGGCCACCAATGTTAGACGGGGACCCTGAGGGTCGGCCGGATACCGAGGGAGAGATCCCCGAGGGGGACCGTCTCCGGCGATCGTACAGACAAGTACCCTCCCTCCCCACAAACAGGCACCACACCAAGTCGAGTTCAAGGCTTTATATAAGGTTCTTAAGGCAAGGATATCAGCGATACAGGATAACTTGGACCCGGGGGTCCTCTCACTTCTAGTCTCTGTAGGGAAAGGGGGTAGCGGGACAGTCTTAGTACCGGATCGGTACAGGTGGTGGTAAAAGGCGAGCTCACAATCCTCGAGCTGGAGGGTCTGTGGATCGGGCCGCGGCAGCGCCAGCAGGCCAAGGTGATAGTCTCCTAAAGCAGAGGGCCGCGGCAGCGCCAGCAGGCCAAGATGGTTTCACGAGGCAGAGGGCCGCGGCAGCGCCAGCAGGCCAAGACGATGGTTTCACGAGGCAGAGGGCCGCGGCAGCGCCAGCAGGCCAAGATGGTTTCACGAGGCAGAGGGCCGCGGCAGCGCCAGCAGGCCAAGACGATGGTTTCACGAGGCAGAGGGGCCGCGGCAGCGCCAGCAGGCCAAGACGATGGTTTCACGAGGCAGAGGGCCGCGGCAGCGCCAGCAGGCCAAGACGATGGTTTCACGAGGCAGAGGGCCGCGGCAGCGCCAGCAGGCCAAGTCACGGATGAGTTCTTCTCGGGTCTCTCGACTCCAGGATACAACTGCCTTCCTGGTCTGGTCCTGCCCCAGTTATAGGTCTGGTCCCCTTTGATGTCCGGACCCTCGCGCCTGGGGGCCGGGAGGTCCGGGATGAGGGAGTCCAGACACCCAGCAGGGGGGTGGAGCCAGCGCCCAGGCGGCCTGGGGTGATCGACACCTGGCGGAGGAGAGCCGTTGACGATTCCTTCTCCCATTGACTCGCCAAGTGGTCACTCTGCCTCCTGGGGGGAGGTTGGTGCCTCGATGTCGGGCCCGGCCGGGCCCAGGGTGAGGGTCGAGTTGAGGCCACGCGGCCTCGTGCTGCAGTGCCCCAAGATGGCGGCCGGGTCGATGTCGTGGGGTAGATGGTGACCCGGGCCAGCTGGGTCCGGAGCTGGTGTCTTGTAGTGGAGGGATTGCAGGGTACTTCGGGTGGTCGTTGGTGGACTCTGGCTGGGGATGCAGGGAGAGCCAGGGTCCTGGTCCCATTGCGGGGAGGGGGTACAGCTCGAACATGCGGCCTGTCCAACACACTATCATCGCTAGCCTGTAGATATGCATTGGCTTCACTAGCCTGGAGGTATGCACCGTCATCGCTAGCCTGTAGATATGCACTGTCATCGCTAGCCTGTAGATATGCGCTGTCATTGCTATCCTGTAGATATGCGCTGTCGTAGCTAGCCTGTAGATATGCATTATCATCGCTAGCTTGTAGGTATGCACTGTCATCGCTAGCCTGTAGATATGCTTTGTCATCGCTAGCCTGTAGATATGCACTGTCATCACTAGCCTGTAGATATGCATTGGCTTCACTAGCCTGTAGATATGCACCGTCATCGCTAGCCTGTAGATATGCACTGTCATCGCTAACCTGTAGATATGCATTGGCTTCACTAGGCTGTAGTTATGCTCTGTCATCGCTAGCCTGTAGATATGCTCTGTCATCGCTAGCCTGTAGATATGCACTGTCATCGCTAGCCTGTAGATATGCACTGTCATCGCTAGCCTGTAGATATGCACTGTCATCGCTAGCCTGTAGATATGCACTGTCGTCGCTAGCCTGTAGATATGCGCTGTCGTTGCTAGCCTGTAGATATGCATTGGCTTCACTAGCCTGTAGATATGCACTGTCATCTGCACTCTGCACCGGCACTCTGCACCGGCACTCTGCACCGGCACTCTGCACCGCCACTCTGCACCGCCACTCTGCACCGCCACCCTGCACTGCCACTCTGCACCACCGCACTGCCACTCTGCACTGCCACTCTGCACCACCGCACTGCCACTCTGCACCGCCACTCTGCACCACCGCACTGCCACTCTGCACCGCCACTCTGCACCGCCACTCTGCACCGCCACTCTGCACTGCCACTCTGCACCGCCACTCTGCACCGCCACTCTGCACCGCCACTCTGCACCGCCACTCTGCACCGCCACTCTGCACCACCACTCTGCACTGCACCACCACTCTGCACTGCACCGCCACTCTGCACCGCCACTCTGCACCGCCACTCTGCACCGTCACTCTGCACCGCCACTCTGCACTGCCACTCTGCACCGCCACTCTGCACCGCCACTCTGCACCGCCACTCTGCACCACCACTCTGCACTGCACCACCACTCTGCACTGCACCGCCACTCTGCACCGCCACTCTACACCGCCACTCTGCACCGCCACTCTGCACCGCCACTCTGCACCGCCACTCTGCACCACCACTCTGCACCGCCACTCTGCACCGCCACTCTGCACTCTGCACCGCCACTCTGCACTCTGCACCGCCACTCTGCACCGCCACTCTGCACCGCCACTCTGCACCGCCACTCTGCACTCTGCACCGCCACTCTGCACCGCCACTCTGCACCGCCACTCTGCACCGCCACTCTGCACCGCCACACCGCCACTCTGCACCGCCACACCGCACCGCCACTCTGCACTCTGCACCGCCACTCTGCACCGCCACTCTGCACTCTGCACCGCCACTCTGCACCGCCACTCTGCACCGCCACTCTGCACCGCCACTCTGCACCGCCACTCTGCACCACTGCACCGCCACTCTGCACTGCCACTCTGCACTGCCACTCTGCACTGCCACTCTGCACTGCCACTCTGCACTGCCACTCTGCACCACCACTCTGCACTCTGCACCGCCACTCTGCACCGCCACTCTGCACTCTGCACCGCCACTCTGCACCGCCACTTTGCACCGCCACTTTGCTCCGCCACTCTGCACCGCCACTCTGCACCGCCACTCTGCACCGCCACTCTGCACCGCCACTCTGCACCACCACTCTGCACCACCGCACTGCCACTCTGCACCGCCACTCTGCACCACCGCACTGCCACTCTGCACCGCCACTCTGCACCTCTGCACCGCCACTCTGCACCTCTGCACCGCCACTCTGCACCGCCACTCTGCACCGCCACTCTGCACCGCCACTCTGCACCGCCACCCTGCACCGCCACCCTGCACCGCCACTCTGCACCGCCACTCTGCACCGCCACTCTGCACCGCCACCCTGCACCGCCACTCTGCACTGCACCGCCACTCTGCACCGCCACTCTGCACCGCCACTCTGCACCACCACTCTGCACTCTGCACTGCCACTCTGCACCACCGCACCGCCACTCTGCACTGCCACTCTGCACCACCGCACCGCCACTCTGCACCGCCACTCTGCACCGCCACTCTGCACCACCACTCTGCACCACCACTCTGCACCACCACTCTGCACCGCCACTCTGCACCGCCACTCTGCACCACCGCACTGCTGTAAAATTGGTTTCTGTAATACTGCATATGATCATAAAGTTGTCCATGGAATCTCCAATTGACAGATGACCAAGTAGTTGAGGCACTTGGTGCCATGAAGTGTGATTTAAAGCGCGGGGCATGCCTTATGATCTATGTGCTCTCTTGAAGGCGTTTATATTGCTATTCAGGCTTGCAATGTAACTTAGAAAATCGATTTTAAAATGTGACTTTGAGAAAATGTAACACTGGTCTACGGCACCCGATTGATTAGTCTTTGCAGCATCTTAGGGTCTTCTATGCACTGCATGTATGTCATACTGAAAACATCACTCCATGCGAATAAATCTGACCTGAATTGTATGTTTACATCCGTTCTCTTCTATGTGCTGGATTGCTTAGTGTGTTCTGCTGTTGAAGGAACACTTGTGCTTTTTTATGCTAATGTAGTGAGGGCGCGCGCAGTCCAGTGTCTGTCAGGAGCGGCTCTGGGAAACGAACATACACGGGAACTTAAATGTTAAAAGCGGCACCATCTGGATTGCATTACACGGCCACTCTGACAGCTCCTAATTAAGATTAATCACTCAGCCGTGCTCGTTCGCGCACACAATATGCCACATCGGCCACGCGTAAATTACTTATAGCCTATCAGGTCAACGCTACAAAAAAAACAGAACAGCGAAGACGAATCACTAGGCAGATGCCATAAAAATCTAAGGAATGTGCCTGGCAAGAGCCCTTTCTGAATTCCTTCTTCTTTTGATAGCATAAGATCTCGGGAAGCTCCGCCTCCCCACTTCGTGGAGGCGGAGGCCCGAGCCCTAAAAAGTGCCTTCATTGTTTTCAGTCGATCCTCACTGAAACCCTGGACCTCAGCCAAAATTGTCGAAATCTGCCGGGACAACTGCTGAAATCGGGGACACCTGGACATTCTGCCTTCCACAGTCGCTGAAGTAGCGGCAGAACCAGGGTTTCTCGCAGACACACTGGGGCACAGGTACAAGCCTATCGCCACCACGTCGTCACTTATATCCACGTCGTGGTGCCTTAACGCTGCCTTGTACATACGGCCCCTTTTCATGCTATGGTTACCGTGGAAGGGGCATGTAGTCATTGTTGTGGTGGGCGTTTCGCCTTATTTAACGCTGCCTCCTATGTACAAGGGTGGCGTACATAGAAGGAAGCGCCAAAATTAAGACCAGGAAGACCCCGCTCTTAAATTGGCAAAACGAGGAGGAATGCATTATTTCTTGTCGTTTTTGCTTTATCCATGTGTGCTGCCTTGTGCAGCACACATGGAAAAAGCGAAATGCCAAGGTCTGTTTATGTACAGGAAGGTGTCCCTTCCTGTACATAAACAAATGTTTTTTAACCCCTTCCATGCTGCCGTCGGCCATTGGCCGACGGCAGCACTACCTCGCTGGTGCTGCAGTCGGCCAATGGCCGACGCGGCCCCGGCCGTTTTGCGGAAGTGCCGCACTTACGCAAAATAGGCGGCGCAGCCGGGGGGTTAAAAATGCCATTGTGTCACTTTCATGTGTGCTGCATGAAGCAGACACGCATACACCCTTGCACTCTGGTGCAAAGGGTGCCTTCATAGGCAGTAAGTTGCTACACTTAGCGCCATCGCAGGGGGAAATGCAAGGCTGCACCACATTCTTGTAAATATGGTGCAGCCTTTCGTTTCAGAAGTGGCAGAGCACATTGTTAAGCCAAGGAGGCTAACAACACGCTTTGCCACTTCCTTGTGCATATCCCCCACTGTGTTATTTTGGTCAGTAGGCACTGGGCCAGGTCCCTGCTGAATTTCAACAAGTGAAAGAGGTGTTTGAAGCCATTAATTGCCCATAAACTTAGTTATCCCAACTAAGATCCTCCTCGTCCCAGGCTCACTAGTTGAGACGCCCTGCCCCGAGACAGGCACATTCCATGCTAGTCCCCTTTCTGTTTCAATGACCCTCCTACACAAAGGCCCCACCCCCTCTCACCTGCTAAAGTGATAAGTATAGCGTAGGGGATGCAACATAAGGGAGGGGGAGGTGTTGACTGGATTGAGCAGAATCTTAACCAAGGTAAGTACGTTTACTGGCAAGTAATGTTTTCATTAATCCCTCAAAAGATCATCCTCGTGTCACTAGTTGAGGAATTCACCAGCCTAAAAAACAATGCCAATGTCGTCGGTGCGCCGTGACTCTATTCTTATACTTATTGACCCAAAGTTGTCGGAACTGGCGCCTTCAAAGGCAGGGCCCTTAGCTAATGGTCTACTTTCTATTCAGCAACCATTTTGTAAAAGATTTGGGAACGTTTGAGGCCACGTTCTCCACTTCGGACAAAGCACAGTCCTCTCTAAAAAAAAAAATAAAAAGGCAATTCACAACACCCTTTTTACCAGGGCCGGAAGCTATAGAGGCCGAGTGCCAGGCCGTGGATTCGACCTGGTCTCCTACCGAGGCTACCAACCCAGAGGCAGAAGGGGTTGAAATAATGCTCCCAACCAAGGAAGCTTCTATACGGCCAAATACCGCCAAGGTCGAGGACGATTTAACAAAGCTGATTATTGAGGTGGGCAGCCGGGAATGCAGACTCCTCTTACTCAGGTACCCGAGCTTTCTCCCTTAAAGGTCATTCTGGGAGGCACTTCCTCTCAAATTGCTGACAGGCTACGAATGACCCACGGGTTTTAGAGTCAGTACAGGGATTCAGGACAGAATTCTGAAGGAGGCTGGGACAGTAGGAGCCGCCTCCTCCCGATCTTTTTCCCAACAAGAGACGCGTTTCGTCGACTCAGGAATCATGGAACGGTTGTGAAAGGAAGCAATCAAGTTGACTCACCCTCACCCCAAAGGATTTGTCAGCATGATCTTCCTGGTGCAAAAGAAAGGGGGTGGTTCTAGATTGGTTCTCAACCTCAAACAGTTCAATGCTTGGGTGGCTGATCGCCACTTCAAGATGGAGGCATTCACTTACTGAGAGACCTCCTTCAGGAGAACGATTGATTAGTCCGGTTCAACCTGAAAGATGCATCTCTCATGATACCTAAATGTGGACTACAAGAATAAATCAAACAATACAAGAAAAACAAGAATTGTTGACATCTGTAATATATATATATATATTGGACAATAATATGATTATATGTTGATACTAGAGAGTGCTAGGGGAGATATTAATTGCTAAATTGATTTGACCTCCGTCATCTAACTGGGGAGTGGGCGATCACCCCACAGAAGTAGAATTACAATACTTTTACGTGTACGTTTAGAGCACCACAAACCTACAAATGTCACCCTCGTTAGCGTACAAATTTGCCACCCTTCCCTTTCGCCTTACTTCGGCCCCTTGGTTTGTCACTACAAATTAGTCCGACCAGTGGTGGAGTGCTTTAGACTCACAGGGGTCCTTCTCATTCTCATCATTTATCTAGACAACTAGATTATAATGGCCCAAAATCTAGACAAGGTTCTTCTACATTTAATCTGGATGATTCAATTGTTACAGGACTTGGGTTTCATAATAAATGTTCCAAAATTGTGTCCTATTCCTTCACAATCGATGGAATTTCTGGGGATCCAGATCGACTCTGTTCAGGCTCATTTATGTCTTTCTTCTCCGAACATTTTGTAGCTCAAGAGGGAATTGAGGAGGGCTCTTCCCTCTTCAACGCTCTCTTTGAGCTCCCTGGTCAGGACGGTGGGGCTTTTGGACTCTTCTATTCAGGTGATTTTTCCTGGTGCCCTTCATTACCAAGCTCTTCAGTGCCTTCATCTTCAGAGGAGGTTGTCGTATTCGAAACTGATATCCCTTTCTGAGGGGGGCAGAGTAGAGTTGAGTTGGTGGCTGGATATATGGCAGTCTGGAACGACAGGACCATTTTTAGCAGCGTTCCAGATATGGGATGGAATTGGACACCAGCAGATGGGGCTGGAGATGTGTCCCGGTTTCTACAGGGGGCCATTGGTCATCGTCAAAACTTCAGTTACATATCAACTACCTAGAACTGTTGGTGGGGTTATTTGCAATCCAAACTTTGTCCCCTCACAGGTCTCAATGCTGCATCCTCCGGACAATGTCTCCTTGGTGAGATACATCAACAAATTGGGGGGAACTAGGTCACGACCCCAGAGGAGATTGCCAAGGATTTTTGGCACTTTTGTATCCAGAACAAGAACTCAGTTATAGCAGAATACATTCCCGGCAAGAAAAAATGTGGTTGCAGACTGTAATTCTAGATTCCTGAAGGATTCCAGTGATTGAGGTTGCACCCAGAAGTCTTTCGGCACCTCAGTCAAATGTGGGGTCCATATGTGGCAAATTATTTTGCCTCTCGTCTGACCTCACAAATCTCAGTCTACTTCAGTTGGAGGTAGGATCCCCTGGCAGTGAGCTTGTATGCTTTCCTCCAAAACAGGCAGCGGAACATCCATTATGCCGTTGCCCCGTTTATCATGAAACCGAGAGTCATTTCTCAGGTGCGGCTCCAGGTGGCAGAGCTAGTTCTGGTAACTCCCTTTTGGAGGGCTCAGCCCTTGTTCCCTGTGTTGTTGGAAATGTTGAGCCAGACTCCGATACGGATTCCAACCTTCCGGGACCTTCTCACCGACCCATTGTGACTTTCTCATCCACTGATTCTATTAGACAATTTGGTATTGATGGCTTGGAGGGTTTCAGGAGACACTGGCAAATGCTGGATCTTTTGGAATTATCTATTTTCTACCTCAAACAATCATGGGCTGCCAGCACTCACAAGTGGTATGCTTCAGCATGGAAGGGACAAGTTTGTTGGTGCCGACGAACGGAGTGTCGATCCCCTGGGCGCAGGTTTACCTCAGATAGGTAATTTTCTAGCTCCGTTAACAGATAAGTATTTGGCCTATAGGTCCATTAATAATTAGCGATCTGCTATTTCAGCGGGCCATCATACTTTAGAAGGAAATTTACAAACATCCTTTGGTCTGTAAATTGTTACAAGGTATCTGCTTGTTCTAACCTCCTAAACCGAAATATTTGGTTTTATGGGATGCCGATGTGGTCCTTAAATTTATTAGGGCATGGCATAGCAAAGACCTTGCCAGGAAACAGTTGTCGGCGAAGCTTACTGTTCTTTTGTGTCTCATTTTGTGTAGACACGTCTCAGGTGTGCGTACCCTGGATTTAACGGGTAGAGTTTTTTTATTCTTCTGGTGTGTTATTTCGTATTTCTAATCATACTAAGACTCATTTACACTACGTGCATTATCTGGCATTACCGGACAATCATAAGTTCTGGGAAGTTTGCTGTCTTAAGGCCTGTGAAGATTGCACCAGGGAATTTCATCAGACCACTGGCAGTCAGTTACTTATTGCTCAACAGAAACCTTTCAGGCTGGTGAAATCGGCCACTCTGGCCAGGTGGGTTAAATGCTTTTTATACAAAGTTGGTATAGACACTTCACTTTTTGGTGCAGATTCAGTGACAGGCGCCATGGCCTCCAAATCTTTTTCTTTGGGGTCCCATTTGGAAGGCAGTATGGCGGTTGCTGATTGGTCTTCAGACTCTGGGGCAGATCTACAAGAAAGTGCTGCAGCGCGGCACCGCAAGCCCTTTGGCTGCACCACACAGCGGCACTTTCAGAGCACAGGAATGCGACATATCTACAATGATATGTCGTATTCCTGTGCTCTCCCCTGCGCTGGCGCAGAAATAGCTGCCATGCGCAGGCAATGGTGCGAGGATGCCTGCGCCATGGGGAGATTGCTTTTGGGAAGGAAGGGGCCCCTTCCTGCACAAAAGCAATCACTGCAGGCATTTTCCTCTTTCAATGTGTGCTGTTGAATGCAGCACGCATTGAAAGAGGAAAAAATGAGGAGAAATGAAAACATTTCTCCTCGTTTCGCTTGCCTACGCCACCCCTATAGTGGTGCAACAAACTGACACATTTCCAGGTTTACGATTCTCGTAAATTCTCGTAAATCTGGAAATGCATCAGTGGACATGGGTGCTGGACACCCACAGCAACACCCATGTCCCGCCCCTAACACGCAAAGTGTTGCGTGAACAGGGGCGATATTTACAAGCACAGGTTAAGTCACGCAAGGTGGCTTTACCTGTGCTTGTAAACATCCCTTGGCAGGCTGCGCCACCGGTGCGTCACGCAACGTGATGCACCGGCGGTGCATAGGGCTTGTAAATCTTCCCCTCTGTGTTTAAAGTGATTTATCATAAACCGATTGTTGATGTTGCTTCTGTTGTTGTGGGTCACCAATGAACATCTGAGACCTACGGTCCTGAAACAGAGTACAAAACATTCTAGCTAATGCGTCTAAGAATTTTCAATTCTTTTAAGGACACAGAGGTGAGGATTATCCCACCTGCATATATCATACGAATTAAGGTTTATTATGATTGATCTGTTCACACGTATTGTTTTTGTAAGATAATACCCACCCTTCTTTGTTTTTAAGACAATAATTGGGTGATATTACATAGTGTTTCTTTTTTCTACAGGTTCGGATGGCAAGCAGAGTTGAATTCTAGGTTTCTGTACACAGTCTAAAATCGGCAGAGAATTGATTCTCATCCCAGAAGCGGATCAGATGGCGTCCTTTCTCGGACCGGAGTGTTCTTCGTCTATTGGGCGTTACAGAGCTCCCCGAACTGTTGTGGTTGGAAATGTTCTGGTTCTGGTCTGTTTTGGACTGTCGCAAAGATAGAGGAAGGACAATGGGAACAGCTTGTGTTTTTTTTTTTTTTTAACCAAGTTTATTCGTTTTTATCCCGATGCATGATACATAAAACCGTGATAAATGACTCTATGCACATTCAGAAAGTGTGTATGGATTGACAGTGCATAGCGTAGGAGCAGCCGGTTGAAATGTTCAACACATAAACAGTGACATTAGAACCTTACAGATGACAACAATGAGTCATGTCCTCCTGGATCAGGCCGTCCGTCCGTCCATCCATCTGTCCACCCAGTCAATGTTCCTACACATAAGCCTCTTACCACACTCCTTGCTGGTTAACGTACTGTATGATGTGTCCATCTGTGCATCACACACCCCTTCACTCATGACAGTAGGCAGATTCAGGTTCCCCCAGGCATGGAATCCTAGTCCATGGAGAGGACAGCCAAAGACCTTCCAGTGGAAGCGGCCTATAGGGCAGCGGTCAAACTGGCGCAGGGGAAGGAAGCAGGGAGACCTCCCCTGTCCACTCCTCAAGTGATTCTCTGAGTTTCTGGAGTTCATTGAGTAGATTGCCTGGGCAGGCAGCATTTGGGATCTTGTGCAGCCCCCTATAACCTCTTCTCGCCGCAGTGCCACCCTTCAGCCTTACCCCACTTAAGCATTGCCGCGCACCATTGACAAACTAGTCAGGAGGGGGCGTTTCTTCCAGTTCATGGCTATGGAGCGCCGGGCTATGAGGAGAGGCCGGTTGAAGAATCGGGTGGTCGCCACCTGTGTTTTCTTTCATTTGAAGCTCCTACCAACACCCCTTCCATGGTGAGAACCCCTTGCCGCCAGTCACCTCCACCATTGCTCCCACAACCCCCTGCCAAAGGTCCCTGGCTGCCGGGCAGCTCCAGAACATGTGTGCTATATCTGCATGTGGTGCGTGGCACGTGGAACATAGAGGGGAAATCCAAACATGTTATGCAGTTTTGTGGGAGTGAGGTGAGCCGGATTAGCTCTTCAATCTCTTCCCACTCTCCTCCCACTATCGATGGCCATATCTAGAGGGAAGTACATTTTGATTTGCTTGTCTTCTTCGAGCTGCCTATTACCGCTCCATTTCCTTGGCCATTGCATAAAGTCCATTACTGTTCCTATCTGTTGGAGGTCCATTAATAGGTACACTACTGGCTTGGGTTCTGCATGGGCCTTGATGTCTGTAGGGTCTTGTGAGGAGGGTCTACATTTCTTCCCCACTCTTGGTGTCACTGCTTTGCAAGAGGTCAGATCCTTGAAACCCCTCTGTTTTGGTGCACCAAGTAGCATTAGACATTAATGTTTTTATCTTTGCAAAGGATGAGGGGTCTCTAGAAGGGAGATTCTTACTTGGTTGCACTCCATCTGTGTCAGCTGCTCTCTTAATAACAGTGTGATACATGGAGACATGCGGAGGGAAAGGGAGGAATGAGAACGTTTCTACCTCTTTTAGTTAATACTCAGTAGGTTTATGACCCTGTATGAGTCATAAGTAGGATATCCTGCTTTAGGTTTAAACTTATAATAACTGATAAAACCCCATTGAAAGGGAAACAACCCTCATCAGTGTAAACATATAAACACTGACAAACACCTGCAACACAGCAAAACTAAAATGCCAAAGAAAGGAAAGTGAGAGAGAATGAGTCATTTCTATTTCTTTCTGAAAGGGCCAACATAATGCAACTTTAGAATCCAAGAGCAGCATGAAAGATTAGTCTAAGATTATTCTGATTGAGTTTTGTTGTTTAGAGATGCCACTAAAATATTGTTTCTTCTTCCTTTTGTTTCCTTCACTTCTGTGTGCTTGGGTTAAAGCTGCTGGGTTTAGTAGCACGTTTTAGGTCTGATCTCCTTATTTTATTCACTGTCAGTACTGATAGCTGCTCATCAGCCAAAACACACCAGGCATTAAACATGCAATGCAAGGTGCAGTAAAAGGACACGTGAAAAGAGTATTGTCACCATGCACATGAGATAGTGGCGAAAACATGAAATAAGACTTTTCATTTAACAACAAAATTCATAGCTACATGGTCTCCCATTGTTATGTGTGATGCCTTCGTCTAATTCTAGCTTTTTAGCCGACTGCACTTTACTGCTGCTTTTTGTAGCCCATCGTTGCAATGTTAATGGAGCATTACAAGTCCCAGATTACAATGTGATGTCTGCTAAAAGGTCGGGATGGACTTAAAGTGAGAAACATTTGTCTTGGCGACACTTGGCACCTATGGATGTCCACGCAACAGCAGCAGCACCTTAATGTAGTCAGACAAACAGTGCAAAAAGCAGTGGTGGGCATGCTTAAAGCATTACGTTTGAGGTGCTACAATTTAAACGGGTGTAATTCAAAATGTTAAAGCGCTCACATGCTACTGTGCTGGTGGTAGGATTCACCATGTGTAGGAAACTGGAATTTTGTAGCAGTTGCCACGCTCCACTTTTTGCCCCATTTATGAAGACTAGATGCTGGTTTTCAACTCAAGGTAGAGACCCCAGGGGTAAGTAACCCATGGCTATTACATTACACTCCCCTTAATGGCCCAAAATTGAGTATTTAGGTCGCCCCCACACCAGGAAAACAGATCTAGTCAAGACCTCGACTACTGGGAACCAAGGAAGACAGAGAGGGACCGACAGAGCGAGAAGAGAGGATCTGCTGCATAGATTGGCACCAAACCCTGTGCCAGGCTGCTTGCACTTCGCCAATCACCGAGCTCAACTTCACAAAGAGCTGGACTCACTCTCCAAACTCTTGAGGGCCATCCAGCACCTCAACAACCAGGAAATCACTCCCTTGAAGTGGAGGAGCGACTTACCTACGCTTTAGGGACCAAAAAGCAGATGTTTGGTATCATGTCCTGCTGATTGTCGGGTCCACTGTGGATGCAGCTTGCCGGGAGAAATTCAGCAAGGTTCTACAAGATGAAATCCATCCCCACTGACTTTGGAGATGCCAGGACCCCCCACCCCCTGGAGCTGCCTGGCACCAGTACCCTGGGTACTGGAGCAGTTGCAGCAACCAAGGTTTATCTATATATATAAAAACGAATGTATGTCTGTCTGTCTGTCTGTCTGTTTGCCATTTATGCATTACTACAACATTCATCCGATCGCATTGAAACTTTGGGAAGTTGTTGAGGACACTCTCGCGCAGGTTTCTGGCATATGCATTACTACACCATTCATCCGATCGCCATGAAACTTTGGGAAGTTGTTGAGTACACTCCCGCGAAGGTTTCTGGCATGTGCATTACTACACCATTCTTTCGATCGCCATAAAACTATGGGAAGTTGTTGAATACACTCCCGCGAAGGTTTCTGGCATAACATTTTTAGAAATATCGGCCCCCCAGGGCCCTCATAATCTTTTGAATGCTGAATTTTTCAATTTATGGAATACCTGGCGAAGCGACAACGTATAAGTCCATCGATACTGTGATGAATCAAGACGAAGTTGTCAATTACCCAATGGAATTCTTGAAAGCACTGGAATTGCCAGGTCTGCCACCGCACATTTTAACATTGAAAATTGGCGTGCCGATCATTCTTCTCCGAAACATCAAACCACCATGACTTTGCAATGGTACAAGACTTTCGGTGAAAAAGATGATGAACAATGTCATCAAAGCTACAATTTTGAATGGGAAATTCAAGGGGGAAGATGTACTGTTGCCACGTATTCCAATGATCCCAACAGATATGCCGTTTGAATTCAAACGTTTACAGTTTCCGGTGCGACTCGCTTTTGCAATGACCATCAACAAAGCGCAAGGACAATCTCTGCAAGTGTGTGGACTAGATTTGGAGAATCCGTGCTTCTCACATGGACAAATGTATGTGGCCAGCTCACACGAAGGAAAACCTTCTGATTACGCACCAGACGGAAAAACTAAAAATATTGTGTATCCACAAGCACTCGAATAAATAAATAGAATTAAAACGACACTTTGAAATGTTTTCCATATTAAAATGAATAAGTTTCAATAAAAATGACACAATGTAAATTGAATGTTATCATAACGAGTTTCCTTGAATTTCCTTTCTTATGAGATCGCAGCAACGCGCGACGGGTAAGCTAGTTGCATATACAGTATGGTTAGCACTGACCTACCATTGAGGGATGTCAGGACCCATGAGGCCAGCGCCGAGAGTGGCCCTGCTGCCCTGCCTGCCCACCTTCACCAGGTCTCTGACACAGTGAGAGCCTCTGACAGCGCAACCCCATCAGGCAAAACACATATATACCTAAGCCCCACGGCCTGAGTCCAAGGAATACGACAGTGTCCCTGTGCCCCAGAGATCCTGGCGTACCGAGCTCCCGCCATTGGGTTCTGCTGGACACGTTCCCTCGCCCCTGCTTGCAGCTTCTTTCTACAGGTCCCTTTCCCATTGACTTTAATGAGTAGCGTTCAAGGCTACCATCGAGACCAGCACCTCTGCACCCGGAGACACCAGGGCAGACAAAACTGAACTGATGGTGGTTTCTTAGACCTTGGCCCCTACCTAGCTTAAGTCCAGAATAACAGCCCTGTAACTCGATTGTATGTGACCCCATGCAGTAAATGTTTCACCCATTGGATAACATTACAACATTCGAGGCTCACGCCTCAAATCTGACAGCTGTCATTTTCTACTGTTTTTACTATAACATTTGATAGCTTCTAAAGTACTTACCCAATAACGAAGATCTTGCTGTCTAAAGTAGTTTTTTTTCTAAATTGCTTAACACTACCTCTATTAAGCCTAAACTGCTCACCCACACTACCACAAAAGAGAGCATATGGGAATATTAATTTAAACCCTGTAAGCCAATAAGGGTTGTCCAGACTTTCTACCCAATGTACCTCATTTTGGTACACTACATAAAAAGCCAGCTTCCTACACCATCCCTACACTGCCATAATATTCAGTACGGAATAGGTATATGACCCCCAACTCTGTACTGGAATTTGTTTTTAGAAACATTTTGAATATAGCACTCTTACTTTTGACTCTAATAATAATCCTGAAAACCAGTGTCCTGATAGAGGAGAGGGGGAAGTCATGAGATGTGAGAGGATACTAAGGTGTGAGTGAGAGGGCAATACACAGACTGTGCTTAAGGCTGTCTAACATAAGACTATTGGATACACAGCCAATGGAAAGACACTACATTCTCTGCATTACTTCTCCAATAGATTAAATGTGTGCTTTTTAATAATCACTGTAAAAACAAGAAACATGTTGTGCAACCACTAGAATCTTTTTTTACTATTTTGTTGGTTAGGGATCTAAATAAACATGGATAAGCACTAATTTCAAAAGGTTTAGAAAACACTGAGAAAAAAACACTGAAATCCACAAAAAATTAACATTGAATAGAGGGCAGTCTAGTCATGAGTGTTCCCACGTCGTCTGTCATGTGTGCCTTCCTCATCTCTCTTTGGCTGAGGATTGTGGGCCTGTGTATCTGGTTCTAGAGTATAATTATGGTTTACTTCTTCTCCTCCTATTGCTGCCTCTGGTTGTCTTTTACATACAGGTTGAGATGGCATTTTAAAAGAAGCCATTATGGTGTCAAATTCTTTTATTTTTTGTAGATGTTCTACTATTTAAGCTTCAAGCCTCCGCTGTTTCATTTCAACGTCATCCATGCTTCCATCAACCGTGGTTTTTAGAGTCTCCTTTTTGTGTTGCAGTGGGTCAGATTCTTTGTCCTGAGCCTTTCTCCAGCTTTGATCCTCTTTCAAGGCCGAGACCGATAGCTTAGGCTCTTTCAGCTCAGCAGTATCTTCTCGTTTGGTCCAGGCGTTGAGTCTCTCTGCTTCTCAGTCGTCTTTGTTTTCAACATCAAAGGTGTTATTTTTGTCTTGGAGTCCAGCATTTCCAATTCCATAGGGTTCCACTTATAAGGCATTCTTTAATTTCACTTTTTTGCCATCCGAATATTTGTTTGCTCCATTTCAGGGACCTTCACGCCTCTGACGACCACCTCATGGATTTGTTCTCTTTCTGCCTCTTCTGTACCTTTCAAAGTGTCGCGTTCTCATTGAGTATGGTATAGTCAGCAACGCTCTTTTTCATGAGTCACAGCGCACTGCGCCACCATTGTTTTTTATATATATTTAATGTTTTAAGTTTAACATAAATACAGTTCTTGCAGGCCTAGAACTTATGGTCTTTAGATATGCAGAGATGACATATCCCGTGACCATCCATTTGCACACATTTTCAGCGACATTTTGGGCAAAACTTAAATGATTATTTTCATTGCCCAGGAAAGTGAAAGTTCCAAAGAAGTCCAAAGGTAATCAAGACCCCCCAAACGTACAGTCACCGACCCTCCTAAGGTTGAAATACCCAGAAAAACATGTTGCCTTTGGGGCGGTCTTTGGTGTCGTCTTCTTTGTTGATGCACCTCTTTTCTTCCATTGTCAGGCTCCAATCATCTGTACCAAACTTTTACCTGGTCCACGCACCAAGACTTTTTGTTTCTGTTCCCAAAAGCAAAACAAAAAAGACTCTGAAGCAGAAGAAATGCACTGGGGCTTTGTGGGTCTACACTTGACATCAAAGACTTCATCTATAGTCAATGCCAAAAGAAAACCATTTTTACTCGTTTAGGATATTTCCGGACTCAACCACTTGACCATGGAATAAAAGAAAGCAAGTGAAT
The DNA here is from genome assembly GCF_964261635.1 of Lissotriton helveticus. NCBI lineage: Eukaryota > Metazoa > Chordata > Amphibia > Caudata > Salamandridae > Lissotriton > Lissotriton helveticus. The sequence continues at coordinate 18,428,684 of NC_136065.1, forward strand.
CTAGAACAGATTCACACTGCACAACGTAGCAATGCATTTCTAAGAGGGTCACTCCATGTTCAATGCTAGTGGCAAATACAGGTGTCAAGGGCTGCTCCAAGAGTCAGATCTCAGGGACATGGCCTTTCATTTTTGCTTTCTCATGCCTGCATCACTAGATTTGAACTAATTCCCTGGTATGTGGTATAAAGAGTTGTTTGTGACCTAGGCCCAATAGTTGGATTACTGGGCCAGGGAGAAAGGTTTCCCTTGTGGAGCTTGTGCTTAGATGTTGATCTCACTTTCACGCATATCGCCATTTCCTGCCCCCTCTCTCTAGAATCTCCTGTTTAAGATCAGAGCAAGTTTCATATAAAAACAACTGAACAAACTTACTTGGAGGTCAGAGGATCACATGAGAATCTATAAAAGATGCCACTGCTCCAGAACCACCAGTAGAGTGGTCATTGGAATAGATTCTTCGGCACCATCGTATAAGCCTTTGCATTTGTATCAAGGCAGCGATGCTCGCAAACAGTCTGGAATGATTTCCACATGGCCACTTGCAGATTGTCCATCAGGGGTGTGCTGGTCATGGGAGCTGTGGTGGTGGCCCTCCATCTCACAGAGTGAGTAGTCATCATACCAGGCAGTTTTCTGTCTGCCTTAGGGGAGGCACAATTGACCCAATCCACAAGTCATCTAGCTGTGGTGGTTTTGGCCACCGCCTGCCTCTGCTGCAGCTGTCCAAAGGCCACAAGTGGCCAGCAGTTGACCAGCGTTTTCTTTTTTGACTGTCAGCATACGCAACGCTCTCATCGCTTTAGGTGTCAGTGAATTAAAGTCTACCAGTATGGATACTGAATAGAGACGCAACTCAAGACAAGTACCTTGGCACCGTGTCTTCGTCAGACTGACACAATGTATCATTCTTCGCCAAGAATACTAAACCTGCTGAAACCCCTGGGTTGATACTGACATCACTCGATTGCCCATCATCCTTCTGCACAGGAAGTTTCTCATTCATTCCCTCCTCTCACGAAATACTTAATACCGGATGCACCGTTATCTACGCCAGGTACCCTGTTCCTCCCCCGTGACCCTCCATGCCCTCGACATCAGCCTCGCCACAACACACAACACTGAGGAAGAATTCTCCTGCGCTTCCTCCAAGTTTGTATGCATTACCCACACTCAACCCTCATTGCACCTGCACCGACAGCAGCCAACATCTCACTCTCTCACACACTCACAGTCCTGCAACCACCCACTCACTCATAAAACACACCACAAGGTCTGGGACCTGTTGCAGGACAACAGCTCAAACCTACATTTCCTCACAGAAACCTGACTAAACCCTTCACTGGCACCAGAAAGTGTCACAACCATCCCAATGGCAACATGATCACCAGGCAGGACAGACTTCACAAGCCAGGAGGTGGAATCACCATCATCCACAAGAAGGCCATCAGCTGCACCACCTTCACGAACACATCATCCTCCAACTTTGAACACCTGTCATTCCAGCGCCACGTCACAGCCAAATTCACCCTAAGCAGCACTCTAATCTCCAGACTACCTGGACCACGCGCTAACTTGCCCAACCACATCTTACACTTCATCACACCACTTGTCCTCAATGCTAGCACTTACAGTCTGTTCGACCTGGCATCCTTGGCGTGGTTTTCTCCCCTAACCTTTTGCCCTAAGACTTCCTGTTTTGCTGAATTTATTTTTGCTGGCCTTAGGATTTTATGACTACCACCAGAGCTAAAGTGCATGTGCTCGCTCCTTAAAACATGGCACAATTGGCTTATACCCAATTGGCATATTTAACTCTTTCCGTGCTCATGAAGGCTCCACGCCGTCATGAGTCACGGGCGGCGTGTGCTCATGACGGCGTGGAGCCGTCATGCCACTGCCGCTCCGCCCAACCGGCACTAATTCCCCGCCTGTGCGGGTGAATTAGTGAGTGGGCAGGGTCATGATGGCTCCTCGCCGTCATGAGCACAAGCTGCTGTGACTCATGACGGCGTGGAGCCGTCATAAGTACCGGAACGCCAAACCCACCCCTTAGCCCCGCCCGCACCGCAGCGGAATTCGCAGCGCAGGGAAGGGGTTAATTTACTTGTAAGTCCCTGGTAAGGGAGCACTACCTTTGCCCATGGCCTGTAAATTAAATGCTCTAGTGGGCCTGCAGCATTGATTGTGGCACCCACTTAAGTAGCACTTGTCTCTGGCCTGCCATTGCAGCCTATGTGTGCAGTTCTGAACCGCCATTTCGACCTGGCAAAATTAATCTTTTGCCAGGTCCAAGCCTTCCTTTTAAATGCATATTTAGGATATGTCATGGACAGCCCAGAGGGCAGGGTGTAGTGTATTTAAAAAAGTTGGACATGTACGTTTTTCACTTTTGTACGGCCTACGTTTCCCATAGGATAACACTGGAGTTACCTTATTACATTTAATTAGCTGTAATTTCCAAATGGGAGCAGGTAACCAGTTCATGTTTGGTGCTTTGGAATTTTAATGACAAGTCCTGACTTATAATGAATTCTGATTTTAAATTCCATTTTGAACAGTGCCACTTTTAGAAAGTTAGAATGTTACTGTCTTAGCCATTTGGTGCCTGCAGCCTCTCTGGGTCTCATGACTGAGTGTAGTTGACAGTTAGGGTTTTGCATTCCTCCTAGACAGTCACACACAATAGAGAGCTTAAGTATGCCTGGATGGGCCATCACTGGCAGGATTTGAGGGAGGAGCTAGGCCCAATCCCACTTACACTTCAAATAGGCTGTGTCCTGCCACCACACAAATGACTGCAAACCCCCTGCAGTTAGTCTGGAGCCAGGGCCAGGAAGGCAGGGCACCTCTGTACTTCAAATGCTGCCCACTGGAAGCTTCTCCACACTACAAAGGCACAACTGGGTATAAATATATGTATTAGACCTCAGCACCAACTCTTCAGTACACTTCTGGACCTTTGGATACTCTGCGGGAAAGGACTGCTGTGCTGCTGATAGGACTGTCACTCTGCTGGACTGCTGCCCAGGTGAAAAGGACTGAACCTGCATCTGTTGAACCCAGATCCTCAAACTACATCCAAGGGCTAGTTGACTGGCCTCATGACTTGGGCCTCGGGGACAGAAGGGTCCTACAACCTCGATCCTAGCTTTTGAACTCTTTCATCTGTGAGTCTAAACTGACAAATGGTGCCACCCCAGTATTGACCCTTGGAGGTGGGCCTAAGGTGCTCTGCCATCCTCTATGACCCCAGCACAACTGACACATCTGCTCTGCGGCGCAACCCTGATCAGAACCAACACATCGCCTCTGCTGCGTGAATTGTACCTGTCGCAAAGACCCGCATCTCCTCTGCAGGATCTTGGGAACCACCGGGTGACAAATCCTTGTAGCAGGCCTTGGCATCTCTCGTCGATAGCAGCCTCTACAATACTGGACTCAGCATTGCAACACTTCAGAACTGATGCATCGCTTCAAATGCACCACACATCCACAACACCAGACTTCTCATTGCAAGCCCTCATCGACGGGATCCTTGAGAACAACGTAGGACCTCGCATTGCAGCTTCAACGCACCTCGGAACTGACACATCGCTTTGGCTGCGTGCTGCATCTTCAACGCAGATCCTCACAACACTCTGCAAACCAGGATTTAAGGCACTTTGTTTAGTGGGACTAACTAGGTCCCTGTAGCCAGCCCGCGCTCCATTGCGGTCGGCCTGAACTTGTGACTTTGTCACAGTCCAGCGCAACCTGGTGTCCACAGTTGGCACTTTGTTCTTTTTGTCGCCATTTTCAAAAAAATCTTTAAAACTGCATATATCCGGTTCTACTGAATGAATTCTTGTTGTTTTGGTTTATTAATTACAAATCACACTATTTTTCTAACTTGGTGTTGGATCCTTTGAGTGTGTTTTCACTTTATTACAGTTTGAAGTGTTGCACAAACACTTTACACATTACCTCTAAGCTTGACTGGTCTGTGCCAAGCTACACGAGCCTTGAGCACAGGTTAATTTGGGTTGGCTTGTACCTCGCCCTGACAAGGATTGTGGTCGCTGCTTGACCAGCTCACACCCCTTTCAATCAACAACACAATTTTTTTACATTACATCATATTTGGAGGTCTGAACTTCCACCTGGATGACCACGCCGACCGAAACTCAAAAGCACTCACTGAAGACCTTGGAATTCTGGGTCTCACCCAACGAGTAAAGGGACCTAGCCGGGTCGCCAGTCACCTTCTGGACCCTATTTTCACAATCTTCAACAATATCCAAGTTGAAGAGCTCACCCCAGTCTCCTGTACAGATAATGCTCTCATCATGTTCAGCATACTGGTCCAACGCACATACACTACCACCAGACCACCCCATCGAGACTGGAGCAGCATCACTGACAAGGACTGGAACACCCACTGACCCGAACACAACAGCCTCCTCAAAGTTATCAAGAATGTTAACAATTGGATTACCTCCTGTGCCGCCTCCCTGGACCCCCTCAAACACAGCAATACATAATCTTTACCCCCAGGCCAGTTAGCACGCGGAGGAACTCAGACTGATGCCATAACTGGAACGCAAATGGAGAATGAGCCAAGACAATGCAGGCAGGAGCACGTTCAAATACGCTCTGAGATGCTACCACCAAATAATTCAGACCACCAACCACAGGACTCTGGCGCATCGGATCGATTCCAAGACCAACAGAAGCAAAGAATTCTGCACCACAATAAAGGATTTCACCTTACCAGCGGTCACCTCCAACTCAGATAACCCCAAACCTGCCAACTCACATGGTGCCATCGTGCGGTACATGATATCGGCTCCCATCACATAGTCACCCAGGGAAGAAGCGATATCACACGGGGTAGGCAAAGCGAGCTGGTGACCACTGCATATAGTGGATTTCCAGCTAGTGTTTGGCGGCTGTATACAGCCACTGTCCATTAAGAAGTGTGAAAACACCCCAGGACATTGCAACAGCCCCAACAACCATTTGTGTATTTTTGGAGGCTGAAGGAGGTTGATGGGAGCAAGGGGTGGGGGCAAAAGTACCTCCGAGACAGTTCTAGGCATAAAGCCCTGCCCCTCCAAGTCACGCCCCCTTTTGAACACCACATATTTTATTTTCAAGATGTCACCCCCTCACAGGACCTCTGCCATAATCTCCCTCAATTCTTCAGCAACAAAATCTTACACCTTGTTTACCAACTACAACTGCAACCAATAGCCCTTTCCAAACACCTCCTGTTCTTATCCAAAGAATCAAAGCTACCCACATGGCCCGTCATCAACCCGAAGAAACAGCTGCCACCATGATGTACATCTACTAAGGGGCCCCACTTGACTCCCGCCCCCATCATGTCTGCTCAGGAGTAATGCAATCCATCAGCAGCATGCTCACTCCCATTCTGAACACTTCCCCCTCTTCGGCGAAATTCCTAGATGCTTGGAAACACACATCTATCTTCCCATTGCTGAAGATACCCTCTGTGGACCCTTCAACGCTTGTCAACTACAGACTGACCTCCCTAACTATGATCCGTAGGACAGAGAGACGTATAAGCAATCTACTACAGAGCATAAACAGCTAATATTAGAGGAAAAAACGAAATATTTCTCCTCTAAGATTTTACATTCGAAGAACTCTTGCAGCCAAACATTTTGGAATACCCTAGCCAACTTCTTTCAGTTAAAAGTAAAGGAAGTTTTTGACACCTTTGTAACTAACAATCAAACACTGCCCATCTCCCCGGCAGACAGCAGAGCGCGGCCTTCACCCGCTGTCTTTGATATGTTTTCTCTGCTTAGTACAGAGCGGGTCTTTAACCTAATTAAATCTATCAAATCTGGATCCCCATTAGACACATGCCCTCCAGAACCCACTCATCTTGTCCCAGAAATCTTAAGCACTCAATTGACTACACTTTTTCAACAAAATAATTAACACTGGTTACTTCCCCTCTGAGTGGAAGGAGGCTTCCATTCTGCCGTACTAATAATAACAATTTTAAAAACAACATGGATTCACAAGAGCCTAGTAGTTACAGGCCCATTTCTAGGCTATATTTTCCAGCTGAAGTACTGGAGAAGGCTTTGAACACAGAATTTATGTCATTAATAGACACTAACAACTTGCTGGACTCTATACAACATGGGTTTAGAAGTGCACACAGTACAGTGACACAGCTGGTGACCCTATCGGAGGAGCTGAGGTCCATTTAAGATGGCGGCGGCAAGGCTGCAGTGATATCATTGCACCTCTTGGCGAACTATGACACAGTCCATCATACAATCTTGACTGACCGGCTCGCTGAACTAGGAATAAGTGGTCTTGCTTTCAGCTTGCTAAAATGCTTCCTAACGGAATGAGTACAACATGTTGCCATGGGAGAATTCATTTCTGATCAGTTTTGCCTGCCATGTGGGATGTCCAGGGCTCCTCACTGAGCCCTACTCTTTTCAACCTTTGTCACCAACTGGCAAGACTTATCCATTCATTCGGATTCTCGCTGTTGTCATATGCCGACGATACCCAACTAGTGGTATCAGTATCCAGCAAGCCAGTAGATACTGCTTTAAGATTTAGCCCCTGTATGTCTCAGATAGGTTGCTGGATGAGGCTAAACTGTTTCCAGCTTAATTCTTGGAAAGTGGAGGTCTTTCTTCTAGGCAAAAAACTCATTTTGGTCACCAAGTTGGTGGCCTCAGGACAAGGGGACACTCCCCTCACCGGTGCGGAAAATGAAGAACCTGGGGATTGTCTTTGGCAATAAACTCAACTGTGAAGATTAGGTTAATGCCTTGGTTTCAGAATGATCAGAAAAGTGTATCCCTTCATTCCCTCAGACCTAAAAAAAAAAAAAAACAGTGGTAACTACTCTTGCCTTAACCAAACTGGATTGCGGCAATGCCCTATTTATGGTCATCCAGAAAAGACTCCTCCATAAACTTCAGATGCTACAGGATGCATCTGCTCGGCTCCTGTTGGGAATCCCAAATAGCAGTCTCTGTCCAGGCCTTGATTAAGCTACACTGGCTTCCAATGGCAAAGAGAATAGAATTTAAGGCTCTCTGTATAGCTTTCAAGACACTGCATAACCGGCCTACACTATCTTCAGGATAGATGTGTTTGGTACCCCCCCATCCAGGAAACTCAGACTTGGAAGCCAAGCGTCTAGTGCTGCTCATTGCCAAATTAGCATCATGTGAAGGTAGGAGTTTCTTTCTGGGGATGGCATAATTATGAATTCTCTTTCTATGAATCTAAAGATCTGTCCAAACTTCTTGTCCTTCAGGAAATCTCTTAAGACCTGGCTCTAGTCACTAGCGCAGCACCTCTCTACACTGTTTTCTACCCATGGCAGCACCAAGACGCCCCATGTCATTTAAGCGCTATATAACATTAAAATCAAATCCTACTACCATTACCGGCCAAGATCAACAACTACCTCACCAAATACCTCAAGTACCTCCAACTTTTTGACAGCACTCAGTCTGGTTTCAGACCCAAGCACAGCATGGACGCTGCCCTCATTGCCACCAAAGATGATATCCACATGATTTGGTCTCCCACCCCATCCCAATCCAACACCTACACGCCATCGGAATACAAGGACATGCCCTCCGATGGATCTCCTCCTTCCTGACTGGAAGTGCACAGCCACTTAGTCTGGCACCATGCACCTCGGAAGCCCGCGTCCTCATCTGCAGAGTTTTGCAAGGATCCTCCCCGACCCTGAACCTCGTCAACACATAAATAATCACTCTAGCCACCATCATCTGCTCTCAAAGCATCAATGGCTCTTCCATGCTGACGACACAGCTCATTCTCTCCATCACGGACAAGATGCCCAGTACCCGGAAAAGTTCAAACTGAATACCGACAAGACCAAAATAGTGATCTTCGAGAAGAGCACTTCATCTTGGGACTCCACCAGGTGGGCAACAGAGCTAGGACCCACACTCGCCCATGCCAAGAACCTCGAGATCGCCATAGGTAGCAAACACAACATTACTGCCCAAGTCAATGCCATCACCGCCTCACGCTTTCATACTCTGAAGATTTTCATATGGCTCCCAATCAGCACCCAGAACACATCACACACCCATGGCACATGCAAGCTGGACCATCAGAACACCCTCCTTGTGGGGATTAACAGAAAACTCACCAGAAGGCTGCAGAGCATTCAGAACCTGGCAGCCAGAATGACTCTCAACCTCCCAAGCCACACTCACACCACTCCACACCTGAAGGAGCTCCCTATGCACAAACAAGCACAATTCAAACTCCTCACCTACACTTTCAAGGCACTACATAAGCCTGGCCCAACATACCTCAACAATCGCATCTGCTTTCACATACTTTCCAGACATCTCTGCTCGTTCGTACTCCTACTTGCACACATACCACGCATACAGAAAACCAGAAATGTCAGTCTAGCCCCCACCTACATCGGTCCTAAAGTGTGGAACGACCCGCTGCTACACATAAGAGCCTCCTACTCTCTTCTTAAATTCCACAAGAAGCTGAAAACCAGGCTATTTGAGTAGTCACACTAGGCCTAAGTTTCACTACACTTTCACCTGCTCAGAGCCACAATACCCTTAGCTGAGCCTAGGGGATACATTGCTAATTCAAAGGTCCGATTGAAATGGAATGAGGAGCAGGTATTAGGCATACAACAAAATGTTTACTTACTTGTAGGAGTAGTGTTGCATCTTTAAGAATTGTCTTGACTCACATGCTGTGTATTATTCTGCCTAGTGGTAGGGTCCAGAAAGTCTTCCTTTTTTTATCTCTTGGGCATCATTAGCCACACCTCCCTAAAGGCCCAGTGTGTAGGCACCATCTTCGGATTCTTCAAATAAAATTGTGTTGCGTATACTTTCTACACCCCGTTTGAAAACTCACATCCCCTCTAAGGAATGCCATCAGGCAAGATGGCTGACCTTGGTGGTGCAACTCTATTAACACCTTCCAGGACCCGCTTATTAACTAATAACGTGTATTTGTAAAGCGCACACTCACCCAAAAGGGACTCTTGGCGCTGAAGCACTTGTTACTTACCTTCGGTAACGATATATCTGTAAGAAACAGTAGTTAGTGTTAGATTCCTTACCTTAGAATATCCCCACACCAGAAAGTCCTGGAGAACAGAACGGCCAAAAAAGCCGTCTCTCCGGACTTGACTGTCCAGGCAGTAGTGTCTAGCAAACGTGTGCAGCGAGGCGCACGTAGCTGCCTGACAGATGTCCTGCAAGCGGACTCCCAGACCCAGGGCAGTAGTAGCCACTGTGGCCCGAGTGCAATGGGCCCTCAGCCCAACAGGGGGCTCCTTTTTAGCCAAAGAGTAGCATACCTTGATGCACAACACGACCCACTGAGAGATGGTCAGTTTGTGCACCGCCCGTCCCTTCTTAGCGCCCACGTAACCAACAAAGAGCTGGTCGTCCACATGGAACTGGCGTGTGCGGTCCAGATAGAATGAGAGCGACCGTTTGGGTCCAGACGGTGGAGCCTCTCATTCTCTTTCGTGGGATGCGGAGGCGGAAAGAAGATGGGCAAGGTGATGGACTGCCCGATGTGGAAGGCCGTGACTACCTTGGGCAGGAAAGAGGGACGCGTTCTCAAGACAACTTTGCCTGGATGGAGAGAAATGAGGTTTGGAAGAAAGAGCCTGGAGCTCACTCACTCTCCTGGCAGAGGTGATGGCAACCAGGAATGCAGTCTTCAGAGTGAGAAGATGAAGAGGGCAATTGTGAAGTGGCTCGAAAGGAGCGCACATCAAATAAGTAAGAACAAGGTTCAAGTCCCACTGGGGCATCACAAAAGGAACAGGAGGAAACATGAGAGTGATGCCTTTAAAGAATCTATTTACAACAGGGGACTTAAAAAGAGAAGGCTGATCAGGTAGCCTTAAAAAGGCTGAAATGGCAGAGAGGTAGCCCTTGATAGTGCCCAGAGCAGAGCCCTGCTGGGCAAGAGAAAGAAGAAAGAGGAGAACCTCTGGAAGGGGACAGAAAGAGGATCCACAGCCTTTGCTGTGCACCATGCCACAAATGTATTCCACCAGCAGGCGAATACCAATTTTGTGGAGGGACGCCTAGCTGCCAGAATCACATCACAGACTTCAGGAGGCAAGTCAAATGGCCTCAACTGTCGCCGCTCAATATCCACGCATGGAGGTGGAGACTGGACAGGTTCGGGTGGAGGACCGTCCCCTGCTGCTGCGACAGAAGGTCCTCCTGAAGGGGCAGACAATTCGGGGGATCGACTGACATGCTGAGTAGCTCGGGATACCAGTATCTTCGTGCCCAGTGCGGAGCCACAAGGATGACTTGGGCCCGGTCGCGCCTGATCTTCAGCACTCTGAGCAGAAGTGGTATAGGCAGAAAGGCGTACAATAGACCGCAGCTCCACTCGCGACAAAAAGCGTCTCCGAGCGAGTGCCGCATTGGAAATCCCAACGCGCAGAACTGATGACATTGCGCGTTCTCTTCTGTGGCGCATAGATCTTACCAAGGCTCTCCCCACTGCTGAAAGAGACCTTGCACCACTTCCGTATTCAGACGCCATTCGTGATCCATCATGCACCGTCGGCTGAGTTCGTCCGCCCTGGCGTTCAGGGAACCTGCCAGGTGTTGAACCACCAGGGTCATGCCCTGATGTTCCAGCCATTGCCAGAGGCGCAGAGCCTCCTGACACAGGGTCCATGACGCCACCCCGCCCTGTTTGTTGGAGTACCACATGGCGGTGGTGCTGTCCGTGAACGCCTGCACTACACTCCTCCGGATAGAGGGGAGGAATGCTTTCAGTGCAAGTCAGATCGCCCGCAGCTCCAGAAGGTTGATGTGGAGCCGAGACTCCGCCGGAGACCAGAGGCCTCTGATCTCCGACTCTCCCATGTGGCGCCCCCAGCCCAGGAGGGACGCATTCGTCATGACTACGTGCTCCGGTTGGGGTAGGGAGAGGGATCTGCCGCTGACCCAATCGCGGTCCGTGAGCCACCACTGCAACTGTCTCGCAGTGCCCTCCGAGATCAGGACGTGGTCGGACAGGTTGCCTTGATGCTGGGCCCACTGAAACTTCAGGTCACTCTGCAGAGCCCGCATCCACCACCGGGAGTGATGCACCAGAAGGATGCAGGAGGCCATCAGCCCCAGAAGCCGCAGCGTCAACCTGACTGAGATTCGGGATAAAGGCTGAAAGATTGGAATCAGAGCCTGAATATCCCGAATCCGCTGTTCAGGAGGATAAACCCGAAACCGCGCCGAGTCCAGAACCGCTCCGATGAAGAGGAGCTTCTGAGAAGGACACAGGTGTGACTTCGGCACATTGATGGAGAACCCCAGCAGGTGCAGGAGGTCGGCCGTAGTCTGGAGGTGGCTGACGACTGTCTGGGGCGAGCCTGCCTTCAACAACCAGTCATCGAGATAGGGGAAGACTGGCACCCCCAATCTGTGCAGATGAGCTGCGAGCACCGCCATCACTTTCGTGAACACCCGAGGGGCGCTGGTAAGGTCAAGGGGAGCACGGTAAACTGAAAGTGCTCGCGGCCTACCGTGAACTGTAGGTAGCACCGGTGGGCCGGTAGGACGGGGATGTGAAAATAAGCGTCCTGCAAGTCCAACGCCACCATCCAGTCTCCAGGGTCTAGGGCAGCTAAGACCTGAGCCAAAGTCAGCATCTTGAACTTCTCCTTCCGGAGGAAGCCGTTGACGTTCCGCAGGTCCAAGATAGGACATAGGCCCCCTTTGTCCTTCTTGGGAACCAGAAAGTAGTGGGAGTAACAACCACACCCTACTTCTGGCCCAGGAACGCGCTCGATGGCCCCCTTGGCCAAGGGGCCGTAACTTCCTCTTGCAGAAGTTGCAAGTGATCCCCCGACAGGAAGTGGTACTGCGGTGACATGGCTGGAGGGGTCACCTCAAAGTGGAGGGAGTAGCCCCTTTGGACGATTTGCAGCACCCACCTGTCCGTTGTGATGGTGCGCCAGTGGAGGAGGTGATGGCGAACCCTGCCCCCAACTGGCGTCGAATGGGCCTGAAAGCTTGAACTAGGAAGGCTTTGAGGCGGATGCTGCGGGGGTGGATGTGGACTGGCCTCGCCGCTGTCCCCTGGCACCGTCACGGCAGTTACCACATCCGCTGCCGCGCTGGATGTTAGTCTGCGGCCCGTGGCTGGCAGGACGTGAAAGGAGCGAAAGGCAAAAGTTTGCTGGCACTGGCCCGACAGGCCCAAGGACTTGGCCGTAGCCCTGGAGTCCTTGAAACGCTCAAGCGCACTGTCTGCCTTGTCGCCAAAGAGGCGACGGCCATCAAACGGCATGTCCATGAGGGAATTCTGGACATCAGCTGAAAAGTTGGCGGACCTCAGCCAGGCGTGGCGCCGAACCACCACCTTCGTGGAAATCGTCCTGTCCAGCGAGTCCGTGGTATCCAGCCCACATCACATAGAATACCGTGCTGCATCTCGCCCTTCCGCAAGGGCTTGAGAGAGTTTGACCCGGGCCTCCTCCGGGCAACCTGGCAGCACTTCCGCAGCCGTGTCCCACAGAGAGTGGGTATAATGGCCCAAAAGGCAAGCGGTGTTGACCGACCGCAACCCCAAACTGAGTGAGAACAGCTTCTTACCGAACTGCTCATACCTTTTGGATTCCCGATCAGGTGGAGCAGTCAGGAATGCGGTCTGGGAGTTAGAGGCCTGGATAACCAGGCTCTCGGGTGGGGTGGGTGGCCAGGAAGCTAGGGTCGCCCGGGGTCGGGCGGTGGCGCCTGGCCACGTTCCGATCTACAGGGGGACCTGTAGCGGGCCTGGACCAAGTGCCCAACAGAACGTCAGTAAGGGCCTCATTAAACGGCAGTAGAGGCTCCGAAGAGCTTGCCTGCGGTTTCAGGACCTCGGTGAGTAGGTTAGTCCTCACGGCCGCGACGGGGAGTTCAAGAGCCAAGGCCTTGGCCGCCCTCATCAGCACCACGCTGTAAGCAGCCCCCTCCTCCATAGCCACGGTAGGAGGGGAGACAAAGCCAGTGTCGGGCGAAGTGTCCAAACCACTGGCCTCCCCTAGATCCACTGCCCAGTCCTGATACAACTGGCACTCCCGTGCCAGAGGGTCCTCAGACCCCTCCCAATCTCCCTCGCCTCCCATCTCCTGATACTCTGGTTGCATGGGGCCGGATCATAGAAGAATTGCTCTTCTCTCGTCGTCTAATGCAGCGTCGAGTGACGCCAGTCCGAAGCCGGATCCGGACCGGGGGAAGGACTGGTGATGTCGTCGTCCAGGGACGGTGTCAGGGGCGACACCCTGGGAGTCGGCACCGGCAGAGGGGTCGTAAGGTCGACCAACGGCGACCCGTATCCAGAGCCGGATCCGGTGGGGCCCTGCGGCGTCGGGACCAAAGTCGTCGATGGCGCCGGGGCCGAAGCACCCGACGGTGCCGGGGCCGAAGCACCCGGTCCCCTTGGGCTCCCAGTCGGGGCCACGGGGCCCGAAGGCGCCACAGCGGGACCCGACGGAGGAGAGAGCGACCTCATGGCCATGAGGAAGGCATTGATCTCCTCTGGCGTCGCGTTCAGCCCAGGGACCGGTGGGTATGGAGCTGGCAGCGGTGCTTGCGGCTCCGGCGGAGCCGCGTGGGCGGTGTCGCCCAAACCCCCGGCCGCATCGCGCGAGCGTCGGGGGGGAGTCGGAAGAGCGATGTTGTCTCTTCGACTTCTTGTGCCTCTTACCTGAGGACTTGGAGCCCGACGAATGGTGTCGACTCGCCAAGCTTCGATGACTGTGGCCCCGCGACCAGTCCTTCGACCTGCTCCTCGACCTGGACCGTGAACGGCGCGGGGCCAACTGCCGAAGCTCGAGGCACTTACGGGACCGCTCCCGCCTAGCCTTCGACGTCAAGGCACGGCAGTCGGGGCACGACTTGTCATCATGGTCGGCCCCAAGGCAATACAGGCACTGGCGATGGGGGTCAGTAACCGACGTCAGTCGGCTGCAATTGGCACAGGGCTTGAACCCGGGCATCCCTACCGGCACCAATAGTCTTACGACTCGAAAAAAGGATCAAAAAGTTCTAAAAAGTTAGTCAAAAAGTGACTAAGGAGTACTGTTTTTTCCGGATCTGCGCTTGCTGGCGAGGAAAAAAGAAGAACTGACGTCAGCGCGCGAGGGCGGCGGATAAGTACTGTGGCGACGTCATCCCGGCACCGACGCCGACAACCGACGCGGAGCCGCAGACGACGCCTACCGACGCGCAGGGGTACTGCTACGCAAAACTTTCCGGATCCAGTCTGAGGCCTGGGGATATTCTAAGGTAAGGAATCTAACACTAACCTGTTTCTTTCAGATTAACAGATGTATATTGTTACCAAACTTAATGGTACTAATTTTATCGACCTCAGAATGATGAAAGTCTGCATGGACCCGCGGGATTTGAGCCTGTGACCATGAGGTCGAACACAGGCCCTTACTGTGGACACATTAGTCCACTAAGCCGCCACATCCGGCCTACAGGTGAGGCACAGCATGTGTATCTAGAGCCACACATGTCTTGAACAGTGACTTACTGTAGTGCTTTCCACTATGGCTATAAGGTGTACCTTTAAGGAAAAAAACACACGTTTCTCACCCAGCAGGTACATAATTACATTGGGATACCTGGTTATATGATGCATTATATTGACTTTCCTGCAGCCGTGGACACACCTGTTTCACTTAGCAGAGTAACAGTCCCTTTGTGTTGGTCTCCTAACTTTCCTTAGCAGCACCATGCACCTCTGAGACAGCCTAGCTGACTGAACACCATGTCCCCAGGACCCAGGCCACTAGACTGAGGCTATTTGGCTCTGGGGCACACATCTGTCTCTCCTGGATGGTTAAGGAGTCTTCTTAGATTGGCAAGCTCATTACTCGGTCTTGTGCCATTTCCACTGGGTCCGATCAGGCTTTCCTTGGTCATTGATGGGCTATTGGTATCAATGTCATGGTTTTCTGTTTGAACCTTTGTATGCAAAGGTATTTGGCCAGTCTATCAATCGGGCATGCCCCCCGAGAAAGGTGACGCCGACACCAGGAGTCAAATTTTTGGGACTTTGCGTTTGCATGTGTTGTCAACAGATCTAGACTTGTATGCACCAATTTTTGTTTGATTTCCTCCTCACATGACACGCCTACCTGTCTGTTTGCCTCTACATGTCCAACACCTGGTAAATGGATGGCTATCGTGGCCTCCCCTTGTAGGGCCCATCGCTGTGCCTCTTTTGCTACCTTGGATAGGACAGGATCCTGTTGCTCCCCGTTTGTGGGGGAAGAACATCATTGTGTTGCCGGGTTGGATCTGTACAGCCTTTCCCCTGACATGCATGTGGCATGCCTTCACTGCCAAGTACATGGTCTTGAGCGTGAGCACATTTATGTTCTTGACAGCTTCTTTCTCCTGATGCATGCGCCCGACCAGTGTGAAATGCGGCTATTGTGATGGACACAGAGGGGGACGGTTGTCCGAATAACCTGACAACTGAGAAATTCTGATCTTTCCACACTCTATTTCCCTTTTCGAACCTTATGTGTAACCACCACTAGATCTTGTTTGTGACTTTCTGGACCCAACCATCATAATGCACAGCATGTGAACCCAGAAAAGATTCATACGGCAAACATTGGGCTCGCACTAAGCACGAGGCGATCGTTGCGCAGTACGAATCCTAGTCCACTGCTGGAGCTTGCAACAAACCCCACTGAGGGAAGCGAGAGCAATAAGGAAGACCACCTTTAATGAAATAAACAGTACAGGGGAAGCTTAATGACTAATGGCATGCAGATGAGCCAGCCAAGAAAAAATGTTGAGAGCCCAAGAGGGGGCTGGCGAAGCTCTAGAAGGGATTATTCTTTTGTAGACCTCCATAAACGTTCCTGGTATTTTGAATACGGACTGGTGTTGTCGATTTTGCAAGCTAACTTCCACAGTAGTTGAATGTTTCCTGACTGAAGTGTAGGCTGAGCCTGCCTTTTGTAGGTGCAACAAGCGACAAATAGTATCTTGTACCGAGGTATGCAAAAACTGTTTATGTAGACGACTGCAGCAGTCGACAAATCGCTTCCATTTGACGGCATAACAAACCCTTGTTGTGGGCTTACGGTCAGCCTCAAGAAGTTGCATGCACACCCCTGAGAGAGATCACAAACTGGAAGAACTCGGGCACTCAACACCACTTTACTCCACTCCATTACACTCAATGCCACTTTACTCCTCTCTACACTCCAGTTTACAACTCCACTGACACTCAATGTCACTTTACTCCTCTCTACACTCCAGTCTACGACTCCACTATGACAATCAATGCCACTTTACTCCAATCTACGACACTCCACTCGGACATTCAATGCCACTTCACACCAACCAACAGCACTCCACGCTACACCACTTCATGCTTTGCCACACTACAACATTCTATCTCACTCTACGCCACTCCACAACACGCCAGTCTATGACACAACGCTACAACACGCCACTAACCTTCAGCCATGCTGGCGTATAACATGACTAAAACACATAGGCATATCCAGTAGCTCTCACATAGGCGAGGCCCATTGGCTTTGCCAACGCTTGCTTTCTCTCAGAGTGTATGGTATTAGTGGTCTTGTTAGTATAGCATACACAAACATCCTCAAAACGTTCTTCAACATATTATTGCTCATGGACATCTAGAAGTTGTCTCTGAATTCAGACCGGAATTCCAGCAGCACCAGAAAATGCCTTTAGACGGCATGCATTGATCCATGCCTTAGGTTGTGATCCACCAAAAGATCAAAAAAGATTGACACAGCCAGAACAAGAGACACTGGGGCCACAGAGCCCCCCCCCCCCTCACCCAACTATTCAGGCTTTTGCGTTCCGGGGAGTGGCAAAGAGATTGACTGCCAGGCCGCAGCAGTGAAGTGCCCAAATGTTGATCTCCCATTTATGTTTGTTGACACTTCTTGCTAAGCTAAGCAGGCGAGTAGGTCACAGTCTGCTCTGGGTAGGTGAGCCGCCAGGAGGACTTGATGACAAGTGGCCCAGTGCCAGATTGTTTGCTCCAGCTTGGACAATCCTGGAAAGTATGTGCCTCCTGTCTTTGAAGATAGTACATTTTGGTCATGTTTTGGTCATGGTGCACAAGTTACTACTTGTGTAACGATATATCTGTAAGAGACATTAGTTAGTATTAGATTCCTTACCTTAGAATATCCCCAGGCGTCAGACTGGATCCGGAAATTTTTGCGTAGCAGTACCCTTGCGCGTCGGTAGGCGTCGTCTGCGGCTCCGCGTCCGTCGTCGGCGTCGTGATGACGTCGTCGGAGTACTTAGACGCCGCCTCCGCGTGCTGACGTCAGTTCTTAGACACAGCTTTTCCGTGCCAGAAACGCAGAGCCATGATAAAAACCAACACTGGTGCCATTGAAACTAGTGCCCTGAAAGGGGGTAACCCTAACCCTAGATATCGGTTCGCAGAACGGGGAGGATGGGTGGGTCGGTAAGGAATCTAATACTAACTAATGTCTCTTACAGATATATCGTTACACAAGTAGTAACTTGTGCATCTGAAAGAGACACGTTAGTATTAGATTCCTTACCTTAGAATAGATACCCCAGCAATACCAACCCCAGTGGTGGGTCTGCGAACCAATAATCACACCAGAAAGTCCTGGAGGACGGAGCGGCCAAAGAAGCCATTCCTCCGGACTTGACTGTCCAGGCAGTAGTGTCTTGCAAACGTGTGCAGCGATGCCCACGTAGCTGCCTGACAGATATCCTGGAAGGGCACACCCCGGCCCAGAGCAGTGGTAGTCACTACCTACGGGAAGAAGGTTGGCAAGGTGATAGACTGCCCAATGTGGAAGGCCGTGACAACCTTGGGCAGGAAAGATGGTTTGGTACGCAACACCACTTTGTCCGGATGGACAGAAAGGAAAGGTGGAGTACAAGAAAGGGCCTGGAGCTCACTCACTCTCCTGGCAGAGGTGATGGCAACCAGGAAGGCAGTCTTCAAAGTAAGAAGGCGAAGAGGACAGTTGTGAAGTGGCTCAAAGGGAGCGCACATCAGAAACGTAAGAACAAGGTTCAAGTCCCGCTGAGGCATCACAAACGGAACAGGAGGAAACGTGTGAGTGATGCCCTTTAGAAATCTATTTACAATAGGGGACTTGAACAAAGAAGGTTGATCAGGCAGCCTCAGAAAGGCTGAAAGGGCAGAAAGGTAGCCCTTGATAGTGCCCAGAGCAGAGCCCTGCTGGGCAAGAGAAAGAAGGAAGAGAAGAACCTCAGAAAGAGGGGCAGCAAGAGGATCCACAGCCTTTGCTGTGCACCATGCCACAAATCTGTTCCACCTGCAGGCGTATACCGACTTTGTGGAGGGATGCCTGGCTGCCAGAATGACGTTACAGACTTCAGGAGGCAAGTCAAATGGCCTCAACTGTCGCCGCTCAATCTCCAAGCATGGAGGTGGAGACTGGACAGGTTCGGGTGGAGGACCGTCCCCTGCTGCTGCGACAGAAGGTCCTCCTGAAGAGGCAGACGAACCGGGGGATCGACTGACCTACTGAGTAGCTCTGGATACCAGTACCTTCGTGCCCAGTCCGGAGCCACAAGGATGACTTGGGCCCGGTCGCGCTTGATCTTCTCCAGCACTCTGGGCAGAAGTGGTATAGGCGGAAAGGCGTACAGTAGACCTCAACTCCACTTGCGACGAAAAGCGTCTCCAAACGAGTGCCGCCTTGGAAATTCCAACGCGCAGAACTGATGACATTGCGCGTTCTCTTCGGTGGCGAATAGATCTAACCAAGGCTCTCCCCATTGCTGAAAGAGGCAATGCGCCACGTCCGAGTTCAGACGCCATTCGTGATCCATTATGCACCGACGGCTGAGCTTGTCCGCCCTGGTGTTCAGAGAACCTGCCAAGTGTTGAGCCACCAGGGTCACGCCCTGGCGTTCCAGCCATTGCCAGAGGCGCAGAGCCTCCTGGCAAAGGGTCCACGACCCCACTCCGCCCTGTTTGTTGGAGTACCACATGGCGGTGGTGTTGTCCGTGAACACCCTCACTACACTCCCCCGGACAGAGGGGAGGAATGCCTTCAGTGCTAGACGAATCACCCGTAGCTCCAAGAGGTTGATGTGGAGCCGGGCCTCCGCCGGAGACCAGAGGCCTCTGATCTCCGCCTCTCCCATGTGGCCTCCCCAGCTCTGGAGGGACGCGTCCGTCACAACTACGTGCTCCGGTTGGGGAAGGGAGAGGGATCTGCCGCTGACCCAATCGCGGTCCGTGAGCCACCACTGCAGCTGTCTCGCAGTGCCCTCCGAAATCAGGACGTGGTCGGACAGGTTGCCCTAATGCTGGGCCCACTGAAACTTCAGGTACCACTGCAGAGCCCGCATCCGCCACCTGGCGTGATGCACCAGTAGGATGCAGGAGGCCATCAGCCCCAGAAGCCGCAGCGTCAACCTGACCGAGACCCAGGATAACGGCTGAAAGATGGGAATCAGAGCCTGAATATCCCGGACCTGCTGTTCGGGTGGATAAACCCGAAACCGCGCTGAGTCTAGAACCACTCCGATGAAGAGGAGCTTCTGAGAGGGGCACAGGTGTGACTTCGGCACATTGATGGAGAACCCCAGCTGGTGCAGGAGATCTGCCGTAGTTTGGAGGTGGCTGACGACTGTCTGGGGCGAGCCCGCCTTCAACAACCAGTCGTCGAGGTAGGGGAAGACTGAAACCCCCAACCTGCGCAGATGAGCTGCGACCACCGCCATCACCTTTGTGAACACCCGTGGGGCGCTGGTAAGGCCGAAGGGGAGCACGGTAAACTGAAAGTGCTCGTGGCCACCATGAAACGCAGGTAGCGCCTATGGGCCGGCAGGACGGGGATGTGGAAATAAGCGTCCTGCAAGTCCAACGCTACCATCCAGTCTCCTGGGTCCAGGGCAGCTAAGACCTGAGCCAGTGTCAGCATTTTGAACTTCTCCTTCCGGAGGAAGCCTTTGACATTCCTTAGGTCCAAGATAGGGCGTAGGCCCCCTTTGCCCTTCTTGGGTACCAGAAAGTAGTGGGAGTAGCAACCACACCCTACTTCTGGCCCAGGAACGCGCTCGATGGCCTCCTTGGCCAAGAGGGCCGTAACTTCCTCCTGCAGAAGTCGCAAATGATCCCCCGATACACGGTGGTTCTGCGGTGGCATGGCTGGAGGAGTCGCCTCGAAGCGGAGGGAGTAGCCCCTTCGGACGATTTGCAGCACCCACCTGTCTGAAGTGACGGTGCGCCAGTGGAGGTGGTGATGGCGAACCCTGCCCCCCACAGGCGTCACATGGGCCTGAAAGCACGGACTAGGAGGGTTTTAAGGCGGATGCTGCGGGGGAAGGTGTGGACTGACCTCGCCGTTGACCCCTACCGCCCGGACGGTGGTTCCCACGGCCACCACCGCGTTGGGTATTGCCCTGCGGAGCGTGGCTGGCAGCACGTGTGGGTACACCCCTTCCGTGGCCACGAAAGGAGTGAAAAGCAGCCGATTGCTGGCGCGGGGCCGAGAGGCCCAAGGACTTGGCCGTAGCCCTGGAGTCCTTAAAGCGCTCAAGCGCATGGTCTGCTTTGTCGCCAAAGAGGCGACGGCCATCGAACGGCATGTCCATCAACGTGTTCTGGACATCTGCCGAAAAGTTGGCAGACCTCAGCCAGGCATGGCGTCTGACCGCCACCGTCGTTGCCATCGCTCTACCTAGCGAGTCGGCGGTATCCAGCCCACACCGGATGGAATATTTGGCTGCATCCCGGCCCTCCACCAGGGCTTGGCCGAGTTTGGCCCGTACCTCCAACGGACACTCTGGCAGCACTTCCGCGACCGTATCCCACAGAGAGTGGGTGTAACGGCCCAAGAGGCATGAGGTGTTGGAAGACCGCAGATCCAGACTAAGGGATGAGAAGAT
Source organism: Lissotriton helveticus (assembly GCF_964261635.1). Classification (NCBI taxonomy): domain Eukaryota; kingdom Metazoa; phylum Chordata; class Amphibia; order Caudata; family Salamandridae; genus Lissotriton; species Lissotriton helveticus. The sequence goes on from NC_136065.1 coordinate 18,449,644, forward strand.
CTTTTTACCATACTGCTCATACCTCTTGGATTCCCTGTCCGGCGGGGCCGACGGGAACGCGGTCTGGGAATTGGAGGCCTGAATGACCAGCCTCTCGGGGGTGGGGTGGGTGGACAGGAAACATGGGTCGCCCGGGGCTGGGCGGTGGCGACTGGCCACGTTCCTATCTACGGGCGAACCCGTAGCGGGCTTGGACCAAGTGCCCAGAAGAACGTCGGTCAAGGCCTCATTAAAGCGCAGCAGAGGCTCGGCCGAGCTTGACTGCGGTTTAAGGACCTCTGTGAGGAGATTAGTCCTCACGGCCGCGACGGGGAGCTCAAGGCCCAAGGCCTTGGCAGCCCTCATCAACACCACACTATAGGTTGCCCCCTCCTCCGAAGCCACGGTAGGAGGGGAGACAAAACAAGTGTCTGGAGAGGTATCCAGGCCACTGGCCTCCCCAAGGTCTCCTGCACAGTCCTCATGAGACTGACACTCTCTGATCAGAGGGTCCTCAGACCCCTCCCAATCCTCTTCATCACCCATCTCCTGAAACTCAGGGTTCTCAACTAATGGGGCCTGCTCATAGAAGTGAAACTCCCCAAACGACGTCTGGAGCGGCGCCCATCGGGGCTGTCTCGTCGAAACAGGAATGAAGGGGGCATCGGGGACGGCGCCGGAGGCGACACCTGAGGGTCCGACGCCGGGGAGGTCGTAAGGTCCACCGGCGACGATCCAGATCCCGAAGGAGGTCCAGCGGCGTCCCGCGGCGCCGGGCCCGAAGGCGCCGGCGGCGCCGGGACAACTGAACCCCTCGATGCCGGGCCCGAAGGCGCCGGCCGCGTCGGGATAGCGGGAACCTGCGGCGCCGGGCCCGAAGGCGTCGGCGGCGTTGGCGGCGGGGCCGCAGCACCCGACGGTGTCGGGGCAGAACCCCCCGACCCACTAGGGGTCCCAGACGGGTTCCGCGGGCCCGAAGGCGCCGCGGAGCCCGTCGGAGGAGAGAGTTTCCTCATGGCCATGAGGAAGCGCTCGATCTCCTCCGGCGCCGCGTTCAGCCCAGGGACCGGAGGGTGTGGAGCTGCACGCGGCGCCCCCGACTCCGTCGGAGCTGCGTGGGTGGTGTCACCCGAACCCCCGGCCGCATCGCGCGAGCGTCGGGGGGAGTCCGCAGAGCGATGACGCCTCTTGGACTTCTTGTGCTTCTTACCTGACGACGACTTCGACCCAGAGGAGTGCGGCCTACTCTCGGAGCTGTGGTGGCTCCGAGCCCGCGACCTGTCCCTCGACCTCCCATGGGACCGAGACCTCTCGCGGCGCGGGACCGGCTGACTGAGTTCGAGTGGCCTGCGGGACCGCTCCCGCCTGGCTTTCGAAGAGAGGGCCCGGCAGTCGGAGCAGGCCTTGTCGTCATGATCGACGCCTAGACAAGTTAAACACAGGTGGTGAGGATCCGTGACCGACATCAGGCAGTCGCAATCCTCGCAGTGCTTAAAGCCGGGCATCCCTACGGCACCGATCGGAGTCGAAAGACTTCGAGAAATTATCAAAATCGATCAAAAAGGTAGTCAAAAAAATGACTAGGGTTACTGCTTTTTCCAGATCTGCGCTTGCTGGCGCGGAAAAAAGAAGAACTGACGTCAGCACGCGGAGGCGGCGTCTAAGTACTCCGACGACGTCATCACGGTGCCCACGACGCCGACGACGGACGCGGAGCCGCAGACGACGCCTACCGACGCGCAAGGGGACTGCTACGCAAAAATTTCCGGATCCAGTCTGACGCCTGGGGATATTCTAAGGTAAGGAATCTAATACTAACGTGTCTCTTTCAGATATGTTTAAATAACTGCTGTTTATCCCCTTCGCCGTGGGGCTAATTTCCCCACGGTGCTGGGGGAGGTGGGCCACGCGCGGCGCCATAGTACTCGTGATGAGCTCGGCTCGTCACGCAGCACGGTGGCGCTGTGCTCATGACGAGCTGAGCTCGTCATGAGCATGCCCGTTTAAATGGAACGCCCAGCACAGCAGTGGAATTATCCCGCGTGGGCCCTCCGCGGAGGTCCTGACGAGCTGAGCTCGTCATGAGCACGCAAGAGGTTATTTGTGAATCAATTTGCAAAACAGGCAGATCACTTGCAAAACTGCTGCTACGTTCAGTACATTGATTTGCCGACTGTTCTTCATGACACCATTGGCCACGGGTTGTCAGTTGGCCCCGCTAGGCTCCCAACATCTGCAACAGTCATTTGCAGCTGGGCATCAAGGAACGTCCCTGCCTAGTAACAAGTCCTGTTGTGCTGCCAAAACTGTTTCTACTGAGCTCAGGGCTCAACCAAGATATTGCAACCCACCAAACACGTGTGACCCCCTGCTGGCACGGCACTCCTGCAGAGGGCGCATGTGCGAATGAGCATTTATCTCTAGTGCAATACAAGGCTCAATCGTTCATTCCCAACACTTCTCATTCTCACTCTCAGAGGACACTGGGTCTGGTAAAGGTGAAGCTGCTTCTGAAATGCCATGACTCTCTTCCTGTTGGGGGTAGCCTTTGCCAGTTAAATCATTCTGTGTGTGTTAGAATTGGGGGTCTCTGGTTGGCGCAGGTTTGTACTTGCGACAAGCAGGGACCCTCTCCTCTAAGTCAGGGCAAAGGATTACTCCCAGAAATAACCCCTACTCGCCCGTTAGGTAGGGTGGCGCAAGCAGTCTAGGCTAAACTCTGGAGTACATAGGGTTAAACATTTGCAACATCACACACAACGACCATCAACCCACCACACAATGACACTAGACCGTATTTCTGTAAAAATATCTTCTTTATATATATCTTTAGATCAGGCTTGTAAATACAGTCTTTGCGTAGTTTAAGAAAATGGTTCCAGTTACTCTCTGATTATGCCACAGGTCGTTGTATCAGCGTTAAAAGAATTGTTCTGGTGCTTAAAAAGGGTTGCGGACTCTTCCCTAGTCCTGGTACGTTCCTCCAGCAAGAATTTCAATCAGCCAGGGCCTCTCTGAGCCCACGATCGGACCCGGTCTGCCCAATCTCACGCCTCTAGCGGGATCGGCGGCCGGGGAGTCACTGGCAGCCTGACGAGCGCGCTGCACGGCTGTCAGGGGAGAGAGCGGGGGCCCGGGGAGCGCTCACTGCGCGGCTCCGGGAGCTCGGCTGAGGCAGATGGCGGTGCGAGCGAGGTGGGACAGGGGCTCGCACCGCGGGACGGGAAACAGTACCTTTGTCTTTTTGCAGGGGTCGGGTGCAGGCCGGCTCGGTGGTCCACGTCGCGGTGTCTTCCTCCCGAGGTTGGAGCGAGCGGCGGCTCGGCTCTGGCTCGGAGGTTGGCGTTGCGGCGCGGGTCGGGTAGACGGCGACACACCTCAGGTCCTGGAAAAGGGGGGCAGAGCCCCGGGTAGCAGCGTGAGGCGCACACAAGCCTCTCAGGTCACAGCAGATACTTGGCCAAGTCCGTTCTTGCGGTGCTTCGCAGTTAGGCAGGCGGTAGGGACGGTGATTAGGCCAGCGAGGCGGGGCCTTTCGGTGTCACCTGGTGCCGGCCAGTTAGCAGATGCGGTGCTCGGCGGGACGGGGTGCCAAGGGCCTCGTAGGAGGGGCGCAGGGATTCTTTCACGGCGCGCTCCTCTTTCCTTCAGCAGCTGTGTCGATCAGGTTGCTGGCTCACAGCAGCTCCTTCTTCCAGGGGGACAGGGTAGCGCCCACTGTTCCTGGGGCGCTGGTCAGGGGGCAAGTTCACAGCAAGCCCTTGGAGATCTTGGTAAAAGTTTTAGCACAAGGTGGATAAAAGCAAAGTCTTTCAGTCTTTCTTCTCCTGCTCTCCTTCAGCAGCAAGGCACCCACTACAGGCCAGTCTCTTGGGGTCAGAGTCAGTACTTCTCCTTGCAGTTTCCAGGGTCCTTCTCTTCAGGCAGAGCTTCTTCTTTGCGCAAACTGGATCTAATTTACAAGGAGCAGGGCTCCTACTTTTATACACAGTTTCTTTTGTTCTCACTGGCCAGGGGGGCCTCTGCATAACTGCTTCAGTCTCTGAGTACTTGTTGTGGGTACTTATGACTTCTGTATTCAGTGTGAGGGCAGGCACATCAGCCGCTCCCCAGGGGGGCGGAGCCGGCATTGTGAGGGCAGGAGTGGCCTGAGCACTTTGTTGACAAGCTTCGGTCCTTCCTGGGCCAGGTGCAGGCTGAGTCATCAGTCGCTCCCCAGGAGGGCGGAGCCAGCATTGTGGAGGCAGAGCACAGCCTGATGCATCATTCAGGGGAAACTCCCACCACCCACTAAGGTGTCATCTGGCTATTCACTACCTGTCAACTCCCAGCCCTGTCACTCACACACACCAGACAGTCAGATCCACATCCAAGCAGAGGCGGGCTGAAATGGTTAGGCAAGCAAATGCTAACTTTCTAAAAGTAGCATTTGCAAACACAGGATATTAAAATAAACTTTACTAAAAGAAGTATTTTATTATTCTGAGTTCAGGCATACTAAACATGAATTTCTACCATGTTCCCTGAGCCTGCTGGGATTATAGAGTGTAATAATTCCAGCAGCCCATCTGGCCTAGAAGGGAACAGGTAGCCTTACAATAGTGAAAAACGAATTTGGCAGTAATTCACTATTAGAACATGCCACACACATCAGGGCATGTTCTACCTTATCCTTACAATGCACCCTGCCCTCAGGCCTACCATAGGGGTGACTAATATGAAGTTTAAGGGAAGGTTCAGGGGCTGGCAAGTGTGTGCACTTGCCCAGCTAGCATGACAGTACCAGACTGCACGCAGGTTCTGCAATGGCAGACCCTAGACACATTTTAAGGCTGCTTCTGTGGGTGGCGCAACCAGCGCTGCAGGCCCACTAGCAGTATTGGCATTCACAAGCCCTGACACTCCTAGTGCACTTTACTAGGGACTAACAGTAAATCCAATGAACCAATCATGGACATCAATCACATGTACACTTTACAGTAGGGAGCACTTGCACTGCGGCACGGGTTGGCCGTGGCGCAGTGCCCTGAGTAGCAGACACCATCAAAACATTTGAGGCACAACAGCAAAAAGTGGAAGGGAAACCCACGCCAAGGTGCCAGGTCTAACACGTGTCCCCTCCAGCTGAAATGTGGGGAGAACTACCCTTCCCCAGGGAGTTCCTCATCACTAAGGCGGAAAAATCTGGACAGACCATCAGCGTTGGCGTGATCTGTGCCAGGGCGGTGTTCCACCGTGAAGTCCATACCCTGTAGGGAGATGGACCACCTCAACAGTTTTGGGTTCTCACCCCTCATTTGCATCAACCATCTGAGGGGCCTGTGGTCCGTCCGAACCCGGAAGTGAGACCCAAACAAGTAGGGTCTTAGCTTCTTCAGCGCCCAGACCACAGCAAATGCTTCTCGCTCTATTGCACTCCACCTACTTTCCCGTGGAAGTAACCTCCTACTGATGAAGGCTACGGGTTGGTCCCAGCCCTCCTCAGTCATCTGTGAGAGAACAGCCCCTACACCATGCTCTGAAGCGTCTGTTTGCACTATGAATTCCTTGGAGAAATCAGGAGCCAGGAGCACGGGCGCCGTGCACATGGCAGTCTTCAGGGTGTCAAAAGCCTTCTGACAGGTGTCAGTCCAAATCACATTCCTGGGCTGCTTCTTAGAAGTCAGTTCTGTCAAGGGGGTCACAATCGTGCCATAGCCCTTGACAAACCTCCTGTAATACCCAGTGAGCCCCAGGAAGGCTCTCACTGCAGTCTGGGTCTTGGGGGGTTCCCAAGCCAGGATGGTCTCAATTTTGGGTTGCAAGGGTGCCACCTTGCCACTCCCCACTTGGTGTCCCAAGTACACCACGGAGCCCTGCCCAATCTGACACTTGCTTGCCTTGATTGTGAGGCCTGCCTTGCGCAGCGCCATCAACACTTCCCAGAGGTGCTGCAGGTGTTCTGGCCAGGTGCCACTGAACACTGCGATGTCATCCAGGTAGGCGGCACTGAACTCATCCAGCCCAACCAACACCTGGTTGACCAACCTCTGAAAGGTGGCAGGGGCATTCTTCATCCCAAATGGCATCACCCGGAACTGGAAATGCCCATCTGGTGTGGAGAATGCTGACCTCTCCTTTGCCCCATCGGTCAAGGCGATCTGCCAGTACCCAGACGTTAAATCAAACGTGCTGAGGAACCGGGCAGCCCCTAGCCGATCAATGAGCTCATCAGCTCTGGGGATAGGGTGCGCGTCAGTCTTGGTGACTGAATTGAGTCCTCTGTAGTCCACACAGAACCGGAGTTCAGGTGTGGCTCCCGGCGCAGCAGCCTTTGGGACCAAGACCACGGGGCTGGACCAAGGACTGCTGGAAGACTCAACCACCCTAAGAGCAAGCATCTTGGAGACCTCCTCCTTGATGCAGGCCCGGACCCTGTCAGATACCCTGTAAGCCTTATGCTTCACAGGTAAGCTGTCTCCTGTGTCCACATCATGGACGTACCAATCTGTGACACTAGGAACCAGGGAGAACAGGTCTGGAAACTGCCCCAGCAACTGGCGGCAGTCTTCCTGTTGCTCAGGGGTCAGGGTGGGTGAGAGGTTAACTCCATCCACTGACCCATCCTTCTCACAGGCCACTAAGAGGTCAGGAAGAGGCTCAGACTCCTCCTCCATTCCATCATCAGTGGCCAACAGCATGCCCACTTCGGACCTTTTCAAGTGGGGCTTGAGGCGGTTGACATGCAAGACCCTTAAAGGATTCCTGGGCGTCTTCATGTCCACCAAGTATGTCACTGAGCTCTTGCGCTCCACAACCTCAAAGGGGCCTGTCCACTTATCCTGAAGTGCACAGGGTTCCACTGGGGCCAAGACATACACCTCTTGACCAGGCTGAAGCTCTACCAGAGTGGCATTCTGGTCGTACCACCGCTTCATCTCCTCCTGGCTAGCTTCCAGATTTGCCTCAGCAAGTTGTCTGAAGCGCCTGGTTTGGTTTCTGAAGGCCAGCATGTAGCTATATACATTCTGGGGAGGTTTCCTGGGAGATTGCTCCCAGCCTTCCTTTACCAAACTCAGTGGTCCTCTCACGGGGTGACCATACAGCAGCTCAAAGGGGCTGAACCCTAGAGACTTCTGTGGCACCTCGCGGTATGCAAAGAGCAGGCATGGTAAGAGGACGTCCCACTTACGCCTCATTGGACCTTCCAGGCCCATGATCATGCCCTTCAGGGTTCGGTTGAATCTTTCAACCAACCCATTTCCTTGGGGATGGTAAGGTGTGGTGAACTTGTAGGTTACACCACACTCTTGCCAAAGGGACTTCAAATACTTGGATATGAAGTTGGTCCCTCTGTCGCTCACCACCTCTAGAGGGAACCCCACTCTGGAGAAAATTCCCATTAGTGCACGCCCCACCACGGGGGCCGTCACTGTCCTCAGAGGGATGGCTTCAGGGTACCGGGTGGCATGATCCACCAAGACCAGGATGAACCTGTTGCCCATGGCTGTCTTGGGGTCCAGAGGCCCAACAATATCAATACCCACGCGTTGGAATGGCGTACTGACCACAGGGAAGGGTTGGAGGGGAGCCTTGTTCTTCCCTCCGCACTTCCCACTTGCCTGGCAAGTTGGACAGGTCCTACAATGAGCATCTGAGCTCTTGTGCATTTGGGGCCAGTAGAAGTGGGTGACAAGCCTGTCATAGGTCTTGTCCATCCCCAAATGTCCTGCTAAAGGCACATCATGAGCCAGTCCCAGTAGGAAGGCTCTGAACTTCTGGGGTACCACCAGCACACGGGCTGACCCAGGTTCAGCAGCCTTAGGCTCTGAGTACAGGAGGTCATTCTCCCAGTACACATAATGTGTTTTGGCCTGAACACCATTGGCCTGGTCTGCAGCCTGCTGCCGCATACCCACGAGAGAAGGGCATTCTTTCTGCTCCCTGCAGAATTCCTCCCTGGAGGGGCCTCCTTCTTGCTGCCAATGGGTCAGCTCAGGCAGGTCCCCCAGTTCGGCAATCTGTTCCCCAGTAGGCTCCAGGGCATCCCCCTCAAGGTCTGCTTCCTCCTGGACCGTGGGAACTTCAGGGGCCGGTTTCCCGCGCACCCTGCGCCTTCTCCCTAAGGCCGGTTCCTGGGCCTCTCCGTCGGGCCCCAGGACCTCTTGATCACCCCTACTGGCTGCCATTGACCGGGTGGTCACGCACGCCCAGTCAGGTAGACCCACCATCTTCAGGTGAGTCGTTTTCTCCACCTTTTCCCAAGGGGAGTCCTCCAAGTCATTCCCTAGCAAACAGTCAACAGGCATGGCTTTCCTCACACAGACCTGCAGAGTACCAGAGACCCCCCCCCACTCGAAGGGAACTTGAGCCATCGGACACTGACTCTCTGAATTGTCAGCGTTGACAACCCTACAGTAGGCATGGGGTACAACCTGCTCTTGAGACACCAGGTGATGCCTCACTGCAGTCACACTGGCTCCTGTGTCTCTAAGAGCCTCAGCTTTCTTACCATTGATGGTAACCACCTGCCCATATTTTTTAGTGTTAGAGGGCAGGTAGCTTGTAGGGACCATCTCACTGTCTCCTAGTGAGACTAGGGTCATCTGAACAGGATCTCCACCCCCCGGGACCATCACTTCTTCTCCTAAGTGAACACTGGTCACTTGTCGGGGCGGAGCACCAGTGGGTGCTGGTTTTCCAAACAGGCGACACTTGGGGTCACTGGCTATGTGCCCCGGGTCACCACATTTGTAACAATTGAAGGGCCCCTTTGGAACAGGTCGACCTGTCGGGGCCCCATTCTGCTTAGGGGGCGGGGGAGGCTGAGAACCTTTCTGCTGGTCCCCTTGGGGATTACTTTGGGGGCCTTTTTGGAACCCTTTCTGTTTTCCCTTGTCCCCCCCACTCTTCTGCTGGGGACCCTGCCCACCCTTGGCGGAGTCTCCCACTGGACCCTTGTGGACCCTGGTGCTGAGCCAGCGGTCCGCCTCCTCAGCAAGTTTCCTCGGGTTGGACAACTTGCTATCAATCAGGTGCTGGCGTAACTCAGGAAAACATTGATCAGACAAGTGCTCCCATGCAATTAAATCAAAGAGACCTTGAAAATCATTCACTTTGTTACCCTTCACCCAACCATCCAGTGCTCTGCAAAAAAAAGTCACAAACTCCACATACGTATTCCCAGGCCGCTTATTACACCCCCTAAACTTCTGTCTATACATTTCAGGGGTAAGCCCATACCTGGTCATTAAAGCTTCTTTCATAGGGGGATAGGATCTCTGGTCTTCAGTGGGCAAATCTAGCAGGGTGTCCCGCCCTTCGCTAAGGAACCTTCCCCATAACCCCGCTCCCCAATCCCTCTCAGGGACCCGGTGGGAAAGCATGGCTACCTCATATGCCCTAAACCACTGTCCTATGTCATCCCCCTTAAAGAACTCTTTAACTACATCTTTGGGGATGTGCACTCTTGACTCTACCTGCACCGGCGTTGTGCTGCCACCAGAGGGAGGATGATCCAAGGCTTTCTCTTTTAGACTCATCTCCCTCATTTTCACATCAAACTCCAACTGGAGTTTTCGCTGTTCCAGAGCCATCCTTTTGCTCTCCAGCTCCAGTTGGCCCTTCAAGTTTAATTCTGCCAGCTTCATTTCATGATTCCTGGTTTCTTTTCTGTCTGCCAGCTCCTCTGGCGACAGGCCTCTGCCAAAGCTATGGATGCTGCCTTCCTTGTCAGGTACACCAGTATCATCAGGTAACTCCTGATCCTCAGGTGCATTCCTAGATTCAATCCAGGCTTTCAGGGCTTTGTAGTAATCCGTCTTGTTCTTGCACCCTGCACGTGGAACCTTGAATCTCTTGGCAAAGAAGATTAGCTCATCTTTCTTGTATTCGTCCAGTTTTGACACATCCCATTCTATCTCCGACACCTCAGAGGTCACAGACGCGGTTTTCTCTACGCTGTTGGTGCCAGGCATGGTTTTAGACAAAAAGGGATCTTCTTCTAGCAGAGCAAAGTCACTTAAAAAGAAATCTGTGGCTCAGTTACTGGATTGAAATCACTGTGCAATGGTCACTAGTCAATGTATGGACACTGCAAATGTAAATTCGAGATCCTCACCGCTGCGTCCAATGTTAGAATTGGGGGTCTCTGGTTGGCGCAGGTTTGTACTTGCGACAAGCAGGGACCCTCTCCTCTAAGTCAGGGCAAAGGATTACTCCCAGAAATAACCCCTACTCGCCCGTTAGGTAGGGTGGCGCAAGCAGTCTAGGCTAAACTCTGGAGTACATAGGGTTAAACATTTGCAACATCACACACAACGACCATCAACCCACCACACAATGACACTAGACTGTATTTCTGTAAAAATATCTTCTTTATATATATCTTTAGATCAGGCTTGTAAATACAGTCTTTGCGTAGTTTAAGAAAATGGTTCCAGTTACTCTCTGATTATGCCACAGGTCGTTGTATCAGCGTTAAAAGAATTGTTCTGGTGCTTAAAAAGGGTTGCGGACTCTTCCCTAGTCCTGGTACGTTCCTCCAGCAAGAATTTCAATCAGCCAGGGCCTCTCTGCGCCCACGATCGGACCCGGTCTGCCCAATCTCACGCCTCTAGCGGGATCGGCGGCCGGGGAGTCACTGGCAGCCTGACGAGCGCGCTGCACGGCTGTCAGGGGAGAGAGCGGGGGCCCGGGGAGCGCTCACTGCGCGGCTCCGGGAGCTCGGCTGAGGCAGATGGCGGTGCGAGCGAGGTGGGACAGGGGCTCGCACCGCGGGACGGGAAACAGTACCTTTGTCTTTTTGCAGGGGTCGGGTGCAGGCCGGCTCGGTGGTCCACGTCGCGGTGTCTTCCTCCCGAGGTTGGAGCGAGCGGCGGCTCGGCTCTGGCTCGGAGGTTGGCGTTGCGGCGCGGGTCGGGTAGACGGCGACACACCTCAGGTCCTGGAAAAGGGGGGCAGAGCCCCGGGTAGCAGCGTGAGGCGCACACAAGCCTCTCAGGTCACAGCAGATACTTGGCCAAGTCCGTTCTTGCGGTGCTTCGCAGTTAGGCAGGCGGTAGGGACGGTGATTAGGCCAGCGAGGCGGGGCCTTTCGGTGTCACCTGGTGCCGGCCAGTTAGCAGATGCGGTGCTCGGCGGGACGGGGTGCCAAGGGCCTCGTAGGAGGGGCGCAGGGATTCTTTCACGGCGCGCTCCTCTTTCCTTCAGCAGCTGTGTCGATCAGGTTGCTGGCTCACAGCAGCTCCTTCTTCCAGGGGGACAGGGTAGCGCCCACTGTTCCTGGGGCGCTGGTCAGGGGGCAAGTTCACAGCAAGCCCTTGGAGATCTTGGTAAAAGTTTTAGCACAAGGTGGATAAAAGCAAAGTCTTTCAGTCTTTCTTCTCCTGCTCTCCTTCAGCAGCAAGGCACCCACTACAGGCCAGTCTCTTGGGGTCAGAGTCAGTACTTCTCCTTGCAGTTTCCAGGGTCCTTCTCTTCAGGCAGAGCTTCTTCTTTGCGCAAACTGGATCTAATTTACAAGGAGCAGGGCTCCTACTTTTATACACAGTTTCTTTTGTTCTCACTGGCCAGGGGGGCCTCTGCATAACTGCTTCAGTCTCTGAGTACTTGTTGTGGGTACTTATGACTTCTGTATTCAGTGTGAGGGCAGGCACATCAGCCGCTCCCCAGGGGGGCGGAGCCGGCATTGTGAGGGCAGGAGTGGCCTGAGCACTTTGTTGACAAGCTTCGGTCCTTCCTGGGCCAGGTGCAGGCTGAGTCATCAGTCGCTCCCCAGGAGGGCGGAGCCAGCATTGTGGAGGCAGAGCACAGCCTGATGCATCATTCAGGGGAAACTCCCACCACCCACTAAGGTGTCATCTGGCTATTCACTACCTGTCAACTCCCAGCCCTGTCACTCACACACACCAGACAGTCAGATCCACATCCAAGCAGAGGCGGGCTGAAATGGTTAGGCAAGCAAATGCTAACTTTCTAAAAGTAGCATTTGCAAACACAGGATATTAAAATAAACTTTACTAAAAGAAGTATTTTATTATTCTGAGTTCAGGCATACTAAACATGAATTTCTACCATGTTCCCTGAGCCTGCTGGGATTATAGAGTGTAATAATTCCAGCAGCCCATCTGGCCTAGAAGGGAACAGGTAGCCTTACAATAGTGAAAAACGAATTTGGCAGTAATTCACTATTAGAACATGCCACACACATCAGGGCATGTTCTACCTTATCCTTACAATGCACCCTGCCCTCAGGCCTACCATAGGGGTGACTAATATGAAGTTTAAGGGAAGGTTCAGGGGCTGGCAAGTGTGTGCACTTGCCCAGCTAGCATGACAGTACCAGACTGCACGCAGGTTCTGCAATGGCAGACCCTAGACACATTTTAAGGCTGCTTCTGTGGGTGGCGCAACCAGCGCTGCAGGCCCACTAGCAGTATTGGCATTCACAAGCCCTGGCACTCCTAGTGCACTTTACTAGGGACTAACAGTAAATCCAATGAACCAATCATGGACATCAATCACATGTACACTTTACAGTAGGGAGCACTTGCACTGCGGCACGGGTTGGCCGTGGCGCAGTGCCCTGAGTAGCAGACACCATCAAAACATTTGAGGCACAACAGCAAAAAGTGGAAGGGAAACCCACGCCAAGGTGCCAGGTCTAACAGTGTGAGTCCCAAGAAAAGTTACGTTTGTGAGGCACTGAGGTGCAATTAGTTTTTGGTGAACAAATAGTGTGTGTAGCAGAAACACTGTTTGTGGATTGTGAGCCTGGAAAAAAACTCAGATGTTGCTCTTTACGAGCCAGTTGTCCAGACATAAAGAGGAATAAATAGCATTACGGCAAAGCTGCACTGCAACCATAGCTCAGCATTTTGTGAATACTCATGGGTTTATGAGCCCCCCTCATGCTCCAACCAAATGGTAGCACTTTGAACTGGTAATTCTTTCAACTTACCAGAGACCGGAGGCACCGGTGTGGGCCAAATGAATGGGGATGTGGAGGGAGGGTCCTTGAGACCGAGTGTCTGAGCAGAAAAAGACGCCGCGTAGAGTTGTCATTTTTAAGTGCTCCGAGTTGATGTACTAGTTGAGCGGCCAGAGGTCATGATTAACTTCAGCATCTCAACTTTATTGGGGGACTAAACACCTTGTTCCCATTGTTGTGTTGGAACTGGTTCTATCATCCAATTTGAATCAGTTTGGCCAGTTTGTGACTTTTTTTTTGCAGCAGATGGTGGTGTTGGCCGATGTGGCAAAGTGGTGTAATGATGGGTGGTGTGGTATGAAACTAAATAATAGCTGTGGGCAACGAAGGAGAGTACCTACCTTTTCATGGCTATTTTTTCCCACTGAGAAAGATCTAACCTTATTTGTTCTGCCCCCTCTTACAGGAGTTGTGTGATTTGCTGGGGGTGGGAATAAGTAAGGTCACTTCTTACCACAGCGGTTGCCTTGGAAGCCTCCACTAGAGGAGGATTTGAATGACCGAACCTCTCCAAAGAAATGCTGCTTTCCCTGTAAGCATCTGTTCGGGGCATGTGGTGTTGTAGATTCACATGGTGTGCATGGACTCATGCCATCTAGTGTTGGGTCCAAGGAATGCAAGTTTTCTTCTTCAAAGAATTCTTCTTGAGTCACGAGATAGTGTGACAACCTCTCAATGGTAACATGCATGGTCATCAGCTTCACTATTAGATTGTTTTCTGCATGGTGGGTGAGGTTGGAGCTGGAGCAAAGCAATACAGGAGAGAGAAAAAGAAATGGCCCTGCAAGATAAGTGGGAAGGAAATAACAGAAACAGCCATAGGCCTCCGGGAGGAAGATGGTCGCATGTGAATCTACAACCCTACTGTCCTCAAACAGATGCATAAAGGTTAACATTTTCCGTCCCAGGCATGTGTGGCTGTAGATACACAAGCTGTGTGCAGACTTTGAGGCAATCCTCCCATAAGGAGTGGCTAGCCTGTGGGTGTTTGAAAAAGAGTATGGAGCACAGCCTGACCAACGTTTGTGTGCTAGTACTTCCACACAATGTTTAGTGAGTGTGTGTGGTGTAGACCAAGCAGCTGCCTTGCAAATGTCAGCTATGGGAATATTTCTCACGAAAGTCAGAGGCCCATTTTGTTTCTAGTAGAGTGGACCCTTGGAGGAACAGGCAAAACCCTTAGCTTTTGCTTTAACACATTTTGATAAATGTAACCATCCATCTGGCAATGCCTGGCCTTGATATAGCTTTTCCTATAGGTGGTTCAGAAAAAAGCAACAAAGAGTTGTTGAGTCTTTCAAAGGGGGGGTTTCCCTATCCACATAATACATTAGGGCTTGCCTAATGTCTAAGGTATAAAGAGCCCGTTATGCAATGGAGTAAGTTTGCGAAAAGAAAAAGGTGGAATGGAGAGACCACCTTAGGAAGAAATTTAGGGTTAGTGCAAAGGACGACCCTATCTCTTTGAACCTGAAAGGTGGTTCCTTCCCGGGTGTAAAGCTTGGAGCTCACTGCCATGTCTGAGTAGGGTGAAAGCCACAAGAAACACCACCTTCCAAGAGAGGAACTGGAGGGCCTCCAATGGAGAACCAAGGAGTCTTGTAAGGGTGATATTGAGATGCCGGGGAGAACCCAAGGAGGAATGACACTCGAGGCCCTCCATAAAAGCTTTGATGACTGGAATCCTAAAGAGAGAAAAGTGTTGCCTATTTTGGAGATAAACAGCCAAAGCAGCTAAGTGAAGCTGGGCGAAGGTGAAGGATAGTACACAGGTTTGTAGGTGTGTTCTGTAGCAGTCAATGTCCTGGACGCTAGCTACTGAAGGGTCAATGCGTTTTGAGAGGCAGTAACAGACAAACCCTTTTCATTTAACAGTGTAACGGACACAAGTAGTAGGACTGCTTTCTTAAGTATATCCATGAACTCAAGAGGTAGTTTAAGGTAACTGAACTCGAAGACTTCAGGAGCCAGATTGAGACTCCTGGAGTTGCAGTGCCGGATTCCTCCATGGTTCTGCGTGAGGTCAGGCCTGTTGAGGAGCTTCTCGTGCGGAAACAAGAGATCGATGAGAGTGGTGAACCAGAGCTCTCTGACCCAGGTGGGAGCCACTCGGATGAGGGCGAGAGAGCTTTACTTAAGCCTCCAAACCACCAACTGTAGGAGAGGCGGAAAAGCATAGGTAAATATCCCTGGCCAGTTCAACCATAGTTCATTGCCCATGGATTGTGGGTCTGGGAATCTAGAGGTGAAGTTTAGACAATTTATCTTTTCTGCCGTGGCGAAGAGGTCCATGTCTGCAAACCCCATCTCTGGATGTTTGGGAAGACTTGCGGGTGGAGTTCCCACTCGAGGACGTGTTGCTGAATCATGCCTAGGAGGTTGGCCAAGTCACTGCCCACCCCAGAAAGTACACTGTTAGCAGATAGATGCTGTGGTGGAGAGCCCACTTCCAGATGGGCTGGGCTATCCGAGAAAGCTGGGGAGAGCTAATGCCTCCATGGTTTTGTAGGTAATACATGGCTGTCATGTAATCCATCCGGATGAGGACTGCACCTTGCCCACAATGTGGGAAAGGAAGACCTTAAGCGCTAGATGGACGGCTAAAAGTTCCAGGAAGTTGATGTGGAGAACCCGGTTGTCTTGAACAGTCAGCTTCTGCAGATGTACATCTTACCCTGTGATAGATGCGTCTGTTATCATGGTAATCTGCGGAACTAGGTCAAAAAAAAGGTCACCCTTGCTACAGATTGCAGTGGTGGAACACCAACAGAGGTTTATGGGTGCGGTGGCTGATCATCACTAGATCGTCCCAATGACCCTCTGCCTGAGGCCATTAATTCGTTAAGCATTCTTGAAGCAGGTGTAATATGGCGTGGGAAACTATAGCGATGCAGGAGGCCATCATGCAGAGAAGGCACAGGACCATTCGGACTGGGACCCGTTGATGTGGCTGAAAAAGATGGAGCAATGCATGGAAGGACTGCCCATTTTTTAACTGAGGATGGCCCCTAAAAATGGTTAAATGGTTGGATTTGAAGGAGTTGGAGGGGAGACTGTACAGTGTTGATGGTAAATGTAAATGTAAATAAAATGTGGGTGTACTTGTAAAGCGCACTGCGACTCGATGGAGTATCCTGGCGCTGAAGACCGATGGGGAACCCGTCCTGGTTTTTCCCTGTGAGATGGTCCCTTTCTGGGTGTCTCCAAGGTGAAACCAGGCATCCCCGGCGTCTGTGGGGGGCCGTTGTAGAGATGAGGCAAGCTTAATGCCCAGAGTTGCCGAGTGTGTTCCCTGGTTAGAGTAGGCACGAGGCGAGAATTATCGAGTCCATGCCGCGTCGGGAATTGAACCCTGGTCCCGGGCCGTTCTCTGCTTACGGGTCTGCCGCCTCTAACCAGTGAGCCACACCACTCCACAAATCCCAGATCGTATGAGTGTTACGGTGGCCTGTGTGTGTGTGGCACTGCTGCAGTGTTGCACTCTTTATCAGGCAATTGTTCAGGTATGGAAAAAGGGGGTGCCCGGTCTTCGCAGGTATGCAGCTAGTGCTACAAGGCATTTTGCAAATACTCTAGGTGCGGTGGTGACTCTGAAATGCAGCACCTTGGATTGATAGTGGTTGCCACTTCCCAGAAACTGGAGGTAGCTTCAATGCGCTGGATGAATCAGGATGCAGAAGTAGGCATCTCTGCAGTTGAGTGCACAAATGCAATGCACTTCTTTATTTGCATCAGTTACTTAAAACCTTTACGAAGAGATAAAAACTTTAAAAACAGCAAATTATTCATACAAGTGTATAAGTATAATTACTCCCTAACATGTGCTTTGCGCGTCAACTACTTTAACAAACGTGTGCTCTATTTTGTTTGTGGGTAAGGGATTATGTGAGCACCTCTTAAGACACAATAATAATTTTAGGCTAGCAATATAAAGTGCTAGTGCATGCCATATTCGCAAATTTCAGGAGAAGGATTAAAGTGCGTTAGGGCTTCCTAAATTTATGAGCTCTTAAAATCAATAATTGCAGTCTTTAAAAAGTGGCTAGAGTTGCCTTGGAGGACCTGCCCTTGGGTTAACAGGGGAAATAGACAACGAATTTACGCATGGGCATTTCTCAGGCTGGAGTCTTCTCCTGTAGTAGCGGGTACAATAAGCGGGGTTGCTTAGCTCCAGTTTTCTTTGTATAGTAGTCTGTTATAGGTTTCTGGACTTTGTGCCGGCGTTGCAGGGGTCCAGGATGAGGGCGCATGGCATCTCAAAGCCTTTTTACAAATCTCCTGCAACGAGCGAGGTTGGAAACATCAGATGTTGAGAAACATACTGCCAATGCCTCTGTGCAGGTACAGACCCCTGTCTCTGAAATATGTTCTTGAGTAGAACTCTCATTTCTTTGCACCTTCTGTGCTGCTATCCTGCCAGCATCAGCCATTTTTGATGTTTGTAGTTACATAACCTACAGGCACCTCCATTCTCCTGGTTGTCCCATGCCGCATTGGAGTCTAGGAGTGGTAGGCCCAGCAACGCATGTACATGATCTCTCTCCGCGTTCTGCGATTGATGGCAGCCGATAGGTAAGGTTGGGCTTTAGCAACGAAATACGAAGAGTTTAGAAAGCGCAAGGTCTCTATATAAAGAGGCTTGGTCTAGCTGAAACGAGGCCAGTCATACTTGTCTATTGATGGTCTTTTTCCATATTGTAAAATGTAAATTGATACTTGTATAGCGCACTACTCACCCGCAAGGGTCTCAAGGCGCTTGTACGAATACCGCTGTGGAACCCATCTGGCTTCCCCCTGTGAGGTGTCCACTCCTGGGCACCCCCAAGGTGGAGGCCAGGCATCCTTAGCGTTGTGGGGGCCGTTGTGGAGATTAAGCAAGCTTTTGACCAGAGTTGCAGAGTGGGACCCATGATTGGAATAGGCGCTGCGGCGAGAATTATCAGGTCCGTGGAATTTTGAGCCCAAGACCCACCGAGGCAGGAATTGAACCCTGGTCCCGGGCTAGACCTCTGCATCAGGGTCTGCCGCTCTAACCATTGAGCCACACTTCTCCTATTGTGTAGGAGATAGATTCCGATGCGAGTGCTGCTCTGTTTATTGTTATGGTTGCTACAGCTCTCTGTAGTTGTTTGTTCCACTGGGATCCTGATATTTCGAAAATGGCTCTAAGACAGGCCTTAACCCCTTCGCCGCGGGGGTACGGTGGGGGAGGGGCTACGCACGGTGCTCATGGCGAGCCCAGCTCGTCATGAGGCACAGTGAAGCTGTGCTCATGGCGAGCTTGGCTCGTCGTGACTCCGCCCACTGTCGTAGAACACCCGCACAGGCGTGGAATTCACCGCACGGGCGAGTGGCGTGGCCGTTATGACGAGCCCAGCTAGTCATGAGCACAGCTCCACTGTCATAAGCATGCAAGGGGTTAAGAGAGGTCTCTGGTGCTTTCAATGTGCGAATATAACATTTCAAGAAGTCCACCTGAGTGCTTAAGGATTGTTTCACCAGTCTCGCTCTGCGGAGGTATTTCGGCAGTTGAAAAATGTTCTTATATCCAACACACTGAGCATATTCCAGGCAAGGCTTGGCAGCCATATTGTAATGTTGGAAGGAGTGAGGCTTGAATGACTTTGATTATTCCCTCAGCAGACAGGTTGCTTAGTTTGATGTTAAGCCAGGCTAGGCCATACATAATTTCTGTTGATTACTTTTTTTATGCGCTTTTATGAGCTGATGGTTGGGCAGATTCAGTGAACAACACTCCCAGATAGTTGTACTTGAAAGCCGAAGTGATGGTTTTAGGTCTCATGGTACATGAAAGCGTGTATTTGTTCTTATAGCGGCCAAATACTACTATTTTAGTCTTATAGGAGTTAATGGTAAGAAAGTTCTTCACATTATATGCGTGGAGGAGAGTCAGTGCTCGTTGGAGCCCCACTTATGTGTGGTCCATGATACCAATGTTGTCCTCGTATTGGAGGATGTGAAGAGGTCTGTGGCCTACATGAGGGAGAGGAAGGCTACTGTTTGCTAAAGCCTTCCCCAGAGTTGCCGTGTATAAATTGAAAAGTAGGGGCTCTAGCACGCAACCCTGTTTCAGGCCCCCAAAAGTGGGAATTTTGGGGGCCAGTGTCGTTGGGCCAGTCCCCACACGGACCCATGTTGCAGATATATTATGGCCCTTAAGAGGGTTTGTTGAATACCCCAATGTTCTAGCTTACTCCACAAAGTCGGTCTGTCAACTTTATCGAATGCTGCAGTAAAGTCAATAAAGCAGCAGAAGAGCGGGCGTTGTTCATGTTGCGCGGCTTGGTGGCGGAGGGCGGCTAGTGCGATGATATGGTCAGTGGTGGCCGCTCCTCCACAAAAACCTGTTTGAAAGAAAGGGAGCAGGTTTTTCACTTACCCAAGTTGCCAGATTTTTTTGTAAGATTCTGGCACAAGCTGTTGCTCCTAAGTCTAGCAAAGCTATTAGGAGATAATTACATGGCTTTGAGGGATCGCCTTTTCTGAGTGTCGGGCATAGGATAGAGCCTCTCCCTGCTTCTGGTATTTGACCCAAGCTATACGCGGAGTTGAAAAGCAAGGTCAGAAGAGATGCCCAATCCTCTGGTGCACATTTGAAGATACAGGCAGGGAGACTGCTTGGGAATGGCACTCCGTCACCTTTCATATCCTTAATAAGTTTTACGATTCGAGATGGTGAGGTTAATTCCTGTTCGTCTCCTAGTAGCTACTGAGTGGGCCCTTGTTTGTGACTTTCGTGGTGAGTGGAAAAAAGGCCAGTTACCTGCCTCTCGCATCCAGTTTCAGAAACTGCATTTTCCCTGTTGAGTAAGGTGTTTTTAGTTTATTCACGTAATTCCAGAAACGGGCAATGGCTCAATCATTAAGCATCCCATATATCTTTAGCCATGATCAGATTAGATTTTGATTTGTAAATTTACATAGCGTGCAAATGCCCTGGGGCATCTAGGCGATGGAACCAGTGAATCCAGTTAGGTTGCCAAAGAAAACAGTGCCAAAGAAAACAGTGCTAGTTGGTGAAGAGCCAGGGCTTTGTAACTTTCTCGAAGAAAACAGTATTGGGCTGTTCTTTATACTGACCGGGAGCGAATTCCATGTTTTAGCTGTACCTAAGAAGCTTCTTCCACCCCATCGAGCTTTTTGAATTTGGACGTTTGTAGTGGTTTGCTGTGTGCGGACCTTCGATCTCTGGAAGGCACGTACCTGCTCAGACGTTTCTTCAGAAAGCGAGGACCAGCTCCATGCAGTGCCTTGTATGCTAGGCATAGAGATTTAAATGTGATCCTCTTGTGGACTGGAAGCCAGTGCAGAGATCTCAGATAGTGGACGCTTAAAAGGGGAGTATGGTTTGCAAAAAGAATGCAACAAACGAAATATCCTAAATAAGGGTGAAGTTATTGAGTGCTTATACAGTCTAGGTCTTGTTTTGTACTAGTTGCATATTGAGTGGAGGGCGACCTATGACTAGCCTCACCCTCTAAGCTCCTACTTGTTTGAATCCTATCAGTAAGAAACCATGACAGCAGCTTATGGGCGGTGCCTCGGATTCCCAGCTCTGCTAGCCTGTTGGCTAATATTTCATGGCTCACTGTGTCGAAGGCCGCCAATAGGACTAGCAGGATCGAGGCGGCCTTGCCACCAGCATCCAGGATTGCTCTTAGTTCTTCAGCAGCCATGACCAGAGCTGTTGGTGCTATGCCCCTCCCGGAACCCACATTGAGAGGGAACTAGAAGGTCCATGGAGGAGATAAAAGCTGCGAGTTGTAAGTGAAGTATTTTTCCAGCACCTTTGCAGGGAAGGGTAGCCTGGAAATAGGTCTATAGCTGCTGGTTCGAGATTGGATTTATTTAGGAGTGGGAGGATCAAGGTTATTTTCCAGTCGTCTGGAAAAATACCTGAGCAGATTACTTCTTTGAATACCACCCCTAGTTGTTCACTGATAATTCCATTGACCAGGTGCAGTTTTTTGGGAGGGCAAGGGTCATATGGGGACCCTGAAAAGCTCCTTGCTGGAGAGTTTTGCCTGTAAAATTGTTGTAGTGAAGTATTTCCTTTTTTCTTCCAGTATTAGTTTCTTATAGTCAGCCAGTGATTGTGCATATTTTATTTTTTCAGTAGGGTCCTAATTTATTATCCACTGCCTTTCCTTCTACGGATTTGTTTCTGGGTTCTTAGTTTGTTGGCGCACCAGGGTCCTGAAGGGGTTTTCAGTCTAGTGGAACAGGTCTTTACCGGGGCTAGAGGGTGACTGCGGCTTTAATCCAGGTGGAGAGTCTGTGAGAGGCAGTGTTGGCATCTGTGGTGAGGTCTGGCATCGAGCAGGATAGGGTCCCTTGAATGGTAAAGGGGACAATAGTCCCCCAGTAGCAACGTTTGATTGTGATACGATGGATAAGGGGACTCGGAGTTTGCTGATCACTACTCACTGAGAACATTATAGCTTTGTGATCTGACCAGCGGACGGCAGCACTTCTAAGACTTCAAAGCAGGATTAGAAGTGAAAATGCCATCTCAAGTATGTTCTGCGTCATGGGTTGCATGCTCGACGAGCTGTTGCACTGAAAATCAGCTGCATCGATACTTAATTCAATGAAGAGGTGGATGGCGTTCACACAGGTAGATCTTGAACCTAGGGGCCTATATAGTAGAAGGCCCTTGAACATGTCGTTTTTGCTTAGCGTAATCCGAAAGGATAGGACTTCACAGTCTGGGGAACATCCCTCTGCCTACCCAGGAACTGACAGGTTGTCTCTGGAGATAATTGCTATCCCCCACCCTGTTTGCCTACATGACCTGCTCTGAGAATCGAGTAGCCTGCTGGGATCGCTAGTCCAAAGTCTGGGTCGGAAGTTTAGTCTGGCCAGGTTTCAGTAACAAATGCCAGGTCAGACTTATGTGAGCCCACCAATTCCGCGAATTCAGTGTTGTGTTTAGAAAGGGGCCATACATTGAGTATACCCTGGAACACCTCGGTGGCTCCTGGGTGCGGTAGTTTATGTGGGGTAGCAGCCACGCATTTCCTTGTCTTGACAAATCTAAGGTGTAGTTTACACTGCTCGCTCTGCAGGTCTAGTAAGGGACAGTTGAAATTTGTATCTGCCTTGTTTAGGGTCAGTAGTTCATCCCTGGTGTTAATGGTGGGCCCGTATTCTTGTGAGAAACAGGCAGGAGTTATGACCCTGGGCGCAGACTGGCTTGCCATTCCTTTTCTTGTAGAGCTGTCTTTATTTCCCACAACATGTTTTTGTATGCTTTCATTGACTCTTTGACTGCCTTTAAGTTTTCAATTGTAGGGTTAGTCTTGCATTGGCAGATACTTCACTTTACATTCATCCCTTGTGAACAGATGGCCTGGTTGTGCGGCTGTTTATGGGGGTTGAGTCATGGTAGGTTAAAGGAGTGCAGACGGCACCAGGTCTCCAAGATGGTATGTAGCAGTTCCAAAATCATTGTATCCCACTGAATTAAAATCGCACACACTCCCAGTTAAGCTGTTGATTCTGCTGCTGGGAAATTGCGCCACCCGTGTAGAGTGAAAGGGTCGCCATTTGCCCATACTGCCCAAGCAGTAGAGACACACACGGTGCGGGTCAGTCACCGACATCATGCGGTGACAGTCCCCACAGTTCTTGAAGCCGGGCAGCCCTACGACACCAGGAGTCGATCGACTCAAAAGAATGGAGACAAAAAGCCTCGAAAAAGCTCAGTCAAAAATTGACTCTGTGTACCGCACTCTCCGGATCTGCGCTTGCTGGCGTGGAAAAAGAAAGAACGTCAGCGCGCGAGGGCGGCGTCTATTTAGTTGTTGCAATGTGATCTCGGCGACCACAACACCAACGACGGACGCGGAGCCGCACAACAGCACCTTCCGCCACGCAGGGGTACTGCTGATGATAACTTTCCGGATCTAGTTCGACACCTGGGTCTAATTCTAAGGTAAGGAATCTATCACTACATGTTTCTTTCAGATTAAGGTATTTGTTCCTGCTCCAGTTGAAGTGCCTGCCTCGTAAAAAATTATCTGCCATCGGATGTCCTAGGTCAGGGCTAGGGGATTATGATTGCTTTCTTCTCGATATATTATTTAGAAGTTGATAAGGTGGCCTGCCCGGCGAAGAGAAAAGAAGATATAGTCAATTGTTGATGTACCTTTGAATGTGGGACAAGAAATGTTTGCAGAGCGTATCATAACTTGGTCTGCCGACTAAGTTGAATGATGCAAGTAGATCTGTTGCTTGTTCGTTTGCACCTTCTTGTGGTATTTGCCCATGAACTTGGTGTTAAAATCTGCCGCAATCACTACTTCGTGGGAAGGATGGGCTACAAGAATTTCTTCTAAGTTTGTACAGAGAGAAACAGTTGCACGTACTTTCAGGATTGAGGGTTGAAATAGCAATTGATTGGGACCAAAGGAAAGGACTTCTGACCAGGCCATAGCCCTTTTATTGATACGGTTTGCTTCCCCGGGTGGTTTTGGATGATGGAGTTGCTTCAATTTTAGCTGATTGCTTTATGAAGATTGAAAGGCCACTGAGGGCCTGCCGAATAGGCTTTTATGTATGGCGGGCTTAAATAACTAATAGAAACCATATAATACAGTGGGGTTTAATGCCCACGTTTCCTGCAGACATATAATGTCACTATATTGAAGGTATTCTCAGTCAGATTTCGATGCCAGGGTAGATTTAAGGCCTTCCACGTTCAAGGAGGTAATTAAGAGCTCATTCTTCTTTGGTTGTTTTTGAACCTGGAGGTTAAGTGATCGGAGGCGGAGATCTTGCATAAAGCTAGGAAAAAGATTATCAAATGCCACTCTGAAAGCTGGACCGCTGATTCCAACCCTCAAGATTCTGGGCTCTTAACTGGCATGTAACATTTCTTTGGTTATAGACGTAGGATACTACCAAGGAGTTTGATGCTTTTGAAGAACTTGGTACCCAGTCATGAGTGGCGTCCTACCAACCTTTCACTACGCTTCTACGTTGAACAGCTGAGTTCTCAAAGAGAATACATGTGGATATTTTGGCGGGTGTATCTTTTGAAGCTCAATACCCCATCACTCAAAAGTATGCGCTTCTCTCAAAATACCGTCTCTAAGGGCAGTAGATCCCCATTTGGTAAGTTTGGTCTCTGATGACCCTTTTCCAGGAGTTGGACGAATCTTACGAAAATGAGATCAGCCGATGTTAGGGTTTTCAAAAGTGGGATGAGTTGTAATAGTCAGAGCAAATTACCTCCATTTAGTGTGTCCAGGGGTCTGTTAGAGATGAAACAAGCATTTACAATGCAATGGTCTCGGCAATATTACAGGTAGAGCTATTAGTTTTTTTTTCTTTTTTTTCCTTAATTAAATGGATTTGTGTTTTTTGTTGTTAATAGCTTAAGTGTTTGTATATGTGTGATATATTGAATTATATGTATTGCGTGTGTGATTGATGTGAGAGAGTGATGTTGATATATAGTGAGGTAGTTATGGAAAGTGATGTTGTGAGGTAGTGAGATAGAGAAAGATTGATGTATTGAAAGAGAGAGTGAAGTAGTGAGTGTTAGTGATGTTGTGAGGTATTAAGATAGAAACAGATAGTGAGGTAGTGAAAGAGAGCGTGTTAGTGACTTAGTGTATTTGAGAGTGAGGTAGTGAGTGAGTAAATTAGTAATTTAGAAAGAGTGAATTTGTGAGTTAGTGAGAGTGATGTAGTTATTTTTTGAGAGTGTGCGGTGATATAGTGAGGGAGTGAGACCGAAATAGATAGTGATGTACTGATAGAGATAGTGAGATAGAGATTGAATTTTGAGTATTGTGTTAGAGTGAGAGATAGTTACTGTTGTAGTTATATTGTGTTGCTGTGAGAGATAGTTGAATAGTGAGCTATAGAGTTAGTGATCGAGTAGTAAAGTGAGAGAGTGGCGTGGGGGAAGAGAGTGGTGTGGTGGAAGAGAGCGGTGTGGGGGGAAGAGAGCGGTGTGGGGGGAAGAGAGCGGTGTGGGGGGAAGAGAGCGGTGTGGGGGGAAGAGAGCGGTGTGGGGGGAAGAGAGCGGTGTGGGGGGAAGAGAGCGGTGTGGGGGTAGAGAGCGGTGTGGGGGAAGAGAGCGGTGTGGGGGAAGAGAGCGGTGTGGGGGAAGAGAGCGGTGTGGGGGAAGAGAGCGGTGTGGGGGAAGAGAGCGGTGTGGGGGAAGAGAGCGGTGTGGGGGAAGAGAGTGGTTGGGGGTAGTGAGCGGTGTGGGGGTAGAGAGCGGTGTGGGGGTAGAGAGTGGTGTGTGGGAGTAGAGAGTGGTGTGTGGGAGTAGAGAGTGGTGTGTGGGAAGAGAGTGGTTCGGCCCTTCCCTCTTTCTGTCCAGTTTCACAAGGAAAGTAGGACATTCGCCAATTTATGCCCCTGTTTTACAGACACTTTCATCTTTCTTGAAATGCATAAAGAATAATGTATTCTTCCAAGGTGCTACGACTGTCAAGAGTCCCATGAGTACTTCCATGAGTAAATATTTATGCATACAGAAATATAGCACGTCGTGTGTGTAAATGCAGCATATCGGTAAATCTGCATTAAAAAACGTTTTTCACAGCTTGAATATCTTTAGTAGATTCTGGACATAATCATCTTGCACACTACAATGGCACCATAATGTGTACATTGAACCATGGTTAAATCCGTTTACGAGTTCAGCTTCATGATCTGTAAATTACTAACTTGAAGTTCTACTCTTCAGTGAAAGTATTTGCAGACCTGTGTCACTTGAGCACTTTTTTGTATTTTCAAGATAACTGAGATTTTAAAACGCTTGCAAGTCTCAAGTTCGTACCACTTGAGATCAGCTGTGAGTAACCTGTGATGACGTGCTTCAGTACACAATGTGAACAGAGTGACCCACAACATAAGCCACTTACACGGCTTGAATATCTTTAGTAGATTCTGGACATAATCATCTTGCACAATACAATGGCACAATGCAAAAGTCATGCTGGCAGAGCTGTTTCTGTGCGACAGGGGCATGCTACAGAAATAGTGGGCAAATATCAATGTAAATATTGTAGATGAACTATTGTGTACAAAAATAGAGGAACAGCCACTACTGCAATCGGAGCGCACAGGACACGGGCACACCGGAAAAAGGGGGCCATACACGATGGGATGGTGACAATAACACGGAGAAAGACGGACAGCCACAACTGCAAACACAGCTCACAGGACACGGGCACACCGGGAACACAGGGAAACATAGAAAGAAAAAAATAGCTTACATGCTGGACCTTGCATCAGGGAGAAAGCGGGACAGCCACTACTGCAATCAGAGCGCACAGGACACAAACACACCGGAAGAAGGGGGCCATACACGGCGGGATGACGATAACACGGAGAAAGACGGACAGTAACACGGAGAAAGCCGGACAGCCACAACTGCAAACACAGCTCACAGGACACGGGCACACCGGGAACACAGGGAAACATAGAAAGAAAAACATAGCTTACATGCCGGACCTTGCATCAGGGAGAAAGCGGGACAGCCACTACTGCAATCAGAGCGCACAGGACACGGACACACCGGAAGAAGGGGGCCATACACGGCGGGATGACGATAACACGGAGAAAGCCAGACAGTCACTGTAGTGTTGGGCCTTAGGCCCACATGGTGCAAAGAATGGGACACACGGACACCAGTTAGGGGATCGCAGATCTGGCCTCGAGCACGTGCGCTCAGGCTCTTTTATTAACAGCGTCACCTGACCCAGTGACGTCTGTGGTGGGTGGGTGTTTAGTGTAGGGTTACACTGCAACAACTAGACTGTGTCCTGGCAGGACACTACATTCCTCCCCAACTTTAATGAAAGGAAAAGTGAATGTCCGACCTGCAAGAAAAACAGAACAATAACATTTGATAGCCCCAACAGATCCTCTTCAGGCGATCATCTGGGAGAATGTTGAAAGTTCCAAAATTACAAAGTCAGTCAGATGAGCTTCACCTTGGCGGTGCACTTCAGATCATCCGTGTCTTGCTGTGTTGACGCTTATGTACAGTGTTCATCACTTGGAGCATTGGGAGCAGGATGGGTGTGACCCTTGAGGGGTCTCGCAGGTGTTCCAAGTCCAGTGGATGACAACGCTTGTTGGTTGTAGGAGACGACTATGTCACGAGTGGTCTTTCTTTGGATTTGCTGATCTTGATGCCTTCACATCTCCGTCCGGCCAAGTAAACTTCCGACTTGCCTTCCTTGCCAGACTCCTCTCTCACGGGAGCCTTGAAGACTGGCCTCTCCTGCTTGGACTCTTCTCTCACTAGAGACGCTGGGAGGACCCTCTTGTCGGACACAACGGGACCGGGTGGGCCGTGCGGGCTTCGCATGAGCCGCGCAAAGGCGTCGCTGCCGAACTGCCAACGGACTCACCGCCAAGTCTCTCATGATGTCCTCGGGGGTGTTGATGTCGTCCGCCAGGATGGTCTTGCCGTTAGGACATGGGTTCAGTGTCTTCAACAGACTGTTTCTCAGTGCCAGGTGATTACCTGGGGCCTTCATGCTTCCTGTTGCCTGTCGTGGAGCTGCCGCTGCTGCACCTCTCCCATCCGGATTCCTCTCTCACAGGATATGCGGCCGAGGCCCTTGTCCCCTGGACCGCCACTTGATCGCGTGGGCTGTACGGGTCGCTGCCGAACTTCGGACATGGCCACAGTCGAGTCTTGTGTAGTCCACAAGGGTGGATTGTCTAGTGCTCGGGTATGCTCAGCTTCGGTAAGCTTCAGGTTCACGGGGCACCCATGCAGTTCTTCAGTGGTTGGTCTCCTCGAATGCAGGTTGTAGGGATTACTGGGATCCACGCGGATGTTGCGATGTTCCTTGGACAGCACCGATGCTCCTGTGTGCTGATTGTTACGATGCTCTTTGGACAGCACCGATGTTCCTGTGTGCTGTGGTCCTCTCTCCTCCTCTGTGGAGTGATGTGATTCTCCACTCTTCCTCTTCGTTCACTTCCTCGACGCGGTCCGGTCTTCTTTCTTGCTTTCTCACGCTAACCAGGATTCTTCATGTAGCGGGCCCTCTACATGTCGTCCCCGTGGTCTTGTCCATGTGGTAGGACACTGTCTTCACTTGGCTTGGTGACTAGACCTGTCGTCGTATCTTCAATCTCTTTTATGGCGTCGCGCCCTTGCTTTCCATGTTCCTTCTTGCGACGTTATTCGGTCCTCTTGCCGTCGTTGGCCTTCCCGACCAGTCTTCCCCAGGTGGCGTGCACTCCGCCTGTTTCTTTCTGGTCTGGGCATAGATTCCCGGCATGGTGTTCTTCTCTTGTCTGACTGGACCAGTTGTCGCGATCTTCTCCGTTGCTGCTTTTCTTTCCTTGGTGACCAGACTGGGTGGTCGGCTTTCATATTGGGCATGAGTTGTCATGCTGTGCTATTTTCTTTGGGGTCGCTATTCACCGTCACGGTGTGTTGGCGTTGGCGCGCTTTGTCTGCGCGGAGGAGGGTTGCGTCACCGCTCCTGGTGCAACTCTGGCGCATGCTGCCATGCGTGCTGACGATGGCGCTCCGGTTGCTGCGAGACATTGCTGTCTCTGTTGGGGACCTTTGTGTGCTGTCCCGTGGCATTGGCGTGTCGCTGTGTAGCGTCACTTTGGCGCTCTTGATTCCTGGCACGTTCCGGCGCGGTGCTGCGCGGTCCTGGCGTGCGGCTGTGGAGTTCTTGGACGCCTGTTGCGTTCTTGCGGCACGGTTCCGTGCTGTTGGCGCGTTCCTGAAGGTTCTGGCGCGGTTCTGTGCTTCTGGCGCGTTTCTGCGTGGTCTCCTGATGTGTTCAGGAGGTTGCATGTTGACGTGGCGTCATTCGGGCGTGGCAGTGTCCATGTGCTTGGACAGATTCTCCTGTTGCTGTGTGGCGCGTTTCTGCGCACTTACTGTTCAGGGTTCATGGACGCCTGTTGCGAGTCGTTGGGTACTTGCTGCTTTGACTGTTGTCAGGGACTTGCTGCTTTGGACCGTTGGCGGGAGTGGTTGATGCTGCGGTGAACACCTGTGGCCACAAGGCGTCGCTGCTCTCTCCGTCGTTTGCTCTCGGCAGTCGTTTCCCCTGGACATTCTTCCAGTGCTTGGCAGGCGATTCCCTCCAGACGTTCTGTCAGTGCTTGGATGCTTGGTGAGGCGTTCGTGCCTCTTTCCCACGTCGCGCTGGAAGTGGCATCGGCAGACCCTTTGCTGGGGTGTGCGGGTGTCTTCTGCGTGGTTGCGCACTTACTTGCTGCGTGGTAGTAGATCCTAGTTGTGGTTGCGTTGTGTTGCGCATTTACTTGCTGCTTGGTATTGGATGCTTTCCTTGGGGCGTTACTCGGTCTGTTGCATCGTGGGTTTGTGCAATGCTTGTTCTTTTTGTTGTGGGTCACAGTAACCTGGGACTGTCTCTGCCTGATTGTCCCTGAATGCTTTAGTCCGTCCTCGTTCTGTGGTAAATTTCTTTAATGTGGGGTGCAGTTGCTCAAAAGTGCCACTAGATGGCAGTGTAGGGTGTCCGAATGCAGATGACGGTCGTCTTTCTATGCTCCTGGACCCTCACTCGGTTTTGTGGTGCTGCCGGTTGCTTTGTCCAGGGAGGAAACCCTTGGGGCAGAGGAAACATGCAGGGACACTCGTGATGGGTGCTGCTTCCCTACCTACACACTGGCCTCACTTTCCTGCTGGGACACGTCGGACAGCTTTCAGTCCCTGCAGACTCTTTGCACTCGCTCTCCATGGGGGTCAGGATCGTTGGAGGGCTTGTCAGCTGAGCAGGACTGGAGGGCTCCGATCCTTGTGGTGAGTCTGCCTCATTTTAGTGAGAGAGAAGGAGGGGGAGGAACAGGGCTCGCGCTGCTCCAGCTCCTTTCACCTATGCTGGGAGCTACAGGCAGTCACTCATGCTCGCTTCCTTGTGCAAATGTAACTTTCACAGCCGCAGTTGTGTGCTGGCCAGACGCGGTCGCATCTCTCTGTCCCCTTGCTGCCACAGCCTCCCTTTTCACTCGTGGCTTGGTTTACCGGCTCCCCTTGCCTATTTCAGCGCTGCGCTGGGGCTTGAGCAGGGCGCTGTGGATCTCTGGATCGATGGGGGCATTTGTAATTTGGGCTCCTGATTACAAGGCGGGCCGCCTCACTGCTTCTTGTCACGGCCTTCTTCTCACCATGGCAGCTTTCCTAATTTGCATGCTGCGCGGGAGGGGGTTTGTTCAGTGCCGCTCTGCGTGGCTGTATGCCGCCCATGGTTTTTTTTTTCTTTTGCTTTTCCACTGCTCACTCGCTGCGCGGTGGGGCAAAGTTCTCCTGATAGCGGGTAGGTTCCGCTTGTCTTCAGTGTCTCGCTGCGGGGCTGCCGGGGGCAGGAGACACTATAGGCAGGCCGCGGGTGGGCTCCGCTGGTCCTGCTTACACGTACAGTTTATTCCCTCGCCGCCGCACTGGACACACGCGGCGGGGGACGCAGCAGGCAGGCCGCGGGTGGGCTCCGCGAGTCGTGCTTTATTTAAAGTTCGTTGGGGGCACACTCACGCCCGGCGAGGCGCGCTGGTCATGCGGGTGGGCTCCGCTTCGGTTGTTACGCGCCTGGCAGCTCCCCTCACGCTGCGGGCGCTCTTTGGCACGGTCTTTCACCCCTCCGCCGCCCTTCACACACGCGGCGGGGGAGGGGGCGCTGCAGGCAGGCCGCGGGTGGGCTCCGCGAGTCTTGCCGTGTTTTGAGTTTATTTTCGGCCGCGTTGCACGCAGGCCATGCGGGTGGGCTCCGCTTTGGTGCACAGTCTTCCGGGGGGAGTCACCTCCCGCTCCCGGCTCACCTTCGGCCGACGGGCCAGGTCCTGGGCTGCGGTCGTGGCGGGTGGGCTCCGTCCGTCCGGTGCACCTCTCCGGTGGGGTCTTCAGGCTCGCGGCCGTCGCAGGTGGGCTCTGGGCGGTTCGCTGTTTCCTGGTGGCGCTGGATGGTGGCGGCCGACGCGGGTGGGCTCCGGTCGGCTCGTCCTTGAAGGCAGGTGCGGTGGGCCTCACGGTCGCTGCAGGCTGCGGGGCTCCGACGTGCCCACCGGCTTCTTGGCGCTGCTGCGCCCTGCTACGGGGGGTGCCCTGCAGGCGGGCAGCTCTCTCCCCCTTTTCTCAGGATGATGTGGCAGTGGCACGCGTGGCTTCACTACCGGCCTCGTCGCCAATGTAGTGTTGGGCCTTAGGCCCACATGGTGCAAAGAATGGGACACACGGACACCAGTTAGGGGATCGCAGATCTGGCCTCGAGCACGTGCGCTCAGGCTCTTTTATTAACAGCGTCACCTGACCCAGTGACGTCTGTGGTGGGTGGGTGTTTAGTGTAGGGTTACACTGCAACAACTAGACTGTGTCCTGGCAGGACACTACAGTCACAACTGTAAACACAGCTCACAGGACACGGGCACACCGGGAACACAGGGAAACATAGAAATAAAAAATGGCTTACATGCCGGACCTTGCATCAGGGAGAAAGCGGGACAGCCACTACTGCAATCGGAGCGCACAGGACATGGACACACCAGGAAAAGGGGAACATACACGACGGGATGGTGACAATAACACAGGACAAACAAAAAATGTAAGCAAAAAAAAGCGGGACAGCCACTACTGCAATCGGAGGGAGACATACACAACGGGATGGTGACGATAACAAATCGGACGGGACAAACCTAAAATAAAAGCAAAAAAAAGCTGAACAGTCACTACTGCAATCGGAGCACACAGGACACGGGCACACCAGGAAAAGGGGAACATAGACGACGCAATGGTGACAATAACACGAGCAAAAAAAAAAGCGGAACAGTCACTACTGCAATCGGAGCGCACAGGACACGGGCACACCAGGAAAAGGGGAACATAGACGACGCAATGGTGACGATAACACAGGACAAACAAAAAAAATATAAGCAAACAAATATAAAATGGCAATGGCTTACCTGCCGATCCTTGCATCACGGAGAAAGCGAAACCATCCTCATAGGGAGACAAACGAAATAATGGCAGACACAACGTTGAAGAATTTTCGGATTGGGGGCGTGTTCGGTGTTCAAAAGTAGGCGTGCCTAAAAAGTGGAAAGAAGAACACCGAACACACCTCCAAATCCGAAAAGGACGGAGCCTATTTGGAGTGACGGCTCGCTCCTCCAATGGCTGGCCTCCATTTAGGAAGCCAGTCAATGGGACAGAGCCAAAATTAGAGGCGGGATAAAGAGCCCCTCTAAGAAACATAAGATCTCGCTACTTCCGGTTCTGACGAACCGGATAGTACCTTGACTTAAAAAATAGGGAAAAACACCAGGCTAAAGTCGTCATTGAGCTCTACAGTGGTTATTGCTCCTATGGTGGTAATTTCAACTATAACTCCTGCCGTTGCGTACTGGTAAATACGTAGCTGGTCCCTCTTAGGGACTCTTTTGGCTGTATGTTTTGAGAGCTGATCAGATGGGATTGACTTGAGTTATCATTGGAGGGATCATGTTGGTAAGATCTTCAAGTTTCCCGCCAATTTCATTACCCACAATCAGGAGATAGGGCTGAAGAGGTGTTTTTCCTTGCTGTCCCACACTCTAGGGTAGGGCCAATTAGATTAATACTTGTGGAATCACTGGTGCCTCCTTTAAGCGAGGCAAGACCCAGGTTGCCGTGGGGCCTGACCCCCTAAGATCCCCGAGAACCTCACTGTATTCCTGGCAGATTGGCAGGGGAGTGCCTACTTGCTTGTTAGCCCTTGACCCGGATCTGGCAGGCATAGAAGTATCCCCATGTAGTGTTCTGCAGTTTGATGTACCATCCATTCTGTATTGGAAGGAGGAATATATACTGTGGTAGATGGTGCTTCCCTGATAACCCTTGATTCTTATACTGGCTGATTAGGAGTCTTGCTTTATCCTCTGGGATAGTCTGAGATATGACTCTTGCATACAAAGTGTTAGCCGACCTAATAGATGCATTTGCAGTTTCTTGGCCTTTGATAACTAGCAAGATGGTTGATGTATTTTCCTTTGGGTTACCAGTCTCAGGGACCTGTTGTGTGGTTTTCCGAGGTGGTTCCTCCATGCCGTGTTGTGCGGTTGTGTTTTCTGTGAACCCATTGCTTAATTTGGTGTCTCAATTGAAAATCGGGAAGCATTTCCGGACGTTGCCTTGTGCTTGCTGTGGTGTGTGGCCCAGTTATCAGCAGTTTCCTTTTTATAAGGCACTGTTTTTTAGAGAGGTTTTTGTTGTTTATTTTTTGCTCTTCGCGAAAGAGTGGGCACAGTCACAGGTCCATGTGAGGGCAAAAGCTTGGGGCCTTATAGAGTTGCACTTTCGACCATAAGAGGACGGACGGCAGACTTCTGATGTCTAGTGGAGGAGCTTATTTCAGAGTTTGTTAAGAGGTAAGCTCTTGGACCGATTATTGGCAGTGGCGCGGGTTTTCCAGGTGTTTGTGTTGTTTTTCACAGTCTAGAAGCACCCAGAGAATGTCCGGCAATATGTTGTTTAATCAAGTAGATGGGTACAGGCGCAGAATTGGCAGACTTCTACCTAGCCAAATTTATGTTCTAAAATTCTTAGCCTTGACCCTAGGTCTGTTAAGCTTGAGGCAATAGACTGAATTAGATAGATTTGGAGCTCCATTTTTTGCGATTGCCAAGGGAGGACTTCGGCTATTGTATCTTATTTAAAGGTGAGAGAGGCCAAGGTTGACGTTCCTGGGCTTGTGGGGATGGCTGCCGCACGGTCGCTTCTGTAGGTTTGGTGTGGGGAGTTAGGACTGTACACTATCCTAAGTACTGGTGTTTGTGCCAGCGATTCTTCCATTTGGGCCTCTATGTGTGCTTCTAGTGTGGCTAGAAACTGGTCTGATAAAGTACAAAGCTCCTATTCGGATGTGCTTTATCTCCTGGATTTCTTGTGTGGCCAGATTAAGTTAGATAGCTCAGCACTAGTTAGTGTCACGGCTTGTGCATCCAGCTCCATAGTTGGGTAGCTAATTGGAGGCAAGTGAGTGTGAATTGCAATTTGCATGAATTTGAGGGGTTGTCTTTAAGGGGTGACCCACATCCTTGGACTCAAGATCTTGCCGTAACACAAGGTGGGAATTTAATCGGCTGAGTTTTTTTCCGATGGTTCTTGCATCCTCTGAGTCTACCCTGCGAAGGACAAGGACAACCTTGTTTTGTCAATTTGAGCTTTTTAAGCGCCGGGGAGAAGGTTTTTTTTGTGTGGAATTTTTAGGAAATATTGTTGAGTTCGACCACGGGTGGAGGGGTAAGTGTTTCCATCTCACGGTCTTTTCAAAGAGTATTGGCCCCCGGGCATTTCCTGTGTTTGTGTGATACAATAGGCACAAGCCACTTGCACATATAACCCCCTTGGACTCCACAGTCAAGCACAGGGCTCATATCAGTCACAGCACTGAGAACCTGGCAAAGTGTCTCTTTGGTCAAAGTGGGGCTGTCACGTCGGTGTTCAGCCTGCTTTTTTTGTGCTGAGTTTCTGCCTTTTACCATGGTGTTTATGGGAGTCTGAGGTCTGGTGAATGAGCACCCACTGGCAGCATTTGTACTCTGTGGGGCTATGGGATGTTCTTTAGTACTCAGATCGAATTTCAGAGTGGGGCTGATGCGTTCATAGGTGTCCAGGTGCCCCCCCAGCAGCCTAATGGAGGTGGTGGGGATGGAGATGGCGGGGACACCGGAAGGAACAGATCGGAGCAACCAACAGCCGCTCCCAGACCGGGGGGGGGGGCCCCTGCGGAGATGTCTGCTCCTGTTGGCTGGATAAGTGATGTCCAGTGCCTCGGCGTGCTCAGCGTTCCCACACTGCACCCAGAAAGTCCAAGAAAAACGTGTGGCAGGAGGGGGACATCCGGAGGGCAGAAGCGGGAGTTCACGGGTCTGCCACAAGCCACGCCCAGACTTAGGTGGGCCGCTTCTGCAGGGGCCCGGATCTCACTCTGCAAGCAGCATTTAATGTAAGCGCGCTCGGGGTTCCTCCGGTTTACCTCCCTACTGGTGCTACCCATGGTCCCGCTGAGTCCTGCTTGGCTGGTGAGCCGGTCGGCTACACTGTCCAGAACAACTGCAGAGCCGGACCGCGAGCAGTTGGGTTTTGGCATCAGTATCGGCATCCCGGAAGCAGCAGCACCTCCCACCTCTAATGCTGCAGTGGGAGCAGCAAGTGAGTTTTAAGATGACGGCAAAAAGGAGCAAGGAACAGAAATGCTGACCATGGTAGACCCAACTCGTACATCTTGAAATCGCCTTGCAGTTGCAGTGGAATTACATCTTGAAGAATGACCATGTGAAAATGTTCTGACCTGAAGTATTCCTTAAGGGGCCAAAGGTCCAACTTTGGCCTGAGGGACCTGCAGTTCTTGGGAATGAAGTAGTAAAGGGAATACACTCCTGACCCCTGTAGGTGTTGGGGCACAGGCTATGGCCCCTTTGAGAAGGAATGATTAATCCTCTTCCCAAAGCAGACTTTAGTGTTCTGGGGAGAGGACGTGTCTGCAAGGTGGTATGTTGGGAGGTGTGGAAGTAATAGTGTTAAATGATGACGAACACCCACTGGTCTGAGGTGACGTGTTGCCAGGTGGAGAAGAACGTCTGAAGTCATTCCCCAACAAATGCTAGGTGGTGCTGGGCAGTGCTGGGTAAGTCACGGTCTGGCCGGGATGATTCGTTTGGGGGAACCACCTTTGCCTTGGGAGCAGTTACCGCGGTATGCCCCACAGAAGTATCCCCTCGTGAAGGGTTGCTGATCCTTCTAACGCTAGAAGTGGAGGCATCTGGGGAGGTGATTTGGTAGCCATCTTGGTACACTGACCTGTGAAAGGATCCACGAGATGTAGGTGTCTGAAGGGCACCTATGGCTTTCGCAGTCTGTGTCCTATTTTACCTATTCTAGCAGCTCATCAACCTGGGGCCCACAGAAGTGCTCCCCATCAAAAGGATGATTGAGGAGATGCTGTTGGAGATACAGCTTGAAGCCGGAGAAACCGAGCCAAGTGTGACTGCGTGAGAGCACACTGGAATTGAAACTGCGAGCAGCGGTGTCAGCAGCCTCAAGGGCACACCTGTTAGTGAGTCGAAAGGAGCTTACCCTCTCACACTAGCACATGTGGTTCTCCTCTGGGAGATGTTAGAGGAGCTCCTCCATCTCGACCCAGTGGGCCTGGACGTTTCTGGAAAGGAGACCGATGGAGTTGGCGATGCACCTTTGGTTGGCAGATTTTGCGTTGTGACATGCTTACCAGCTGCATCAATGCGCTTGCTGTCTTTGTATGGAGTGGGCTTGTCGCCAGTACCCTATGCATTAGCTCATTTGAAAGCCACAGGCTCCACTGAGTCGTGAGAGCTGACCATGGATGTAGAGTGGGTCTGAAGGGGAGGCCTTTTATTTTTTGTCTACCCTTGGGGTACCTACAGGGACTTCAATCACTCCTTAAAGATGTCCGTAGCCAGTTGGAACATGCCTTTCAGTATAGTGAGGTACTGCATGGAACGTTGCGAAGACAGTTTCGAACATAAAATCCTCTTTGATGACGTCCCTGTGCATGTCGACCTTATGGAGTGATTCTAGTAAGAGGGACTGTCATCCAGTGGTGAGGGACAGGCAGTGTGTCCCCTACCGGGTCCAAATCAGAGGAATCTCAAGTGTCTACCTGTGGGGCCATGTCATAAGGATCCAGTCTGATGCCCTCTAAAATTTGCGGGTGGTGACCCCGTGCGGTGTGTAAAAAAAACAAGGGGTGGGGTCAGTGGGGCGAGAAGATGGGGTTTGAGGCAGACGGTAGGGAGTGGACAAATGGCTGGAGAAGTGGTCTGGCAGCCTCATCATGCTGCAGCTTCCACTTGGGCGGTGGAGGTTCCAGAGCCTCCTCAAAGCTGAGCGGTCTCTTGGATGTCTGCATGGGGGACTTCGGGACAGGGCGAGGATCTATCCCATGTGGGGTGGATCATGATGTGCTGCTGGAGGGAGTCTAGTTTGTCCTGCAGCTTCTAGTGGAAAGGCTCCATTGAGCAAAGAGAAGATGTCAGTGCTGGCGCTAAGGGGTTTGGTCCCAGTACATGGGTCATCAACGCAGTGTGTGTCGGTTTCACTTGGCGTGGGGTCGGGAGCAGAACCATCTCTGTGAGCAGTGTCGCGCTGGTAGGGGAGGAGAGACCGTACTCATAACTAGTTGAGTGGGTGGGAGGTCTTTAATCTCCAAATCAGAGCAAGAACTTGCGTCAGACAAGAGGTCCTGCCGACTACTCCAGATGATGTTCCCCCTCGGGGTCCTCACTGTCGAAGAGGTCTTGGGTGTCATCTCCACTTCTGCAAATTTCCTAGCAGCTAGGAGTCTTCTTCAACTAGGAGGAGTGGCAGGCGTCGCAGGAGGCCTCGTTGTGCTTGGGTGAGAGACAGAGGTTGAAGACTTGATGTAGATTGGCCAAGGGATATTTGGCTTGACACTGAGTAAAGGATCAGAAAGATGTCCTTTCCATCACAGGCACGGCATGGCAATGACAGAGCAAAACAAATGGGTGAAGCCCTGAAGGAGAAAATCCCTCTGGGGGACGAAGTCAGCTCAATGCCTGTTCGATCAAAGCTGCGCCCATCGAGACAATGCAAAAAAAGGAAGCCACAATAGTACACCAATACTGATGGAAGGGAGAGGAATCGAAGAGAACACCTCAACGGCATCAATCAGGAACTCCGTAACACGTCGCAATCAGACAGCGGAAAGAAAACAACTGAACAATGGAGCTGATGACCACAATGCACATCACCTGTAAGAGGTGGTCACACTTCCACGTGACTGGAGAAGAATTCTTCGAAGCAAAACACCTTACACACATCCAGACCCAACACTAGATGTTTAAGGGTATGCACAGTATGTGTATCCAAAGACACGCATGCTTCAAACAGTACTATTGCAGTTGATACAGAGGGCATTGTGAGGGAGCTGTTGACCCATTCCCCCCAATCTTTTCAGCTGGGTTTGGAGGGCTCCTATTGCTTTGGCTGGGTCAGTGTCCTTGTTGTTCTTTGAATATTCAATCAACTACAAACCAGTGCACAACATTAAAAGGCATATTAGGGTATCACTGGCCTCCTGGTTGGAATCCAGAGACTGTCACCAATGCATACCTTCGGGTAAGAATTCTAGTGGTGGTCTCTCAGGAGGAAAGTTCAGCACGGTACAGGGCACACCTGATGTTGATGTACGAGCAGACCATGAAGGAGCTCCTTTCCATACTAGCATGTTCCCGTAAGGTGTTTTACCAATAATACTATGTGTTCTATCGAGACAGGAGCTGAAAAAGTGTGCGATGCGCCACAGAGGGGCGACCATCCACAGGTATCCTTTTGCCAGCAGCATTGATCCATTTGCTGTGTGAAAACCCTTTCGCAAGCGGTCCAGATCACCTGAGAATCAAGTGAAGCGTGGTCCCAGATATACGAGAGGGTCACCTAGAATCAGCTTATACTTTATCTCCACCCACGGTATCCTGGGCTTGAGCCGTGGCTCTCTAGAGGCCAGCCTCTGCCTTGGAACTAAGGCTCGAGCTGGTAGCACAGAGGGAGAAGCTTCAAATGGTGTTGATTGGGGAAGCCAAGACAGACTTGGCAGTGGGCTCCAGTGGGGGCTCTGGGATTTATTTATTTTTTAAGAAGTTGGATTCATTGAATGAAACACTGAATTCTGCTCCCACTGAACCCTATGGGATATTGGAAGCCCATACCATTACTGCATCGGAATTTGTTCCTTCAATGCCTGCTGAGGCTAATCGCTCAGGAGTGACTCTTTGCTGCTTTCTTTAAAGCGCCCACCTTTAGTCCCTTCAATACCAGATGTTTGGTTTTCTTTTCTTTACAGCCAAAGACAACAAGCTGAACAGGATAATTACTAGTGACCCATTGTGAGGCAGGTGTTTGTCTGCCCACAGGAACTTGTTAATGCAGTTTGGATAAGTTTAAAACACACATTCTCAGAGGAGGAGCTACGCTAGCAAACAAGATGGCCGCTTAAGCTCCCGCTTCCGCCGACCTCCGTATTCAGCCGGATGATCCGGTCATATATCCTGATTTGACGCCCGACCTCCGTGTGGATGAATCATTGCAGAGTCCGATGGTGCAATCCCGAGAATTTTACCGGCTTAA
This sequence comes from Lissotriton helveticus, assembly GCF_964261635.1. Classification (NCBI taxonomy): domain Eukaryota; kingdom Metazoa; phylum Chordata; class Amphibia; order Caudata; family Salamandridae; genus Lissotriton; species Lissotriton helveticus. Next base: position 18,488,745 of record NC_136065.1, read on the forward strand.
TTGACGGAGTTATATCGTGTTTTAATTCACTGCCTAACCCAGCTTATGAGCCGGGGCCTCGAGTACTGGCCCAGCCGGGTTACAGTTGAACAACATCGGCCGTGGGACTCAGGCAGGGTCCGTTCTCTCGCAGTGGAGGTTATCCTTGCCCGATTTTGATGGCGGTCATTTGGTCTGGTGAGCATTGAGGGAGTGGTGACAAGGCACGTCTGTGGCCGTGAGACCCCGTCCCAGAGACCCGGTTCGCCACCGCCGGGGTTCGGTTGGGTTGGGGTCCTCGCTCGCGGTAGCAGATAACAGATCGCTGCAGTGGTCATCGATAAGTCGCCCTCCGCTCCGCTCTTGCCTGTTCCCCCGGAGAGACCCGGCTCTCTGGGGACAACGACCATGTTTGAAATCGAGCGAGCGGGGATGGGTCGGACGGAGTGTGAGCCATCTCTAAGGACCATACTGGCCGCCATCGGAGCACTTCACTCGCATGTGGAAGCCATTGTCCACAAAATGATCGCTGGTGCAGTCGAGACAGGGCGTCTGAGACCGGACTCCGATCCATTGCAAGATCTAAAAAGAGCTGAGTTTCCCACAATGCACATCTTAACGGAGGATGAGGGCCCAGTGCAGAAAGGAGTATTGAAACCCTTGGTCAGTGAGCGAATAAATAATTGCGAACTTAGGGCTTCGGAAAGATCGTCGCGACCAACATTGCTGCCGACTGAGGTAGAGCCACTTGGTTCTTCACTCCCAGAGACTTCTATTAGTGACTTTTGTATCGCAACAACATCCTTTCCCTCCCCGGCAGTTTTGTTACGTTCACGGAGGAAACATCGATACTTAATGTCTATGAGGGAGAGCTTATGTGCGGCTGGGGTTCTCATAGACTTAACATTTTTGACTTGTCCCAGACTGAACTTTTTTGAACTCCTTTCACACTTCGATTCTCCTGTGGATGCGGTGGTTCTATCAGTAGGAGTTCGCATGTAAGATCGGAAGGGCCAAGGATGAGATTGACTAACTGGGTCTGATATCATGGCTTTAATGGACACGGGACTTGCTACCACTATACTTGCGGGAGGATGGGCGGTGTTCACAACTTCCCCTGATTAGTTCTGTATCTCCTGATAGCTTTTTGGTTATACTACAGGGGTTGTTTGTTTCTGGCGGCGGGGGGGATGGGAGACCAGGAGCCTGTATGAAGATTTCCTCCTCCACTTTTCTTCTTTTAGAACTTAGTTAGATGGGGCGACAGGCACACTGCTAGTTGGGGTTAGGCGAAAGCCATATGCAGGGGTGCAGGGTGGGGGACGGGGTCCTTTGTATTGTCTTTGTTTTTATGTTTAATATTCTGCTATTATCCTGTTATTAGGTGTCTTCCTGATGGGTGATTGTTTGTTGGGTGGGCGGGCCCTGAGGGCGACATTGTTTATTTCGATCTTTACAAAGTGTTGCGTTTATTATTGCGTGTTAGCTGCGGTAATTGACTAGTTCACTACCCTATAATGTAACGCTCTCTTGTCACTCGAAATTGCCCTGTTTCCTACAATTCTGTCTCTAGGGGTGGTGAGGTCCGTGATTGGTGCTGGTTGAACTGAACTTATATCTCCTGTACATTATATGACTGCACGCCAGTTACAATCTATGATTCAGCTTTTCCTCGGGGTTACCCGTCTATTCTGTTATGATTGTATAATTGTTGTTATTTCCGTGATGTAAGGCACCTGCTGTTGGTTTTTCATGTTTCTATTAATAAAAAGAATTAAAAAAAAAAACACATTCTCCATAACCCACCCTCACCCAAACCTACCTTCAAGTTTCTGATTCAAATCCAAAGCTGTTGACGGTCACACAATGTCTTCGTATGTTGGGTGTGGAAATACCAGTGAGACGAGGTGAGGGGGTTTCTCTCCACAGCACGATGGCCCTAGAGCTCTAAAACTTATGTCCAAACCCAAAGGGGACAGGGGCGTGTGATCAATCTGAGGTGCAGTCTATGCCCTGGCCCATAGTGGATTTCGATGGAGGCATCACAAGTCATATTAAAACCGAAACCTTGACTTCAAATAAAAACGTACAATGTCCCACCCCACCACTAGAGGGAAGGAGTGTGCAAAGCATGTCATCTACAGCACCACATGCTGCTAAACCTTTGGATACAGAGGATGCTTTCACCAAACATTTACACAGCAAGTTCCAAGATGGAGCTCCTGGAAAGGAGTAGTTTATGTCCTGTAACTCCAGTTCTGTAGGAGGGGTATCTCTGTTAGTCATAATCTAGTGAATAGTCCGCCCATGTGCGTGGATCCCGGAGCAATTAAAAATAATCTCTTAAGGTGTCGAAAAATGCAGAAATGCACAGACACTTAAGAGAGAATTAAAGACAGATAATGCAGCCTATATCCACAGGCTACACTGTCCACTACTTCAACTAGAAATTCCACCAAAAATCCACAACCAGCACAGCCTGTCCAGATTTTTCTTGCTTTAACAGCAAAAACCCTCTGGAATGATAGAGAGGAAGAAATGGACAGCCAAGCTCCATAGGCTGCCATTATATGGCTCAGAACAGGATACTGTGCCTTTAAGAGAACTTTCCAGAACTTCACAGTATCCCAGGATGCACTGCAGGTCCCTTTTACTTTCAGTTCTTTTTAAAGGCGTAACACGCCAGACCTGTAGCATTCCTTACATGAATATCTCTCTCCACCGGGGAGGAGGGCGGGCGCTTATGACTATAACAGAGATACCCCTACTACAGAACTGGAGTTACAGGACAGAAACTACTCCTTCTGTAGTAGGGGATCTCTGTGTACAGTCATAATCTAGTGAATAGAATGGCAAGCCCATCCCCACACCAAAGCGGCGGTGGAGAAAAGAGAAATAACACCAATACTGTGCGAACAGATTTCGCAGCGAAGCCTGCCCAACCTGAGCGTCTGCCCTGGCATCAGTGTCTAGGCAGTAATGCTTAGCAAAGGTATGGACCGACTTCCAAGTGGCCGCCTTGCAGATTTCTGCAATTGGAACATTACGGAGCAAAGCAGTCGTGGCAGCTTTGCCCCTGGTGGAATGAGCCTTAGGTTTACCCCCTAAGGTCTTATTAGCCTTTTGGTAACAAAATTGTATACAGGACACAATCCACCTCGAGATGGACTGTTTAGAGGTAGCAAGACCCGTCCTGACTGATCCATAATTGATAAACAATTGGTCTGACCTAAGAATATCCTTGGTTTTATCCAGATAAAATTTCAACACCCTCCTGACATCCAGGGAATGCAGGGACCTTTCCGCTGAAGAGGAAGGATTCTGAAAAAAACGTAGGTACAGTTATGGTCTGGTTAACATGAAAATCAGATATAACCTTTGGAAGAAATTTAGGGTGAGTACGCATAACAACCTTAGTAGCATGAAATACAGTATATGGTTCTTGACAACACAATGCCTGAATTTCACTCACCCTGCGGGCCGATGTAATGGCCACGAGGAACGCCACCATCTAGGACAGGTGCTGCAACGAAGCCTTATGAATAGGTTCAAAAAGCTCCTTCATCAATCTGGACAGCACCACATTCAATTCTCATGAAGGCGAAGGAAGCCGGACAGGAGGGAACACTTTTTTCAAGCCTTCCAAAAAATCTTTGATCACAGAGATCTGAAAGAAGGAAGTCTGTGAAGGGTATTTCCTGTAGGCAGTCAACGCAGCCAGATGAACCTTATGGAATGGACATTAAGGCCAGTTTGCGCCAGATGTAGACGATACAGAAGGATGACGTCTTCCTTACACGTCGTTGGGTCATAGTTCTTGGACTTGCACCAGATGCAAAACCTCTTCCACTTGTAAGCATAAGAAGTCCTGGTGGAAGATCGCTTCAGTATGTCCATGCAATCTTCTGGTAGATTCAGATGGCCATATTGCACTATCTCAGAAGCCATGCGGCCAAACTCAAAGATGAGAGGTTGGGGTGCAACATCTGCCCCCCGAACTTCATGAGAAGGTCCGGCCTGCACGGCAGCCGTATGTGAGGAAGGAGAGACCAGTGAAGCAGGTCCGT